>NW_027361855.1:0-646666 GCF_039654945.1 Dendrobates tinctorius | reverse complement strand
CCTCTCATGAGCCCAAACAAGTCTCTAAAAGCATGAGTTTGCAACTACTTTACTTTTGGAGAAAATTCAAAACATTCATTATTCAATAGAGCCCAAACTATCAAAAACCAGCGGTTTGAATGAACACACATTTGTTGGTAGAATCATGCAGGACTGAAATTTTTGATGTTTTTCTTCTCCTATCATGAGCCCAAACAAGTCTCTAAAAGCATGAGTTTGCAACTACTTTACTTTTGGAGAAAATTCAAAACATTCATTATTCAATAGAGCCCAATAGCAAAAACCAGCGTTTTGAATGAAGAATCACATTTCTTGGTAGAATCATGCAGGATTGAAATTTTTGATGGTTTTTTACTCCTCTCAACAGCCCAAACAAGTTTCTAAAAGGATGAGTTTGCAACTACTTTACTTTTGGAGAAAATTCAAAACATTCATTATTCAATAGGGCCCAAACTATCAAAAACCAGCAGTTTCAATGAACACACATTTCTTGGTAGAATCATGCAGGACTGAAATTTTTGATGTTTTTCTACTCCTCTCATGAGCCCAAACAAGTCTCTAAAAGCATGAGTTTGCAACTACTTTACTTTTGGAGAAAATTCAAAACATTCATTATTCGATAGGGCCCAAAATATCAAAAACCAGCGGTTTGAATGAACACACATTTCTTGGTAGAATCGTGCAGGAATGAAATTTTTGATGTTTTTCTACTCCTCTCATGAGCCCAAAACAAGTCTCTAAAAGCATGAGTTTGCAACTACATTACTTTTGGAGAAAATTCAAAACATTCACTATTCAATAGAGCCCAATAGCAAAAATCAGGTTTTGAATAAAGAATCACATTTCTTGGTAAAATCATGCAGGATTGAAATTTTTGATGGTTTTTTACTCCTTTCAACAGCCCAAACAAGTCTCTAAAAGCATGAGTTTGCAACTACTTTACTTTTGGAGAAAATTCAAAACATTCATTATTCAATGAATATTGAATATCAAAAACCAGCGGTTTCAATGAACACCCATTTCTTGGTAGAATCATGCAGGACTGAAATTTTTGATGTTTTTCTACTCCTCTCATGAGCCCAAACAAGTCTCTAAAAGCATGAGTTTGCAACTACTTTACTTTTGGAGAAAATTCAAAACATTCATTATTCAATAGAGCCCAATAGCAAAAACCAGCGTTTTGAATGAAGAATCACATTTCTTGGTAGAATCATGCAGGATTGAAATTTTTGATGATTTTTTACTCCTCTCAACAGCCCAAACAAGTTTCTAAAAGGATGAGTTTGCAACTACTTTACTTTTGGAGAAAATTCAAAACATTCATTATTCAATAGGGCCCAAACTATCAAAAACCAGCGGTTTCAATGAACACACATTTCTTGGTAGAATCATGCAGGACTGAAATTTTTGATGTTTTTCTACTCCTCTCATGAGCCCAAACAAGTCTCTAAAAGCATGAGTTTGCAACTACTTTACTTTTGGAGAAAATTCAAAACATTCACTATTCAATAGAGCCAATAGCAAAAATCAGGTTTTGAATGAAGAATCACATTTCTTGGTAAAATCATGCAGGATTGAAATTTTTGATGGTTTTTACTCCTCTCAACAGCCCAAACAAGTTTCTAAAAGGATGAGTTTGCAACTACTTTACTTTTGGAGAAAATTCAAAACATTCATTATTCAATAGGGCCCAAACTATCAAAAACCAGCGGTTTCAATGAACACACATTTCTTGGTAGAATCATGCAAGACTGAAATTTTTGATGCTTTTCTACTCCTCTCATGAGCCCAAACAAGTCTCTAAAAGCATGAGTTTGCAACTACTTTACTTTTGGAGAAAATTCAAAACATTCATTATTCAATAGAGCCCAATAGCAAAAACCAGCGTTTTGAATGAAGAATCACATTTCTTGGTAGAATCATGCAGGATTGAAATTTTTGATGGTTTTTTACTCCTCTCAACAGCCCAAACAAGTTTCTAAAAGGATGAGTTTGCAACTACTTTACTTTTGGAGAAAATTCAAAACATTCATTATTCAATAGGGCCCAAACTATCAAAAACCAGCGGTTTCAATGAACACACATTTCTTGGTAGAATCATGCAGGACTGAAATTTTTGATGTTTTTCTACTCCTCTCATGAGCCCAAACAAGTCTCTAAAAGCATGAGTTTGCAACTACTTTACTTTTGGAGAAAATTCAAAACATTCATTATTCAATAGAGCCCAATAGCAAAAACCAGCGTTTTGAATGAAGAATTACATTTCTTGGTAGAATCATGCAGGATTGAAATTTTTGATGGATTTTTACTCCTCTCAACAGCCCAAACAAGTTTCTAAAAGGATGAGTTTGCAACTACTTTACTTTTGGAGAAAATTCAAAACATTCATTATTCAATAGGGCCCAAACTATCAAAAACCAGCGGTTTCAATGAACACACATTTCTTGGTAGAATCATGCAAGACTGAAATTTTTGATGCTTTTCTACTCCTCTCATGAGCCCAAACAAGTCTCTAAAAGCATGAGAATGCAACTACTTTACTTTTGGAGAAAATTCAAAACATTCATTATTCAATAGAGCCCAATAGCAAAAATTAGGTTTTGAATGAAGAATCACATTTCTTGGTAGAATCATGCAGGATTGAAATTTTTGATGGTTTTTTACTCCTCTCAACAGCCCAAACAAGTTTCTAAAAGGATGAGTTTGCAACTACTTTACTTTTGGAGAAAATTCAAAACATTCATTATTCAATAGGGCCCAAACCATCAAAAACCAGCGGTTTCAATGAACACACATTTCTTGGTAGAATCATGCAAGACTGAAATTTTTGATGCTTTTCTACTCCTCTCATGAGCCCAAACAAGTCTCTAAAAGCATGAGTTTGCAACTACTTTACTTTTGGAGAAAATTCAAAACATTCATTATTCAATAGAGCCCAATAGCAAAAACCAGCGTTTTGAATGAAGAATCACATTTCTTGGTAGAATCATGCAGGATTGAAATTTTTGATGGTTTTTTACTCCTCTCAACAGCCCAAACAAGTTTCTAAAAGGATGAGTTTGCAACTACTTTACTTTTGGAGAAAATTCAAAACATTCATTATTCAATAGGGCCCAAACTATCAAAAACCAGCGGTTTCAATGAACACACATTTCTTGGTAGAATCATGCAGGACAGAAATTTTTGATGTTTTTCTACTCCTCTCATGAGCCCAAACAAGTCTCTAAAAGCATGAGTTTGCAACTACTTTACTTTTGGAGAAAATTCAAAACATTCATTATTCAATAGAGCCCAATAGCAAAAACCAGCGTTTTGAATGAAGAATTACATTTCTTGGTAGAATCATGCAGGATTGAAATTTTTGATGGATTTTTACTCCTCTCAACAGCCCAAACAAGTTTCTAAAAGGATGAGTTTGCAACTACTTTACTTTTGGAGAAAATTCAAAACATTCATTATTCAATAGGGCCCAAACTATCAAAAACCAGCGGTTTCAATGAACACACATTTCTTGGTAGAATCATGCAGGACTGAAATTTTTGATGTTTTTCTACTCCTCTCATGAGCCCAAACAAGTCTCTAAAAGCATGAGTTTGCAACTACTTTACTTTTGGAGAAAATTCAAAACATTCATTATTCAATAGAGCCCAATAGCAAAAACCAGCGTTTTGAATGAAGAATCACATTTCTTGGTAGAATCATGCAGGATTGAAATTTTTGATGGTTTTTTACTCCTCTCAACAGCCCAAACAAGTTTCTAAAAGGATGAGTTTGCAACTACTTTACTTTTGGAGAAAATTCAAAACATTCATTATTCAATAGGGCCCAAACTATCAAAAACCAGCGGTTTCAATGAACACACATTTCTTGGTAGAATCATGCAGGACTGAAATTTTTGATGTTTTTCTACTCCTCTCATGAGCCCAAACAAGTCTCTAAAAGCATGAGTTTGCAACTACTTTACTTTTGGAGAAAATTCAAAACATTCATTATTCAATAATGCCCAAACTATCAAAAACCAGCGGTTTGAATGAACACACATTTCTTGGTAGAATCATGCAGGACTGAAATTTTTGATGTTTTTCTACTCCTCTCATGAGCCCAAACAAGTCTCTAAAAGCATGAGTTTGCAACTACTTTACTTTTGGAGAAAATTCAAAACATTCACTATTCAATAGAGCCCAATAGCAAAAATCAGGTTTTGAATGAAGAATCACATTTCTTGGTAAAATCATGCAGGATTGAAATTTTTGATGGTTTTTTACTCCTCTCAACAGCCCAAACAAGTTTCTAAAAGGATGAGTTTGCAACTACTTTACTTTTGGAGAAAATTCAAAACATTCCTTATTCAATAGGGCCCAAACTATCAAAAACCAGTGGTTTCAATGAACACACATTTCTTGGTAGAATCATGCAGGACTGAAATTTTTGATGTTTTTCTACTCCTCTCATGAGCCCAAACAAGTCTCTAAAAGCATGAGTTTGCAACTACTTTACTTTTGGAGAAAATTCAAAACATTCACTATTCAATAGAGCCCAATAGCAAAAATCAGGTTTTGAATGAAGAATCACATTTCTTGGTAAAATCATGCAGGATTGAAATTTTTGATGGTTTTTTACTCCTCTCAACAGCCCAAACAAGTTTCTAAAAGGATGAGTTTGCAACTACTTTACTTTTGGAGAAAATTCAAAACATTCATTATTCAATAGGGCCCAAACTATCAAAAACCAGCGGTTTCAATGAACACACATTTCTTGGTAGAATCATGCAGGACTGAAATTTTTGATGTTTTTCTTCTCCTCTCATGAGCCCAAACAAGTCTCTAAAAGCATGAGTTTGCAACTACTTTACTTTTGGAGAAAATTCAAAACATTCATTATTCAATAGAGCCCAATAGCAAAAACCAGCGTTTTGAATGAAGAATCACATTTCTTGGTAGAATCATGCAGGATTGAAATTTTTGACGGTTTTTTACTCCTCTCAACAGCCCAAACAAGTTTCTAAAAGGATGAGTTTGCAACTACTTTACTTTTGGAGAAAATTCAAAACATTCATTATTCAATAGGGCCCAAACTATCAAAAACCAGCCGTTTCAATGAACACACATGTCTTGGTAGAATCATGCAGGACTGAAATTTTTGATGTTTTTCTACTCCTCTCATGAGCCCAAACAAGTCTCTAAAAGCATGAGTTTGCAACTACTTTACTTTTGGAGAAAATTCAAAACATTCATTATTCAATAGAGCCCAATAGCAAAAACCAGCGTTTTGAATGAAGAATTACATTTCTTGATAGAATCATGCAGGATTGAAATTTTTGATGGATTTTTACTCCTCTCAACAGCCCAAACAAATTTCTAAAAGGATGAGTTTGCAACTACTTTACTTTTGGAGAAAATTCAAAACATTCATTATTCAATAGGGCCCAAACTATCAAAAACCAGCGGTTTCAATGAACACACATTTCTTGGTAGAATCATGCAGGACTGAAATTTTTGATGTTTTTCTACTCCTCTCATGAGCCCAAACAAGTCTCTAAAAGCATGAGTTTGCAACTACTTTACTTTTGGAGAAAATTCAAAACATTCATTATTCAATAGAGCCCAATAGCAAAAACCAGCGTTTTGAATGAAGAATCACATTTCTTGGTAGAATCATGCAGGATTGAAATTTTTGATGGTTTTTTACTCCTCTCAACAGCCCAAACAAGTTTCTAAAAGGATGAGTTTGCAACTACTTTACTTTTGGAGAAAATTCAAAACATTCATTATTCAATAGGGCCCAAACTATCAAAAACCAGCGGTTTCAATGAACACACATTTCTTGGTAGAATCATGCAGGACTGAAATTTTTGATGTTTTTCTACTCCTCTCATGAGCCCAAACAAGTCTCTAAAAGCATGAGTTTGCAACTACTTTACTTTTGGAGAAAATTCAAAACATTCATTATTCAATAGGGCCCAAACTATCAAAAACCAGCGGTTTGAATGAACACACATTTCTTGGTAGAATCATGCAGGACTGAAATTTTTGATGTTTTTCTACTCCTCTCTTGAGCCCAAACAAGTCTCTAAAAGCATGAGTTTGCAACTACTTTACTTTTGGAGAAAATTCAAAACATTCACTATTCAATAGAGCCCAATAGCAAAAATCAGGTTTTGAATGAAGAATCACATTTCTTGGTAAAATCATGCAGGATTGAAATTTTTGATGGTTTTTTACTCCTCTCAACAGCCCAAACAAGTTTCTAAAAGGATGAGTTTGCAACTACTTTACTTTTGGAGAAAATTCAAAACATTCCTTATTCAATAGGGCCCAAACTATCAAAAACCAGTGGTTTCAATGAACACACATTTCTTGGTAGAATCATGCAGGACTGAAATTTTTGATGTTTTTCTACTCCTCTCATGAGCCCAAACAAGTCTCTAAAAGCATGAGTTTGCAACTACTTTACTTTTGGAGAAAATTCAAAACATTCACTATTCAATAGAGCCCAATAGCAAAAATCAGGTTTTGAATGAAGAATCACATTTCTTGGTAAAATCATGCAGGATTGAAATTTTTGATGGTTTTTTACTCCTCTCAACAGCCCAAACAAGTTTCTAAAAGGATGAGTTTGCAACTACTTTACTTTTGGAGAAAATTCAAAACATTCATTATTCAATAGGGCCCAAACTATCAAAAACCAGCGGTTTCAATGAACACACATTTCTTGGTAGAATCATGCAGGACTGAAATTTTTGATGTTTTTCTTCTCCTCTCATGAGCCCAAACAAGTCTCTAAAAGCATGAGTTTGCAACTACTTTACTTTTGGAGAAAATTCAAAACATTCATTATTCAATAGAGCCCAATAGCAAAAACCAGCGTTTTGAATGAAGAATCACATTTCTTGGTAGAATCATGCAGGATTGAAATTTTTGATGTTTTTTTACTCCTCTCAACAGCCCAAACAAGTTTCTAAAAGGATGAGTTTGCAACTACTTTACTTTTGGAGAAAATTCAAAACATTCATTATTCAATAGGGCCCAAACTATCAAAAACCAGCGGTTTGAATGAACACATTTCTTGGTAGAATCATGCAGGACTGAAATTTTTGATGTTTTTCTACTCCTCTCATGAGCCCAAACAAGTCTCTAAAAGCATGAGTTTGCAACTACTTCACTTTTGGAGAAAATTCAAAACATTCATTATTCAATAGAGCCCAATAGCAAAAATCAGGTTTTGAATGAAGAATCACATTTCTTGGTAGAATCATGCAGGATTGAAATTTTTGATGGTTTTTTACTCCTCTCAACAGCCCAAACAAGTTTCTAAAAGGATGAGTTTGCAACTACTTTACTTTTGGAGAAAATTCAAAACATTCATTATTCAATAGGGCCCAAACTATCAAAAACCAGCGGTTTCAATGAACACACATTTCTTGGTAGAATCATGCAGGACTGAAATTTTTGATGTTTTTCTACTCCTCTCATGAGCCCAAACAAGTCTCTAAAAGCATGAGTTTGCAACTACTTTACTTTTGGAGAAAATTCAAAACATTCATTATTCAATAGGGCCCAAACTATCAAAAACCAGCGGTTTGAATGAACACAAATTTCTTGGTAGAATCATGCAGGACTGAAATTTTTGATGTTTTTCTACTCCTCTCATGAGCCCAAACAAGTCTCTAAAAGCATGAGTTTGCAACTACTTTACTTTTGGAGAAAATTCAAAACATTCATTATTCAATAGAGCCCAATAGCAAAAACCAGCGGTTTGAATGAAGAATCACATTTCTTGGTAGAATCATGCAGGATTGAAATTTTTGACGGTTTTTTACTCCTCTCAACAGCCCAAACAAGTTTCTAAAAGGATGAGTTTGCAACTACTTTACTTTTGGAGAAAATTCAAAACATTCATTATTCAATAGGGCCCAAACTATCAAAAACCAGCCGTTTCAATGAACACACATGTCTTGGTAGAATCATGCAGGACAGAAATTTTTGATGTTTTTCTACTCATCTCATGAGCCCAAACAAGTCTCTAAAAGCATGAGTTTGCAACTACTTTACTTTTGGAGAAAATTCAAAACATTCATTATTCAATAGAGCCCAATAGCAAACACCAGCGTTTTGAATGAAGAATCACATTTCTTGGTAGAATCATGCAGGATTGAAATTTTTGATGGTTTTTTACTCCTCTCAACAGCCCAAACAAGTTTCTAAAAGGATGAGTTTGCAACTACTTTACTTTTGGAGAAAATTCAAAACATTCATTATTCAATAGGGCCCAAACTATCAAAAACCAGCGGTTTCAATGAACACACATTTCTTGGTAGAATCATGCAGGACTGAAATTTTTGATGTTTTTCTACTCCTCTCATGAGCCCAAACAAGTCTCTAAAAGCATGAGTTTGCAACTACTTTACTTTTGGAGAAAATTCAAAACATTCATTATTCAATAGAGCCCAATAGCAAAAACCAGCGTTTTGAATGAAGAATCACATTTCTTGGTAGAATCATGCAGGATTGAAATTTTTGATGGTTTTTTACTCCTCTCAACAGCCCAAACAAGTTTCTAAAAGGATGAGTTTGCAACTACTTTACTTTTGGAGAAAATTCAAAACATTCATTATTCAATAGGGCCCAAACTATCAAAAACCAGCGGTTTCAATGAACACACATTTCTTGGTAGAATCATGCAGGACTGAAATTTTTGATGTTTTTCTAGTCCTCTCATGAGCCCAAACAAGTCTCTAAAAGCATGAGTTTGCAACTACTTTACTTTTGGAGAAAATTCAAAACATTCATTATTCAATAGAGCCCAATAGCAAAAACCAGCGTTTTGAATGAAGAATCACATTTCTTGGTAGAATCATGCAGGATTGAAATTTTTGATGGTTTTTTACTCCTCTCAACAGCCCAAACAAGTTTCTAAAAGGATGAGTTTGCAACTACTTTACTTTTGGAGAAAATTCAAAACATTCATTATTCAATAGGGCCCAAACTATCAAAAACCAGCGGTTTCAATGAACACACATTTCTTGGTAGAATCATGCAGGACTGAAATTTTTGATGTTTTTCTACTCCTCTCATGAGCCCAAACAAGTCTCTAAAAGCATGAGTTTGCAACTACTTTACTTTTGGAGAAAATTCAAAACATTCATTATTCAATAGGGCCCAAACTATCAAAAACCAGCGGTTTGAATGAACACACATTTCTTGGTAGAATCATGCAGGACTGAAATTTTTGATGTTTTTCTACTCCTCTCTTGAGCCCAAACAAGTCTCTAAAAGCATGAGTTTGCAACTACTTTACTTTTGGAGAAAATTCAAAACATTCACTATTCAATAGAGCCCAATAGCAAAAATCAGGTTTTGAATGAAGAATCACATTTCTTGGTAAAATCATGCAGGATTGAAATTTTTGATGGTTTTTTACTCCTCTCAACAGCCCAAACAAGTTTCTAAAAGGATGAGTTTGCAACTACTTTACTTTTGGAGAAAATTCAAAACATTCCTTATTCAATAGGGCCCAAACTATCAAAAACCAGTGGTTTCAATGAACACACATTTCTTGGTAGAATCATGCAGGACTGAAATTTTTGATGTTTTTCTACTCCTCTCATGAGCCCAAACAAGTCTCTAAAACCATGAGTTTGCAACTACTTTACTTTTGGAGAAAATTCAAAACATTCACTATTCAATAGAGCCCAATAGCAAAAATCAGGTTTTGAATGAAGAATCACATTTCTTGGTAAAATCATGCAGGATTGAAATTTTTGATGGTTTTTTACTCCTCTCAACAGCCCAAACAAGTTTCTAAAAGGATGAGTTTGCAACTACTTTACTTTTGGAGAAAATTCAAAACATTCATTATTCAATAGGGCCCAAACTATCAAAAACCAGCGGTTTCAATGAACACACATTTCTTGGTAGAATCATGCAGGACTGAAATTTTTGATGTTTTTCTTCTCCTCTCATGAGCCCAAACAAGTCTCTAAAAGCATGAGTTTGCAACTACTTTACTTTTGGAGAAAATTCAAAACATTCATTATTCAATAGAGCCCAATAGCAAAAACCAGCGTTTTGAATGAAGAATCACATTTCTTGGTAGAATCATGCAGGATTGAAATTTTTGATGTTTTTTTACTCCTCTCAACAGCCCAAACAAGTTTCTAAAAGGATGAGTTTGCAACTACTTTACTTTTGGAGAAAATTCAAAACATTCATTATTCAATAGGGCCCAAACTATCAAAAACCAGCGGTTTGAATGAACACACATTTCTTGGTAGAATCATGCAGGACTGAAATTTTTGATGTTTTTCTACTCCTCTCATGAGCCCAAACAAGTCTCTAAAAGCATGAGTTTGCAACTACTTCACTTTTGGAGAAAATTCAAAACATTCATTATTCAATAGAGCCCAATAGCAAAAATCAGGTTTTGAATGAAGAATCACATTTCTTGGTAGAATCATGCAGGATTGAAATTTTTGATGGTTTTTTACTCCTCTCAACAGCCCAAACAAGTTTCTAAAAGGATGAGTTTGCAACTACTTTACTTTTGGAGAAAATTCAAAACATTCATTATTCAATAGGGCCCAAACTATCAAAAACCAGCGGTTTCAATGAACACACATTTCTTGGTAGAATCATGCAGGACTGAAATTTTTGATGTTTTTCTACTCCTCTCATGAGCCCAAACAAGTCTCTAAAAGCATGAGTTTGCAACTACTTTACTTTTGGAGAAAATTCAAAACATTCATTATTCAATAGGGCCCAAACTATCAAAAACCAGCGGTTTGAATGAACACAAATTTCTTGGTAGAATCATGCAGGACTGAAATTTTTGATGTTTTTCTACTCCTCTCATGAGCCCAAACAAGTCTCTAAAAGCATGAGTTTGCAACTACTTTACTTTTGGAGAAAATTCAAAACATTCATTATTCAATAGAGCCCAATAGCAAAAACCAGCGTTTTGAATGAAGAATCACATTTCTTGGTAGAATCATGCAGGATTGAAATTTTTGACGGTTTTTTACTCCTCTCAACAGCCCAAACAAGTTTCTAAAAGGATGAGTTTGCAACTACTTTACTTTTGGAGAAAATTCAAAACATTCATTATTCAATAGGGCCCAAACTATCAAAAACCAGCCGTTTCAATGAACACACATGTCTTGGTAGAATCATGCAGGACAGAAATTTTTGATGTTTTTCTACTCATCTCATGAGCCCAAACAAGTCTCTAAAAGCATGAGTTTGCAACTACTTTACTTTTGGAGAAAATTCAAAACATTCATTATTCAATAGAGCCCAATAGCAAACACCAGCGTTTTGAATGAAGAATCACATTTCTTGGTAGAATCATGCAGGATTGAAATTTTTGATGGTTTTTTACTCCTCTCAACAGCCCAAACAAGTTTCTAAAAGGATGAGTTTGCAACTACTTTACTTTTGGAGAAAATTCAAAACATTCATTATTCAATAGGGCCCAAACTATCAAAAACCAGCGGTTTCAATGAACACACATTTCTTGGTAGAATCATGCAGGACTGAAATTTTTGATGTTTTTCTACTCCTCTCATGAGCCCAAACAAGTCTCTAAAAGCATGAGTTTGCAACTACTTTACTTTTGGAGAAAATTCAAAACATTCATTATTCAATAGAGCCCAATAGCAAAAACCAGCGTTTTGAATGAAGAATCACATTTCTTGGTAGAATCATGCAGGATTGAAATTTTTGATGGTTTTTTACTCCTCTCAACAGCCCAAACAAGTTTCTAAAAGGATGAGTTTGCAACTACTTTACTTTTGGAGAAAATTCAAAACATTCATTATTCAATAGGGCCCAAACTATCAAAAACCAGCGGTTTCAATGAACACACATTTCTTGGTAGAATCATGCAGGACTGAAATTTTTGATGTTTTTCTACTCCTCTCATGAGCCCAAACAAGTCTCTAAAAGCATGAGTTTGCAACTACTTTACTTTTGGAGAAAATTCAAAACATTCATTATTCAATAGAGCCCAAACTATCAAAAACCAGCGGTTTGAATGAACACACATTTGTTGGTAGAATCATGCAGGACTGAAATTTTTGATGTTTTTCTACTCCTATCATGAGCCCAAACAAGTCTCTAAAAGCATGAGTTTGCAACTACTTTACTTTTGGAGAAAATTCAAAACATTCATTATTCAATAGAGCCCAATAGCAAAAACCAGCGTTTTGAATGAAGAATCACATTTCTTGGTAGAATCATGCAGGATTGAAATTTTTGATGGTTTTTTACTCCTCTCAACAGCCCAAACAAGTTTCTAAAAGGATGAGTTTGCAACTACTTTACTTTTGGAGAAAATTCAAAACATTCATTATTCAATAGGGCCCAAACTATCAAAAACCAGCGGTTTCAATGAACACACATTTCTTGGTAGAATCATGCAGGACTGAAATTTTTGATGTTTTTCTACTCCTCTCATGAGCCCAAACAAGTCTCTAAAAGCATGAGTTTGCAACTACTTTACTTTTGGAGAAAATTCAAAACATTCATTATTCGATAGGGCCCAAAATATCAAAAACCAGCGGTTTGAATGAACACACATTTCTTGGTAGAATCGTGCAGGAATGAAATTTTTGATGTTTTTCTACTCCTCTCATGAGCCCAAACAAGTCTCTAAAAGCATGAGTTTGCAACTACTTTACTTTTGGAGAAAATTCAAAACATTCACTATTCAATAGAGCCCAATAGCAAAAATCAGGTTTTGAATAAAGAATCACATTTCTTGGTAAAATCATGCAGGATTGAAATTTTTGATGTTTTTTTACTCCTTTCAACAGCCCAAACAAGTCTCTAAAAGCATGAGTTTGCAACTACTTTACTTTTGGAGAAAATTCAAAACATTCATTATTCAATGAATATTGAATATCAAAAACCAGCGGTTTCAATGAACACCCATTTCTTGGTAGAATCATGCAGGACTGAAATTTTTGATGTTTTTCTACTCCTCTCATGAGCCCAAACAAGTCTCTAAAAGCATGAGTTTGCAACTACTTTACTTTTGGAGAAAATTCAAAACATTCATTATTCAATAGAGCCCAATAGCAAAAACCAGCGTTTTGAATGAAGAATCACATTTCTTGGTAGAATCATGCAGGATTGAAATTTTTGATGATTTTTTACTCCTCTCAACAGCCCAAACAAGTTTCTAAAAGGATGAGTTTGCAACTACTTTACTTTTGGAGAAAATTCAAAACATTCATTATTCAATAGGGCCCAAACTATCAAAAACCAGCGGTTTCAATGAACACACATTTCTTGGTAGAATCATGCAGGACTGAAATTTTTGATGTTTTTCTACTCCTCTCATGAGCCCAAACAAGTCTCTAAAAGCATGAGTTTGCAACTACTTTACTTTTGGAGAAAATTCAAAACATTCACTATTCAATAGAGCCCAATAGCAAAAATCAGGTTTTGAATGAAGAATCACATTTCTTGGTAAAATCATGCAGGATTGAAATTTTTGATGGTTTTTACTCCTCTCAACAGCCCAAACAAGTTTCTAAAAGGATGAGTTTGCAACTACTTTACTTTTGGAGAAAATTCAAAACATTCATTATTCAATAGGGCCCAAACTATCAAAAACCAGCGGTTTCAATGAACACACATTTCTTGGTAGAATCATGCAGGACTGAAATTTTTGATGTTTTTCTAGTCCTCTCATGAGCCCAAACAAGTCTCTAAAAGCATGAGTTTGCAACTACTTTACTTTTGGAGAAAATTCAAAACATTCATTATTCAATAGAGCCCAAACTATCAAAAACCAGCGGTTTGAATGAACACACATTTGTTGGTAGAATCATGCAGGACTGAAATTTTTGATGTTTTTCTTCTCCTATCATGAGCCCAAACAAGTCTCTAAAAGCATGAGTTTGCAACTACTTTACTTTTGGAGAAAATTCAAAACATTCATTATTCAATAGAGCCCAATAGCAAAAACCAGCGTTTTGAATGAAGAATCACATTTCTTGGTAGAATCATGCAGGATTGAAATTTTTGATGGTTTTTTACTCCTCTCAACAGCCCAAACAAGTTTCTAAAAGGATGAGTTTGCAACTACTTTACTTTTGGAGAAAATTCAAAACATTCATTATTCAATAGGGCCCAAACTATCAAAAACCAGCAGTTTCAATGAACACACATTTCTTGGTAGAATCATGCAGGACTGAAATTTTTGATGTTTTTCTACTCCTCTCATGAGCCCAAACAAGTCTCTAAAAGCATGAGTTTGCAACTACTTTACTTTTGGAGAAAATTCAAAACATTCATTATTCGATAGGGCCCAAAATATCAAAAACCAGCGGTTTGAATGAACACACATTTCTTGGTAGAATCGTGCAGGAATGAAATTTTTGATGTTTTTCTACTCCTCTCATGAGCCCAAAACAAGTCTCTAAAAGCATGAGTTTGCAACTACTTTACTTTTGGAGAAAATTCAAAACATTCACTATTCAATAGAGCCCAATAGCAAAAATCAGGTTTTGAATAAAGAATCACATTTCTTGGTAAAATCATGCAGGATTGAAATTTTTGATGGTTTTTTACTCCTTTCAACAGCCCAAACAAGTCTCTAAAAGCATGAGTTTGCAACTACTTTACTTTTGGAGAAAATTCAAAACATTCATTATTCAATGAATATTGAATATCAAAAACCAGCGGTTTCAATGAACACCCATTTCTTGGTAGAATCATGCAGGACTGAAATTTTTGATGTTTTTCTACTCCTCTCATGAGCCCAAACAAGTCTCTAAAAGCATGAGTTTGCAACTACTTTACTTTTGGAGAAAATTCAAAACATTCATTATTCAATAGAGCCCAATAGCAAAAACCAGCGTTTTGAATGAAGAATCACATTTCTTGGTAGAATCATGCAGGATTGAAATTTTTGATGATTTTTTACTCCTCTCAACAGCCCAAACAAGTTTCTAAAAGGATGAGTTTGCAACTACTTTACTTTTGGAGAAAATTCAAAACATTCATTATTCAATAGGGCCCAAACTATCAAAAACCAGCGGTTTCAATGAACACACATTTCTTGGTAGAATCATGCAGGACTGAAATTTTTGATGTTTTTCTACTCCTCTCATGAGCCCAAACAAGTCTCTAAAAGCATGAGTTTGCAACTACTTTACTTTTGGAGAAAATTCAAAACATTCACTATTCAATAGAGCCAATAGCAAAAATCAGGTTTTGAATGAAGAATCACATTTCTTGGTAAAATCATGCAGGATTGAAATTTTTGATGGTTTTTACTCCTCTCAACAGCCCAAACAAGTTTCTAAAAGGATGAGTTTGCAACTACTTTACTTTTGGAAAAAATTCAAAACATTCATTATTCAATAGGGCCCAAACTATCAAAAACCAGCGGTTTCAATGAACACACATTTCTTGGTAGAATCATGCAGGACTGAAATTTTTGATGTTTTTCTACTCCTCTCATGAGCCCAAACAAGTCTCTAAAAGCATGAGTTTGCAACTACTTTACTTTTGGAGAAAATTCAAAACATTCACTATTCAATAGAGCCCAATAGCAAAAATCAGGTTTTGAATGAAGAATCACATTTCTTGGTAAAATCATGCAGGATTGAAATTTTTGATGGTTTTTACTCCTCTCAACAGCCCAAACAAGTTTCTAAAAGGATGAGCTTGCAACTACTTTACTTTTGGAGAAAATTCAAAACATTCATTATTCAATAGGGCCCAAACTATCAAAAACCAGCGGTTTCAATGAACACACATTTCTTGGTAGAATCATGCAGGACTGAAATTTTTGATGTTTTTCTACTCCTCTCATGAGCCCAAACAAGTCTCTAAAAGCATGAGTTTGCAACTACTTTACTTTTGGAGAAAATTCAAAACATTCACTATTCAATAGAGCCCAATAGCAAAAATCAGGTTTTGAATAAAGAATCACATTTCTTGGTAAAATCATGCAGGATTGAAATTTTTGATGTTTTTTTACTCCTTTCAACAGCCCAAACAAGTCTCTAAAAGCATGAGTTTGCAACTACTTTACTTTTGGAGAAAATTCAAAACATTCATTATTCAATGAATATTGAATATCAAAAACCAGCGGTTTCAATGAACACCCATTTCTTGGTAGAATCATGCAGGACTGAAATTTTTGATGTTTTTCTACTCCTCTCATGAGCCCAAACAAGTCTCTAAAAGCATGAGTTTGCAACTACTTTACTTTTGGAGAAAATTCAAAACATTCATTATTCAATAGAGCCCAATAGCAAAAACCAGCGTTTTGAATGAAGAATCACATTTCTTGGTAGAATCATGCAGGATTGAAATTTTTGATGATTTTTTACTCCTCTCAACAGCCCAAACAAGTTTCTAAAAGGATGAGTTTGCAACTACTTTACTTTTGGAGAAAATTCAAAACATTCATTATTCAATAGGGCCCAAACTATCAAAAACCAGCGGTTTCAATGAACACACATTTCTTGGTAGAATCATGCAGGACTGAAATTTTTGATGTTTTTCTACTCCTCTCATGAGCCCAAACAAGTCTCTAAAAGCATGAGTTTGCAACTACTTTACTTTTGGAGAAAATTCAAAACATTCACTATTCAATAGAGCCCAATAGCAAAAATCAGGTTTTGAATGAAGAATCACATTTCTTGGTAAAATCATGCAGGATTGAAATTTTTGATGGTTTTTACTCCTCTCAACAGCCCAAACAAGTTTCTAAAAGGATGAGTTTGCAACTACTTTACTTTTGGAGAAAATTCAAAACATTCATTATTCAATAGGGCCCAAACTATCAAAAACCAGCGGTTTCAATGAACACACATTTCTTGGTAGAATCATGCAGGACTGAAATTTTTGATGTTTTTCTAGTCCTCTCATGAGCCCAAACAAGTCTCTAAAAGCATGAGTTTGCAACTACTTTACTTTTGGAGAAAATTCAAAACATTCATTATTCAATAGAGCCCAAACTATCAAAAACCAGCGGTTTGAATGAACACACATTTGTTGGTAGAATCATGCAGGACTGAAATTTTTGATGTTTTTCTTCTCCTATCATGAGCCCAAACAAGTCTCTAAAAGCATGAGTTTGCAACTACTTTACTTTTGGAGAAAATTCAAAACATTCATTATTCAATAGAGCCCAATAGCAAAAACCAGCGTTTTGAATGAAGAATCACATTTCTTGGTAGAATCATGCAGGATTGAAATTTTTGATGGTTTTTTACTCCTCTCAACAGCCCAAACAAGTTTCTAAAAGGATGAGTTTGCAACTACTTTACTTTTGGAGAAAATTCAAAACATTCATTATTCAATAGGGCCCAAACTATCAAAAACCAGCAGTTTCAATGAACACACATTTCTTGGTAGAATCATGCAGGACTGAAATTTTTGATGTTTTTCTACTCCTCTCATGAGCCCAAACAAGTCTCTAAAAGCATGAGTTTGCAACTACTTTACTTTTGGAGAAAATTCAAAACATTCATTATTCGATAGGGCCCAAAATATCAAAAACCAGCGGTTTGAATGAACACACATTTCTTGGTAGAATCGTGCAGGAATGAAATTTTTGATGTTTTTCTACTCCTCTCATGAGCCCAAAACAAGTCTCTAAAAGCATGAGTTTGCAACTACTTTACTTTTGGAGAAAATTCAAAACATTCACTATTCAATAGAGCCCAATAGCAAAAATCAGGTTTTGAATAAAGAATCACATTTCTTGGTAAAATCATGCAGGATTGAAATTTTTGATGGTTTTTTACTCCTTTCAACAGCCCAAACAAGTCTCTAAAAGCATGAGTTTGCAACTACTTTACTTTTGGAGAAAATTCAAAACATTCATTATTCAATGAATATTGAATATCAAAAACCAGCGGTTTCAATGAACACCCATTTCTTGGTAGAATCATGCAGGACTGAAATTTTTGATGTTTTTCTACTCCTCTCATGAGCCCAAACAAGTCTCTAAAAGCATGAGTTTGCAACTACTTTACTTTTGGAGAAAATTCAAAACATTCATTATTCAATAGAGCCCAATAGCAAAAACCAGCGTTTTGAATGAAGAATCACATTTCTTGGTAGAATCATGCAGGATTGAAATTTTTGATGATTTTTTACTCCTCTCAACAGCCCAAACAAGTTTCTAAAAGGATGAGTTTGCAACTACTTTACTTTTGGAGAAAATTCAAAACATTCATTATTCAATAGGGCCCAAACTATCAAAAACCAGCGGTTTCAATGAACACACATTTCTTGGTAGAATCATGCAGGACTGAAATTTTTGATGTTTTTCTACTCCTCTCATGAGCCCAAACAAGTCTCTAAAAGCATGAGTTTGCAACTACTTTACTTTTGGAGAAAATTCAAAACATTCACTATTCAATAGAGCCAATAGCAAAAATCAGGTTTTGAATGAAGAATCACATTTCTTGGTAAAATCATGCAGGATTGAAATTTTTGATGGTTTTTACTCCTCTCAACAGCCCAAACAAGTTTCTAAAAGGATGAGTTTGCAACTACTTTACTTTTGGAAAAAATTCAAAACATTCATTATTCAATAGGGCCCAAACTATCAAAAACCAGCGGTTTCAATGAACACACATTTCTTGGTAGAATCATGCAGGACTGAAATTTTTGATGTTTTTCTACTCCTCTCATGAGCCCAAACAAGTCTCTAAAAGCATGAGTTTGCAACTACTTTACTTTTGGAGAAAATTCAAAACATTCACTATTCAATAGAGCCCAATAGCAAAAATCAGGTTTTGAATGAAGAATCACATTTCTTGGTAAAATCATGCAGGATTGAAATTTTTGATGGTTTTTACTCCTCTCAACAGCCCAAACAAGTTTCTAAAAGGATGAGCTTGCAACTACTTTACTTTTGGAGAAAATTCAAAACATTCATTATTCAATAGGGCCCAAACTATCAAAAACCAGCGGTTTCAATGAACACACATTTCTTGGTAGAATCATGCAGGACTGAAATTTTTGATGTTTTTCTTCTCCTCTCATGAGCCCAAACAAGTCTCTAAAAGCATGAATTTGCAACTACTTTACTTTTGGAGAAAATTCAAAACATTCATTATTCAATAGAGCCCAATAGCAAAAACCAGCGTTTTGAATGAAGAATCACATTTCTTGGTAGAATCATGCAGGATTGAAATTTTTGATGGTTTTTTACTCCTCTCAACAGCCCAAACAAGTTTCTAAAAGGATGAGTTTGCAACTACTTTACTTTTGGAGAAAATTCAAAACATTCATTATTCAATAGGGCCCAAACTATCAAAAACCAGCGGTTTCAATGAACACACATTTCTTGGTAGAATCATGCAAGACTGAAATTTTTGATGCTTTTCTACTCCTCTCATGAGCCCAAACAAGTCTCTAAAAGCATGAGTTTGCAACTACTTTACTTTTGGAGAAAATTCAAAACATTCATTATTCAATAGAGCCCAATAGCAAAAACCAGCGTTTTGAATGAAGAATCACATTTCTTGGTAGAATCATGCAGGATTGAAATTTTTGATGGTTTTTTACTCCTCTCAACAGCCCAAACAAGTTTCTAAAAGGATGAGTTTGCAACTACTTTACTTTTGGAGAAAATTCAAAACATTCATTATTCAATAGGGCCCAAAATATCAAAAACCAGCGGTTTGAATGAACACACATTTCTTGGTAGAATCGTGCAGGACTGAAATTTTTGATGTTTTTATACTCCTCTCATGAGCCCAAACAAGTCTCTAAAAGGATGAGTTTGCAACTACTTTACTTTTGGAGAAAATTCAAAACATTCATTATTCAATAGAGCCCAATAGCAAAAAACAGCGTTTTGAATGAAGAATCACATTTCTTGGTAGAATCATGCAGGATTGAAATTTTTGATGGTTTTTTACTCCTCTCAACAGCCCAAACAAGTTTCTAAAAGGATGAGTTTGCAACTACTTTACTTTTGGAGAAAATTCAAAACATTCATTATTCAATAGAGCCCAATAGCAAAAACCAGCGTTTTGAATGAAGAAACACATTTCTTGGTAGAATCATGCAGGATTGAAATTTTTGATGGTTTTTTACTCCTCTCAACAGCCCAAACAAGTTTCTAAAAGGATGAGTTTGCAACTACTTTACTTTTGGAGAAAATTCAAAACATTCATTATTCAATAGGGCCCAAACTATCAAAAACCAGCGGTTTCAATGAACACACATTTCTTGGTAGAATCATGCAGGACTGAAATTTTTGATGTTTTTCTACTCCTCTCATGAGCCCAAACAAGTCTCTAAAAGCGCATGAGTTTGCAACTACTTTACTTTTGGAGAAAATTCAAAACATTCATTATTCAATAGAGCCCAATAGCAAAAATCAGGTTTTGAATGAAGAATCACATTTCTTGGTAGAATCATGCAGGATTGAAATTTTTGATGGTTTTTTACTCCTCTCAACAGCCCAAACAAGTTTCTAAAAGGATGAGTTTGCAACTACTTTACTTTTGGAGAAAATTCAAAACATTCATTATTCAATAGGGCCCAAACTATCAAAAACCAGCGGTTTCAATGAACACACATTTCTTGGTAGAATCATGCAGGACTGAAATTTTTGATGTTTTTCTACTCCTCTCATGAGCCCAAACAAGTCTCTAAAAGCGCATGAGTTTGCAACTACTTTACTTTTGGAGAAAATTCAAAACATTCATTATTCAATAGAGCCCAATAGCAAAAATCAGGTTTTGAATGAAGAATCACATTTCTTGGTAGAATCATGCAGGATTGAAATTTTTGATGGGATTTTACTCCTCTCAACAGCCCAAACAAGTTTCTAAAAGGATGAGTTTGCAACTACTTTACTTTTGGAGAAAATTCAAAACATTCATTATTCAATAGGGCCCAAACTATCAAAAACCAGCGGTTTGAATGAACACACATTTCTTGGTAGAATCGTGCAGGACTGAAATTTTTGATGTTTTTCTACTCCTCTCATGAGCCCAAACAAGTCTCTAAAAGCATGAGTTTGCAACTACTTTACTTTTGGAGAAAATTCAAAACATTCATTATTCAATAGAGCCCAATAGCAAAAATTAGGTTTTGAATGAAGAATCACATTTCTTGGTAGAATCATGCAGGATTGAAATTTTTGATGGTTTTTTACTCCTCTCATGAGCCCAAACAAGTTTCTAAAAGGATGAGTTTGCAACTACTTTACTTTTGGAGAAAATTCAAAACATTCATTATTCAATAGGGCCCAAACTATCAAAAACCAGCGGTTTCAATGAACACACATTTCTTGGTAGAATCATGCAGGACTGAAATTTTTGATGTTTTTCTACTCCTCTCATGAGCCCAAACAAGTCTCTAAAAGCATGAGCTTGCAACTACTTTACTTTTGGAGAAAATTCAAAACATTCATTATTCAATAGAGCCCAATAGCAAAAACCAGCGTTTTGAATGAAGAATCACATTTCTTGGTAGAATCATGCAGGATTGAAATTTTTGATGGTTTTTTACTCCTCTCAACAGCCCAAACAAGTTTCTAAAAGGATGAGTTTGCAACTACTTTACTTTTGGAGAAAATTCAAAACATTCATTATTCAATAGGGCCCAAACTATCAAAAACCAGCGGTTTGAATGAACACACATTTCTTGGTAGAATCATGCAGGACTGAAATTTTTGATGTTTTTCTACTCCTCTCATGAGCCCAAACAAGTCTCTAAAAGCATGAGTTTGCAACTACTTTACTTTTGGAGAAAATTCAAAACATTCACTATTCAATAGAGCCCAATAGCAAAAATCAGGTTTTGAATGAAGAATCACATTTCTTGGTAAAATCATGCAGGATTGAAATTTTTGATGGTTTTTACTCCTCTCAACAGCCCAAACAAGTTTCTAAAAGGATGAGTTTGCAACTACTTTACTTTTGGAGAAAATTCAAAACATTCATTATTCAATAGGGCCCAAACTATCAAAAACCAGCGGTTTCAATGAACACACATTTCATGGTAGAATCATGCAGGACTGAAATTTTTGATGTTTTTCTACTCCTCTCATGAGCCCAAACAAGTCTCTAAAAGCATGAGTTTGCAACTACTTTACTTTTGGAGAAAATTCAAAACATTCACTATTCAATAGAGCCCAATAGCAAAAATCAGGTTTTGAATGAAGAATCACATTTCTTGGTAAAATCATGCAGGATTGAAATTTTTGATGGTTTTTACTCCTCTCAACAGCCCAAACAAGTTTCTAAAAGGATGAGTTTGCAACTACTTTACTTTTGGAGAAAATTCAAAACATTCATTATTCAATAGGGCCCAAACTATCAAAAACCAGCGGTTTCAATGAACACACATTTCTTGGTAGAATCATGCAGGACTGAAATTTTTGGTGTTTTTCTACTCCGCTCATGAGCCCAAACAAGTCTCTAAAAGCATGAGTTTGCAACTACTTTACTTTTGGAGAAAATTCAAAACATTCACTATTCAATAGAGCCCAATAGCAAAAATCAGGTTTTGAATGAAGAATCACATTTCTTGGTAAAATCATGCAGGATTGAAATTTTTGATGGTTTTTTACTCCTCTCAACAGCCCAAACAAGTTTCTAAAAGGATGAGTTTGCAACTACTTTACTTTTGGAGAAAATTCAAAACATTCATTATTCAATAGGGCCCAAACTATCAAAAACCAGCGGTTTCAATGAACACACATTTCTTGGTAGAATCATGCATGACTGAAATTTTTGATGTTTTTCTACTCCACTCATGAGCCCTAACAAGTCTCTAAAAGCATGAGTTTGCAACTACTTTACTTTTGGAGAAAATTCAAAACATTCATTATTCAATAGAGCCCAATAGCAAAAACCAGCGTTTTGAATGAAGAATCACATTTCTTGGTAGAATCATGCAGGATTGAAATTTTTGATGGTTTTTTTACTCCACTCAACAGCCCAAACAAGTTTCTAAAAGGATGAGTTTGCAACTACTTTACTTTTGGAGAAAATTCAAAACATTCATTATTCAATAGGGCCCAAACTATCAAAAACCAGCGGTTTGAATGAACACATTTCTTGGTAGAATCATGCAGGACTGAAATTTTTGATGTTTTTCTACTCCTCTCATGAGCCCAAACAAGTCTCTTAAAGCATGAGTTTGCAACTACTTTACTTTTGGAGAAAATTCAAAACATTCACTATTCAATAGAGCCCAATAGCAAAAATCAGGTTTTGAATGAAGAATCACATTTCTTGGTAAAATCATGCAGGATTAAAATTTTTGATGGTTTTTTACTCCTCTCAACAGCCCAAACAAGTTTCTAAAAGGATGAGTTTGCAACCACTTTACTTTTGGAGAAAATTCAAAACATTCATTATTCAATAGGGCCCAAACTATCAAAAACCAGCGGTTTCAATGAACACACATTTCTTGGTAGAATCATGCAGGACTGAAATTTTTGATGTTTTTCTACTCCTCTCATGAGCCCAAACAAGTCTCTAAAAGCATGAGTTTGCAACTACTTTACTTTTGGAGAAAATTCAAAACATTCATTATTCAATAGAGCCCAAACTATCAAAAACCAGCGGTTTGAATGAACACACATTTGTTGGTAGAATCATGCAGGACTGAAATTTTTGATGTTTTTCTACTCCTATCATGAGCCCAAACAAGTCTCTAAAAGCATGAGTTTGCAACTACTTTACTTTTGGAGAAAATTCAAAACATTCATTATTCAATAGAGCCCAATAGCAAAAACCAGCGTTTTGAATGAAGAATCACATTTCTTGGTAGAATCATGCAGGATTGAAATTTTTGATGGTTTTTTACTCCTCTCAACAGCCCAAACAAGTTTCTAAAAGGATGAGTTTGCAACTACTTTACTTTTGGAGAAAATTCAAAACATTCATTATTCAATAGGGCCCAAACTATCAAAAACCAGCGGTTTCAATGAACACACATTTCTTGGTAGAATCATGCAGGACTGAAATTTTTGATGTTTTTCTACTCCTCTCATGAGCCCAAACAAGTCTCTAAAAGCATGAGTTTGCAACTACTTTACTTTTGGAGAAAATTCAAAACATTCATTATTCAATAGAGCCCAATAGCAAAAACCAGCGTTTTGAATGAAGAATCACATTTCTTGGTAGAATCATGCAGGATTGAAATTTTTGATGATTTTTTACTCCTCTCAACAGCCCAAACAAGTTTCTAAAAGGATGAGTTTGCAACTACTTTACTTTTGGAGAAAATTCAAAACATTCATTATTCAATAGGGCCCAAACTATCAAAAACCAGCGGTTTCAATGAACACACATTTCTTGGTAGAATCATGCAGGACTGAAATTTTTGATGTTTTTCTACTCCTCTCATGAGCCCAAACAAGTCTCTAAAAGCATGAGTTTGCAACTACTTTACTTTTGGAGAAAATTCAAAACATTCACTATTCAATAGAGCCCAATAGCAAAAATCAGGTTTGGAATGAAGAATCACATTTCTTGGTAAAATCATGCAGGATTGAAATTTTTGATGGTTTTTACTCCTCTCAACAGCCCAAACAAGTTTCTAAAAGGATGAGTTTGCAACTACTTTACTTTTGGAGAAAATTCAAAACATTCATTATTCAATAGGGCCCAAACTATCAAAAACCAGCGGTTTCAATGAACACACATTTCTTGGTAGAATCATGCAGGACTGAAATTTTTGATGTTTTTCTACTCCTCTCATGAGCCCAAACAAGTCTCTAAAAGCATGAGTTTGCAACTACTTTACTTTTGGAGAAAATTCAAAACATTCATTATTCGATAGGGCCCAAAATATCAAAAACCAGCGGTTTGAATGAACACACATTTCTTGGTAGAATCGTGCAGGAATGAAATTTTTGATGTTTTTCTACTCCTCTCATGAGCCCAAACAAGTCTCTAAAAGCATGAGTTTGCAACTACTTTACTTTTGGAGAAAATTCAAAACATTCACTATTCAATAGAGCCCAATAGCAAAAATCAGGTTTTGAATAAAGAATCACATTTCTTGGTAAAATCATGCAGGATTGAAATTTTTGATGGTTTTTTACTCCTTTCAACAGCCCAAACAAGTCTCTAAAAGCATGAGTTTGCAACTACTTTACTTTTGGAGAAAATTCAAAACATTCATTATTCAATGAATATTGAATATCAAAAACCAGCGGTTTCAATGAACACCCATTTCTTGGTAGAATCATGCAGGACTGAAATTTTTGATGTTTTTCTACTCCTCTCATGAGCCCAAACAAGTCTCTAAAAGCATGAGTTTGCAACTACTTTACTTTTGGAGAAAATTCAAAACATTCATTATTCAATAGAGCCCAATAGCAAAAACCAGCGTTTTGAATGAAGAATCACATTTCTTGGTAGAATCATGCAGGATTGAAATTTTTGATGATTTTTTACTCCTCTCAACAGCCCAAACAAGTTTCTAAAAGGATGAGTTTGCAACTACTTTACTTTTGGAGAAAATTCAAAACATTCATTATTCAATAGGGCCCAAACTATCAAAAACCAGCGGTTTCAATGAACACACATTTCTTGGTAGAATCATGCAGGACTGAAATTTTTGATGTTTTTCTACTCCTCTCATGAGCCCAAACAAGTCTCTAAAAGCATGAGTTTGCAACTACTTTACTTTTGGAGAAAATTCAAAACATTCACTATTCAATAGAGCCCAATAGCAAAAATCAGGTTTTGAATGAAGAATCACATTTCTTGGTAAAATCATGCAGGATTGAAATTTTTGATGGTTTTTACTCCTCTCAACAGCCCAAACAAGTTTCTAAAAGGATGAGTTTGCAACTACTTTACTTTTGGAGAAAATTCAAAACATTCATTATTCAATAGGGCCCAAACTATCAAAAACCAGCGGTTTCAATGAACACACATTTCTTGGTAGAATCATGCAGGACTGAAATTTTTGATGTTTTTCTACTCCTCTCATGAGCCCAAACAAGTCTCTAAAAGCATGAGTTTGCAACTACTTTACTTTTGGAGAAAATTCAAAACATTCACTATTCAATAGAGCCCAATAGCAAAAATCAGGTTTTGAATGAAGAATCACATTTCTTGGTAAAATCATGCAGGATTGAAATTTTTGATGGTTTTTTACTCCTCTCAGCAGCCCAAACAAGTTTCTAAAAGGATGAGTTTGCAACTACTTTACTTTTGGAGAAAATTCAAAACATTCATTATTCAATAGGGCCCAAACTATCAAAAACCAGCGGTTTCAATGAACACACATTTCTTGGTAGAATCATGCAAGACTGAAATTTTTGATGCTTTTCTACTCCTCTCATGAGCCCAAACAAGTCTCTAAAAGCATGAGTTTGCAACTACTTTACTTTTGGAGAAAATTCAAAACATTCATTATTCAATAGAGCCCAATAGCAAAAACCAGCGTTTTGAATGAAGAATCACATTTCTTGGTAGAATCATGCAGGATTGAAATTTTTGATGGTTTTTTACTCCTCTCAACAGCCCAAACAAGCTTCTAAAAGGATGAGTTTGCAACTACTTTACTTTTGGAGAAAATTCAAAACATTCATTATTCAATAGGGCCCAAAATATCAAAAACCAGCGGTTTGAATGAACACACATTTCTTGGTAGAATCGTGCAGGACTGAAATTTTTGATGTTTTTATACTCCTCTCATGAGCCAAAACAAGTCTCTAAAAGGATGAGTTTGCAACTACTTTACTTTTGGAGAAAATTCAAAACATTCATTATTCAATAGAGCCCAATAGCAAAAAACAGCGTTTTGAATGAAGAATCACATTTCTTGGTAGAATCATGCAGGATTGAAATTTTTGATGGTTTTTTACTCCTCTCAACAGCCCAAACAAGTTTCTAAAAGGATGAGTTTGCAACTACTTTACTTTTGGAGAAAATTCAAAACATTCATTATTCTATAGAGCCCAATAGCAAAAACCAGCGTTTTGAATGAAGAATCACATTTCTTGGTAGAATCATGCAGGATTGAAATTTTTGATGGTTTTTTACTCCTCTCAACAGCCCAAACAAGTTTCTAAAAGGATGAGTTTGCAACTACTTTACTTTTGGAGAAAATTCAAAACATTCATTATTCAATAGGGCCCAAACTATCAAAAACCAGCGGTTTCAATGAACACACATTTCTTGGTAGAATCATGCAGGACTGAAATTTTTGATGTTTTTCTACTCCTCTCATGAGCCCAAACAAGTCTCTAAAAGCATGAGTTTGCAACTACTTTACTTTTGGAGAAAATTCAAAACATTCACTATTCAATAGAGCCCAATAGCAAAAATCAGGTTTTGAATGAAGAATCACATTTCTTGGTAAAATCATGCAGGATTGAAATTTTTGATGGTTTTTACTCCTCTCAACAGCCCAAACAAGTTTCTAAAAGGATGAGTTTGCAACTACTTTACTTTTGGAGAAAATTCAAAACATTCATTATTCAATAGGGCCCAAACTATCAAAAACCAGCGGTTTCAATGAACACACATTTCTTGGTAGAATCATGCAGGACTGAAATTTTTGATGTTTTTCTACTCCGCTCATGAGCCCAAACAAGTCTCTAAAAGCATGAGTTTGCAACTACTTTACTTTTGGAGAAAATTCAAAACATTCACTATTCAATAGAGCCCAATAGCAAAAATCAGGTTTTGAATGAAGAATCACATTTCTTGGTAAAATCATGCAGGATTGAAATTTTTGATGGTTTTTTACTCCTCTCAACAGCCCAAACAAGTTTCTAAAAGGATGAGTTTGCAACTACTTTACTTTTGGAGAAAATTCAAAACATTCATTATTCAATAGGGCCCAAACTATCAAAAACCAGCGGTTTCAATGAACACACATTTCTTGGTAGAATCATGCAGGACTGAAATTTTTGATGTTTTTCTACTCCTCTCATGAGCCCAAACAAGTCTCTAAAAGCATGAGTTTGCAACTACTTTACTTTTGGAGAAAATTCAAAACATTCATTATTCAATAGAGCCCAATAGCAAAAACCAGCGTTTTGAATGAAGAATCACATTTCTTGGTAGAATCATGCAGGATTGAAATTTTTGATGGTTTTTTACTCCACTCAACAGCCCAAACAAGTTTCTAAAAGGATGAGTTTGCAACTACTTTACTTTTGGAGAAAATTCAAAACATTCATTATTCAATAGGGCCCAAACTATCAAAAACCAGCGGTTTGAATGAACACATTTCTTGGTAGAATCATGCAGGACTGAAATTTTTGATGTTTTTCTACTCCTCTCATGAGCCCAAACAAGTCTCTTAAAGCATGAGTTTGCAACTACTTTACTTTTGGAGAAAATTCAAAACATTCACTATTCAATAGAGCCCAATAGCAAAAATCAGGTTTTGAATGAAGAATCACATTTCTTGGTAAAATCATGCAGGATTAAAATTTTTGATGGTTTTTTACTCCTCTCAACAGCCCAAACAAGTTTCTAAAAGGATGAGTTTGCAACCACTTTACTTTTGGAGAAAATTCAAAACATTCATTATTCAATAGGGCCCAAACTATCAAAAACCAGCGGTTTCAATGAACACACATTTCTTGGTAGAATCATGCAGGACTGAAATTTTTGATGTTTTTCTACTCCTCTCATGAGCCCAAACAAGTCTCTAAAAGCATGAGTTTGCAACTACTTTACTTTTGGAGAAAATTCAAAACATTCATTATTCAATAGAGCCCAAACTATCAAAAACCAGCGGTTTGAATGAACACACATTTGTTGGTAGAATCATGCAGGACTGAAATTTTTGATGTTTTTCTACTCCTATCATGAGCCCAAACAAGTCTCTAAAAGCATGAGTTTGCAACTACTTTACTTTTGGAGAAAATTCAAAACATTCATTATTCAATAGAGCCCAATAGCAAAAACCAGCGTTTTGAATGAAGAATCACATTTCTTGGTAGAATCATGCAGGATTGAAATTTTTGATGGTTTTTTACTCCTCTCAACAGCCCAAACAAGTTTCTAAAAGGATGAGTTTGCAACTACTTTACTTTTGGAGAAAATTCAAAACATTCATTATTCAATAGGGCCCAAACTATCAAAAACCAGCGGTTTCAATGAACACACATTTCTTGGTAGAATCATGCAGGACTGAAATTTTTGATGTTTTTCTACTCCTCTCATGAGCCCAAACAAGTCTCTAAAAGCATGAGTTTGCAACTACTTTACTTTTGGAGAAAATTCAAAACATTCATTATTCGATAGGGCCCAAAATATCAAAAACCAGCGGTTTGAATGAACACACATTTCTTGGTAGAATCGTGCAGGAATGAAATTTTTGATGTTTTTCTACTCCTCTCATGAGCCCAAACAAGTCTCTAAAAGCATGAGTTTGCAACTACTTTACTTTTGGAGAAAATTCAAAACATTCACTATTCAATAGAGCCCAATAGCAAAAATCAGGTTTTGAATAAAGAATCACATTTCTTGGTAAAATCATGCAGGATTGAAATTTTTGATGGTTTTTTACTCCTTTCAACTGCCCAAACAAGTCTCTAAAAGCATGAGTTTGCAACTACTTCACTTTTGGAGAAAATTCAAAACATTCATTATTCAATGAATATTGAATATCAAAAACCAGCGGTTTCAATGAACACCCATTTCTTGGTAGAATCATGCAGGACTGAAATTTTTGATGTTTTTCTACTCCTCTCATGAGCCCAAACAAGTCTCTAAAAGCATGAGTTTGCAACTACTTTACTTTTGGAGAAAATTCAAAACATTCATTATTCAATAGAGCCCAATAGCAAAAACCAGCGTTTTGAATGAAGAATCACATTTCTTGGTAGAATCATGCAGGATTGAAATTTTTGATGATTTTTTACTCCTCTCAACAGCCCAAACAAGTTTCTAAAAGGATGAGTTTGCAACTACTTTACTTTTGGAGAAAATTCAAAACATTCATTATTCAATAGGGCCCAAACTATCAAAAACCAGCGGTTTGAATGAACACACATTTCTTGGTAGAATCATGCAGGACTGAAATTTTTGATGTTTTTCTACTCCTCTCATGAGCCCAAACAAGTCTCTAAAAGCATGAGTTTGCAACTACTTTACTTTTGGAGAAAATTCAAAACATTCACTATTCAATAGAGCCCAATAGCAAAAATCAGGTTTTGAATGAAGAATCACATTTCTTGGTAAAATCATGCAGGATTGGAATTTTTGATGGTTTTTACTCCTCTCAACAGCCCAAACAAGTTTCTAAAAGGATGAGTTTGCAACTACTTTACTTTTGGAGAAAATTCAAAACATTCATTATTCAATAGGGCCCAAACTATCAAAAACCAGCGGTTTCAATGAACACACATTTCTTGGTAGAATCATGCAGGACTGAAATTTTTGATGTTTTTCTACTCCTCTCATGAGCCCAAACAAGTCTCTAAAAGCATGAGTTTGCAACTACTTTACTTTTGGAGAAAATTCAAAACATTCACTATTCAATAGAGCCCAATAGCAAAAATCAGGTTTTGAATGAAGAATCACATTTCTTGGTAAAATCATGCAGGATTGAAATTTTTGATGGTTTTTACTCCTCTCAACAGCCCAAACAAGTTTCTAAAAGGATGAGCTTGCAACTACTTTACTTTTGGAGAAAATTCAAAACATTCATTATTCAATAGGGCCCAAACTATCAAAAACCAGCGGTTTCAATGAACACACATTTCTTGGTAGAATCATGCAGGACTGAAATTTTTGATGTTTTTCTTCTCCTCTCATGAGCCCAAACAAGTCTCTAAAAGCATGAATTTGCAACTACTTTACTTTTGGAGAAAATTCAAAACATTCATTATTCAATAGAGCCCAATAGCAAAAACCAGCGTTTTGAATGAAGAATCACATTTCTTGGTAGAATCATGCAGGATTGAAATTTTTGATGGTTTTTTACTCCTCTCAACAGCCCAAACAAGTTTCTAAAAGGATGAGTTTGCAACTACTTTACTTTTGGAGAAAATTCAAAACATTCATTATTCAATAGGGCCCAAACTATCAAAAACCAGCGGTTTCAATGAACACACATTTCTTGGTAGAATCATGCAAGACTGAAATTTTTGATGCTTTTCTACTCCTCTCATGAGCCCAAACAAGTCTCTAAAAGCATGAGTTTGCAACTACTTTACTTTTGGAGAAAATTCAAAACATTCATTATTCAATAGAGCCCAATAGCAAAAACCAGCGTTTTGAATGAAGAATCACATTTCTTGGTAGAATCATGCAGGATTGAAATTTTTGATGGATTTTTACTCCTCTCAACAGCCCAAACAAGTTTCTAAAAGGATGAGTTTGCAACTACTTTACTTTTGGAGAAAATTCAAAACATTCATTATTCAATAGGGCCCAAAATATCAAAAACCAGCGGTTTGAATGAACACACATTTCTTGGTAGAATCGTGCAGGACTGAAATTTTTGATGTTTTTATACTCCTCTCATGAGCCCAAACAAGTCTCTAAAAGGATGAGTTTGCAACTACTTTACTTTTGGAGAAAATTCAAAACATTCATTATTCAATAGAGCCCAATAGCAAAAAACAGCGTTTTGAATGAAGAATCACATTTCTTGGTAGAATCATGCAGGATTGAAATTTTTGATGGTTTTTTACTCCTCTCAACAGCCCAAACAAGTTTCTAAAAGGATGAGTTTGCAACTACTTTACTTTTGGAGAAAATTCAAAACATTCATTATTCAATAGAGCCCAATAGCAAAAACCAGCGTTTTGAATGAAGAATCACATTTCTTGGTAGAATCATGCAGGATTGAAATTTTTGATGGTTTTTTACTCCTCTCAACAGCCCAAACAAGTTTCTAAAAGGATGAGTTTGCAACTACTTTACTTTTGGAGAAAATTCAAAACATTCATTATTCAATAGGGCCCAAACTATCAAAAACCAGCGGTTTCAATGAACACACATTTCTTGGTAGAATCATGCAGGACTGAAATTTTTGATGTTTTTCTACTCCTCTCATGAGCCCAAACAAGTCTCTAAAAGCATGAGTTTGCAACTACTTTACTTTTGGAGAAAATTCAAAACATTCATTATTCAATAGAGCCCAATAGCAAAAATCAGGTTTTGAATGAAGAATCACATTTCTTGGTAGAATCATGCAGGATTGAAATTTTTGATGGGATTTTACTCCTCTCAACAGCCCAAACAAGTTTCTAAAAGGATGAGTTTTCAACTACTTTACTTTTGGAGAAAATTCAAAACATTCATTATTCAATAGGGCCCAAACTATCAAAAACCAGCGGTTTGAATGAACACACATTTCTTGGTAGAATCGTGCAGGACTGAAATTTTTGATGTTTTTCTACTCCTCTCATGAGCCCAAACAAGTCTCTAAAAGCATGAGTTTGCAACTACTTTACTTTTGGAGAAAATTCAAAACATTCATTATTCAATAGAGCCCAATAGCAAAAATTAGGTTTTGAATGAAGAATCACATTTCTTGGTAAAATCATGCAGGATTGAAATTTTTGATGGTTTTTTACTCCTCTCAACAGCCCAAACAAGTTTCTAAAAGGATGAGTTTGCAACTACTTTACTTTTGGAGAAAATTCAAAACATTCATTATTCAATAGGGCCCAAACTATCAAAAACCAGCGGTTTCAATGAACACACATTTCTTGGTAGAATCATGCAGGACTGAAATTTTTGATGTTTTTCTTCTCCTCTCATGAGCCCAAACAAGTCTCTAAAAGCATGAGTTTGCAACTACTTTACTTTTGGAGAAAATTCAAAACATTCATTATTCAATAGAGCCCAATAGCAAAAACCAGCGTTTTGAATGAAGAATCACATTTCTTGGTAGAATCATGCAGGATTGAAATTTTTGATGTTTTTTTACTCCTCTCAACAGCCCAAACAAGTTTCTAAAAGGATGAGTTTGCAACTACTTTACTTTTGGAGAAAATTCAAAACATTCATTATTCAATAGGGCCCAAACTATCAAAAACCAGCGGTTTGAATGAACACATTTCTTGGTAGAATCATGCAGGACTGAAATTTTTGATGTTTTTCTACTCCTCTCATGAGCCCAAACAAGTCTCTAAAAGCATGAGTTTGCAACTACTTCACTTTTGGAGAAAATTCAAAACATTCATTATTCAATAGAGACCAATAGCAAAAATCAGGTTTTGAATGAAGAATCACATTTCTTGGTAGAATCATGCAGGATTGAAATTTTTGATGGTTTTTTACTCCTCTCAACAGCCCAAACAAGTTTCTAAAAGGATGAGTTTGCAACTACTTTACTTTTGGAGAAAATTCAAAACATTCATTATTCAATAGGGCCCAAACTATCAAAAACCAGCGGTTTCAATGAACACACATTTCTTGGTAGAATCATGCAGGACTGAAATTTTTGATGTTTTTCTACTCCTCTCATGAGCCCAAACAAGTCTCTAAAAGCATGAGTTTGCAACTACTTTACTTTTGGAGAAAATTCAAAACATTCATTATTCAATAGGGCCCAAACTATCAAAAACCAGCGGTTTGAATGAACACAAATTTCTTGGTAGAATCATGCAGGACTGAAATTTTTGATGTTTTTCTACTCCTCTCATGAGCCCAAACAAGTCTCTAAAAGCATGAGTTTGCAACTACTTTACTTTTGGAGAAAATTCAAAACATTGGGGCGTGGCCAGCGTCTGAGCTGAATGGAAGCCTGAGCTCTGAGCTCCTCCACAGGGCAGCCTACCAAGCGCTATTAACAAGCGACTTACAAGCCAGGACTGGCTGAAAACTTGTGGGAACCTCCATAGGCACCAGCGGTGCCCCCACATAATGGATCCGCTTAATAGAAAAGCAGGAAAATCAAAAAATCTGGAGCGCTCTCCCCTCATGCTGAGGAGCCAAGATGGCGCCCGCCACACAGCAGCCACAGCCTGCAGCCCCAGCCTGAGCGGCGCACAGCGGGAGAGAACGCCACAGAGACTGAAACACGCAGTATTCAAGTCAGGGGGTAAGTCTGCCCCCATCCCTGCAAAAACCGCCGCTCCATATATTAAAGAAAGCGCTAAATTCAGTGTTAAAAGTAGCGCTGAGAAGAAGGAGGCAAAATATCGCGAGATTAACCGGGAAACAGACGGGATTGCGCAGCAAGTACGCAAATTGCGTACCTTAAGCAAAAATCTTGCGCAGCCTGTGAAATCTTGCACAGCAGCAACGCTCACAGCCGCTATGGAGGCCACAAATACAATAAGGGCCTCCTCATCTTGTCCAGATATCTCCACCATTTCAGACACCCCTCTAACGCCACCACAGAGGGAACTGTCCCCTGCCTCACAAAATAGCTGCAGATTAAGCAGTAGCTCGGCTGAGCTGCAAAGTGAGACGCAGATGGAGGACTTCTGCACTCCAGATAACCCCATGCCTGAAAACATTTTACATGTTTTGACTGAGGTAGAGGCTACCAACAAAGCAGCTTCAGAATTGTTCATAAAAAATATGGTGTGCCTTCTTGCAAAGACATTCCAAAAACAACTAGAGGGATATAATACAAACCTCCAAAACAATATAGACAGTCTGGGCCAGAGGGTGAATCACTTGGAGTCGAAAATGGAGGAGATAGTCCAGTCTCACAACAATTTGATAGACGAACATTATGCCTTAGAGAAAGAAGTTACCTTCCTAAAGTCAAGACTGATAGAACAAGAGGACAGGAGTAGGAGAAACAACCTTAAATTCAGAGGAATACCTGAGAATGTCAAGGACAGAGATCTTGATTCATATGTGCAAAAAATGCTCCATGCTATGCTCCCAGGTGCTTCCAAAGGAGATCTCTTAATAGAACGCATACACAGACTACCTAAGTCCAAATATGCCCCTGAAAGAGCTCCGCGGGATGTTATTGCATTCTTTCACTATTTTCTGACAAAGGAGGACATTTTGAGGAAGAGCAAGCAGTCACCCATCTTACCAAGACCATATGAGGGTATTAAGATCTTTGCAGACTTTTCAAAAGCCACGTTGCAAAAAAGGAGAGACTTTTTCCCTATCACTGCACACCTACGGGAGCACAGGGTGCTATACAGATGGGGCTTTCCTACAAAAATACTGGTCATGAAGGAAAACACTACTTTTGCCTTGTCTAACATTGATAACTGTGATAGATTCTTTCAGGACCTTGGTATTCCTCCAATGAAGAACTCATCTTTATCCTACAATCAAGAGAGGAGCAACTCTTCACGACAGCCAAGACGTTTGTCACAGTCCTGGACCACACAAAAGAAAAGATAATGGACTTGGTAGGTGTTGACCCTGGCTCTTGGCCTGAACTTTTATCCCCAAACACTAACCGAGAGATTTCTCTTGGTATCATTTCTTTTGAGAAATTCAACTTCCTTGTTAACAAGTTTGTTTTGTTCTAGGTTATTCCAGGTTATAACATGTTTCTATTCACAGGCACACCAGGCACTGACAACAAATTTCTAGAGAAATACCACTCTTTTTGGATATATGTCCAGATGGACTATTCTATCTTATTGAGTTATTTAACACATTTCTTTCTTTTTGATATATTATGGAGTTGAAAATCCTATCATTTAATGTAAATGGGCTTAATAGTCCCTTTAAAAGGTATGCTCTGTGGAAGGAGATCAAAAGATTGAAAGCAAATGTTGCTATGATACAGGAAACCCACCTCCTGGAAACTGATAATAACAGATTTAAAAACAAAGATTATCCTCAGATTTTCTTCTCCAACAACGAGGGAGGGAAAAAAGCTGGGGTGGCCATTGCCTTCCACAGAGACCTACCAGTGGTTATTTCAGATGTTTATAAAGACAATAAAGGCAGATATTTAATCATCAATTTTACCTTGGAGGGAATGGAATACACTGTGGTTAATGTATACGCCCCTAATGTGAGACAAATTAGCTTTCTCAATAAAGTCAAAAGAAAATTATCTAAATTTAGCAAGGGACAAATCATATGGGGGGGAGACTTTAATTGTATTGTTGACCCAAGCACTGATTGCTCATCCTCTGCTCCATACTACAGAAGTGTGAATTTGGGGAAGTGGCTGAGCAATGCTAACCTACACGACAGTTGTAAAATATTGAACCCTAATTCTAGAGAATACACCAGATTCTGCCCACACAACAGATCTTATACCAAAATAGATCATATATTTACCAGTTTTTCCTTACTAGATTCGTATATAGATTTCCAAACTGGCCCCATCACATGGTCGGACCATGCTCCAATTCTATTAACATTACAGGTTTCCTCTTCGACTCAAAGACACTACAATTGGAGATATAGCAAATTTGTAGTAGACTCCCCAGATAATATAGCAACAGTAAAAAACACTATAATGAATTATTTTAAAGAAAATGACTCCCAGGAAATCTCCCCTGAAACCTTATGGTTAGCACATAAATGTGTCATTAGAGGCCACTTAATTCAGATGGCCTCAAGACAAAAGAGGGAAAGAGAGAGCAAACAGAGGCTGTTACTAGAACAAATCAAAAAACTTGAAGACCAGGCCAAAGTGGAAAAATCTTTTACTAAATACAAGGAGTTATACTCCCTTAGATTGGAATTTAGAAATCTTCTCATAAATATTTACGAAAAAAAGACTCTGTTTAACAGGGCAGGGTTTTACATAAATAACAACAAAAACTCAAAAACTATGGCAAATAGATTCAAACCCATAAATAAAAAGCATTTAATTAAAAAACTTTCCCAGAACTCAGTGAATATAGAAAAGCCAAGGGACATAGCTTTGGCTTTTGAAAAATACTACTCAAACCTTTACAATATAGGAAAAAATGGGACTTATCCCCCTCCTACAGAGGAGATGATAGATAATTTCCTGGGAGGAGTAGAGTTGAGATCTCTGTCTCCTGAGCAAAGGGAAATGCTTGATGCACCCTTCTCTGAGGGAGAGGTGTCTCTGGCAATAAAAAATCTCAAATGTAATAAGGCTCCTGGTCCAGACGGATTCCCTGTGGAATATTATAAAACATTTCAGGAAAATCTGGTCCCCTATTTAACAAACACCCTAAATTTTATAAAATCAAAAGGAACATGTAGTGCAGATATGCTGAGAGCCACCATAGTGGTAATCCCCAAACCGGACAAAGATCCCACCAAGATAGAAAACTATAGACCCATATCCCTCCTGAATGCAGACATCAAGGTCTATGCAAAAATACTGGCAGAAAGGGTGCAGGATGTTATCCAATATCTCATACATCCCGATCAAGTGGGTTTTGTAAAATTTAGACAGACTTCTGACAGTTCAAGAAGTGTCTTGCACCATATACACTTTTGTAACAAGAAAAAAATTCCCAGTCTGTTTGTGGCCCTTGATGCGGAGAAAGCTTTTGACCGCATCAATTGGACATATGCATTCGCAGTATTAAAGAAGATGGGTTTTGGTGAGGAGATGTTGAAAAGTGTTCAGGCTCTGTACTCCCAACCGTCTGCCTCTGTGCTGGTCAATAGCACGATGTCAGGGAAATTTGACATAACAAACGGAACAAGACAGGGATGCCCTCTGTCCCCAATTATTTTTATCCTGAGTCTGGAACCACTGGCTCAAAGGATAAGGGACTCGAGTGAGGTGAGGGGAGTACGGTTGGGAGATGTAGAGCATAAAATAAATTTATATGCAGACGATATCATACTCACACTGACAGATCCTGTTGAGTCATTGAAGGCGACTTGGGACATCATAGAGTTGTTTGGTTCAATATCATATTATAAACTCAATGTAAAAAAGACTAACGTTTTGTCACTATTTATTTCAGCCCCTATAAAACAGCAATTACAAGATAAGTACCCTTTTACTTGGGACTGCACTAAAATCCCATATCTAGGAATTTGGCTCACAAGCGACCTCACACACACAAGTGAGGTAAACATGGATAGCCTTTTGAAATCTCTTGACACTAAGTTGGGAGAATTGTCAAAAACCCCAGCCACTTGGTTGGGAAGAATAGTACTATATAAGATGTTCTGCCTCCCAAAGGTGTTGTTTTTGTATAGGAATGTCCCTCTGCCTTTATCAATGCAACACATACAAAAATTAACTCATCAAATGAACAGATTTATTTGGAATAATAAAAAGCCTAGAGTAAAGAAACACACACTACTTAAATCTAGAGAAAATGGGGGGATAGCCCTTCCAGACTTAGAGGCATATTACTTTGCCACCACAACTGAATTGACAAAAATGTGGCTCACAGAACAGACAGAATTGGGATGGCCAAAAATTGAAAGAGATTTAATGCCTAATAAAGAACCGACACTTTATGTTTCCTATTTTCTTCTGCACAGAGGAGAGATTGGAGACATAGAAAACCCAATACTCAGAGCCTCTATGCAGAGCTGGTCACATATGTGCAGGAGAAGGTTTAATGTCTCCCCTGTTTCAACCAAAAGACTAAGACTTCACTTTTTGGCACCTGTCAAGGTTTCTTTGAGACCCATGTTTGATAATTGGAAAACATTCCCCATTGCTTATGTGGATGATTTATTGGACAATAATAAAGTCATGCCTTTTGAGTTGGTCAAGGCTAAATTTAAAATCCCTAATACGGAATATATGAAATACCTCATACTCAAAGAGGAATATAACAAATTTAAGAGATATTTCTGCAAGATAGTTTTGGTCAACCATACCATTTATAATTTCCTAACCAGCACAACCCCCAGGCACAAGAGCTCTCTTAAACCCCTGTATAACTTCCTGACCGGCAAATACACCTTTTCTAAGGGTGGATGCTTTGAAAAATGGGAGACTACTCTGCAGAAGCAGATTTATGCCCCACAGTGGACATTGTCTTTTAAAACTGCAGTGAGGTCTACAAATTGCATGAACATTCTGGAAACACATTACAAACTAGTCCACAGATATTACTTGACCCCAAACAGGATTAAACATTTTGGGGAAGGGGGATCTGATCTGTGTTGGCGGGGATGCGGGTCTCAGGCTGACTTACTCCATATTTTCTGGGGATGCCCGGTACTGAAACCATACTGGCTTAAGGTCTCCAATTTGATTTCGATCATATGCAACTGGCGTGTTCAGTTGCACCCTGCCTTGGCCTTACTACTCATAGATATTTGCAGATTCAAAACAACAAAGTATTTGGTTGCCCACATTCTCATGTCTGCAATATACCTTATAGCGAAAGGTTGGAACAATAAGCAACCTCCGAACATTGCCACATTGATCATGTTGGTGGACAAACATTGTGTTTATGAAAAAATTCATTATATCAACAATATGTCAATAAAGTTATTTGACGACAGATGGCATAGATGGTTGAAACTCAAACCTAAGATAGAAGAAGAATTTATATCTTGATATCTTGATTTTTGCTCTTTTTGTGTGCCAAAATTTCACATATATTTGGTGTTTGCCTGTGCTGTTGTAATTGTTTTTCAAATCTATTTCAATTAATGTTAATTGTACATACTTTAAATGATGATATGATGTTCAGATACCATATGATGATGTCCTGATGTACATTATCTTGACTCTATTCGAACATGATATATATGAGGTATGTTTATACATTCCTATTATTTTGAAAACTCAATAAAAATATTGTTTAAGAAAATTCAAAACATTCATTATTCAATAGAGCCCAATAGCAAAAACCAGCGTTTTGAATGAAGAATCACATTTCTTGGTAGAATCATGCAGGATTGAAATTTTTGACGGTTTTTTACTCCTCTCAACAGCCCAAACAAGTTTCTAAAAGGATGAGTTTGCAACTACTTTACTTTTGGAGAAAATTCAAAACATTCATTATTCAATAGGGCCCAAACTATCAAAAACCAGCCGTTTCAATGAACACACATTTCTTGGTAGAATCATGCAGGACTGAAATTTTTGATGTTTTTCTACTCCTCTCATGAGCCCAAACAAGTCTCTAAAAGCATGAGTTTGCAACTACTTTACTTTTGGAGAAAATTCAAAACATTCATTATTCAATAGAGCCCAATAGCAAAAACCAGCGTTTTGAATGAAGAATTACATTTCTTGGTAGAATCATGCAGGATTGAAATTTTTGATGGATTTTTACTCCTCTCAACAGCCCAAACAAGTTTCTAAAAGGATGAGTTTGCAACTACTTTACTTTTGGAGAAAATTCAAAACATTCATTATTCAATAGGGCCCAAACTATCAAAAACCAGCGGTTTCAATGAACACACATTTCTTGGTAGAATCATGCAGGACTGAAATTTTTGATGTTTTTCTACTCCTCTCATGAGCCCAAACAAGTCTCTAAAAGCATGAGTTTGCAACTACTTTACTTTTGGAGAAAATTCAAAACATTCAATATTCAATAGAGCCCAATAGCAAAAACCAGCGTTTTGAATGAAGAATCACATTTCTTGGTAGAATCATGCAGGATTGAAATTTTTGATGGTTTTTTACTCCTCTCAACAGCCCAAACAAGTTTCTAAAAGGATGAGTTTGCAACTACTTTACTTTTGGAGAAAATTCAAAACATTCATTATTCAATAGGGCCCAAACTATCAAAAACCAGCCGTTTCAATGAACACACATTTCTTGGTAGAATCATGCAGGACTGAAATTTTTGATGTTTTTCTACTCCTCTCATGAGCCCAAACAAGTCTCTAAAAGCATGAGTTTGCAACTACTTTACTTTTGGAGAAAATTCAAAACATTCATTATTCAATAGAGCCCAATAGCAAAAACCAGCGTTTTGAATGAAGAATTACATTTCTTGGTAGAATCATGCAGGATTGAAATTTTTGATGGATTTTTACTCCTCTCAACAGCCCAAACAAGTTTCTAAAAGGATGAGTTTGCAACTACTTTACTTTTGGAGAAAATTCAAAACATTCATTATTCAATAGGGCCCAAACTATCAAAAACCAGCGGTTTCAATGAACACACATTTCTTGGTAGAATCATGCAGGACTGAAATTTTTGATGTTTTTCTACTCCTCTCATGAGCCCAAACAAGTCTCTAAAAGAATGAGTTTGCAACTACTTTACTTTTGGAGAAAATTCAAAACATTCAATATTCAATAGAGCCCAATAGCAAAAACCAGCGTTTTGAATGAAGAATCACATTTCTTGGTAGAATCATGCAGGATTGAAATTTTTGATGGTTTTTTACTCCTCTCAACAGCCCAAACAAGTTTCTAAAAGGATGAGTTTGCAACTACTTTACTTTTGGAGAAAATTCAAAACATTCATTATTCAATAGGGCCCAAACTATCAAAAACCAGCGGTTTCAATGAACACACATTTCTTGGTAGAATCATGCAGGACTGAAATTTTTGATGTTTTTCTACTCCTCTCATGAGCCCAAACAAGTCTCTAAAAGCATGAGTTTGCAACTACTTTACTTTTGGAGAAAATTCAAAACATTCATTATTCAATAGAGCCCAATAGCAAAAATCAGGTTTTGAATGAAGAATCACATTTCTTGGTAGAATCATGCAGGATTGAAATTTTTGATGGGATTTTACTCCTCTCAACAGCCCAAACAAGTTTCTAAAAGGATGAGTTTGCAACTACTTTACTTTTGGAGAAAATTCAAAACATTCATTATTCAATAGGGCCCAAACGATCAAAAACCAGCGGTTTGAATGAACACACATTTCTTGGTAGAATCGTGCAGGACTGAAATTTTTGATGTTTTTCTACTCCTCTCATGAGCCCAAACAAGTCTCTAAAAGCATGAGTTTGCAACTACTTTACTTTTGGAGAAAATTCAAAACATTCATTATTCAATAGAGCCCAATAGCAAAAACCAGCGTTTTGAATGAAGAATCACATTTCTTGGTAGAATCATGCAGGATTGAAATTTTTGATGGTTTTTTACTCCTCTCATGAGCCCAAACAAGTCTCTAAAAGCATGAGTTTGCAACTACTTTACTTTTGGAGAAAATTCAAAACATTCATTATTCAATAGGGCCCAAACTATCAAAAACCAGCTGTTTCAATGAACACACATTTCTTGGTAGAATCATGCAGGACTGAAATTTTTGATGTTTTTCTACTCCTCTCATGAGCCCAAACAAGTCTCTAAAAGCATGAGTTTGCAACTACTTTACTTTTGGAGAAAATTCAAAACATTCATTATTCAATAGAGCCCAATAGCAAAAATCAGGTTTTGAATGAAGAATCACATTTCTTGGTAGAATCATGCAGGATTGAAATTTTTGATGGGATTTTACTCCTCTCAACAGCCCAAACAAGTTTCTAAAAGGATGAGTTTGCAACTACTTTACTTTTGGAGAAAATTCAAAATATTCATTATTCAATAGGGCCCAAACTATCAAAAACCAGCGGTTTGAATGAACACACATTTCTTGGTAGAATCGTGCAGGACTGAAATTTTTGATGTTTTTCTACTCCTCTCATGAGCCCAAACAAGTCTCTAAAAGCATGAGTTTGCAACTACTTTACTTTTGGAGAAAATTCAAAACATTCATTATTCAATAGATCCCAATAGCAAAAATTAGGTTTTGAATGAAGAATCACATTTCTTGGTAGAATCATGCAGGATTGAAATTTTTGATGGTTTTTTACTCCTCTCAACAGCCCAAACAAGTTTCTAAAAGGATGAGTTTGCAACTACTTTACTTTTGGAGAAAATTCAAAACATTCATTATTCAATAGGGCCCAAACTATCAAAAACCAGCGGTTTCAATGAACACACATTTCTTGGTAGAATCATGCAGGACTGAAATTTTTGATGTTTTTCTACTCCTCTCATGAGCCCAAACAAGTCTCTAAAAGCATGAGTTTGCAACTACTTTACTTTTGGAGAAAATTCAAAACATTCATTATTCAATAGGGCCCAAACTATCAAAAACCAGCGGTTTGAATGAACACACATTTCTTGGTAGAATCATGCAGGACTGAAATTTTTGATGTTTTTCTACTCCTCTCATGAGCCCAAACAAGTCTCTAAAAGCATGAGTTTGCAACTACTTTACTTTTGGAGAAAATTCAAAACATTCACTATTCAATAGAGCCCAATAGCAAAAATCAGGTTTTGAATGAAGAATCACATTTCTTGGTAAAATCATGCAGGATTGAAATTTTTGATGGTTGTTTACTCCTCTCAACAGCCCAAACAAGTTTCTAAAAGGATGAGTTTGCAACTACTTTACTTTTGGAGAAAATTCAAAACATTCATTATTCAATAGGGCCCAAAATATCAAAAACCAGCGGTTTGAATGAACACACATTTCTTGGTAGAATCGTGCAGGACTGAAATTTTTGATGTTTTTATACTCCTCTCATGAGCCCAAACAAGTCTCTAAAAGGATGAGTTTGCAACTACTTTACTTTTGGAGAAAATTCAAAACATTCATTATTCAATAGAGCCCAATATCAAAAAACAGCGTTTTGAATGAAGAATCACATTTCTTGGTAGAATCATGCAGGATTGAAATTTTTGATGGTTTTTTACTCCTCTCAACAGCCCAAACAAGTTTCTAAAAGGATGAGTTTGCAACTACTTTACTTTTGGAGAAAATTCAAAACATTCATTATTCAATAGAGCCCAATAGCAAAAACCAGCGTTTTGAATGAAGAATCACATTTCTTGGTAGAATCATGCAGGATTGAAATTTTTGATGGTTTTTTACTCCTCTCAACAGCCCAAACAAGTTTCTAAAAGGATGAGTTTGCAACTACTTTACTTTTGGAGAAAAATCAAAACATTCATTATTCAATAGGGCCCAAACTATCAAAAACCAGCGGTTTCAATGAACACACATTTCTTGGTAGAATCATGCAGGACTGAAATTTTTGATGTTTTTCTACTCCTCTCATGAGCCCAAACAAGTCTCTAAAAGCATGAGTTTGCAACTACTTTACTTTTGGAGAAAATTCAAAACATTCATTATTCAATAGAGCCCAATAGCAAAAATCAGGTTTTGAATGAAGAATCACATTTCTTGGTAGAATCATGCAGGATTGAAATTTTTGATGGGATTTTACTCCTCTCAACAGCCCAAACAAGTTTCTAAAAGGATGAGTTTGCAACTACTTTACTTTTGGAGAAAATTCAAAACATTCATTATTCAATAGGGCCCAAACTATCAAAAACCAGCGGTTTGAATGAACACACATTTCTTGGTAGAATCGTGCAGGACTGAAATTTTTGATGTTTTTCTACTCCTCTCATGAGCCCAAACAAGTCACTAAAAGGATGAGTTTGCAACTACTTTACTTTTGGAGAAAATTCAAAACATTCATTATTCAATAGAGCCCAATAGCAAAAATTAGGTTTTGAATGAAGAATCACATTTCTTGGTAGAATCATGCAGGATTGAAATTTTTGATGGTTTTTTACTCCTCTCATGAGCCCAAACAAGTTTCTAAAAGGATGAGTTTGCAACTACTTTACTTTTGGAGAAAATTCAAAACATTCATTATTCAATAGGGCCCAAACTATCAAAAACCAGCGGTTTCAATGAACACACATTTCTTGGTAGAATCATGCAGGACTGAAATTTTTGATGTTTTTCTACTCCTCTCATGAGCCCAATCAAGTCTCTAAAAGCATGAGTTTGCAACTACTTTACTTTTGGAGAAAATTCAAAACATTCATTATTCAATAGAGCCCAATAGCAAAAACCAGTGTTTTGAATGAAGAATCACATTTCTTGGTAGAATCATGCAGGATTGAAATTTTTGATGGTTTTTTACTCCTCTCAACAGCCCAAACAAGTTTCTAAAAGGATGAGTTTGCAACTACTTTACTTTTGGAGAAAATTCAAAACATTCATTATTCAATAGGGCCCAAACTATCAAAAACCAGCGGTTTCAATGAACACACATTTCTTGGTAGAATCATGCAGGACTGAAATTTTTGATGTTTTTCTACTCCTCTCATGAGCCCAAACAAGTCTCTAAAAGCATGAATTTGCAACTACTTTACTTTTGGAGAAAATTCAAAACATTCATTATTCAATAAAGCCCAATAGCAAAAACCAGCGTTTTGAATGAAGAATCACATTTCTTGGTAGAATCATGCAGGATTGAAATTTTTGATGGTTTTTTACTCCTCTCAACAGCCCAAACAAGTTTCTAAAAGGATGAGTTTGCAACTACTTTACTTTTGGAGAAAATTCAAAACATTCATTATTCAAAAGGGCCCAAACTATCAAAAACCAGCGGTTTCAATGAACACACATTTCTTGGTAGAATCATGCAAGACTGAAATTTTTGATGCTTTTCTACTCCTCTCATGAGCCCAAACAAGTCTCTAAAAGCATGAGTTTGCAACTACTTTACTTTTGGAGAAAATTCAAAACATTCATTATACAATAGAGCCCAATAGCAAAAACCAGCGTTTTGAATGAAGAATCACATTTCTTGGTAGAATCATGCAGGATTGAAATTTTTGATGGTTTTTTACTCCTCTCAACAGCCCAAACAAGTTTCTAAAAGGATGAGTTTGCAACTACTTTACTTTTGGAGAAAATTCAAAACATTCATTACTCAATAGGGCCCAAACTATCAAAAACCAGCGGTTTCAATGAACACACATTTCTTGGTAGAATCATGCAGGACTGAAATTTTTGATGTTTTTCTACTCCTCTCATGAGCCCAAACAAGTCTCTAAAAGCATGAGTTTGCAACTACTTTACTTTTGGAGAAAATTCAAAACATTCATTATTCGATAGGGCCCAAAATATCAAAAACCAGCGGTTTGAATGAACACACATTTCTTGGTAGAATCGTGCAGGAATGAAATTTTTGATGTTTTTCTACTCCTCTCATGAGCCCAAACAAGTCTCTAAAAGCATGAGTTTGCAACTACTTTACTTTTGGAGAAAATTCAAAACATTCACTATTCAATAGAGCCCAATAGCAAAAATCAGGTTTTGAATGAAGAATCACATTTCTTGGTAAAATCATGCAGGATTGAAATTTTTGATGGTTTTTTACTCCTTTCAACAGCCCAAACAAGTCTCTAAAAGCATGAGTTTGCAACTACTTTACTTTTGGAGAAAATTCAAAACATTCATTATTCAATAGGGCCCAAACTATCAAAAACCAGCGGTTTCAATGAACACCCATTTCTTGGTAGAATCATGCAGGACTGAAATTTTTGATGTTTTTCTACTCCTCTCATGAGCCCAAACAAGTCTCTAAAAGCATGAGTTTGCAACTACTTTACTTTTGGAGAAAATTCAAAACATTCATTATTCAATAGAGCCCAATAGCAAAAACCAGCGTTTTGAATGAAGAATCACATTTCTTGGTAGAATCATGCAGGATTGAAATTTTTGATGATTTTTTACTCCTCTCAACAGCCCAAACAAGTTTCTAAAAGGATGAGTTTGCAACTACTTTACTTTTGGAGAAAATTCAAAACATTCATTATTCAATAGGGCCCAAACTATCAAAAACCAGCGGTTTCAATGAACACACATTTCTTGGTAGAATCATGCACGACTGAAATTTTTGATGCTTTTCTACTCCTCTCATGAGCCCAAACAAGTCTCTAAAAGCATGAGTTTGCAACTACTTTACTTTTGGAGAAAATTCAAAACATTCATTATTCAATAGAGCCCAATAGCAAAAACCAGCGTTTTGAATGAAGAATCACATTTCTTGGTAGAATCATGCAGGATTGAAATTTTTGATGGTTTTTTACTCCTCTCAACAGCCCAAACAAGTTTCTAAAAGGATGAGTTTGCAACTACTTTACTTTTGGAGTAAATTCAAAACATTCATTATTCAATAGGGCCCAAACTATCAAAAAGCAGCAGTTTCAATGAACACACATTTCTTGGTAGAATCATGCAGGACTGAAATTTTTGATGTTTTTCTACTCCTCTCATGAGCCCAAACAAGTCTCTAAAAGCATGAGTTTGCAACTACTTTACTTTTGGAGAAAATTCAAAACATTCATTATTCAATAGAGCCCAATAGCAAAAACCAGCGTTTTGAATGAAGAATTACATTTCTTGGTAGAATCATGCAGGATTGAAATTTTTGATGGATTTTTACTCCTCTCAACAGCCCAAACAAGTTTCTAAAAGGATGAGTTTGCAACTACTTTACTTTTGGAGAAAATTCAAAACATTCATTATTCAATAGGGCACAAACTATCAAAAACCAGCGGTTTCAATGAACACACATTTCTTGGTAGAATCATGCAAGACTGAAATTTTTGATGCTTTTCTACTCCTCTCATGAGCCCAAACAAGTCTCTAAAAGCATGAGTTTGCAACTACTTTACTTTTGGAGAAAATTCAAAACATTCATTATTCAATAGAGCCCAATAGCAAAAATTAGGTTTTGAATGAAGAATCACATTTCTTGGTAGAATCATGCAGGATTGAAATTTTTGATGGTTTTTTACTCCTCTCAACAGCCCAAACAAGTTTCTAAAAGGATGAGTTTGCAACTACTTTACTTTTGGAGAAAATTCAAAACATTCATTATTCAATAGGGCCCAAACTATCAAAAACCAGCGGTTTCAATGAACACACATTTCTTGGTAGAATCATGCAGGACTGAAATTTTTGATGTTTTTCTACTCCTCTCATGAGCCCAAACAAGTCTCTAAAAGCATGAGTTTGCAACTACTTTACTTTTGGAGAAAATTCAAAACATTCATTATTCAATAGAGCCCAATAGCAAAAACCAGCGTTTTGAATGAAGAATTACATTTCTTGGTAGAATCATGCAGGATTGAAATTTTTGATGGATTTTTACTCCTCTCAACAGCCCAAACAAGTTTCTAAAAGAATTAGTTTGCAACTACTTTACTTTTGGAGAAAATTCAAAACATTCATTATTCAATAGGGCCCAAACTATCAAAAACCAGCGGTTTCAATGAACACACATTTCTTGGTAGAATCATGCAGGACTGAAATTTTTGATGTTTTTCTACTCCTCTCATGAGCCCAAACAAGTTTCTAAAAGGATGAGTTTGCAACTACTTTACTTTTGGAGAAAATTCAAAACATTCATTATTCAATAGAGCCCAATAGCAAAAACCAGCGTTTTGAATGAAGAATCACATTTCTTGGTAGAATCATGCAGGATTGAAATTTTTGATGGTTTTTTACTCCTCTCAACAGCCCAAACAAGTTTCTAAAAGGATGAGTTTGCAACTACTTTACTTTTGGAGAAAATTCAAAACATTCATTATTCAATAGGGCCCAAACTATCAAAAACCAGCGGTTTCAATGAACACACATTTCTTGGTAGAATCATGCAGGACTGAAATTTTTGATGTTTTTCTACTCCTCTCATGAGCCCAAACAAGTCTCTAAAAGCATGAGTTTGCAACTACTTTACTTTTGGAGAAAATTCAAAACATTCATTATTCAATAGGGCCCAAACTATCAAAAACCAGCGGTTTGAATGAACACACATTTCTTGGTAGAATCATGCAGGACTGAAATTTTTGATGTTTTTCTACTCCTCTCATGAGCCCAAACAAGTCTCTAAAAGCATGAGTTTGCAACTACTTTACTTTTGGAGAAAATTCAAAACATTCATTATTCAATAGAGCCCAATAGCAAAAACCAGCGTTTTGAATGAAGAATCACATTTCTTGGTAGAATCATGTAGGATTGAAATTTTTGATGGTTTTTTACTCCTCTCAACAGCCCAAACAAGTTTCTAAAAGGATGAGTTTGCAACTACTTTACTTTTGGAGAAAATTCAAAACATTCATTATTCAATAGGGCCCAAACTATCAAAAACCAGCCGTTTCAATGAACACACATGTCTTGGTAGAATCATGCAGGACTGAAATTTTTGATGTTTCTCTACTCATCTCATGAGCCCAAACAAGTCTCTAAAAGCATGAGTTTGCAACTACTTTACTTTTGGAGAAAATTCAAAACATTCACTATTCAATAGAGCCCAATAGCAAAAATCAGGTTTTGAATGAAGAATCACATTTCTTGGTAAAATCATGCAGGATTGAAATTTTTGATGGTTTTTTACTCCTCTCAACAGCCCAAACAAGTTTCTAAAAGGATGAGTTTGCAACTACTTTACTTTTGGAGAAAATTCAAAACATTCCTTATTCAATAGGGCCCAAACTATCAAAAACCAGCGGTTTCAATGAACACACATTTCTTGGTAGAATCATGCAGGACTGAAATTTTTGATGTTTTTCTACTCCTCTCATGAGCCCAAACAAGTCTCTAAAAGCATGAGTTTGCAACTACTTTACTTTTGGAGAAAATTCAAAACATTCATTATTCAATAGAGCCCAATAGCAAAAACCAGCGTTTTGAATGAAGAATCACATTTCTTGGTAGAATCATGCAGGATTGAAATTTTTGATGGTTTTTTACTCCTCTCAACAGCCCAAACAAGTTTCTAAAAGGATGAGTTTGCAACTACTTTACTTTTGGAGAAAATTCAAAACATTCATTATTCAATAGGGCCCAAACTATCAAAAACCAGCGGTTTCAATGAACACACATTTCTTGGTAGAATCATGCAGGACTGAAATTTTTGATGTTTTTCTACTCCTCTCATGAGCCCAAACAAGTCTCTAAAAGCATGAGTTTGCAACTACTTTACTTTTGGAGAAAATTCAAAACATTCATTATTCAATAGAGCCCAATAGCAAAAATCAGGTTTTGAATGAAGAATCACATTTCTTGGTAGAATCATGCAGGATTGAAATTTTTGATGGGATTTTACTCCTCTCAACAGCCCAAACAAGTTTCTAAAAGGATGAGTTTGCAACTACTTTACTTTTGGAGAAAATTCAAAATATTCATTATTCAATAGGGCCCAAACTATCAAAAACCAGCGTTTTGAATGAACACACATTTCTTGGTAGAATCGTGCAGGACTGAAATTTTTGATGTTTTTCTACTCCTCTCATGAGCCCAAACAAGTCTCTAAAAGCATGAGTTTGCAACTACTTTACTTTTGGAGAAAATTCAAAACATTCATTATTCAATAGATCCCAATAGCAAAAATTAGGTTTTGAATGAAGAATCACATTTCTTGGTAGAATCATGCAGGATTGAAATTTTTGATGGTTTTTTACTCCTCTCAACAGCCCAAACAAGTTTCTAAAAGGATGAGTTTGCAACTACTTTACTTTTGGAGAAAATTCAAAACATTCATTATTCAATAGGGCCCAAACTATCAAAAACCAGCAGTTTCAATGAACACACATTTCTTGGTAGAATCATGCAGGACTGAAATTTTTGATGTTTTTCTACTCCTCTCATGAGCCCAAACAAGTCTCTAAAAGCATGAGTTTGCAACTACTTTACTTTTGGAGAAAATTCAAAACATTCATTATTCAATAGAGCCCAATAGCAAAAATCAGGTTTTGAATGAAGAATCACATTTCTTGGTAGAATCATGCAGGATTGAAATTTTTGATGGGATTTTACTCCTCTCAACAGCCCAAACAAGTTTCTAAAAGGATGAGTTTGCAACTACTTTACTTTTGGAGAAAATTCAAAATATTCATTATTCAATAGGGCCCAAACTATCAAAAACCAGCGGTTTGAATGAACACACATTTCTTGGTAGAATCGTGCAGGACTGAAATTTTTGATGTTTTTCTACTCCTCTCATGAGCCCAAACAAGTCTCTAAAAGCATGAGTTTGCAACTACTTTACTTTTGGAGAAAATTCAAAACATTCATTATTCAATAGATCCCAAAAGCAAAAATTAGGTTTTGAATGAAGAATCACATTTCTTGGTAGAATCATGCAGGATTGAAATTTTTGATGGTTTTTTACTCCTCTCAACAGCCCAAACAAGTTTCTAAAAGGATGAGTTTGCAACTACTTTACTTTTGGAGAAAATTCAAAACATTCATTATTCAATAGGGCCCAAACTATCAAAAACCAGCGGTTTCAATGAACACACATTTCTTGGTAGAATCATGCAGGACTGAAATTTTTGATGTTTTTCTACTCCTCTCATGAGCCCAAACAAGTCTCTAAAAGCATGAGTTTGCAACTACTTTACTTTTGGAGAAAATTCAAAACATTCATTATTCAATAGAGCCCAATATCAAAAAACAGCGTTTTGAATGAAGAATCACATTTCTTGGTAGAATCATGCAGGATTGAAATTTTTGATGGTTTTTTACTCCTCTCAACAGCCCAAACAAGTTTCTAAAAGGATGAGTTTGCAACTACTTTACTTTTGGAGAAAATTCAAAACATTCATTATTCAATAGAGCCCAATAGCAAAAACCAGCGTTTTGAATGAAGAATCACATTTCTTGGTAGAATCATGCAGGATTGAAATTTTTGATGGTTTTTTACTCCTCTCAACAGCCCAAACAAGTTTCTAAAAGGATGAGTTTGCAACTACTTTACTTTTGGAGAAAATTCAAAACATTCATTATTCAATAGGGCCCAAACTATCAAAAACCAGCGGTTTCAATGAACACACATTTCTTGGTAGAATCATGCAGGACTGAAATTTTTGATGTTTTTCTACTCCTCTCATGAGCCCAAACAAGTCTCTAAAAGCATGAGTTTGCAACTACTTTACTTTTGGAGAAAATTCAAAACATTCATTATTCAATAGAGCCCAATAGCAAAAATCAGGTTTTGAATGAAGAATCACATTTCTTGGTAGAATCATGCAGGATTGAAATTTTTGATGGGATTTTACTCCTCTCAACAGCCCAAACAAGTTTCTAAAAGGATGAGTTTGCAACTACTTTACTTTTGGAGAAAATTCAAAACATTCATTATTCAATAGGGCCCAAACTATCAAAAACCAGCGGTTTGAATGAACACACATTTCTTGGTAGAATCGTGCAGGACTGAAATTTTTGATGTTTTTCTACTCCTCTCATGAGCCCAAACAAGTCTCTAAAAGCATGAGTTTGCAACTACTTTACTTTTGGAGAAAATTCAAAACATTCATTATTCAATAGAGCCCAATAGCAAAAATTAGGTTTTGAATGAAGAATCACATTTCTTGGTAGAATCATGCAGGATTGAAATTTTTGATGGTTTTTTAACTCCTCTCATGAGCCCAAACAAGTTTCTAAAAGGATGAGTTTGCAACTACTTTACTTTTGGAGAAAATTCAAAACATTCATTATTCAATAGGGCCCAAACTATCAAAAACCAGCGGTTTCAATGAACACACATTTCTTGGTAGAATCATGCAGGACTGAAATTTTTGATGTTTTTCTACTCCTCTCATGAGCCCAAACAAGTCTCTAAAAGCATGAGTTTGCAACTACTTTACTTTTGGAGAAAATTCAAAACATTCATTATTCAATAGAGCCCAATAGCAAAAACCAGCGTTTTGAATGAAGAATCACATTTCTTGGTAGAATCATGCAGGATTGAAATTTTTGATGGTTTTTTACTCCTCTCAACAGCCCAAACAAGTTTCTAAAAGGATGAGTTTGCAACTACTTTACTTTTGGAGAAAATTCAAAACATTCATTATTCAATAGGGCCCAAACTATCAAAAACCAGCGGTTTCAATGAACACACATTTCTTGGTAGAATCATGCAGGACTGAAATTTTTGATGTTTTTCTACTCCTCTCATGAGCCCAAACAAGTCTCTAAAAGCATGAGTTTGCAACTACTTTACTTTTGGAGAAAATTCAAAACATTCATTATTCAATAGAGCCCAATAGCAAAAACCAGCGTTTTGAATGAAGAATCACATTTCTTGGTAGAATCATGCAGGATTGAAATTTTTGATGGTTTTTTACTCCTCTCAACAGCCCAAACAAGTTTCTAAAAGGATGAGTTTGCAACTACTTTACTTTTGGAGAAAATTCAAAACATTCATTATTCAAAAGAGCCCAATAGCAAAAACCAGCGTTTTGAATGAAGAATCACATTTCTTGGTAGAATCATGCAGGATTGAAATTTTTGATGTTTTTTTACTCCTCTCAACAGCCCAAACAAGTCTCTAAAAGGATGAGTTTGCAACTACTTTACTTTTGGAGAAAATTCCAAACATTCATTATTCAATAGAGCCCAATAGCAAAAAACAGCGTTTTGAATGAAGAATCACATTTCTTGGTAGAATCATGCAGGATTGAAATTTTTGATGGTTTTTTACTCCTCTCAACAGCCCAAACAAGTTTCTAAAAGGATGAGTTTGCAACTACTTTACTTTTGGAGAAAATTCAAAACATTCATTATTCAATAGAGCCCAATAGCAAAAACCAGCGTTTTGAATGAAGAATCACATTTCTTGGTAGAATCATGCAGGATTGAAATTTTTGATGGTTTTTTACTCCTCTCAACAGCCCAAACAAGTTTCTAAAAGGATGAGTTTGCAACTACTTTACTTTTGGAGAAAATTCAAAACATTCATTATTCAATAGGGCCCAAACTATCAAAAACCAGCGGTTTCAATGAACACACATTTCTTGGTAGAATCATGCAGGACTGAAATTTTTGATGTTTTTCTACTCCTCTCATGAGCCCAAACAAGTCTCTAAAAGCATGAGTTTGCAACTACTTTACTTTTGGAGAAAATTCAAAACATTCATTATTCAATAGGGCCCAAACTATCAAAAACCAGCGGTTTGAATGAACACACATTTCTTGGTAGAATCATGCAGGACTGAAATTTTTGATGTTTTTCTACTCCTCTCATGAGCCCAAACAAGTCTCTAAAAGCATGAGTTTGCAACTACTTTACTTTTGGAGAAAATTCAAAACATTCATTATTCAATAGAGCCCAATAGCAAAAACCAGCGTTTTGAATGAAGAATCACATTTCTTGGTAGAATCATGTAGGATTGAAATTTTTGATGGTTTTTTACTCCTCTCAACAGCCCAAACAAGTTTCTAAAAGGATGAGTTTGCAACTACTTTACTTTTGGAGAAAATTCAAAACATTCATTATTCAATAGGGCCCAAACTATCAAAAACCAGCCGTTTCAATGAACACACATGTCTTGGTAGAATCATGCAGGACTGAAATTTTTGATGTTTCTCTACTCATCTCATGAGCCCAAACAAGTCTCTAAAAGCATGAGTTTGCAACTACTTTACTTTTGGAGAAAATTCAAAACATTCACTATTCAATAGAGCCCAATAGCAAAAATCAGGTTTTGAATGAAGAATCACATTTCTTGGTAAAATCATGCAGGATTGAAATTTTTGATGGTTTTTTACTCCTCTCAACAGCCCAAACAAGTTTCTAAAAGGATGAGTTTGCAACTACTTTACTTTTGGAGAAAATTCAAAACATTCTTTATTCAATAGGGCCCAAACTATCAAAAACCAGCGGTTTCAATGAACACACATTTCTTGGTAGAATCATGCAGGACTGAAATTTTTGATGTTTTTCTACTCCTCTCATGAGCCCAAACAAGTCTCTAAAAGCATGAGTTTGCAACTACTTTACTTTTGGAGAAAATTCAAAACATTCATTATTCAATAGAGCCCAATAGCAAAAACCAGCGTTTTGAATGAAGAATCACATTTCTTGGTAGAATCATGCAGGATTGAAATTTTTGATGGTTTTTTACTCCTCTCAACAGCCCAAACAAGTTTCTAAAAGGATGAGTTTGCAACTACTTTACTTTTGGAGAAAATTCAAAACATTCATTATTCAATAGGGCCCAAACTATCAAAAACCAGCGGTTTCAATGAACACACATTTCTTGGTAGAATCATGCAGGACTGAAATTTTTGATGTTTTTCTACTCCTCTCATGAGCCCAAACAAGTCTCTAAAAGCATGAGTTTGCAACTACTTTACTTTTGGAGAAAATTCAAAACATTCATTATTCAATAGAGCCCAATAGCAAAAATCAGGTTTTGAATGAAGAATCACATTTCTTGGTAGAATCATGCAGGATTGAAATTTTTGATGGGATTTTACTCCTCTCAACAGCCCAAACAAGTTTCTAAAAGGATGAGTTTGCAACTACTTTACTTTTGGAGAAAATTCAAAACATTCATTATTCAATAGGGCCCAAACTATCAAAAACCAGCGGTTTGAATGAACACACATTTCTTGGTAGAATCGTGCAGGACTGAAATTTTTGATGTTTTTCTACTCCTCTCATGAGCCCAAACAAGTCTCTAAAAGCATGAGTTTGCAACTACTTTACTTTTGGAGAAAATTCAAAACATTCATTATTCAATAGAGCCCAATAGCAAAAATTAGGTTTTGAATGAAGAATCACATTTCTTGGTAGAATCATGCAGGATTGAAATTTTTGATGGTTTTTTACTCCTCTCATGAGCCCAAACAAGTTTCTAAAAGGATGAGTTTGCAACTACTTTACTTTTGGAGAAAATTCAAAACATTCATTATTCAATAGGGCCCAAACTATCAAAAACCAGCGGTTTCAATGAACACACATTTCTTGGTAGAATCATGCAGGACTGAAATTTTTGATGTTTTTCTACTCCTCTCATGAGCCCAAACAAGTCTCTAAAAGCATGAGTTTGCAACTACTTTACTTTTGGAGAAAATTCAAAACATTCATTATTCAATAGAGCCCAATAGCAAAAACCAGCGTTTTGAATGAAGAATCACATTTCTTGGTAGAATCATGCAGGATTGAAATTTTTGATGGTTTTTTACTCCTCTCAACAGCCCAAACAAGTTTCTAAAAGGATGAGTTTGCAACTACTTTACTTTTGGAGAAAATTCAAAACATTCATTATTCAATAGGGCCCAAACTATCAAAAACCAGCGGTTTCAATGAACACACATTTCTTGGTAGAATCATGCAGGACTGAAATTTTTGATGTTTTTCTACTCCTCTCATGAGCCCAAACAAGTCTCTAAAAGCATGAGTTTGCAACTACTTTACTTTTGGAGAAAATTCAAAACATTCATTATTCAATAGAGCCCAATAGCAAAAACCAGCGTTTTGAATGAAGAATCACATTTCTTGGTAGAATCATGCAGGATTGAAATTTTTGATGGTTTTTTTACTCCTCTCAACAGCCCAAACAAGTTTCTAAAAGGATGAGTTTGCAACTACTTTACTTTTGGAGAAAATTCAAAACATTCATTATTCAATAGAGCCCAATAGCAAAAACCAGCGTTTTGAATGAAGAATCACATTTCTTGGTAGAATCATGCAGGATTGAAATTTTTGATGTTTTTTTACTCCTCTCAACAGCCCAAACAAGTCTCTAAAAGGATGAGTTTGCAACTACTTTACTTTTGGAGAAAATTCCAAACATTCATTATTCAATAGAGCCCAATAGCAAAAAACAGCGTTTTGAATGAAGAATCACATTTCTTGGTAGAATCATGCAGGATTGAAATTTTTGATGGTTTTTTACTCCTCTCAACAGCCCAAACAAGTTTCTAAAAGGATGAGTTTGCAACTACTTTACTTTTGGAGAAAATTCAAAACATTCATTATTCAATAGAGCCCAATAGCAAAAACCAGCGTTTTGAATGAAGAATCACATTTCTTGGTAGAATCATGCAGGATTGAAATTTTTGATGGTTTTTTACTCCTCTCAACAGCCCAAACAAGTTTCTAAAAGGATGAGTTTGCAACTACTTTACTTTTGGAGAAAATTCAAAACATTCATTATTCAATAGGGCCCAAACTATCAAAAACCAGCGGTTTCAATGAACACACATTTCTTGGTAGAATCATGCAGGACTGAAATTTTTGATGTTTTTCTACTCCTCTCATGAGCCCAAACAAGTCTCTAAAAGCATGAGTTTGCAACTACTTTACTTTTGGAGAAAATTCAAAACATTCATTATTCAATAGGGCCCAAACTATCAAAAACCAGCGGTTTGAATGAACACACATTTCTTGGTAGAATCATGCAGGACTGAAATTTTTGATGTTTTTCTACTCCTCTCATGAGCCCAAACAAGTCTCTAAAAGCATGAGTTTGCAACTACTTTACTTTTGGAGAAAATTCAAAACATTCATTATTCAATAGAGCCCAATAGCAAAAACCAGCGTTTTGAATGAAGAATCACATTTCTTGGTAGAATCATGTAGGATTGAAATTTTTGATGGTTTTTTACTCCTCTCAACAGCCCAAACAAGTTTCTAAAAGGATGAGTTTGCAACTACTTTACTTTTGGAGAAAATTCAAAACATTCATTATTCAATAGGGCCCAAACTATCAAAAACCAGCCGTTTCAATGAACACACATGTCTTGGTAGAATCATGCAGGACTGAAATTTTTGATGTTTCTCTACTCATCTCATGAGCCCAAACAAGTCTCTAAAAGCATGAGTTTGCAACTACTTTACTTTTGGAGAAAATTCAAAACATTCACTATTCAATAGAGCCCAATAGCAAAAATCAGGTTTTGAATGAAGAATCACATTTCTTGGTAAAATCATGCAGGATTGAAATTTTTGATGGTTTTTTACTCCTCTCAACAGCCCAAACAAGTTTCTAAAAGGATGAGTTTGCAACTACTTTACTTTTGGAGAAAATTCAAAACATTCTTTATTCAATAGGGCCCAAACTATCAAAAACCAGCGGTTTCAATGAACACACATTTCTTGGTAGAATCATGCAGGACTGAAATTTTTGATGTTTTTCTACTCCTCTCATGAGCCCAAACAAGTCTCTAAAAGCATGAGTTTGCAACTACTTTACTTTTGGAGAAAATTCAAAACATTCATTATTCAATAGAGCCCAATAGCAAAAACCAGCGTTTTGAATGAAGAATCACATTTCTTGGTAGAATCATGCAGGATTGAAATTTTTGATGGTTTTTTACTCCTCTCAACAGCCCAAACAAGTTTCTAAAAGGATGAGTTTGCAACTACTTTACTTTTGGAGAAAATTCAAAACATTCATTATTCAATAGGGCCCAAACTATCAAAAACCAGCGGTTTCAATGAACACACATTTCTTGGTAGAATCATGCAGGACTGAAATTTTTGATGTTTTTCTACTCCTCTCATGAGCCCAAACAAGTCTCTAAAAGCATGAGTTTGCAACTACTTTACTTTTGGAGAAAATTCAAAACATTCATTATTCAATAGAGCCCAATAGCAAAAATCAGGTTTTGAATGAAGAATCACATTTCTTGGTAGAATCATGCAGGATTGAAATTTTTGATGGGATTTTACTCCTCTCAACAGCCCAAACAAGTTTCTAAAAGGATGAGTTTGCAACTACTTTACTTTTGGAGAAAATTCAAAACATTCATTATTCAATAGGGCCCAAACTATCAAAAACCAGCGGTTTGAATGAACACACATTTCTTGGTAGAATCGTGCAGGACTGAAATTTTTGATGTTTTTCTACTCCTCTCATGAGCCCAAACAAGTCTCTAAAAGCATGAGTTTGCAACTACTTTACTTTTGGAGAAAATTCAAAACATTCATTATTCAATAGAGCCCAATAGCAAAAATTAGGTTTTGAATGAAGAATCACATTTCTTGGTAGAATCATGCAGGATTGAAATTTTTGATGGTTTTTTACTCCTCTCATGAGCCCAAACAAGTTTCTAAAAGGATGAGTTTGCAACTACTTTACTTTTGGAGAAAATTCAAAACATTCATTATTCAATAGGGCCCAAACTATCAAAAACCAGCGGTTTCAATGAACACACATTTCTTGGTAGAATCATGCAGGACTGAAATTTTTGATGTTTTTCTACTCCTCTCATGAGCCCAAACAAGTCTCTAAAAGCATGAGTTTGCAACTACTTTACTTTTGGAGAAAATTCAAAACATTCATTATTCAATAGAGCCCAATAGCAAAAACCAGCGTTTTGAATGAAGAATCACATTTCTTGGTAGAATCATGCAGGATTGAAATTTTTGATGGTTTTTTACTCCTCTCAACAGCCCAAACAAGTTTCTAAAAGGATGAGTTTGCAACTACTTTACTTTTGGAGAAAATTCAAAACATTCATTATTCAATAGGGCCCAAACTATCAAAAACCAGCGGTTTCAATGAACACACATTTCTTGGTAGAATCATGCAGGACTGAAATTTTTGATGTTTTTCTACTCCTCTCATGAGCCCAAACAAGTCTCTAAAAGCATGAGTTTGCAACTACTTTACTTTTGGAGAAAATTCAAAACATTCATTATTCAATAGAGCCCAATAGCAAAAACCAGCGTTTTGAATGAAGAATCACATTTCTTGGTAGAATCATGCAGGATTGAAATTTTTGATGGTTTTTTACTCCTCTCAACAGCCCAAACAAGTTTCTAAAAGGATGAGTTTGCAACTACTTTACTTTTGGAGAAAATTCAAAACATTCATTATTCAATAGAGCCCAATAGCAAAAACCAGCGTTTTGAATGAAGAATCACATTTCTTGGTAGAATCATGCAGGATTGAAATTTTTGATGTTTTTTTACTCCTCTCAACAGCCCAAACAAGTCTCTAAAAGGATGAGTTTGCAACTACTTTACTTTTGGAGAAAATTCCAAACATTCATTATTCAATAGAGCCCAATAGCAAAAAACAGCGTTTTGAATGAAGAATCACATTTCTTGGTAGAATCATGCAGGATTGAAATTTTTGATGGTTTTTTACTCCTCTCAACAGCCCAAACAAGTTTCTAAAAGGATGAGTTTGCAACTACTTTACTTTTGGAGAAAATTCAAAACATTCATTATTCAATAGAGCCCAATAGCAAAAACCAGCGTTTTGAATGAAGAATCACATTTCTTGGTAGAATCATGCAGGATTGAAATTTTTGATGGTTTTTTACTCCTCTCAACAGCCCAAACAAGTTTCTAAAAGGATGAGTTTGCAACTACTTTACTTTTGGAGAAAATTCAAAACATTCATTATTCAATAGGGCCCAAACTATCAAAAACCAGCGGTTTCAATGAACACACATTTCTTGGTAGAATCATGCAGGACTGAAATTTTTGATGTTTTTCTACTCCTCTCATGAGCCCAAACAAGTCTCTAAAAGCATGAGTTTGCAACTACTTTACTTTTGGAGAAAATTCAAAACATTCATTATTCAATAGAGCCCAATAGCAAAAATCAGGTTTTGAATGAAGAATCACATTTCTTGGTAGAATCATGCAGGATTGAAATTTTTGATGGGTTTTTACTCCTCTCAACAGCCCAAACAAGTTTCTAAAAGGATGAGTTTGCAACTACTTTACTTTTGGAGAAAATTCAAAACATTCATTATTCAATAGGGCCCAAAATATCAAAAACCAGCGGTTTGAATGAACACACATTTCTTGGTAGAATCGTGCAGGACTGAAATTTTTGATGTTTTTCTACTCCTCTCATGAGCCCAAACAAGTCTCTAAAAGCATGAGTTTGCAACTACTTTACTTTTGGAGAAAATTCAAAACATTCATTATTCAATAGAGCCCAATAGCAAAAATTAGGTTTTGAATGAAGAATCACATTTCTTGGTAGAATCATGCAGGATTGAAATTTTTGATGGTTTTTTACTCCTCTCAACAGCCCAAACAAGTTTCTAAAAGGATGAGTTTGCAACTACTTTACTTTTGGAGAAAATTCAAAACATTCATTATTCAATAGGGCCCAAACTATCAAAAACCAGCGGTTTCAATGAACACACATTTCTTGGTAGAATCATGCAAGACTGAAATTTTTGATGCTTTTCTACTCCTCTCATGAGCCCAAACAAGTCTCTAAAAGCATGAGTTTGCAACTACTTTACTTTTGGAGAAAATTCAAAACATTCATTATTCAATAGAGCCCAATAGCAAAAACCAGCGTTTTGAATGAAGAATCACATTTCTTGGTAGAATCATGCAGGATTGAAATTTTTGATGGTTTTTTACTCCTCTCAACAGCCCAAACAAGTTTCTAAAAGGATGAGTTTGCAACTACTTTACTTTTGGAGAAAATTCAAAACATTCATTATTCAATAGGGCCCAAACTATCAAAAACCAGCGGTTTCAATGAACACACATTTCTTGGTAGAATCATGCAGGACTGAAATTTTTGATGTTTTTCTACTCCTCTCATGAGCCCAAACAAGTCTCTAAAAGCATGAGTTTGCAACTACTTTACTTTTGGAGAAAATTCAAAACATTCATTATTCAATAGAGCCCAATAGCAAAAATTAGGTTTTGAATGAAGAATCACATTTCTTGGTAGAATCATGCAGGATTGAAATTTTTGATGGTTTTTTACTCCTCTCAACAGCCCAAACAAGTTTCTAAAAGGATGAGTTTGCAACTACTTTACTTTTGGAGAAAATTCAAAACATTCATTATTCAATAGGGCCCAAACTATCAAAAACCAGCGGTTTCAATGAACACACATTTCTTGGTAGAATCATGCAAGACTGAAATTTTTGATGCTTTTCTACTCCTCTCATGAGCCCAAACAAGTCTCTAAAAGCATGAGTTTGCAACTACTTTACTTTTGGGAAAATTCAATACATTCATTATTCAATAGAGCCCAATAGCAAAAACCAGCGTTTTGAATGAAGAATCACATTTCTTGGTAGAATCATGCAGGATTGAAATTTTTGATGGTTTTTTACTCCTCTCAACAGCCCAAACAAGTTTCTAAAAGGATGAGTTTGCAACTACTTTACTTTTGGAGAAAATTCAAAACATTCATTATTCAATAGGGCCCAAACTATCAAAAACCAGCGGTTTCAATGAACACACATTTCTTGGTAGAATCATGCAGGACTGAAATTTTTGATGTTTTTCTACTCCTCTCATGAGCCCAAACAAGTCTCTAAAAGCATGAGTTTGCAAATACTTTACTTTTGGAGAAAATTCAAAACATTCATTATTCAATAGAGCCCAATAGCAAAAACCAGAGTTTTGAATGAAGAATTACATTTCTTGGTAGAATCATGCAGGATTGAAATTTTTGATGGATTTTTACTCCTCTCAACAGCCCAAACAAGTTTCTAAAAGGATGAGTTTGCAACTACTTTACTTTTGGAGAAAATTCAAAACATTCATTATTCAATAGGGCCCAAACTATCAAAAACCAGCGGTTTCAATGAACACACATTTCTTGGTAGAATCATGCAGGACTGAAATTTTTGATGTTTTTCTACTCCTCTCATGAGCCCAAACAAGTCTCTAAAAGCATGAGTTTGCAACTACTTTACTTTTGGAGAAAATTCAAAACATTCATTATTCAATAGAGCCCAATAGCAAAAACCAGCGTTTTGAATGAAGAATCACATTTCTTGGTAGAATCATGCAGGATTGAAATTTTTGATGGTTTTTTACTCCTCTCAACAGCCCAAACAAGTTTCTAAAAGGATGAGTTTGCAACTACTTTACTTTTGGAGAAAATTCAAAACATTCATTATTCAATAGGGCCCAAACTATCAAAAACCAGCGGTTTCAATGAACACACATTTCTTGGTAGAATCATGCAGGACTGAAATTTTTGATGTTTTTCTACTCCTCTCATGAGCCCAAACAAGTCTCTAAAAGCATGAGTTTGCAACTACTTTACTTTTGGAGAAAATTCAAAACATTCATTATTCAATAGAGCCCAATATCAAAAAACAGCGTTTTGAATGAAGAATCACATTTCTTGGTAGAATCATGCAGGATTGAAATTTTTGATGGTTTTTTACTCCTCTCAACAGCCCAAACAAGTTTCTAAAAGGATGAGTTTGCAACTACTTTACTTTTGGAGAAAATTCAAAACATTCATTATTCAATAGAGCCCAATAGCAAAAACCAGCATTTTGAATGAAGAATCACATTTCTTGGTAGAATCATGCAGGATTGAAATTTTTGATGGTTTTTTACTCCTCTCAACAGCCCAAACAAGTTTCTAAAAGGATGAGTTTGCAACTACTTTACTTTTGGAGAAAATTCAAAACATTCATTATTCAATAGGGCCCAAACTATCAAAAACCAGCGGTTTCAATGAACACACATTTCTTGGTAGAATCATGCAGGACTGAAATTTTTGATGTTTTTCTACTCCTCTCATGAGCCCAAACAAGTCTCTAAAAGCATGAGTTTGCAACTACTTTACTTTTGGAGAAAATTCAAAACATTCATTATTCAATAGAGCCCAATAGCAAAAATCAGGTTTTGAATGAAGAATCACATTTCTTGGTAGAATCATGCAGGATTGAAATTTTTGATGGGATTTTACTCCTCTCAACAGCCCAAACAAGTTTCTAAAAGGATGAGTTTGCAACTACTTTACTTTTGGAGAAAATTCAAAACATTCATTATTCAATAGGGCCCAAACTATCAAAAACCAGCGGTTTGAATGAACACACATTTCTTGGTAGAATCGTGCAGGACTGAAATTTTTGATGTTTTTCTACTCCTCTCATGAGCCCAAACAAGTCTCTAAAAGCATGAGTTTGCAACTACTTTACTTTTGGAGAAAATTCAAAACATTCATTATTCAATAGAGCCCAATAGCAAAAATTAGGTTTTGAATGAAGAATCACATTTCTTGGTAGAATCATGCAGGATTGAAATTTTTGATGGTTTTTTACTCCTCTCATGAGCCCAAACAAGTTTCTAAAAGGATGAGTTTGCAACTACTTTACTTTTGGAGAAAATTCAAAACATTCATTATTCAATAGGGCCCAAACTATCAAAAACCAGCGGTTTCAATGAACACACATTTCTTGGTAGAATCATGCAGGACTGAAATTTTTGATGTTTTTCTACTCCTCTCATGAGCCCAAACAAGTCTCTAAAAGCATGAGTTTGCAACTACTTTACTTTTGGAGAAAATTCAAAACATTCATTATTCAATAGAGCCCAATAGCAAAAACCAGCGTTTTGAATGAAGAATCACATTTCTTGGTAGAATCATGCAGGATTGAAATTTTTGATGGTTTTTTACTCCTCTCAACAGCCCAAACAAGTTTCTAAAAGGATGAGTTTGCAACTACTTTACTTTTGGAGAAAATTCAAAACATTCATTATTCAATAGGGCCCAAACTATCAAAAACCAGCGGTTTCAATGAACACACATTTCTTGGTAGAATCATGCAGGACTGAAATTTTTGATGTTTTTCTACTCCTCTCATGAGCCCAAACAAGTCTCTAAAAGCATGAGTTTGCAACTACTTTACTTTTGTAGAAAATTCAAAACATTCATTATTCAATAAAGCCCAATAGCAAAAACCAGCGTTTTGAATGAAGAATCACATTTCTTGGTAGAATCATGCAGGATTGAAATTTTTGATGGTTTTTTACTCCTCTCAACAGCCCAAACAAGTTTCTAAAAGGATGAGTTTGCAACTACTTTACTTTTGGAGAAAATTCAAAACATTCATTATTCAATAGAGCCCAATAGCAAAAACCAGCGTTTTGAATGAAGAATCACATTTCTTGGTAGAATCATGCAGGATTGAAATTTTTGATGGTTTTTTACTCCTCTCAACAGCCCAAACAAGTCTCTAAAAGGATGAGTTTGCAACTACTTTACTTTTGGAGAAAATTCCAAACATTCATTATTCAATAGAGCCCAATAGCAAAAAACAGCGTTTTGAATGAAGAATCACATTTCTTGGTAGAATCATGCAGGATTGAAATTTTTGATGGTTTTTTACTCCTCTCAACAGCCCAAACAAGTTTCTAAAAGGATGAGTTTGCAACTACTTTACTTTTGGAGAAAATTCAAAACATTCATTATTCAATAGAGCCCAATAGCAAAAACCAGCGTTTTGAATGAAGAATCACATTTCTTGGTAGAATCATGCAGGATTGAAATTTTTGATGTTTTTTTACTCCTCTCAACAGCCCAAACAAGTTTCTAAAAGGATGAGTTTGCAACTACTTTACTTTTGGAGAAAATTCAAAACATTCATTATTCAATAGGGCCCAAACTATCAAAAACCAGCGGTTTCAATGAACACACATTTCTTGGTAGAATCATGCAGGACTGAAATTTTTGATGTTTTTCTACTCCTCTCATGAGCCCAAACAAGTCTCTAAAAGCATGAGTTTGCAACTACTTTACTTTTGGAGAAAATTCAAAACATTCATTATTCAATAGAGCCCAATAGCAAAAATCAGGTTTTGAATGAAGAATCACATTTCTTGGTAGAATCATGCAGGATTGAAATTTTTGATGGGTTTTTACTCCTCTCAACAGCCCAAACAAGTTTCTAAAAGGATGAGTTTGCAACTACTTTACTTTTGGAGAAAATTCAAAACATTCATTATTCAATAGGGCCCAAAATATCAAAAACCAGCGGTTTGAATGAACACACATTTCTTGGTAGAATCGTGCAGGACTGAAATTTTTGATGTTTTTCTACTCCTCTCATGAGCCCAAACAAGTCTCTAAAAGCATGAGTTTGCAACTACTTTACTTTTGGAGAAAATTCAAAACATTCATTATTCAATAGAGCCCAATAGCAAAAATTAGGTTTTGAATGAAGAATCACATTTCTTGGTAGAATCATGCAGGATTGAAATTTTTGATGGTTTTTTACTCCTCTCAACAGCCCAAACAAGTTTCTAAAAGGATGAGTTTGCAACTACTTTACTTTTGGAGAAAATTCAAAACATTCATTATTCAATAGGGCCCAAACTATCAAAAACCAGCGGTTTCAATGAACACACATTTCTTGGTAGAATCATGCAAGACTGAAATTTTTGATGCTTTTCTACTCCTCTCATGAGCCCAAACAAGTCTCTAAAAGCATGAGTTTGCAACTACTTTACTTTTGGAGAAAATTCAAAACATTCATTATTCAATAGAGCCCAATAGCAAAAACCAGCGTTTTGAATGAAGAATCACATTTCTTGGTAGAATCATGCAGGATTGAAATTTTTGATGGTTTTTTACTCCTCTCAACAGCCCAAACAAGTTTCTAAAAGGATGAGTTTGCAACTACTTTACTTTTGGAGAAAATTCAAAACATTCATTATTCAATAGGGCCCAAACTATCAAAAACCAGCGGTTTCAATGAACACACATTTCTTGGTAGAATCATGCAGGACTGAAATTTTTGATGTTTTTCTACTCCTCTCATGAGCCCAAACAAGTCTCTAAAAGCATGAGTTTGCAACTACTTTACTTTTGGAGAAAATTCAAAACATTCATTATTCAATAGAGCCCAATAGCAAAAATCAGGTTTTGAATGAAGAATCACATTTCTTGGTAGAATCATGCAGGATTGAAATTTTTGATGGGATTTTACTCCTCTCAACAGCCCAAACAAGTTTCTAAAAGGATGAGTTTGCAACTACTTTACTTTTGGAGAAAATTCAAAACATTCATTATTCAATAGGGCCCAAACTATCAAAAACCAGCGGTTTGAATGAACACACATTTCTTGGTAGAATCGTGCAGGACTGAAATTTTTGATGTTTTTCTACTCCTCTCATGAGCCCAAACAAGTCTCTAAAAGCATGAGTTTGCAACTACTTTACTTTTGGAGAAAATTCAAAACATTCATTATTCAATAGAGCCCAATAGCAAAAATTAGGTTTTGAATGAAGAATCACATTTCTTGGTAGAATCATGCAGGATTGAAATTTTTGATGGTTTTTTACTCCTCTCATGAGCCCAAACAAGTTTCTAAAAGGATGAGTTTGCAACTACTTTACTTTTGGAGAAAATTCAAAACATTCATTATTCAATAGGGCCCAAACTATCAAAAACCAGCGGTTTCAATGAACACACATTTCTTGGTAGAATCATGCAGGACTGAAATTTTTGATGTTTTTCTACTCCTCTCATGAGCCCAAACAAGTCTCTAAAAGCATGAGTTTGCAACTACTTTACTTTTGGAGAAAATTCAAAACATTCATTATTCAATAAAGCCCAATAGCAAAAACCAGCGTTTTGAATGAAGAATCACATTTCTTGGTAGAATCATGCAGGATTGAAATTTTTGATGGTTTTTTACTCCTCTCAACAGCCCAAACAAGTTTCTAAAAGGATGAGTTTGCAACTACTTTACTTTTGGAGAAAATTCAAAACATTCATTATTCAATAGAGCCCAATAGCAAAAACCAGCGTTTTGAATGAAGAATCACATTTCTTGGTAGAATCATGCAGGATTGAAATTTTTGATGGTTTTTTACTCCTCTCAACAGCCCAAACAAGTCTCTAAAAGGATGAGTTTGCAACTACTTTACTTTTGGAGAAAATTCCAAACATTCATTATTCAATAGAGCCCAATAGCAAAAAACAGCGTTTTGAATGAAGAATCACATTTCTTGGTAGAATCATGCAGGATTGAAATTTTTGATGGTTTTTTACTCCTCTCAACAGCCCAAACAAGTTTCTAAAAGGATGAGTTTGCAACTACTTTACTTTTGGAGAAAATTCAAAACATTCATTATTCAATAGAGCCCAATAGCAAAAACCAGCGTTTTGAATGAAGAATCACATTTCTTGGTAGAATCATGCAGGATTGAAATTTTTGATGTTTTTTTACTCCTCTCAACAGCCCAAACAAGTTTCTAAAAGGATGAGTTTGCAACTACTTTACTTTTGGAGAAAATTCAAAACATTCATTATTCAATAGGGCCCAAACTATCAAAAACCAGCGGTTTCAATGAACACACATTTCTTGGTAGAATCATGCAGGACTGAAATTTTTGATGTTTTTCTACTCCTCTCATGAGCCCAAACAAGTCTCTAAAAGCATGAGTTTGCAACTACTTTACTTTTGGAGAAAATTCAAAACATTCATTATTCAATAGAGCCCAATAGCAAAAATCAGGTTTTGAATGAAGAATCACATTTCTTGGTAGAATCATGCAGGATTGAAATTTTTGATGGGTTTTTACTCCTCTCAACAGCCCAAACAAGTTTCTAAAAGGATGAGTTTGCAACTACTTTACTTTTGGAGAAAATTCAAAACATTCATTATTCAATAGGGCCCAAAATATCAAAAACCAGCGGTTTGAATGAACACACATTTCTTGGTAGAATCGTGCAGGACTGAAATTTTTGATGTTTTTCTACTCCTCTCATGAGCCCAAACAAGTCTCTAAAAGCATGAGTTTGCAACTACTTTACTTTTGGAGAAAATTCAAAACATTCATTATTCAATAGAGCCCAATAGCAAAAATTAGGTTTTGAATGAAGAATCACATTTCTTGGTAGAATCATGCAGGATTGAAATTTTTGATGGTTTTTTACTCCTCTCAACAGCCCAAACAAGTTTCTAAAAGGATGAGTTTGCAACTACTTTACTTTTGGAGAAAATTCAAAACATTCATTATTCAATAGGGCCCAAACTATCAAAAACCAGCGGTTTCAATGAACACACATTTCTTGGTAGAATCATGCAAGACTGAAATTTTTGATGCTTTTCTACTCCTCTCATGAGCCCAAACAAGTCTCTAAAAGCATGAGTTTGCAACTACTTTACTTTTGGAGAAAATTCAAAACATTCATTATTCAATAGAGCCCAATAGCAAAAACCAGCGTTTTGAATGAAGAATCACATTTCTTGGTAGAATCATGCAGGATTGAAATTTTTGATGGTTTTTTACTCCTCTCAACAGCCCAAACAAGTTTCTAAAAGGATGAGTTTGCAACTACTTTACTTTTGGAGAAAATTCAAAACATTCATTATTCAATAGGGCCCAAACTATCAAAAACCAGCGGTTTCAATGAACACACATTTCTTGGTAGAATCATGCAGGACTGAAATTTTTGATGTTTTTCTACTCCTCTCATGAGCCCAAACAAGTCTCTAAAAGCATGAGTTTGCAACTACTTTACTTTTGGAGAAAATTCAAAACATTCATTATTCAATAGAGCCCAATAGCAAAAACCAGCGTTTTGAATGAAGAATTACATTTCTTGGTAGAAACATGCAGGATTGAAATTTTTGATGGATTTTTACTCCTCTCAACAGCCCAAACAAGTTTCTAAAAGGATGAGTTTGCAACTACTTTACTTTTGGAGAAAATTCAAAACATTCATTATTCAATAGGGCCCAAACTATCAAAAACCAGCGGTTTCAATGAACACACATTTCTTGGTAGAATCATGCAAGACTGAAATTTTTGATGCTTTTCTACTCCTCTCATGAGCCCAAACAAGTCTCTAAAAGCATGAGTTTGCAACTACTTTACTTTTGGAGAAAATTCAAAACATTCATTATTCAATAGAGCCCAATAGCAAAAACCAGCGTTTTGAATGAAGAATCACATTTCTTGGTAGAATCATGCAGGATTGAAATTTTTGATGGTTTTTTACTCCTCTCAACAGCCCAAACAAGTTTCTAAAAGGATGAGTTTGCAACTACTTTACTTTTGGAGAAAATTCAAAACATTCATTATTCAATAGGGCCCAAACTATCAAAAACCAGCGGTTTCAATGAACACACATTTCTTGGTAGAATCATGCAGGACTGAAATTTTTGATGTTTTTCTACTCCTCTCATGAGCCCAAACAAGTCTCTAAAAGCATGAGTTTGCAAATACTTTACTTTTGGAGAAAATGCAAAACATTCATTATTCAATAGAGCCCAATAGCAAAAACCAGCGTTTTGAAAGAAGAATTACATTTCTTGGTAGAATCATGCAGGATTGAAATTTTTGATGGATTTTTACTCCTCTCAACAGCCCAAACAAGTTTCTAAAAGGATGAGTTTGCAACTACTTTACTTTTGGAGAAAATTCAAAACATTCATTATTCAATAGGGCCCAAACTATCAAAAACCAGCATTTTCAATGAACACACATTTCTTGGTAGAATCATGCAGGACTGAAATTTTTGATGTTTTTCTACTCCTCTCATGAGCCCAAACAAGTCTCTAAAAGCATGAGTTTGCAACTACTTTACTTTTGGAGAAAATTCAAAACATTCATTATCCAATAGAGCCCAATAGCAAAAACCAGCGTTTTGAATGAAGAATCACATTTCTTGGTAGAATCATGCAGGATTGAAATTTTTGATGGTTTTTTACTCCTCTCAACAGCCCAAACAAGTTTCTAAAAGGATGAGTTTGCAACTACTTTACTTTTGGAGAAAATTCAAAACATTCATTATTCAATAGGGCCCAAACTATCAAAAACCAGCGGTTTCAATGAACACACATTTCTTGGTAGAATCATGCAGGACTGAAATTTTTGATGTTTTTCTACTCCTCTCATGAGCCCAAACAAGTCTCTAAAAGCATGAGTTTGCAACTACTTTACTTTTGGAGAAAATTCAAAACATTCATTATTCAATAGGGCCCAAACTATCAAAAACCAGCGGTTTGAATGAACACACATTTCTTGGTAGAATCATGCAGGACTGAAATTTTTGATGTTTTTCTACTCCTCTCATGAGCCCAAACAAGTCTCTAAAAGCATGAGTTTGCAACTACTTTACTTTTGGAGAAAATTCAAAACATTCATTATTCAATAGAGCCCAATAGCAAAAACCAGCGTTTTGAATGAAGAATCACATTTCTTGGTAGAATCATGCAGGATTGAAATTTTTGATGTTTTTTTACTCCTCTCAACAGCCCAAACAAGTTTCTAAAAGGATGAGTTTGCAACTACTTTACTTTTGGAGAAAATTCAAAACATTCATTATTCAATAGGGCCCAAACTATCAAAAACCAGCGGTTTCAATGAACACACATTTCTTGGTAGAATCATGCAGGACTGAAATTTTTGATGTTTTTCTACTCCTCTCATGAGCCCAAACAAGTCTCTAAAAGCATGAGTTTGCAACTACTTTACTTTTGGAGAAAATTCAAAACATTCATTATTCAATAGAGCCCAATAGCAAAAATCAGGTTTTGAATGAAGAATCACATTTCTTGGTAGAATCATGCAGGATTGAAATTTTTGATGGGTTTTTACTCCTCTCAACAGCCCAAACAAGTTTCTAAAAGGATGAGTTTGCAACTACTTTACTTTTGGAGAAAATTCAAAACATTCATTATTCAATAGGGCCCAAAATATCAAAAACCAGCGGTTTGAATGAACACACATTTCTTGGTAGAATCGTGCAGGACTGAAATTTTTGATGTTTTTCTACTCCTCTCATGAGCCCAAACAAGTCTCTAAAAGCATGAGTTTGCAACTACTTTACTTTTGGAGAAAATTCAAAACATTCATTATTCAATAGAGCCCAATAGCAAAAATTAGGTTTTGAATGAAGAATCACATTTCTTGGTAGAATCATGCAGGATTGAAATTTTTGATGGTTTTTTACTCCTCTCAACAGCCCAAACAAGTTTCTAAAAGGATGAGTTTGCAACTACTTTACTTTTGGAGAAAATTCAAAACATTCATTATTCAATAGGGCCCAAACTATCAAAAACCAGCGGTTTCAATGAACACACATTTCTTGGTAGAATCATGCAAGACTGAAATTTTTGATGCTTTTCTACTCCTCTCATGAGCCCAAACAAGTCTCTAAAAGCATGAGTTTGCAACTACTTTACTTTTGGAGAAAATTCAAAACATTCATTATTCAATAGAGCCCAATAGCAAAAACCAGCGTTTTGAATGAAGAATCACATTTCTTGGTAGAATCATGCAGGATTGAAATTTTTGATGGTTTTTTACTCCTCTCAACAGCCCAAACAAGTTTCTAAAAGGATGAGTTTGCAACTACTTTACTTTTGGAGAAAATTCAAAACATTCATTATTCAATAGGGCCCAAACTATCAAAAACCAGCGGTTTCAATGAACACACATTTCTTGGTAGAATCATGCAGGACTGAAATTTTTGATGTTTTTCTACTCCTCTCATGAGCCCAAACAAGTCTCTAAAAGCATGAGTTTGCAACTACTTTACTTTTGGAGAAAATTCAAAACATTCACTACTCAATAGAGCCCAATAGCAAAAATCAGGTTTTGAATGAAGAATCACATTTCTTGGTAAAATCATGCAGGATTGAAATTTTTGATGGTTTTTTACTCCTTTCAACAGCCCAAACAAGTATCTAAAAGCATGAGTTTGCAACTACTTTACTTTTGGAGAAAATTCAAAACATTCATTATTCAATAGGGCCCAAACTATCAAAAACCAGCGGTTTCAATGAACACCCATTTCTTGGTAGAATCATGCAGGACTGAAATTTTTGATGTTTTTCTACTCCTCTCATGAGCCCAAACAAGTCTCTAAAAGCATGAGTTTGCAACTACTTTACTTTTGGAGAAAATTCAAAACATTCATTATTCAATAGAGCCCAATATCAAAAACCAGCGTTTTGAATGAAGAATCACATTTCTTGGTAGAATCATGCAGGATTGAAATTTTTGATGATTTTTTACTCCTCTCAACAGCCCAAACAAGTTTCTAAAAGGATGAGTTTGCAACTACTTTACTTTTGGAGAAAATTCAAAACATTCATTATTCAATAGGGCCCAAACTATCAAAAACCAGCGGTTTCAATGAACACACATTTCTTGGTAGAATCATGGAGGACTGAAATTTTTGATGTTTTTCTACTCCTCTCATGAGCCCAAACAAGTCTCTAAAAGCATGAGTTTGCAACTACTTTACTTTTGGAGAAAATTCCAAACATTCATTATTCAATAGAGCCCAATAGCAAAAATCAGGTTTTGAATGAAGAATCACATTTCTTGGTAGAATCATGCAGGATTGAAATTTTTGATGGTTTTTTACTCCTCTCAAAAGCCCAAACAAGTTTCTAAAAGGATGAGTTTGCAACTACTTTACTTTTGGAGAAAATTCAAAACATTCATTATTCAATAGGGCCCAAAATATCAAAAACCAGCGGTTTGAATGAACACACATTTCTTGGTAGAATCGTGCAGGACTGAAATTTTTGATGTTTTTATACTCCTCTCATGAGCCCAAACAAGTCTCTAAAAGGATGAGTTTGCAACTACTTTACTTTTGGAGAAAATTCAAAACATTCATTATTCAATAGAGCCCAATAGCAAAAAACAGCGTTTTGAATGAAGAATCACATTTCTTGGTAGAATCATGCAGGATTGAAATTTTTGATGGTTTTTTACTCCTCTCAACAGCCCAAACAAGTTTCTAAAAGGATGAGTTTGCAACTACTTTACTTTTGGAGAAAATTCAAAACATTCATTATTCAATAGAGCCCAATAGCAAAAACCAGCGTTTTGAATGAAGAATCACATTTCTTGGTAGAATCATGCAGGATTGAAATTTTTGATGTTTTTTTACTCCTCTCAACAGCCCAAACAAGTTTCTAAAAGGATGAGTTTGCAACTACTTTACTTTTGGAGAAAATTCAAAACATTCATTATTCAATAGGGCCCAAACTATCAAAAACCAGCGGTTTCAATGAACACACATTTCTTGGTAGAATCATGCAGGACTGAAATTTTTGATGTTTTTCTACTCCTCTCATGAGCCCAAACAAGTCTCTAAAAGCATGAGTTTGCAACTACTTTACTTTTGGAGAAAATTCAAAACATTCATTATTCAATAGAGCCCAATAGCAAAAATCAGGTTTTGAATGAAGAATCACATTTCTTGGTAGAATCATGCAGGATTGAAATTTTTGATGGGTTTTTACTCCTCTCAACAGCCCAAACAAGTTTCTAAAAGGATGAGTTTGCAACTACTTTACTTTTGGAGAAAATTCAAAACATTCATTATTCAATAGGGCCCAAACTATCAAAAACCAGCGGTTTCAATGAACACACATTTCTTGGTAGAATCATGCAGGACTGAAATTTTTGATGTTTTTCTACTCCTCTCATGAGCCCAAACAAGTCTCTAAAAGCATGAGTTTGCAAATACTTTACTTTTGGAGAAAATTCAAAACATTCATTATTCAATAGAGCCCAATAGCAAAAACCAGCGTTTTGAAAGAAGAATTACATTTCTTGGTAGAATCATGCAGGATTGAAATTTTTGATGGATTTTTACTCCTCTCAACAGCCCAAACAAGTTTCTAAAAGGATGAGTTTGCAACTACTTTACTTTTGGAGAAAATTCAAAACATTCATTATTCAATAGGGCCCAAACTATCAAAAACCAGCGTTTTCAATGAACACACATTTCTTGGTAGAATCATGCAGGACTGAAATTTTTGATGTTTTTCTACTCCTCTCATGAGCCCAAACAAGTCTCTAAAAGCATGAGTTTGCAACTACTTTACTTTTGGAGAAAATTCAAAACATTCATTATTCAATAGAGCCCAATAGCAAAAACCAGCGTTTTGAATGAAGAATCACATTTCTTGGTAGAATCATGCAGGATTGAAATTTTTGATGGTTTTTTACTCCTCTCAACAGCCCAAACAAGTTTCTAAAAGGATGAGTTTGCAACTACTTTACTTTTGGAGAAAATTCAAAACATTCATTATTCAATAGGGCCCAAACTATCAAAAACCAGCGGTTTGAATGAACACACATTTCTTGGTAGAATCATGCAGGACTGAAATTTTTGATGTTTTTCTACTCCTCTCATGAGCCCAAACAAGTCTCTAAAAGCATGAGTTTGCAACTACTTTACTTTTGGAGAAAATTCAAAACATTCATTATTCAATAGAGCCCAATAGCAAAAACCAGCGTTTTGAATGAAGAATCACATTTCTTGGTAGAATCATGTAGGATTGAAATTTTTGATGGTTTTTTACTCCTCTCAACAGCCCAAACAAGTTTCTAAAAGGATGAGTTTGCAACTACTTTACTTTTGGAGAAAATTCAAAACATTCATTATTCAATAGGGCCCAAACTATCAAAAACCAGCCGTTTCAATGAACACACATGTCTTGGTAGAATCATGCAGGACTGAAATTTTTGATGTTTATCTACTCATCTCATGAGCCCAAACAAGTCTCTAAAAGCATGAGTTTGCAACTACTTTACTTTTGGAGAAAATTCAAAACATTCACTATTCAATAGAGCCCAATAGCAAAAATCAGGTTTTGAATGAAGAATCACATTTCTTGGTAAAATCATGCAGGATTGAAATTTTTGATGTTTTTTTACTCCTCTCAACAGCCCAAACAAGTTTCTAAAAGGATGAGTTTGCAACTACTTTACTTTTGGAGAAAATTCAAAACATTCATTATTCAATAGGGCCCAAACTATCAAAAACCAGCGGTTTCAATGAACACACATTTCTTGGTAGAATCATGCAGGACTGAAATTTTTGATGTTTTTCTACTCCTCTCATGAGCCCAAACAAGTCTCTGAAAGCATGAGTTTGCAACTACTTTACTTTTGGAGAAAATTCAAAACATTCATTATTCGATAGGGCCCAAAATATCAAAAACCAGCGGTTTGAATGAACACACATTTCTTGGTAGAATCGTGCAGGAATGAAATTTTTGATGTTTTTCTACTCCTCTCATGAGCCCAAACAAGTCTCTAAAAGCATGAGTTTGCAACTACTTTACTTTTGGAGAAAATTCAAAACATTCACTATTCAATAGAGCCCAATAGCAAAAATCAGGTTTTGAATGAAGAATCACATTTCTTGGTAAAATCATGCAGGATTGAAATTTTTGATGGTTTTTTACTCCTTTCAACAGCCCAAACAAGTATCTAAAAGCATGAGTTTGCAACTACTTTACTTTTGGAGAAAATTCAAAACATTCATTATTCAATAGGGCCCAAACTATCAAAAACCAGCGGTTTCAATGAACACCCATTTCTTGGTAGAATCATGCAGGACTGAAATTTTTGATGTTTTTCTACTCCTCTCATGAGCCCAAACAAGTCTCTAAAAGCATGAGTTTGCAACTACTTTACTTTTGGAGAAAATTCAAAACATTCATTATTCAATAGAGCCCAATATCAAAAACCAGCGTTTTGAATGAAGAATCACATTTCTTGGTAGAATCATGCAGGATTGAAATTTTTGATGATTTTTTACTCCTCTCAACAGCCCAAACAAGTTTCTAAAAGGATGAGTTTGCAACTACTTTACTTTTGGAGAAAATTCAAAACATTCATTATTCAATAGGGCCCAAACTATCAAAAACCAGCGGTTTCAATGAACACACATTTCTTGGTAGAATCATGCAGGACTGAAATTTTTGATGTTTTTCTACTCCTCTCATGAGCCCAAACAAGTCTCTAAAAGCATGAGTTTGCAACTACTTTACTTTTGGAGAAAATTCCAAACATTCATTATTCAATAGAGCCCAATAGCAAAAATCAGGTTTTGAATGAAGAATCACATTTCTTGGTAGAATCATGCAGGATTGAAATTTTTGATGGTTTTTTACTCCTCTCAAAAGCCCAAACAAGTTTCTAAAAGGATGAGTTTGCAACTACTTTACTTTTGGAGAAAATTCAAAACATTCATTATTCAATAGGGCCCAAAATATCAAAAACCAGCGGTTTGAATGAACACACATTTCTTGGTAGAATCGTGCAGGACTGAAATTTTTGATGTTTTTATACTCCTCTCATGAGCCCAAACAAGTCTCTAAAAGGATGAGTTTGCAACTACTTTACTTTTGGAGAAAATTCAAAACATTCATTATTCAATAGAGCCCAATAGCAAAAAACAGCGTTTTGAATGAAGAATCACATTTCTTGGTAGAATCATGCAGGATTGAAATTTTTGATGGTTTTTTACTCCTCTCAACAGCCCAAACAAGTTTCTAAAAGGATGAGTTTGCAACTACTTTACTTTTGGAGAAAATTCAAAACATTCATTATTCAATAGAGCCCAATAGCAAAAACCAGCGTTTTGAATGAAGAATCACATTTCTTGGTAGAATCATGCAGGATTGAAATTTTTGATGGTTTTTTACTCCTCTCAACAGCCCAAACAAGTTTCTAAAAGGATGAGTTTGCAACTACTTTACTTTTGGAGAAAATTCAAAACATTCATTATTCAATAGGGCCCAAACTATCAAAAACCAGCGGTTTCAATGAACACACATTTCTTGGTAGAATCATGCAGGACTGAAATTTTTGATGTTTTTCTACTCCTCTCATGAGCCCAAACAAGTCTCTAAAAGCATGAGTTTGCAACTACTTTACTTTTGGAGAAAATTCAAAACATTCATTATTCAATAGAGCCCAATAGCAAAAATCAGGTTTTGAATGAAGAATCACATTTCTTGGTAGAATCATGCAGGATTGAAATTTTTGATGGGTTTTTACTCCTCTCAACAGCCCAAACAAGTTTCTAAAAGGATGAGTTTGCAACTACTTTACTTTTGGAGAAAATTCAAAACATTCATTATTCAATAGGGCCCAAAATATCAAAAACCAGCGGTTTGAATGAACACACATTTCTTGGTAGAATCGTGCAGGACTGAAATTTTTGATGTTTTTCTACTCCTCTCATGAGCCCAAACAAGTCTCTAAAAGCATGAGTTTGCAACTACTTTACTTTTGGAGAAAATTCAAAACATTCATTATTCAATAGAGCCCAATAGCAAAAATTAGGTTTTGAATGAAGAATCACATTTCTTGGTAGAATCATGCAGGATTGAAATTTTTGATGGTTTTTTACTCCTCTCAACAGCCCAAACAAGTTTCTAAAAGGATGAGTTTGCAACTACTTTACTTTTGGAGAAAATTCAAAACATTCATTATTCAATAGGGCCCAAACTATCAAAAACCAGCGGTTTCAATGAACACACATTTCTTGGTAGAATCATGCAAGACTGAAATTTTTGATGCTTTTCTACTCCTCTCATGAGCCCAAACAAGTCTCTAAAAGCATGAGTTTGCAACTACTTTACTTTTGGAGAAAATTCAAAACATTCATTATTCAATAGAGCCCAATAGCAAAAACCAGCGTTTTGAATGAAGAATCACATTTCTTGGTAGAATCATGCAGGATTGAAATTTTTGATGGTTTTTTACTCCTCTCAACAGCCCAAACAAGTTTCTAAAAGGATGAGTTTGCAACTACTTTACTTTTGGAGAAAATTCAAAACATTCATTATTCAATAGGGCCCAAACTATCAAAAACCAGCGGTTTCAATGAACACACATTTCTTGGTAGAATCATGCAGGACTGAAATTTTTGATGTTTTTCTACTCCTCTCATGAGCCCAAACAAGTCTCTAAAAGCATGAGTTTGCAACTACTTTACTTTTGGAGAAAATTCAAAACATTCACTATTCAATAGAGCCCAATAGCAAAAATCAGGTTTTGAATGAAGAATCACATTTCTTGGTAAAATCATGCAGGATTGAAATTTTTGATGGTTTTTTACTCCTTTCAACAGCCCAAACAAGTATCTAAAAGCATGAGTTTGCAACTACTTTACTTTTGGAGAAAATTCAAAACATTCATTATTCAATAGGGCCCAAACTATCAAAAACCAGCGGTTTCAATGAACACCCATTTCTTGGTAGAATCATGCAGGACTGAAATTTTTGATGTTTTTCTACTCCTCTCATGAGCCCAAACAAGTCTCTAAAAGCATGAGTTTGCAACTACTTTACTTTTGGAGAAAATTCAAAACATTCATTATTCAATAGAGCCCAATATCAAAAACCAGCGTTTTGAATGAAGAATCACATTTCTTGGTAGAATCATGCAGGATTGAAATTTTTGATGATTTTTTACTCCTCTCAACAGCCCAAACAAGTTTCTAAAAGGATGAGTTTGCAACTACTTTACTTTTGGAGAAAATTCAAAACATTCATTATTCAATAGGGCCCAAACTATCAAAAACCAGCGGTTTCAATGAACACACATTTCTTGGTAGAATCATGCAGGACTGAAATTTTTGATGTTTTTCTACTCCTCTCATGAGCCCAAACAAGTCTCTAAAAGCATGAGTTTGCAACTACTTTACTTTTGGAGAAAATTCCAAACATTCATTATTCAATAGAGCCCAATAGCAAAAATCAGGTTTTGAATGAAGAATCACATTTCTTGGTAGAATCATGCAGGATTGAAATTTTTGATGGTTTTTTACTCCTCTCAAAAGCCCAAACAAGTTTCTAAAAGGATGAGTTTGCAACTACTTTACTTTTGGAGAAAATTCAAAACATTCATTATTCAATAGGGCCCAAAATATCAAAAACCAGCGGTTTGAATGAACACACATTTCTTGGTAGAATCGTGCAGGACTGAAATTTTTGATGTTTTTATACTCCTCTCATGAGCCCAAACAAGTCTCTAAAAGGATGAGTTTGCAACTACTTTACTTTTGGAGAAAATTCAAAACATTCATTATTCAATAGAGCCCAATAGCAAAAAACAGCGTTTTGAATGAAGAATCACATTTCTTGGTAGAATCATGCAGGATTGAAATTTTTGATGGTTTTTTACTCCTCTCAACAGCCCAAACAAGTTTCTAAAAGGATGAGTTTGCAACTACTTTACTTTTGGAGAAAATTCAAAACATTCATTATTCAATAGAGCCCAATAGCAAAAACCAGCGTTTTGAATGAAGAATCACATTTCTTGGTAGAATCATGCAGGATTGAAATTTTTGATGTTTTTTTACTCCTCTCAACAGCCCAAACAAGTTTCTAAAAGGATGAGTTTGCAACTACTTTACTTTTGGAGAAAATTCAAAACATTCATTATTCAATAGGGCCCAAACTATCAAAAACCAGCGGTTTCAATGAACACACATTTCTTGGTAGAATCATGCAGGACTGAAATTTTTGATGTTTTTCTACTCCTCTCATGAGCCCAAACAAGTCTCTAAAAGCATGAGTTTGCAACTACTTTACTTTTGGAGAAAATTCAAAACATTCATTATTCAATAGAGCCCAATAGCAAAAATCAGGTTTTGAATGAAGAATCACATTTCTTGGTAGAATCATGCAGGATTGAAATTTTTGATGGGTTTTTACTCCTCTCAACAGCCCAAACAAGTTTCTAAAAGGATGAGTTTGCAACTACTTTACTTTTGGAGAAAATTCAAAACATTCATTATTCAATAGGGCCCAAAATATCAAAAACCAGCGGTTTGAATGAACACACATTTCTTGGTAGAATCGTGCAGGACTGAAATTTTTGATGTTTTTCTACTCCTCTCATGAGCCCAAACAAGTCTCTAAAAGCATGAGTTTGCAACTACTTTACTTTTGGAGAAAATTCAAAACATTCATTATTCAATAGAGCCCAATAGCAAAAATTAGGTTTTGAATGAAGAATCACATTTCTTGGTAGAATCATGCAGGATTGAAATTTTTGATGGTTTTTTACTCCTCTCAACAGCCCAAACAAGTTTCTAAAAGGATGAGTTTGCAACTACTTTACTTTTGGAGAAAATTCAAAACATTCATTATTCAATAGGGCCCAAACTATCAAAAACCAGCGGTTTCAATGAACACACATTTCTTGGTAGAATCATGCAAGACTGAAATTTTTGATGCTTTTCTACTCCTCTCATGAGCCCAAACAAGTCTCTAAAAGCATGAGTTTGCAACTACTTTACTTTTGGAGAAAATTCAAAACATTCATTATTCAATAGAGCCCAATAGCAAAAACCAGCGTTTTGAATGAAGAATCACATTTCTTGGTAGAATCATGCAGGATTGAAATTTTTGATGGTTTTTTACTCCTCTCAACAGCCCAAACAAGTTTCTAAAAGGATGAGTTTGCAACTACTTTACTTTTGGAGAAAATTCAAAACATTCATTATTCAATAGGGCCCAAACTATCAAAAACCAGCGGTTTCAATGAACACACATTTCTTGGTAGAATCATGCAGGACTGAAATTTTTGATGTTTTTCTACTCCTCTCATGAGCCCAAACAAGTCTCTAAAAGCATGAGTTTGCAACTACTTTACTTTTGGAGAAAATTCAAAACATTCATTATTCAATAGAGCCCAATAGCAAAAACCAGCGTTTTGAATGAAGAATCACATTTCTTGGTAGAATCATGCAGGATTGAAATTTTTGATGGTTTTTTACTCCTCTCAACAGCCCAAACAAGTTTCTAAAAGGATGAGTTTGCAACTACTTTACTTTTGGAGAAAATTCAAAACATTCATTATTCAATAGGGCCCAAACTATCAAAAACCAGCGGTTTCAATGAACACACATTTCTTGGTAGAATCATGCAGGACTGAAATTTTTGATGTTTTTCTACTCCTCTCATGAGCCCAAACAAGTCTCTAAAAGCATGAGTTTGCAACTACTTTACTTTTGGAGAAAATTCAAAACATTCATTATTCAATAGGGCCCAAACTATCAAAAACCAGCGGTTTGAATGAACACACATTTCTTGGTAGAATCATGCAGGACTGAAATTTTTGATGTTTTTCTACTCCTCTCATGAGCCCAAACAAGTCTCTAAAAGCATGAGTTTGCAACTACTTTACTTTTGGAGAAAATTCAAAACATTCATTATTCAATAGAGCCCAATAGCAAAAACCAGCGTTTTGAATGAAGAATCACATTTCTTGGTAGAATCATGTAGGATTGAAATTTTTGATGGTTTTTTACTCCTCTCAACAGCCCAAACAAGTTTCTAAAAGGATGAGTTTGCAACTACTTTACTTTTGGAGAAAATTCAAAACATTCATTATTCAATAGGGCCCAAACTATCAAAAACCAGCCGTTTCAATGAACACACATGTCTTGGTAGAATCATGCAGGACTGAAATTTTTGATGTTTCTCTACTCATCTCATGAGCCCAAACAAGTCTCTAAAAGCATGAGTTTGCAACTACTTTACTTTTGGAGAAAATTCAAAACATTCATTATTCAATAGAGCTCAATAGCAAAAACCAGCGTTTTGAATGAAGAATCACATTTCTTGGTAGAATCATGCAGGATTGAAATTTTTGATGGTTTTTTACTCCTCTCAACAGCCCAAACAAGTTTCTAAAAGGATGAGTTTGCAACTACTTTACTTTTGGAGAAAATTCAAAACATTCATTATTCAATAGGGCCCAAACTATCAAAAACCAGCGGTTTGAATGAACACATTTCTTGGTAGAATCATGCAGGACTGAAATTTTTGATGTTTTTCTACTCCTCTCATGAGCCCAAACAAGTCTCTAAAAGCATGAGTTTGCAACTACTTTACTTTTTGAGAAAATTCAAAACATTCACTATTCAATAGAGCCTAATAGCAAAAATCAGGTTTTGAATGAAGAATCACATTTCTTGGTAAAATCATGCAGTATTGAAATTTTTGATGGTTTTTTACTCCTCTCAACAGCCCAAACAAGTTTCTAAAAGGATGAGTTTGCAACTACTTTACTTTTGGAGAAAATTCAAAACATTCATTATTCAATAGGGCCCAAACTATCAAAAACCAGCGGTTTCAATGAACACACATTTCTTGGTAGAATCATGCAGGACTGAAATTTTTGATGTTTTTCTACTCCTCTCATGAGCCCAAACAAGTCTCTAAAAGCATGAGTTTGCAACTACTTTACTTTTGGAGAAAATTCAAAACATTCATTATTCAATAGAGCCCAATAGCAAAAAACAGCGTTTTGAATGAAGAATCACATTTCTTGGTAGAATCATGCAGGATTGAAATTTTTGATGGTTTTTTACTCCTCTCAACAGCCCAAACAAGTTTCTAAAAGGATGAGTTTGCAACTACTTTACTTTTGGAGAAAATTCAAAACATTCATTATTCAATAGGGCCCAAACTATCAAAAACCAGCGGTTTCAATGAACACACATTTCTTGGTAGAATCATGCAAGACTGAAATTTTTGATGCTTTTCTACTCCTCTCATGAGCCCAAACAAGTCTCTAAAAGCATGAGTTTGCAACTACTTTACTTTTGGAGAAAATTCAAAACATTCATTATTCAATAGAGCCCAATAGCAAAAACCAGCGTTTTGAATGAAGAATCACATTTCTTGGTAGAATCATGCAGGATTGAAATTTTTGATGGTTTTTTACTCCTCTCAACAGCCCAAACAAGTTTCTAAAAGGATGAGTTTGCAACTACTTTACTTTTGGAGAAAATTCAAAACATTCATTATTCAATAGGGCCCAAACTATCAAAAACCAGCGGTTTCAATGAACACACATTTCTTGGTAGAATCATGCAGGACTGAAATTTTTGATGTTTTTCTACTCCTCTCATGAGCCCAAACAAGTCTCTAAAAGCATGAGTTTGCGGGGGGGCGTGGCCTGAGCTATGAGGGTGTGAGGACGTGTTTGCTCAGGGCTCCTGCTCATATACCTTTATGAAGCTACTTTGAAGCGACAGAAATTCTTCAATCAAGAATCTATGCCCATAATAAGAATCTACAAGCCATCTGGAAGATTTTAATACCAAGATTGTTAATATTCGACTAAAAATAACAGAGATTTAGCTGGTGAGAGGGAGCAGTGCTGTTTTTCCCGCGCTGAGCAGAGGAGAGAGGCTTGCAGCTGTCTCCCGCAGTAGAAGAGCAGCGGAGGAGGAATTTTCCTTATCCAGTGAAGTTATCTTGGATTGCTGGCTACCAGGATCTGTGGAGGAGATCTGGATGCTATTTGCAGAGGCTGGAGGACCGGTGCTGGACAGTTGTTCCTGTTGGGATTTTCGCTGCATGCTATAAGCTGCTCCTTGCATGTAAGAGACGAAGAAGAGCTTCAGGAAAAGAAGCATACAGCTAATCAGGTGAATACCATTGGTACTTGGCTTTGCTTTCATATTCTGCGGTGCAGAGTGAAAACCGGGAAAGGAGAAGTGCAGAATTCAGAGTGTGTCTGCAGCGCCTGTGGTAATACTGGACTTGCCGAGCTTTTCAGGGTACTGCGCCCCACTTGTGGTTCTGATCCCGGGGGAGCCTGTTTGGTAAGATCCGGGGGCTCGTCCTGAGAAGATCAAGACCTGGCACGTGAAGATCGGTGGAATATTGGAGGAGATATCACTTAAAATCCTTGGCGGGGGCTGAAGAAGCAGGAGAGGCTGGGTGAGTGACAGCTGCGACCGGCTCCCAGACTCACCGTGGTTTTCGGGGCACTGCGACCTGCTTGTGGTTCTGATCCCGGGGGAGCCTGTTTGGTAAGATCCGGGGGCTCGTCCTGAGAAGATCAAGACCTGGCACGTGAAGATCGGTGGAATATTGGAGGAGATATTACTTAAAATCCTTGGCGGGGGCTGAAGAAGCAGGAGAGGCTGGGTGAGTGACAGCCGCGGCTGGCTCACAGACTCACTGCGGTTTTTGGACTGTTACATATTTCTGCTGATCTGGTTCTTCAGGACTATTCTTGTATGTATCTGTGGGGAGAAGATTAGGATATAGGGCAGGACTTGTGTAATTCTTGTATTTACCGTGATTTTGCGGTGCTGTGCTTCTACTGCAGTGCTGAGACCACTTGTGGATCCGATTTGTAGGAGCTTATCTGACAAGATTTGGAGCACTTTCTAAGTGGTTTTGGTGAGGAATCCGGCTGGGACTATCGGCGATACTGGAAGCAGCGGGGCTGCCAGATTTGGATATATATACAACATAATTTCACATAACAAGTGGCTGGATGTGTGGGGATTTCGGAGGCTGAAGATTAAAGGTGCAGGAGAGTGATTGACAGCGGCTGCTGGCTTTTCATCCGCCCGGTTTTTCTTAATTACCAAGCGCCTTTACATAGCCGGATCTGAAGCAGGTTAGCTCCCTGGGATCAGGAAGATTCTTCAGAACAGTTGGTGACCGGATTCATCGGGATTCGATAAGGAAGAATATTCTATTGGATAAGAAGCGGGACTTCACCTGACGTAAATATTGTGTGCAGGGGAGCGGGAATTTGATTAAAAGTTGATATAGGGAACATAGATACACTGTAGCTTTTAAGTAATCGTGACATATATCACGATTTGTGGGAATCTTGATTTTGATATATTTTGATAATAAGGAGGAAGCTTGGGGGATAGTAAACTTTCATATATTATCTGAAGGGGTGGGTATGTATACTTGAATCTGACTTGTATTTATCCTGAACTGCTTCCTCACAGGAAGATTATTAGGTGTATATTGCTCATACTTTTACAACGATAATTTTTTATCATACGGAGTAAGCGATTGTTGAGGCGTGACTGGGACAACTTTTCATCTATTATAGGTGGTATAATTTATATTTTGAGTTGATTTAACTGACAAGATGGAGGGAGGAGGAACTAAATCCAGGCCAGCTTTTAAGACCAATGAACCCTCCTCAAATAAAAATTTAAAGGGAAACTATCTTCCACATAAGCAATATATTAAGCCCTCTGAGGACTCCCCTAACTTGATAAGCCCAATTAAATCAAGGTCTCCACTAAAAAGAGATACACAAATAGGTCAACGGCCTGTGATGTCTTCACTTAAACCTTCTCAAAAAGGAATAGAGGGTAAAGATTCAGCTACTGTTCCCAGTAATCCCCTTACACAGAATCCCATAGTAACAGAGACTAATCCTAATGCAATGGACACCTCTAAGTCCGCAAAAAGGAAGGGCCCGAATTCGAGGGATGATGAAAAAAGATCAATTACTGCGGATTCTGAAGATTTATCGGACTATTCTTCACCTGATAGTAGTCCTAATAGACAGCGACCAAAAAAAGAGAGATCTGTGTCCCCACGGATTTCCAGTCAAGGATTTGCCCCTATTGACCCAGATGAGCTCCTGTCCTCTGAGAAAGGGGTAACAGAGGGCTTCATGGCCAGATTCTGTAAAATGTTTAATGAATCTATTGCATTAGGGTTTGAGAAGCAAAATAAGACATTGAATGATATAACTAAAAATTTTAATCAGAGAATAGAAAAAAGTGAGAATAGAATCCTGGTTGTAGAAAATAAGACAGATACTTTACTTAAACAGAACTCAGAACTAAAAACAGAGGTGCAATCACTTAAAATTAAACTGATGAATCTAGAGGATAGGAGCAGGAGGTGTAATCTCAAAATAAGAGGTATCCCAGAAAATATTGTTCAAGATGAACTCTCAAACTATACAAAAGGTATATTTAAAAAAGCATTACCAGATCTCCAAAATTCTGAATTTAGAATTGATAGAATACACCGCATCCCTCGTCCAAGGGGCCTGTCGGACGACAAGCCACGAGACACTATCCTCCGCATGCATTTTTATGAAACAAAAGAAAAAATACTATTTTATATTAGAGATAGGGGTTCCTTCCCAGACCCCTATGCTAATATAAAGGTCTTTGGAGACTTTTCCAAAGCAACAATGGAATTCAGGAAGACCTTTAGGGAAGTCAACGCAAAAATCAAAGATCTTGGAATCTCATACAGATGGGGCTTTCCTGCTAAGCTTCTGGTCTGGTATAGGGGAAGGACCATTCCTTTCTTTACGCCAGAGGAAGCTATGCTCTTTGTCCAATCGTTTCAAGATGGTATCGGTTGAATTTATTTATAAACAGTATTGTTTGTATTTTGAATTTTAATAAAGAAGGATTAGTAAATATGGGGTTATGGTAGGAGTTTAACCACTTTTTTTTAATCCCCAAATTAGGTGAGAATCCTTCTAGATTGGATTCCTCCAAGGAAACTCACTTGAGTTTAATTTTGCTTTTTTACTTGAATTTTATTTTTATTTTTTTTTGGTGTTCCTATACGTTTAGTAGTTACACTTCTATATTTGTTACTTGTACTTTGTTGAGGGTCTCACTTGGATTCGGTTTACCTTCTCTTTTGTATTAAAATAGGAGCAACATGAAGCTTAAAATCTTGTCCTTCAATGTTAGGGGTTTAAATATCCCTTATAAGAGACATGCATTATGGAAGGAAATTGAATATAACAAAGCAGACATTGTATGTCTACAGGAAGTTAAGTTTGCTAGGGGAAATCGACCATATTTCCAAGACAAGAAATTCCCATACATGTTCCAATCTCTTAAAGGGAAAAAGAAAGCGGGGGTTATTACGCTAATAAAAAACAATATCCCGTTTGAGTTAATAGAAGAAACTATAGATCCACAAGGGAGGTACCATATTCTTGTCTGCCATTTAAACCACACTCTATGCACAATAGTCAATATATACGCCCCAAATAAAAAAACTATATCATATCTGAACAGGTTAATGGGTAAGATTGAAAAAGTCAGGAAAGGGATGATTATATTTGCGGGAGATTTTAATATAGTCCCAGATAGCAAAATGGATTCCTCTTCTCTGGTCCGATATAAAGCACCTTCCCTTAACAATTGGTTAATCTCACATGAGTTTTTTGACATATTTCGCTGCTTGAATACCTCCTCACGCGAATATACCCACTACTCAGATACGCACAATACATCATCTAGAATAGATCTAATACTAACAGACGTCTTTGCCATTTCCAATTTTAAAACTATCAATATTTTGGGGAAATCTATATCGGATCATGTCCCCATCATAGCGGAATTTGAAATAGGAGCATACTCAAAGAATACATTCCTCTGGAAGGCCAATTCCTCCTTGTTTAAAAACCCGGAGCATAGAATAATTATCTCAGAGACAATCTCCAATTTTTTTAAAGAAAATGATATTGATGATGTAAACCCGTTTATTCTCTGGAATACACATAAGGCAGTGTTGAGGGGTCAACTAATCCAACTTTCATCCAAATTAAAGAAAATTAGGAGACAGAAAATTACTAACCTCCAATCTCAAATAAAATCAAAAGAGGATTCCCAAAATAATTTATTGGTTCCATCTTCGGAGGTCCATTTAGAAATCTTGAAATTAAGACAAGAATTGAAAATTTTAATTATGACTGAATACGACGCGGTTATTAGAAACTCGAAATTCAAACTTTATTCATCTATTAACAAACCAACTGCCTACATGATGAGAAGACTTAAACAAGATAGGATTAGTAAGAGAATAATTAGAATTAAATCCAAGAATGGGGATATTAAAACCCATCCTTCAGACATAGCGAACGCTTTCGCAGAGTTTTTCCAGGGTTTGTACAATTTATCTTTAGACTCTGATACACCGCAACCTGATATTTCATCAATAGGTACATTTTTAGATAACTTAAATCTCCTCCAGATTGATTCTTTGGAACTGGATCATATAAATAGGCCTATCTCAATAAACGAAATTTCTGATGCAATCAATAAACTTAAGGCTCAGAAGTCACCAGGGCCAGATGGATTCATTAATGAGTACTATAAGACCTTTCAACAACTTTTGACTCCCCATTTGGTAAATATATTTAATTTGGCTTCCTCTCAGGGTTCCTTCCCAAAGGAAATGTTGGAAGCGACTATAGTTATGATACCTAAGGAAGGGGGGGATCCTGAGAGGGTTCAGAGTTACAGGCCAATCTCACTTATCAATGGAGATGTCAAGTTATACTCAAAAATATGGGCCGAGAGACTAAAGAAGATTCTTCCCTCTTTGGTAAAAGATGACCAGATTGGATTTGTGGAGGGTCGTCAGGCGTCTGATGGGACCAGAAGGATTCTGAATATATTGAATAATACAAAATTTTCTACTGCTCCTTCAGTTCTGGTCACGTTAGATGCCGAGAAAGCTTTTGATAGACTGAATTGGACTTATCTTAGAGGGGTACTTTTGAAGTTTGGATTTAATGATGTATTTATATCCTCAATTATGGCCTTATATGCAGAACCATGTGCAAAAGTCTACACTAATAACCATCTATCAAAGCTATTCTCTATTTCAAATGGAACTAGACAGGGATGCCCCCTTTCCCCACTTTTATTTGTTTTAGCAATAGAACCCTTAGCAGAAAAAATTAGATTTAACTCTAATATTCATGGCCTAGAAACTCTACAACGTTCTTTTAAAATTGGTTTGTTCGCAGATGATATAGTATTGACTCTTCTAAATCCAGAAATTTCTATTGCGGCACTGATGATGGATTTAAAGGCATTCTCAAATATATCATACTTTAAAATCAATCATTTAAAGTCAAAGATCCTATCTTTTAATTTAAATTATCAGGAAAAGGAGCGGTTGGAAAGTCTCTCAAATTTTTCAGGAAAAGAGGAAGAAGTAAGATACTTAGGGACAATACTGACAAATAAATTTCAGTTAATTATCCCAATTAATATTAACAGTTTAATCAAAACTATAACTACAGATCTTACAAATTTTAAGCGCATCACCCTATCCTTATTTGGAAGGATTCTGGCCGTAAAGTCTTTCATTCTACCTAAGATATTATATTTATTCAGAACCCTTCCTATCAATATTCCATCAGTCTATCTGTCTAAAATCCAGGCTTTGATCAACTCTTTTATTTGGGATGATAAAAAACCCAGAATTGCCTCAAACATTCTCTATAAAAACAAAGAAAATGGAGGCCTGGGATTACCGAATATTACGGCATACTACCAAGCCTTGTTGATTAAGGCCAGCCTTCTTTGGTTTAAACAAACCAAGCCTCCGGCATGGGTGGTTTTGGAAGAGAGTCAGAGTAGCAATAATTTACTTAATAATACTTTTTATAACAATATCCTTGATTCTAGACAAAAGCTACCTTCACACCCTATATTTCAAGCTATACTTTTGGCCTGGAAAGGTTTTATTCGGCCAGGAAGGAATTGGAATAAAACAAGACAACTAAATAATGTACCATTATCATTGTTATCAGTTATTTATAGGCTTTCAATTCCAGATATTTGGTCTACATGCAACATAAAAAAAATAGGAGATTTGTATAATGGGTCTTTCTTCTCCTTCAGCGAAATTAAATTAAACTTTAATCTCCCCTCTTCAGAATTCCTTTTCTTCACTGTTCTTAAAGATCATATAAAAAAATTTATTAACCTCAAACCTCTAAATTTGGACATATTGGCCTTATTCATGGGAAACTTAGAAAAGAGAAGCGTCTGGAACTTAAAAAATATATACAAAATTTTTAATAGAGATACAGTTATATTAAAAACGGCATATATGAAACGTTGGGAGACTGATTTAAATATATCTCCCTCACTAGAACAATGGCAAGATGCCCTCAAACTTTCTTTTACCTCAACAATCTCGATGTCGTTACGCGAATCCTACTATAAATTAGTTGCAAGATGGTATTATACTCCATCGAGGTTGTTTTTTATAAATCATGGCACCTCCAACTTATGCTGGAGGGAGTGTGGATCAGTAGGGAATTTATTCCACATATTTTGGGGATGCCCAAAAGTTAGGAGCTTATGGAGAGAGGTTTCGGTTCATATAGATACATTCTTAGGTAGGAGGTTAGTTATCTCTCCTAGTATGGCTCTCTTGCTCCTGGACCTGGAACATTTAGACTTTTCATCAATCCTTATGATAGCACATATTTTACTGGTAGTGAAAAACTCCATAGCAGCTCATTGGAAGAAAATTGATTCTCCAAGGTTTGATGATATATTTCATAACCTTGTGATTCATAGTGCATTGGAAAGGCGCTTTGCTTTCCAAAACAATTACTTGGACAAATATAATAAGAAATGGGATGCTTGGAACAAGCTTTTTATTACTTAACGGTACTTCTAGAAAATTATGCTACGGTTTGACGAATCCAGGTGAGACTATATTTCATATTCTATATTTTAAGTCTGACGTTCAGTTCTTAGATATAGCTTTAAATCAGAAATTAGCTTAAGTCTTGATAATGATCATACAGTTTGTGTCATTGTCTAATGTATTGATATTTCTTATGTTTTTGCATAAACAAGGTACTCTCATTGAGTTTCTATTGTATTTCCTTTCCCTTCCTTTCCTTTGTTCCCCCTACCTATTTTCCTCCCCTTTTTATGTTTGTTTAAATCTTGGAAAATTCTAATAAAAATTATTGGAAAATAAAAGCATGAGTTTGCAACTACTTTACTTTTGGAGAAAATTCAAAACATTCACTATTTAATAGAGCCCAATAGCAAAAATCAGGTTTTGAATGAAGAATCACATTTCTTGGTAAAATCATGCAGGATTGAAATTTTTGATGGTTTTTTACTCCTTTCAACAGCCCAAACAAGTATCTAAAAGCATGAGTTTGCAACTACTTTACTTTTGGAGAAAATTCAAAACATTCATTATTCAATAGGGCCCAAACTATCAAAAACCAGCGGTTTCAATGAACACCCATTTCTTGGTAGAATCATGCAGGACTGAAATTTTTGATGTTTTTCTACTCCTCTCATGAGCCCAAACAAGTCTCTAAAAGCATGAGTTTGCAACTACTTTACTTTTGGAGAAAATTCAAAACATTCATTATTCAATAGAGCCCAATATCAAAAACCAGCGTTTTGAATGAAGAATCACATTTCTTGGTAGAATCATGCAGGATTGAAATTTTTGATGATTTTTTACTCCTCTCAACAGCCCAAACAAGTTTCTAAAAGGATGAGTTTGCAACTACTTTACTTTTGGAGAAAATTCAAAACATTCATTATTCAATAGGGCCCAAACTATCAAAAACCAGCGGTTTCAATGAACACACATTTCTTGGTAGAATCATGCAGGACTGAAATTTTTGATGTTTTTCTACTCCTCTCATGAGCCCAAACAAGTCTCTAAAAGCATGAGTTTGCAACTACTTTACTTTTGGAGAAAATTCAAAACATTCACTATTTAATAGAGCCCAATAGCAAAAATCAGGTTTTGAATGAAGAATCACATTTCTTGGTAAAATCATGCAGGATTGAAATTTTTGATGGTTTTTTACTCCTTTCAACAGCCCAAACAAGTATCTAAAAGCATGAGTTTGCAACTACTTTACTTTTGGAGAAAATTCAAAACATTCATTATTCAATAGGGCCCAAACTATCAAAAACCAGCGGTTTCAATGAACACCCATTTCTTGGTAGAATCATGCAGGACTGAAATTTTTGATGTTTTTCTACTCCTCTCATGAGCCCAAACAAGTCTCTAAAAGCATGAGTTTGCAACTACTTTACTTTTGGAGAAAATTCAAAACATTCATTATTCAATAGAGCCCAATATCAAAAACCAGCGTTTTGAATGAAGAATCACATTTCTTGGTAGAATCATGCAGGATTGAAATTTTTGATGATTTTTTACTCCTCTCAACAGCCCAAACAAGTTTCTAAAAGGATGAGTTTGCAACTACTTTACTTTTGGAGAAAATTCAAAACATTCATTATTCAATAGGGCCCAAAATATCAAAAACCAGTGGTTTGAATGAACACACATTTCTTGGTAGAATCGTGCAGGACTGAAATTTTTGATGTTTTTATACTCCTCTCATGAGCCCAAACAAGTCTCTAAAAGGATGAGTTTGCAACTACTTTACATTTGGAGAAAATTCAAAACATTCATTATTCAATAGAGCCCAATAGCAAAAAACAGCGTTTTGAATGAAGAATCACATTTCTTGGTAGAATCATGCAGGATTGAAATTTTTGATGGTTTTTTACTCCTCTCAACAGCCCAAACAAGTTTCTAAAAGGATGAGTTTGCAACTACTTTACTTTTGGAGAAAATTCAAAACATTCATTATTCAATAGAGCCCAATAGCAAAAACCAGCGTTTTGAATGAAGAATCACATTTCTTGGTAGAATCATGCAGGATTGAAATTTTTGATGTTTTTTTACTCCTCTCAACAGCCCAAACAAGTTTCTAAAAGGATGAGTTTGCAACTACTTTACTTTTGGAGAAAATTCAAAACATTCATTATTCAATAGGGCCCAAACTATCAAAAACCAGCGGTTTCAATGAACACACATTTCTTGGTAGAATCATGCAGGACTGAAATTTTTGATGTTTTTCTACTCCTCTCATGAGCCCAAACAAGTCTCTAAAAGCATGAGTTTGCAACTACTTTACTTTTGGAGAAAATTCAAAACATTCATTATTCAATAGAGCCCAATAGCAAAAATCAGGTTTTGAATGAAGAATCACATTTCTTGGTAGAATCATGCAGGATTGAAATTTTTGATGGGTTTTTACTCCTCTCAACAGCCCAAACAAGTTTCTAAAAGGATGAGTTTGCAACTACTTTACTTTTGGAGAAAATTCAAAACATTCATTATTCAATAGGGCCCAAAATATCAAAAACCAGCGGTTTGAATGAACACACATTTCTTGGTAGAATCGTGCAGGACTGAAATTTTTGATGTTTTTCTACTCCTCTCATGAGCCCAAACAAGTCTCTAAAAGCATGAGTTTGCAACTACTTTACTTTTGGAGAAAATTCAAAACATTCATTATTCAATAGAGCCCAATAGCAAAAATTAGGTTTTGAATGAAGAATCACATTTCTTGGTAGAATCATGCAGGATTGAAATTTTTGATGGTTTTTTACTCCTCTCAACAGCCCAAACAAGTTTCTAAAAGGATGAGTTTGCAACTACTTTACTTTTGGAGAAAATTCAAAACATTCATTATTCAATAGGGCCCAAACTATCAAAAACCAGCGGTTTCAATGAACACACATTTCTTGGTAGAATCATGCAAGACTGAAATTTTTGATGCTTTTCTACTCCTCTCATGAGCCCAAACAAGTCTCTAAAAGCATGAGTTTGCAACTACTTTACTTTTGGAGAAAATTCAAAACATTCATTATTCAATAGAGCCCAATAGCAAAAACCAGCGTTTTGAATGAAGAATCACATTTCTTGGTAGAATCATGTAGGATTGAAATTTTTGATGGTTTTTTACTCCTCTCAACAGCCCAAACAAGTTTCTAAAAGGATGAGTTTGCAACTACTTTACTTTTGGAGAAAATTCAAAACATTCATTATTCAATAGGGCCCAAACTATCAAAAACCAGCCGTTTCAATGAACACACATGTCTTGGTAGAATCATGCAGGACTGAAATTTTTGATGTTTCTCTACTCATCTCATGAGCCCAAACAAGTCTCTAAAAGCATGAGTTTGCAACTACTTTACTTTTGGAGAAAATTCAAAACATTCATTATTCAATAGAGCTCAATAGCAAAAACCAGCGTTTTGAATGAAGAATCACATTTCTTGGTAGAATCATGCAGGATTGAAATTTTTGATGGTTTTTTACTCCTCTCAACAGCCCAAACAAGTTTCTAAAAGGATGAGTTTGCAACTACTTTACTTTTGGAGAAAATTCAAAACATTCATTATTCAATAGGGCCCAAACTATCAAAAACCAGCGGTTTGAATGAACACATTTCTTGGTAGAATCATGCAGGACTGAAATTTTTGATGTTTTTCTACTCCTCTCATGAGCCCAAACAAGTCTCTAAAAGCATGAGTTTGCAACTACTTTACTTTTTGAGAAAATTCAAAACATTCACTATTCAATAGAGCCTAATAGCAAAAATCAGGTTTTGAATGAAGAATCACATTTCTTGGTAAAATCATGCAGTATTGAAATTTTTGATGGTTTTTTACTCCTCTCAACAGCCCAAACAAGTTTCTAAAAGGATGAGTTTGCAACTACTTTACTTTTGGAGAAAATTCAAAACATTCATTATTCAATAGGGCCCAAACTATCAAAAACCAGCGGTTTCAATGAACACACATTTCTTGGTAGAATCATGCAGGACTGAAATTTTTGATGTTTTTCTACTCCTCTCATGAGCCCAAACAAGTCTCTAAAAGCATGAGTTTGCAACTACTTTACTTTTGGAGAAAATTCAAAACATTCATTATTCAATAGAGCCCAATAGCAAAAAACAGCGTTTTGAATGAAGAATCACATTTCTTGGTAGAATCATGCAGGATTGAAATTTTTGATGGTTTTTTACTCCTCTCAACAGCCCAAACAAGTTTCTAAAAGGATGAGTTTGCAACTACTTTACTTTTGGAGAAAATTCAAAACATTCATTATTCAATAGGGCCCAAACTATCAAAAACCAGCGGTTTCAATGAACACACATTTCTTGGTAGAATCATGCAAGACTGAAATTTTTGATGCTTTTCTACTCCTCTCATGAGCCCAAACAAGTCTCTAAAAGCATGAGTTTGCAACTACTTTACTTTTGGAGAAAATTCAAAACATTCATTATTCAATAGAGCCCAATAGCAAAAACCAGCGTTTTGAATGAAGAATCACATTTCTTGGTAGAATCATGCAGGATTGAAATTTTTGATGGTTTTTTACTCCTCTCAACAGCCCAAACAAGTTTCTAAAAGGATGAGTTTGCAACTACTTTACTTTTGGAGAAAATTCAAAACATTCATTATTCAATAGGGCCCAAACTATCAAAAACCAGCGGTTTCAATGAACACACATTTCTTGGTAGAATCATGCAGGACTGAAATTTTTGATGTTTTTCTACTCCTCTCATGAGCCCAAACAAGTCTCTAAAAGCATGAGTTTGCAACTACTTTACTTTTGGAGAAAATTCAAAACATTCACTATTTAATAGAGCCCAATAGCAAAAATCAGGTTTTGAATGAAGAATCACATTTCTTGGTAAAATCATGCAGGATTGAAATTTTTGATGGTTTTTTACTCCTTTCAACAGCCCAAACAAGTATCTAAAAGCATGAGTTTGCAACTACTTTACTTTTGGAGAAAATTCAAAACATTCATTATTCAATAGGGCCCAAACTATCAAAAACCAGCGGTTTCAATGAACACCCATTTCTTGGTAGAATCATGCAGGACTGAAATTTTTGATGTTTTTCTACTCCTCTCATGAGCCCAAACAAGTCTCTAAAAGCATGAGTTTGCAACTACTTTACTTTTGGAGAAAATTCAAAACATTCATTATTCAATAGAGCCCAATATCAAAAACCAGCGTTTTGAATGAAGAATCACATTTCTTGGTAGAATCATGCAGGATTGAAATTTTTGATGATTTTTTACTCCTCTCAACAGCCCAAACAAGTTTCTAAAAGGATGAGTTTGCAACTACTTTACTTTTGGAGAAAATTCAAAACATTCATTATTCAATAGGGCCCAAACTATCAAAAACCAGCGGTTTCAATGAACACACATTTCTTGGTAGAATCATGCAGGACTGAAATTTTTGATGTTTTTCTACTCCTCTCATGAGCCCAAACAAGTCTCTAAAAGCATGAGTTTGCAACTACTTTACTTTTGGAGAAAATTCAAAACATTCACTATTTAATAGAGCCCAATAGCAAAAATCAGGTTTTGAATGAAGAATCACATTTCTTGGTAAAATCATGCAGGATTGAAATTTTTGATGGTTTTTTACTCCTTTCAACAGCCCAAACAAGTATCTAAAAGCATGAGTTTGCAACTACTTTACTTTTGGAGAAAATTCAAAACATTCATTATTCAATAGGGCCCAAACTATCAAAAACCAGCGGTTTCAATGAACACCCATTTCTTGGTAGAATCATGCAGGACTGAAATTTTTGATGTTTTTCTACTCCTCTCATGAGCCCAAACAAGTCTCTAAAAGCATGAGTTTGCAACTACTTTACTTTTGGAGAAAATTCAAAACATTCATTATTCAATAGAGCCCAATATCAAAAACCAGCGTTTTGAATGAAGAATCACATTTCTTGGTAGAATCATGCAGGATTGAAATTTTTGATGATTTTTTACTCCTCTCAACAGCCCAAACAAGTTTCTAAAAGGATGAGTTTGCAACTACTTTACTTTTGGAGAAAATTCAAAACATTCATTATTCAATAGGGCCCAAAATATCAAAAACCAGTGGTTTGAATGAACACACATTTCTTGGTAGAATCGTGCAGGACTGAAATTTTTGATGTTTTTATACTCCTCTCATGAGCCCAAACAAGTCTCTAAAAGGATGAGTTTGCAACTACTTTACATTTGGAGAAAATTCAAAACATTCATTATTCAATAGAGCCCAATAGCAAAAAACAGCGTTTTGAATGAAGAATCACATTTCTTGGTAGAATCATGCAGGATTGAAATTTTTGATGGTTTTTTACTCCTCTCAACAGCCCAAACAAGTTTCTAAAAGGATGAGTTTGCAACTACTTTACTTTTGGAGAAAATTCAAAACATTCATTATTCAATAGAGCCCAATAGCAAAAAACAGCGTTTTGAATGAAGAATCACATTTCTTGGTAGAATCATGCAGGATTGAAATTTTTGATGTTTTTTTACTCCTCTCAACAGCCCAAACAAGTTTCTAAAAGGATGAGTTTGCAACTACTTTACTTTTGGAGAAAATTCAAAACATTCATTATTCAATAGGGCCCAAACTATCAAAAACCAGCGGTTTCAATGAACACACATTTCTTGGTAGAATCATGCAGGACTGAAATTTTTGATGTTTTTCTACTCCTCTCATGAGCCCAAACAAGTCTCTAAAAGCATGAGTTTGCAACTACTTTACTTTTGGAGAAAATTCAAAACATTCATTATTCAATAGAGCCCAATAGCAAAAATCAGGTTTTGAATGAAGAATCACATTTCTTGGTAGAATCATGCAGGATTGAAATTTTTGATGGGTTTTTACTCCTCTCAACAGCCCAAACAAGTTTCTAAAAGGATGAGTTTGCAACTACTTTACTTTTGGAGAAAATTCAAAACATTCATTATTCAATAGGGCCCAAAATATCAAAAACCAGCGGTTTGAATGAACACACATTTCTTGGTAGAATCGTGCAGGACTGAAATTTTTGATGTTTTTCTACTCCTCTCATGAGCCCAAACAAGTCTCTAAAAGCATGAGTTTGCAACTACTTTACTTTTGGAGAAAATTCAAAACATTCATTATTCAATAGAGCCCAATAGCAAAAATTAGGTTTTGAATGAAGAATCACATTTCTTGGTAGAATCATGCAGGATTGAAATTTTTGATGGTTTTTTACTCCTCTCAACAGCCCAAACAAGTTTCTAAAAGGATGAGTTTGCAACTACTTTACTTTTGGAGAAAATTCAAAACATTCATTATTCAATAGGGCCCAAACTATCAAAAACCAGCGGTTTCAATGAACACACATTTCTTGGTAGAATCATGCAAGACTGAAATTTTTGATGCTTTTCTACTCCTCTCATGAGCCCAAACAAGTCTCTAAAAGCATGAGTTTGCAACTACTTTACTTTTGGAGAAAATTCAAAACATTCATTATTCAATAGAGCCCAATAGCAAAAACCAGCGTTTTGAATGAAGAATCACATTTCTTGGTAGAATCATGCAGGATTGAAATTTTTGATGGTTTTTTACTCCTCTCAACAGCCCAAACAAGTTTCTAAAAGGATGAGTTTGCAACTACTTTACTTTTGGAGAAAATTCAAAACATTCATTATTCAATAGGGCCCAAACTATCAAAAACCAGCGGTTTCAATGAACACACATTTCTTGGTAGAATCATGCAGGACTGAAATTTTTGATGTTTTTCTACTCCTCTCATGAGCCCAAACAAGTCTCTAAAAGCATGAGTTTGCAACTACTTTACTTTTGGAGAAAATTCAAAACATTCATTATTCAATAGAGCCCAATAGCAAAAACCAGCGTTTTGAATGAAGAATTACATTTCTTGGTAGAATCATGCAGGATTGAAATTTTTGATGGATTTTTACTCCTCTCAACAGCCCAAACAAGTTTCTAAAAGGATGAGTTTGCAACTACTTTACTTTTGGAGAAAATTCAAAACATTCATTATTCAATAGGGCCCAAACTATCAAAAACCAGCGGTTTCAATGAACACACATTTCTTGGTAGAATCATGCAGGACTGAAATTTTTGATGTTTTTCTACTCCTCTCATGAGCCCAAACAAGTCTCTAAAAGCATGAGTTTGCAACTACTTTACTTTTGGAGAAAATTCAAAACATTCATTATTCAATAGAGCCCAATAGCAAAAACCAGCGTTTTGAATGAAGAATCACATTTCTTGATAGAATCATGCAGGATTGAAATTTTTGATGGTTTTTTACTCCTCTCAACAGCCCAAACAAGTTTCTAAAAGGATGAGTTTGCAACTACTTTACTTTTGGAGAAAATTCAAAACATTCATTATTCAATAGGGCCCAAACTATCAAAAACCAGCGGTTTCAATGAACACACATTTCTTGGTAGAATCATGCAGGACTGAAATTTTTGATGTTTTTCTACTCCTCTCATGAGCCCAAACAAGTCTCTAAAAGCATGAGTTTGCAACTACTTTACTTTTGGAGAAAATTCAAAACATTCATTATTCAATAGGGCCCAAACTATCAAAAACCAGCGGTTTGAATGAACACACATTTCTTGGTAGAATCATGCAGGACTGAAATTTTTGATGTTTTTCTACTCCTCTCATGAGCCCAAACAAGTCTCTAAAAGCATGAGTTTGCAACTACTTTACTTTTGGAGAAAATTCAAAACATTCATTATTCAATAGAGCCCAATAGCAAAAACCAGTGTTTTGAATGAAGAATCACATTTCTTGGTAGAATCATGTAGGATTGAAATTTTTGATGGTTTTTTACTCCTCTCAACAGCCCAAACAAGTTTCTAAAAGGATGAGTTTGCAACTACTTTACTTTTGGAGAAAATTCAAAACATTCATTATTCAATAGGGCCCAAACTATCAAAAACCAGCCGTTTCAATGAACACACATGTCTTGGTAGAATCATGCAGGACTGAAATTTTTGATGTTTCTCTACTCATCTCATGAGCCCAAACAAGTCTCTAAAAGCATGAGTTTGCAACTACTTTACTTTTGGAGAAAATTCAAAACATTCATTATTCAATAGAGCTCAATAGCAAAAACCAGCGTTTTGAATGAAGAATCACATTTCTTGGTAGAATCATGCAGGATTGAAATTTTTGATGGTTTTTTACTCCTCTCAACAGCCCAAACAAGTTTCTAAAAGGATGAGTTTGCAACTACTTTACTTTTGGAGAAAATTCAAAACATTCATTATTCAATAGGGCCCAAACTATCAAAAACCAGCGGTTTGAATGAACACATTTCTTGGTAGAATCATGCAGGACTGAAATTTTTGATGTTTTTCTACTCCTCTCATGAGCCCAAACAAGTCTCTAAAAGCATGAGTTTGCAACTACTTTACTTTTTGAGAAAATTCAAAACATTCACTATTCAATAGAGCCTAATAGCAAAAATCAGGTTTTGAATGAAGAATCACATTTCTTGGTAAAATCATGCAGTATTGAAATTTTTGATGGTTTTTTACTCCTCTCAACAGCCCAAACAAGTTTCTAAAAGGATGAGTTTGCAACTACTTTACTTTTGGAGAAAATTCAAAACATTCATTATTCAATAGGGCCCAAACTATCAAAAACCAGCGGTTTCAATGAACACACATTTCTTGGTAGAATCATGCAGGACTGAAATTTTTGATGTTTTTCTACTCCTCTCATGAGCCCAAACAAGTCTCTAAAAGCATGAGTTTGCAACTACTTTACTTTTGGAGAAAATTCAAAACATTCATTATTCAATAGAGCCCAATAGCAAAAACCAGCGTTTTGAATGAAGAATCACATTTCTTGGTAGAATCATGCAGGATTGAAATTTTTGATGGTTTTTTACTCCTCTCAACAGCCCAAACAAGTTTCTAAAAGGATGAGTTTGCAACTACTTTACTTTTGGAGAAAATTCAAAACATTCATTATTCAATAGGGCCCAAACTATCAAAAACCAGCAGTTTGAATGAACACATTTCTTGGTAGAATCATGCAGGACTGAAATTTTTGATGTTTTTCTACTCCTCTCATGAGCCCGAACAAGTCTCTAAAAGCATGAGTTTGCAACTACTTTACTTTTGGAGAAAATTCAAAACATTCACTATTCAATAGAGCCCAATAGCAAAAATCAGGTTTTGAATGAAGAATCACATTTCTTGGTAAAATCATGCAGGATTGAAATTTTTGATGGTTTTTTACTCCTCTCAACAGCCCAAACAAGTTTCTAAAAGGATGAGTTTGCAACTACTTTACTTTTGGAGAAAATTCAAAACATTCATTATTCAATAGGGCCCAAACTATCAAAAACCAGCGGTTTTAATGAACACACATTTCTTGGTAGAATCATGCAGGACTGAAATTTTTGATGTTTTTCTACTCCTCTCATGAGCCCAAACAAGTCTCTAAAAGCATGAGTTTGCAACTACTTTACTTTTGGAGAAAATTCAAAACATTCATTATTCAATAGAGCCCAATAGCAAAAACCAGCGTTTTGAATGAAGAATCACATTTCTTGGTAGAATCATGCAGGATTGAAATTTTTGATGGTTTTTTACTCCTCTCAACAGCCCAAACAAGTTTCTAAAAGGATGAGTTTGCAACTACTTTACTTTTGGAGAAAATTCCAAACATTCATTATTCAATAGGGCCCAAACTATCAAAAACCAGCGGTTTCAATGAACACACATTTCTTGGTAGAATCATGCAGGACTGAAATTTTTGATGTTTTTCTACTCCTCTCATGAGCCCAAACAAGTCTCTAAAAGCATGAGTTTGCAACTACTTTACTTTTGGAGAAAATTCAAAACATTCATTATTCAATAGAGCCCAATAGCAAAAACCAGCGTTTTGAATGAAGAATCACATTTCTTGGTAGAATCATGCAGGATTGAAATTTTTGATGGTTTTTTACTCCTCTCAACAGCCCAAACAAGTTTCTAAAAGGATGAGTTTGCAACTACTTTACTTTTGGAGAAAATTCAAAACATTCATTATTCAATAGGGCCCAAACTATCAAAAACCAGCGGTTTCAATGAACACACATTTCTTGGTAGAATCATGCAGGACTGATATTTTTGATGTTTTTCTACTCCTCTCATGAGCCCAAACAAGTCTCTAAAAGCATGAGTTTGCAACTACTTTACTTTTGGAGAAAATTCAAAACATTCATTATTCAATAGAGCTCAATAGCAAAAACCAGCGTTTTGAATGAAGAATCACATTTCTTGGTAGAATCATGCAGGATTGAAATTTTTGATGGTTTTTTACTCCTCTCAACAGCCCAAACAAGTTTCTAAAAGGATGTTTGCAACTACTTTACTTTTGGAGAAAATTCAAAACATTCATTATTCAATAGGGCCCAAACTATCAAAAACCAGCGGTTTCAATGAACACACATTTCTTGGTAGAATCATGCAGGACTCAAATTTTTGATGTTTTTCTACTCCTCTCATGAGCCCAAACAAGTCTCTAAAAGCATGAGTTTGCAACTACTTTACTTTTGGAGAAAATTCAAAACATTCACTATTCAATAGAGCCCAATAGCAAAAATCAGGTTTTGAATGAAGAATCACATTTCTTGGTAAAATCATGCAGGATTGAAATTTTTGATGGTTTTTACTCCTCTCAACAGCCCAAACAAGTTTCTAAAAGGATGAGTTTGCAACTACTTTACTTTTGGAGAAAATTCAAAACATTCATTATTCAATAGGGCCCAAACTATCAAAAACCAGCGGTTTGAATGAACACACATTTCTTGGTAGAATCATGCAGGACTGAAATTTTTGATGGTTTTTTACTCCTCTCAACAGCCCAAACAAGTTTCTAAAAGGATGAGTTTGCAACTACTTTACTTTTGGAGAAAATTCAAAACATTCATTATTCAATAGGGCCCAAACTATCAAAAACCAGCGGTTTCAATGAACACACATTTCTTGGTAGAATCATGCAGGACTGAAATTTTTGATGTTTTTCTACTCCTCTCATGAGCCCAAACAAGTCTCTAAAAGCATGAGTTTGCAACTACTTTACTTTTGGAGAAAATTCAAAACATTCATTATTCAATAGAGCCCAATAGCAAAAACCAGCGTTTTGAATGAAGAATCACATTTCTTGGTAGAATCATGCAGGATTGAAATTTTTGATGGTTTTTTACTCCTCTCAACAGCCCAAACAAGTTTCTAAAAGGATGAGTTTGCAACTACTTTACTTTTGGAGAAAATTCAAAACATTCATTATTCAATAGGGCCCAAACTATCAAAAACCAGCGGTTTCAATGAACACACATTTCTTGGTAGAATCATGCAGGACTGAAATTTTTGATGTTTTTCTACTCCTCTCATGAGCCCAAACAAGTCTCTAAAAGCATGAGTTTGCAACTACTTTACTTTTGGAGAAAATTCAAAACATTCATTATTCAATAGAGCCCAATAGCAAAAACCAGCGTTTTGAATGAAGAATCACATTTCTTGGTAGAATCATGCAGGATTGAAATTTTTGATGATTTTTTACTCCTCTCAATAGCCCAAACAAGTTTCTAAAAGGATGAGTTTGCAACTTCTTTACTTTTGGAGAAAATTCAAAACATTCCTTATTCAATAGGGCCCAAACTATCTAAAACCAGCGGTTTCAATGAACACACATTTCTTGGTAGAATCATGCAGGACTGAAATTTTTGATGTTTTTCTACTCCTCTCATGAGCCCAAACAAGTCTCTAAAAGCATGAGTTTGCAACTACTTTACTTTTGGAGAAAATTCAAAACATTCATTATTCAATAGAGCCCATTCAAAATCAGGTTTTGAATGAAGAAGCACATTTCTTGGTAGAATCATGCAGGATTGAAATTTTTGATGGTTTTTTACTCCTCTCAACAGCCCAAACAAGTTTCTAAAAGGATGAGTTTGCAACTACTTTACTTGTGGAGAAAATTCATAACATTCATTATTCCATAGGGCCCAAAATATCAAAAACCAGCGGTTTGAATGAACACACATTTCTTGGTAGAATCGTGCAGGACTGAAATTTTTGATGTTTTTCTACTTCTCTCATGAGCCCAAACAAGTCTCTAAAAGGATGAGTTTGCAACTACTTTACTTTTGGAGAAAATTCAAAACATTCATTATTCAATAGAGCCCAATAGCAAAAACCAGCGTTTTGAATGAAGAATCACATTTCTTGGTAGAATCATGCAGGATTGAAATTTTTGATGGGTTTTTACTCCTCTCAACAGCCCAAACAAGTTTCTAAAAGGATGAGTTTGCAACTACTTTACTTTTGGAGAAAATTCAAAACATTCATTATTCAATAGGGCCCAAAATATCAAAAACCAGCGGTTTGAATGAACACACATTTCTTGGTAGAATCGTGCAGGACTGAAATTTTTGATGTTTTTCTACTCCTCTCATGAGCCCAAACAAGTCTCTTAAAGCATGAGTTTGCAACTACTTTACTTTTGGAGAAAATTCAAAACATTCATTATTCAATAGAGCCCAATAGCAAAAATCAGGTTTTGAATGAAGAATCACATTTCTTGGTAGAATCATGCAGGATTGAAATTTTTGATGGTTTTTTACTCCTTTCAACAGCCCAAACAAGTATCTAAAAGCATGAGTTTGCAACTACTTTACTTTTGGAGAAAATTCAAAACATTCATTATTCAATAGGGCCCAAACTATCAAAAACCAGCGGTTTCAATGAACACCCATTTCTTGGTAGAATCATGCAGGACTGAAATTTTTGATGTTTTTCTACTCCTCTCATGAGCCCAAACAAGTCTCTAAAAGCATGAGTTTGCAACTACTTTACTTTAGGAGAAAATTCAAAACATTCATTATTCAATAGAGCCCAATATCAAAAACCAGCGTTTTGAATGAAGAATCACATTTCTTGGTAGAATCATGCAGGATTGAAATTTTTGATGATTTTTTACTCCTCTCAACAGCCCAAACAAGTTTCTAAAAGGATGAGTTTGCAACTACTTTACTTTTGGAGAAAATTCAAAACATTCATTATTCAATAGGGCCCAAACTATCAAAAACCAGCGGTTTCAATGAACACACATTTCTTGGTAGAATCATGCAGGACTGAAATTTTTGATGTTTTTCTACTCCTCTCATGAGCCCAAACAAGTCTCTAAAAGCATGAGTTTGCAACTACTTTACTTTTGGAGAAAATTCCAAACATTCATTATTCAATAGAGCCCAATAGCAAAAATCAGGTTTTGAATGAAGAATCACATTTCTTGGTAGAATCATGCAGGATTGAAATTTTTGATGGTTTTTTACTCCTCTCAAAAGCCCAAACAAGTTTCTAAAAGGATGAGTTTGCAACTACTTTACTTTTGGAGAAAATTCAAAACATTCATTATTCAATAGGGCCCAAAATATCAAAAACCAGCGGTTTGAATGAACACACATTTCTTGGTAGAATCGTGCAGGACTGAAATTTTTGATGTTTTTATACTCCTCTCATGAGCCCAAACAAGTCTCTAAAAGGATGAGTTTGCAACTACTTTACTTTTGGAGAAAATTCAAAACATTCATTATTCAATAGAGCCCAATAGCAAAAAACAGCGTTTTGAATGAAGAATCACATTTCTTGGTAGAATCATGCAGGATTGAAATTTTTGATGGTTTTTTACTCCTCTCAACAGCCCAAACAAGTTTCTAAAAGGATGAGTTTGCAACTACTTTACTTTTGGAGAAAATTCAAAACATTCATTATTCAATAGAGCCCAATAGCAAAAACCAGCGTTTTGAATGAAGAATCACATTTCTTGGTAGAATCATGCAGGATTGAAATTTTTGATGTTTTTTTACTCCTCTCAACAGCCCAAACAAGTTTCTAAAAGGATGAGTTTGCAACTACTTTACTTTTGGAGAAAATTCAAAACATTCATTATTCAATAGGGCCCAAACTATCAAAAACCAGCGGTTTCAATGAACACACATTTCTTGGTAGAATCATGCAGGACTGAAATTTTTGATGTTTTTCTACTCCTCTCATGAGCCCAAACAAGTCTCTAAAAGCATGAGTTTGCAACTACTTTACTTTTGGAGAAAATTCAAAACATTCATTATTCAATAGAGCCCAATAGCAAAAATCAGGTTTTGAATGAAGAATCACATTTCTTGGTAGAATCATGCAGGATTGAAATTTTTGATGGGTTTTTACTCCTCTCAACAGCCCAAACAAGTTTCTAAAAGGATGAGTTTGCAACTACTTTACTTTTGGAGAAAATTCAAAACATTCATTATTCAATAGGGCCCAAAATATCAAAAACCAGCGGTTTGAATGAACACACATTTCTTGGTAGAATCGTGCAGGACTGAAATTTTTGATGTTTTTCTACTCCTCTCATGAGCCCAAACAAGTCTCTAAAAGCATGAGTTTGCAACTACTTTACTTTTGGAGAAAATTCAAAACATTCATTATTCAATAGAGCCCAATAGCAAAAATTAGGTTTTGAATGAAGAATCACATTTCTTGGTAGAATCATGCAGGATTGAAATTTTTGATGGTTTTTTACTCCTCTCAACAGCCCAAACAAGTTTCTAAAAGGATGAGTTTGCAACTACTTTACTTTTGGAGAAAATTCAAAACATTAATTTTTCAATATGGCCCAAACTATCAAAAACCAGCGGTTTCAATGAACACACATTTCTTGGTAGAATCATGCAAGACTGAAATTTTTGATGCTTTTCTACTCCTCTCATGAGCCCAAACAAGTCTCTAAAAGCATGAGTTTGCAACTACTTTACTTTTGGAGAAAATTCAAAACATTCATTATTCAATAGAGCCCAATAGCAAAAACCAGCGTTTTGAATGAAGAATCACATTTCTTGGTAGAATCATGCAGGATTGAAATTTTTGATGGTTTTTTACTCCTCTCAACAGCCCAAACAAGTTTCTAAAAGGATGAGTTTGCAACTACTTTACTTTTGGAGAAAATTCAAAACATTCATTATTCAATAGGGCCCAAACTATCAAAAACCAGCGGTTTCAATGAACACACATTTCTTGGTAGAATCATGCAGGACTGAAATTTTTGATGTTTTTCTACTCCTCTCATGAGCCCAAACAAGTCTCTAAAAGCATGAGTTTGCAACTACTTTACTTTTGGAGAAAATTCAAAACATTCATTATTCAATAGAGCCCAATAGCAAAAACCAGCGTTTTGAATGAAGAATTACATTTCTTGGTAGAATCATGCAGGATTGAAATTTTTGATGGATTTTTACTCCTCTCAACAGCCCAAACAAGTTTCTAAAAGGATGAGTTTGCAACTACTTTACTTTTTGAGAAAATTCAAAACATTCATTATTCAATAGGGCCCAAACTATCAAAAACCAGCTGTTTCAATGAACACACATTTCTTGGTAGAATCATGCAGGACTGAAATTTTTGATGCTTTTCTACTCCTCTCATGAGCCCAAACAAGTCTCTAAAAGCATGAGTTTGCAACTACTTTACTTTTGGAGAAAATTCAAAACATTCATTATTCAATAGAGCCCAATAGCAAAAACCAGCGTTTTGAATGAAGAATCACATTTCTTGGTAGAATCATGCAGGATTGAAATTTTTGATGGTTTTTTACTCCTCTCAACAGCCCAAACAAGTTTCTAAAAGGATGAGTTTGCAACTACTTTACTTTTGGAGAAAATTCAAAACATTCATTATACAATAGGGCCCAAACTATCAAAAACCAGCGGTTTCAATGAACACACATTTCTTGGTAGAATCATGCAGGACTGAAATTTTTGATGTTTTTCTACTCCTCTCATGAGCCCAAACAAGTCTCTAAAAGCATGAGTTTGCAACTACTTTACTTTTGGAGAAAATTCAAAACATTCATTATTCAATAGAGCCCAATAGCAAAAACCAGCGTTTTGAATGAAGAATTACATTTCTTGGTAGAATCATGCAGGATTGAAATTTTTGATGGATTTTTACTCCTCTCAACAGCCCAAACAAGTTTCTAAAAGGATGAGTTTGCAACTACTTTACTTTTGGAGAAAATTCAAAACATTCATTATTCAATAGGGCCCAAACTATCAAAAACCAGCGGTTTCAATGAACACACATTTCTTGGTAGAATCATGCAGGACTGAAATTTTTGATGTTTTTCTACTCCTCTCATGAGCCCAAACAAGTCTCTAAAAGCATGAGTTTGCAACTACTTTACTTTTGGAGAAAATTCAAAACATTCATTATTCAATAGAGCCCAAACTATCAAAAACCAGCGGTTTCAATGAACACACATTTCTTGGTAGAATCATGCAGGACTGAAATTTTTGATGTTTTTCTACTCTCATGAGCCCAAACAAGTCTCTAAAAGCATGAGTTTGCAACTACTTTACTTTTGGAGAAAATTCAAAACATTCATTATTCAATAGAGCCCAATAGCAAAAACCAGCGTTTTGAATGAAGAATCACATTTCTTGGTAGAATCATGCAGGATTGAAATTTTTGATGGTTTTTTACTCCTCTCAACAGCCCAAACAAGTTTCTAAAAGGATGAGTTTGCAACTACTTTACTTTTGGAGAAAATTCAAAACATTCATTATTCAAAAGGGCCCAAACTATCAAAAACCAGCGGTTTGAATGAACACATTTCTTGGTAGAATCATGCAGGACTGAAATTTTTGATGTTTTTCTACTCCTCTCATGAGCCCAAACAAGTCTCTAAAAGCATGAGTTTGCAACTACTTTACTTTTGGAGAAAATTCAAAACATTCATTATTCAATAGAGCCCAAACTATCAAAAACCAGCGGTTTCAATGAACACACATTTCTTGGTAGAATCATGCAGGACTGAAATTTTTGATGTTTTTCTACTCTCATGAGCCCAAACAAGTCTCTAAAAGCATGAGTTTGCAACTACTTTACTTTTGGAGAAAATTCAAAACATTCATTATTCAATAGAGCCCAATAGCAAAAACCAGCGTTTTGAATGAAGAATCACATTTCTTGGTAGAATCATGCAGGATTGAAATTTTTGATGGTTTTTTACTCCTCTCAACAGCCCAAACAAGTTTCTAAAAGGATGAGTTTGCAACTACTTTACTTTTGGAGAAAATTCAAAACATTCATTATTCAATAGGGCCCAAACTATCAAAAACCAGCGGTTTCAATGAACACACATTTCTTGGTAGAATCATGCAGGACTGAAATTTTTGATGTTTTTCTACTCCTCTCATGAGCCCAAACAAGTCTCTAAAAGCATGAGTTTGCAACTACTTTACTTTTGGAGAAAATTCAAAACATTCATTATTCAATAGAGCCCAATAGCAAAAACCAGCGTTTTGAATGAAGAATCACATTTCTTGGTAGAATCATGCAGGATTGAAATTTTTGATGATTTTTTACTCCTCTCAATAGCCCAAACAAGTTTCTAAAAGGATGAGTTTGCAACTTCTTTACTTTTGGAGAAAATTCAAAACATTCCTTATTCAATAGGGCCCAAACTATCTAAAACCAGCGGTTTCAATGAACACACATTTCTTGGTAGAATCATGCAGGACTGAAATTTTTGATGTTTTTCTACTCCTCTCATGAGCCCAAACAAGTCTCTAAAAGCATGAGTTTGCAACTACTTTACTTTTGGAGAAAATTCAAAACATTCATTATTCAATAGAGCCCATTCAAAATCAGGTTTTGAATGAAGAAGCACATTTCTTGGTAGAATCATGCAGGATTGAAATTTTTGATGGTTTTTTACTCCTCTCAACAGCCCAAACAAGTTTCTAAAAGGATGAGTTTGCAACTACTTTACTTGTGGAGAAAATTCATAACATTCATTATTCCATAGGGCCCAAAATATCAAAAACCAGCGGTTTGAATGAACACACATTTCTTGGTAGAATCGTGCAGGACTGAAATTTTTGATGTTTTTCTACTTCTCTCATGAGCCCAAACAAGTCTCTAAAAGGATGAGTTTGCAACTACTTTACTTTTGGAGAAAATTCAAAACATTCATTATTCAATAGAGCCCAATAGCAAAAACCAGCGTTTTGAATGAAGAATCACATTTCTTGGTAGAATCATGCAGGATTGAAATTTTTGATGGGTTTTTACTCCTCTCAACAGCCCAAACAAGTTTCTAAAAGGATGAGTTTGCAACTACTTTACTTTTGGAGAAAATTCAAAACATTCATTATTCAATAGGGCCCAAAATATCAAAAACCAGCGGTTTGAATGAACACACATTTCTTGGTAGAATCGTGCAGGACTGAAATTTTTGATGTTTTTCTACTCCTCTCATGAGCCCAAACAAGTCTCTTAAAGCATGAGTTTGCAACTACTTTACTTTTGGAGAAAATTCAAAACATTCATTATTCAATAGAGCCCAATAGCAAAAATCAGGTTTTGAATGAAGAATCACATTTCTTGGTAGAATCATGCAGGATTGAAATTTTTGATGGTTTTTTACTCCTTTCAACAGCCCAAACAAGTATCTAAAAGCATGAGTTTGCAACTACTTTACTTTTGGAGAAAATTCAAAACATTCATTATTCAATAGGGCCCAAACTATCAAAAACCAGCGGTTTCAATGAACACCCATTTCTTGGTAGAATCATGCAGGACTGAAATTTTTGATGTTTTTCTACTCCTCTCATGAGCCCAAACAAGTCTCTAAAAGCATGAGTTTGCAACTACTTTACTTTAGGAGAAAATTCAAAACATTCATTATTCAATAGAGCCCAATATCAAAAACCAGCGTTTTGAATGAAGAATCACATTTCTTGGTAGAATCATGCAGGATTGAAATTTTTGATGATTTTTTACTCCTCTCAACAGCCCAAACAAGTTTCTAAAAGGATGAGTTTGCAACTACTTTACTTTTGGAGAAAATTCAAAACATTCATTATTCAATAGGGCCCAAACTATCAAAAACCAGCGGTTTCAATGAACACACATTTCTTGGTAGAATCATGCAGGACTGAAATTTTTGATGTTTTTCTACTCCTCTCATGAGCCCAAACAAGTCTCTAAAAGCATGAGTTTGCAACTACTTTACTTTTGGAGAAAATTCCAAACATTCATTATTCAATAGAGCCCAATAGCAAAAATCAGGTTTTGAATGAAGAATCACATTTCTTGGTAGAATCATGCAGGATTGAAATTTTTGATGGTTTTTTACTCCTCTCAAAAGCCCAAACAAGTTTCTAAAAGGATGAGTTTGCAACTACTTTACTTTTGGAGAAAATTCAAAACATTCATTATTCAATAGGGCCCAAAATATCAAAAACCAGCGGTTTGAATGAACACACATTTCTTGGTAGAATCGTGCAGGACTGAAATTTTTGATGTTTTTATACTCCTCTCATGAGCCCAAACAAGTCTCTAAAAGGATGAGTTTGCAACTACTTTACTTTTGGAGAAAATTCAAAACATTCATTATTCAATAGAGCCCAATAGCAAAAAACAGCGTTTTGAATGAAGAATCACATTTCTTGGTAGAATCATGCAGGATTGAAATTTTTGATGGTTTTTTACTCCTCTCAACAGCCCAAACAAGTTTCTAAAAGGATGAGTTTGCAACTACTTTACTTTTGGAGAAAATTCAAAACATTCATTATTCAATAGAGCCCAATAGCAAAAACCAGCGTTTTGAATGAAGAATCACATTTCTTGGTAGAATCATGCAGGATTGAAATTTTTGATGTTTTTTTACTCCTCTCAACAGCCCAAACAAGTTTCTAAAAGGATGAGTTTGCAACTACTTTACTTTTGGAGAAAATTCAAAACATTCATTATTCAATAGGGCCCAAACTATCAAAAACCAGCGGTTTCAATGAACACACATTTCTTGGTAGAATCATGCAGGACTGAAATTTTTGATGTTTTTCTACTCCTCTCATGAGCCCAAACAAGTCTCTAAAAGCATGAGTTTGCAACTACTTTACTTTTGGAGAAAATTCAAAACATTCATTATTCAATAGAGCCCAATAGCAAAAATCAGGTTTTGAATGAAGAATCACATTTCTTGGTAGAATCATGCAGGATTGAAATTTTTGATGGGTTTTTACTCCTCTCAACAGCCCAAACAAGTTTCTAAAAGGATGAGTTTGCAACTACTTTACTTTTGGAGAAAATTCAAAACATTCATTATTCAATAGGGCCCAAAATATCAAAAACCAGCGGTTTGAATGAACACACATTTCTTGGTAGAATCGTGCAGGACTGAAATTTTTGATGTTTTTCTACTCCTCTCATGAGCCCAAACAAGTCTCTAAAAGCATGAGTTTGCAACTACTTTACTTTTGGAGAAAATTCAAAACATTCATTATTCAATAGAGCCCAATAGCAAAAATTAGGTTTTGAATGAAGAATCACATTTCTTGGTAGAATCATGCAGGATTGAAATTTTTGATGGTTTTTTACTCCTCTCAACAGCCCAAACAAGTTTCTAAAAGGATGAGTTTGCAACTACTTTACTTTTGGAGAAAATTCAAAACATTAATTTTTCAATATGGCCCAAACTATCAAAAACCAGCGGTTTCAATGAACACACATTTCTTGGTAGAATCATGCAAGACTGAAATTTTTGATGCTTTTCTACTCCTCTCATGAGCCCAAACAAGTCTCTAAAAGCATGAGTTTGCAACTACTTTACTTTTGGAGAAAATTCAAAACATTCATTATTCAATAGAGCCCAATAGCAAAAACCAGCGTTTTGAATGAAGAATCACATTTCTTGGTAGAATCATGCAGGATTGAAATTTTTGATGGTTTTTTACTCCTCTCAACAGCCCAAACAAGTTTCTAAAAGGATGAGTTTGCAACTACTTTACTTTTGGAGAAAATTCAAAACATTCATTATTCAATAGGGCCCAAACTATCAAAAACCAGCGGTTTCAATGAACACACATTTCTTGGTAGAATCATGCAGGACTGAAATTTTTGATGTTTTTCTACTCCTCTCATGAGCCCAAACAAGTCTCTAAAAGCATGAGTTTGCAACTACTTTACTTTTGGAGAAAATTCAAAACATTCATTATTCAATAGAGCCCAATAGCAAAAACCAGCGTTTTGAATGAAGAATTACATTTCTTGGTAGAATCATGCAGGATTGAAATTTTTGATGGATTTTTACTCCTCTCAACAGCCCAAACAAGTTTCTAAAAGGATGAGTTTGCAACTACTTTACTTTTTGAGAAAATTCAAAACATTCATTATTCAATAGGGCCCAAACTATCAAAAACCAGCTGTTTCAATGAACACACATTTCTTGGTAGAATCATGCAGGACTGAAATTTTTGATGCTTTTCTACTCCTCTCATGAGCCCAAACAAGTCTCTAAAAGCATGAGTTTGCAACTACTTTACTTTTGGAGAAAATTCAAAACATTCATTATTCAATAGAGCCCAATAGCAAAAACCAGCGTTTTGAATGAAGAATCACATTTCTTGGTAGAATCATGCAGGATTGAAATTTTTGATGGTTTTTTACTCCTCTCAACAGCCCAAACAAGTTTCTAAAAGGATGAGTTTGCAACTACTTTACTTTTGGAGAAAATTCAAAACATTCATTATACAATAGGGCCCAAACTATCAAAAACCAGCGGTTTCAATGAACACACATTTCTTGGTAGAATCATGCAGGACTGAAATTTTTGATGTTTTTCTACTCCTCTCATGAGCCCAAACAAGTCTCTAAAAGCATGAGTTTGCAACTACTTTACTTTTGGAGAAAATTCAAAACATTCATTATTCAATAGAGCCCAATAGCAAAAACCAGCGTTTTGAATGAAGAATTACATTTCTTGGTAGAATCATGCAGGATTGAAATTTTTGATGGATTTTTACTCCTCTCAACAGCCCAAACAAGTTTCTAAAAGGATGAGTTTGCAACTACTTTACTTTTGGAGAAAATTCAAAACATTCATTATTCAATAGGGCCCAAACTATCAAAAACCAGCGGTTTCAATGAACACACATTTCTTGGTAGAATCATGCAGGACTGAAATTTTTGATGTTTTTCTACTCCTCTCATGAGCCCAAACAAGTCTCTAAAAGCATGAGTTTGCAACTACTTTACTTTTGGAGAAAATTCAAAACATTCATTATTCAATAGAGCCCAAACTATCAAAAACCAGCGGTTTCAATGAACACACATTTCTTGGTAGAATCATGCAGGACTGAAATTTTTGATGTTTTTCTACTCTCATGAGCCCAAACAAGTCTCTAAAAGCATGAGTTTGCAACTACTTTACTTTTGGAGAAAATTCAAAACATTCATTATTCAATAGAGCCCAATAGCAAAAACCAGCGTTTTGAATGAAGAATCACATTTCTTGGTAGAATCATGCAGGATTGAAATTTTTGATGGTTTTTTACTCCTCTCAACAGCCCAAACAAGTTTCTAAAAGGATGAGTTTGCAACTACTTTACTTTTGGAGAAAATTCAAAACATTCATTATTCAAAAGGGCCCAAACTATCAAAAACCAGCGGTTTGAATGAACACATTTCTTGGTAGAATCATGCAGGACTGAAATTTTTGATGTTTTTCTACTCCTCTCATGAGCCCAAACAAGTCTCTAAAAGCATGAGTTTGCAACTACTTTACTTTTGGAGAAAATTCAAAACATTCATTATTCAATAGAGCCCAAACTATCAAAAACCAGCGGTTTCAATGAACACACATTTCTTGGTAGAATCATGCAGGACTGAAATTTTTGATGTTTTTCTACTCTCATGAGCCCAAACAAGTCTCTAAAAGCATGAGTTTGCAACTACTTTACTTTTGGAGAAAATTCAAAACATTCATTATTCAATAGAGCCCAATAGCAAAAACCAGCGTTTTGAATGAAGAATCACATTTCTTGGTAGAATCATGCAGGATTGAAATTTTTGATGGTTTTTTACTCCTCTCAACAGCCCAAACAAGTTTCTAAAAGGATGAGTTTGCAACTACTTTACTTTTGGAGAAAATTCAAAACATTCATTATTCAATAGGGCCCAAACTATCAAAAACCAGCGGTTTGAATGAACACACATTTCTTGGTAGAATCATGCAGGACTGAAATTTTTGATGTTTTTCTACTCCTATCATGAGCCCAAACAAGTCTCTAAAAGCATGAGTTTGCAACTACTTTACTTTTGGAGAAAATTCAAAACATTCACTATTCAATAGAGCCTAATAGCAAAAATCAGGTTTTGAATGAAGAATCACATTTCTTGGTAAAATCATGCAGTATTGAAATTTTTGATGGTTTTTTACTCCTCTCAACAGCCCAAACAAGTTTCTAAAAGGATGAGTTTGCAACTACTTTACTTTTGGAGAAAATTCAAAACATTCATTATTCAATAGGGCCCAAACTATCAAAAACCAGCGGTTTCAATGAACACACATTTCTTGGTAGAATCATGCAGGACTGAAATTTTTGATGTTTTTCTACTCCTCTCATGAGCCCAAACAAGTCTCTAAAAGCATGAGTTTGCAACTACTTTACTTTTGGAGAAAATTCAAAACATTCATTATTCAATAGAGCCCAATAGCAAAAAACAGCGTTTTGAATGAAGAATCACATTTCTTGGTAGAATCATGCAGGATTGAAATTTTTGATGGTTTTTTACTCCTCTCAACAGCCCAAACAAGTTTCTAAAAGGATGAGTTTGCAACTACTTTACTTTTGGAGAAAATTCAAAACATTCATTATTCAATAGGGCCCAAACTATCAAAAACCAGCGGTTTCAATGAACACACATTTCTTGGTAGAATCATGCAAGACTGAAATTTTTGATGCTTTTCTACTCCTCTCATGAGCCCAAACAAGTCTCTAAAAGCATGAGTTTGCAACTACTTTACTTTTGGAGAAAATTCAAAACATTCATTATTCAATAGAGCCCAATAGCAAAAACCAGCGTTTTGAATGAAGAATCACATTTCTTGGTAGAATCATGCAGGATTGAAATTTTTGATGGTTTTTTACTCCTCTCAACAGCCCAAACAAGTTTCTAAAAGGATGAGTTTGCAACTACTTTACTTTTGGAGAAAATTCAAAACATTCATTATTCAATAGGGCCCAAACTATCAAAAACCAGCGGTTTCAATGAACACACATTTCTTGGTAGAATCATGCAGGACTGAAATTTTTGATGTTTTTCTACTCCTCTCATGAGCCCAAACAAGTCTCTAAAAGCATGAGTTTGCAACTACTTTACTTTTGGAGAAAATTCAAAACATTCACTATTTAATAGAGCCCAATAGCAAAAATCAGGTTTTGAATGAAGAATCACATTTCTTGGTAAAATCATGCAGGATTGAAATTTTTGATGGTTTTTTACTCCTTTCAACAGCCCAAACAAGTATCTAAAAGCATGAGTTTGCAACTACTTTACTATTGGAGAAAATTCAAAACATTCATTATTCAATAGGGCCCAAACTATCAAAAACCAGCGGTTTCAATGAACACCCATTTCTTGGTAGAATCATGCAGGACTGAAATTTTTGATGTTTTTCTACTCCTCTCATGAGCCCAAACAAGTCTCTAAAAGCATGAGTTTGCAACTACTTTACTTTTGGAGAAAATTCAAAACATTCATTATTCAATAGAGCCCAATATCAAAAACCAGCGTTTTGAATGAAGAATCACATTTCTTGGTAGAATCATGCAGGATTGAAATTTTTGATGATTTTTTACTCCTCTCAACAGCCCAAACAAGTTTCTAAAAGGATGAGTTTGCAACTACTTTCCTTTTGGAGAAAATTCAAAACATTCATTATTCAATAGGGCCCAAACTATCAAAAACCAGCGGTTTCAATGAACACACATTTCTTGGTAGAATCATGCAGGACTGAAATTTTTGATGTTTTTCTACTCCTCTCATGAGCCCAAACAAGTCTCTAAAAGCATGAGTTTGCAACTACTTTACTTTTGGAGAAAATTCCAAACATTCATTATTCAATAGAGCCCAATAGCAAAAATCAGGTTTTGAATGAAGAATCACATTTCTTGGTAGAATCATGCAGGATTGAAATTTTTGATGGTTTTTTACTCCTCTCAACAGCCCAAACAAGTTTCTAAAAGGATGAGTTTGCAACTACTTTACTTTTGGAGAAAATTCAAAACATTCATTATTCAATAGGGCCCAAAATATCAAAAACCAGTGGTTTGAATGAACACACATTTCTTGGTAGAATCGTGCAGGACTGAAATTTTTGATGTTTTTATACTCCTCTCATGAGCCCAAACAAGTCTCTAAAAGGATGAGTTTGCAACTACTTTACATTTGGAGAAAATTCAAAACATTCATTATTCAATAGAGCCCAATAGCAAAAAACAGCGTTTTGAATGAAGAATCACATTTCTTGGTAGAATCATGCAGGATTGAAATTTTTGATGGTTTTTTACTCCTCTCAACAGCCCAAACAAGTTTCTAAAAGGATGAGTTTGCAACTACTTTACTTTTGGAGAAAATTCAAAACATTCATTATTCAATAGAGCCCAATAGCAAAAACCAGCGTTTTGAATGAAGAATCACATTTCTTGGTAGAATCATGCAGGATTGAAATTTTTGATGTTTTTTTACTCCTCTCAACAGCCCAAACAAGTTTCTAAAAGGATGAGTTTGCAACTACTTTACTTTTGGAGAAAATTCAAAACATTCATTATTCAATAGGGCCCAAACTATCAAAAACCAGCGGTTTCAATGAACACACATTTCTTGGTAGAATCATGCAGGACTGAAATTTTTGATGTTTTTCTACTCCTCTCATGAGCCCAAACAAGTCTCTAAAAGCATGAGTTTGCAACTACTTTACTTTTGGAGAAAATTCAAAACATTCATTATTCAATAGAGCCCAATAGCAAAAATCAGGTTTTGAATGAAGAATCACATTTCTTGGTAGAATCATGCAGGATTGAAATTTTTGATGGGTTTTTACTCCTCTCAACAGCCCAAACAAGTTTCTAAAAGGATGAGTTTGCAACTACTTTACTTTTGGAGAAAATTCAAAACATTCATTATTCAATAGGGCCCAAAATATCAAAAACCAGCGGTTTGAATGAACACACATTTCTTGGTAGAATCGTGCAGGACTGAAATTTTTGATGTTTTTCTACTCCTCTCATGAGCCCAAACAAGTCTCTAAAAGCATGAGTTTGCAACTACTTTACTTTTGGAGAAAATTCAAAACATTCATTATTCAATAGAGCCCAATAGCAAAAATTAGGTTTTGAATGAAGAATCACATTTCTTGGTAGAATCATGCAGGATTGAAATTTTTGATGGTTTTTTACTCCTCTCAACAGCCCAAACAAGTTTCTAAAAGGATGAGTTTGCAACTACTTTACTTTTGGAGAAAATTCAAAACATTCATTATTCAATAGGGCCCAAACTATCAAAAACCAGCGGTTTCAATGAACACACATTTCTTGGTAGAATCATGCAAGACTGAAATTTTTGATGCTTTTCTACTCCTCTCATGAGCCCAAACAAGTCTCTAAAAGCATGAGTTTGCAACTACTTTACTTTTGGAGAAAATTCAAAACATTCATTATTCAATAGAGCCCAATAGCAAAAACCAGCGTTTTGAATGAAGAATCACATTTCTTGGTAGAATCATGCAGGATTGAAATTTTTGATGGTTTTTTACTCCTCTCAACAGCCCAAACAAGTTTCTAAAAGGATGAGTTTGCAACTACTTTACTTTTGGAGAAAATTCAAAACATTCATTATTCAATAGGGCCCAAACTATCAAAAACCAGCGGTTTCAATGAACACACATTTCTTGGTAGAATCATGCAGGACTGAAATTTTTGATGTTTTTCTACTCCTCTCATGAGCCCAAACAAGTCTCTAAAAGCATGAGTTTGCAACTACTTTACTTTTGGAGAAAATTCAAAACATTCATTATTCAATAGAGCCCAATAGCAAAAACCAGCGTTTTGAATGAAGAATTACATTTCTTGGTAGAATCATGCAGGATTGAAATTTTTGATGGATTTTTACTCCTCTCAACAGCCCAAACAAGTTTCTAAAAGGATGAGTTTGCAACTACTTTACTTTTGGAGAAAATTCAAAACATTCATTATTCAATAGGGCCCAAACTATCAAAAACCAGCGGTTTCAATGAACACACATTTCTTGGTAGAATCATGCAGGACTGAAATTTTTGATGTTTTTCTACTCCTCTCATGAGCCCAAACAAGTCTCTAAAAGCATGAGTTTGCAACTACTTTACTTTTGGAGAAAATTCAAAACATTCATTATTCAATAGAGCCCAATAGCAAAAACCAGCGTTTTGAATGAAGAATCACATTTCTTGGTAGAATCATGCAGGATTGAAATTTTTGATGGTTTTTTACTCCTCTCAACAGCCCAAACAAGTTTCTAAAAGGATGAGTTTGCAACTACTTTACTTTTGGAGAAAATTCAAAACATTCATTATTCAATAGGGCCCAAACTATCAAAAACCAGCGGTTTCAATGAACACACATTTCTTGGTAGAATCATGCAGGACTGAAATTTTTGATGTTTTTCTACTCCTCTCATGAGCCCAAACAAGTCTCTAAAAGCATGAGTTTGCAACTACTTTACTTTTGGAGAAAATTCAAAACATTCATTATTCAATAGGGCCCAAACTATCAAAAACCAGCGGTTTGAATGAACACACATTTCTTGGTAGAATCATGCAGGACTGAAATTTTTGATGTTTTTCTACTCCTCTCATGAGCCCAAACAAGTCTCTAAAAGCATGAGTTTGCAACTACTTTACTTTTGGAGAAAATTCAAAACATTCATTATTCAATAGAGCCCAATAGCAAAAACCAGCGTTTTGAATGAAGAATCACATTTCTTGGTAGAATCATGTAGGATTGAAATTTTTGATGGTTTTTTACTCCTCTCAACAGCCCAAACAAGTTTCTAAAAGGATGAGTTTGCAACTACTTTACTTTTGGAGAAAATTCAAAACATTCATTATTCAATAGGGCCCAAACTATCAAAAACCAGCCGTTTCAATGAACACACATGTCTTGGTAGAATCATGCAGGACTGAAATTTTTGATGTTTCTCTACTCATCTCATGAGCCCAAACAAGTCTCTAAAAGCATGAGTTTGCAACTACTTTACTTTTGGAGAAAATTCAAAACATTCATTATTCAATAGAGCTCAATAGCAAAAACCAGCGTTTTGAATGAAGAATCACATTTCTTGGTAGAATCATGCAGGATTGAAATTTTTGATGGTTTTTTACTCCTCTCAACAGCCCAAACAAGTTTCTAAAAGGATGAGTTTGCAACTACTTTACTTTTGGAGAAAATTCAAAACATTCATTATTCAATAGGGCCCAAACTATCAAAAACCAGCGGTTTGAATGAACACATTTCTTGGTAGAATCATGCAGGACTGAAATTTTTGATGTTTTTCTACTCCTCTCATGAGCCCAAACAAGTCTCTAAAAGCATGAGTTTGCAACTACTTTACTTTTTGAGAAAATTCAAAACATTCACTATTCAATAGAGCCTAATAGCAAAAATCAGGTTTTGAATGAAGAATCACATTTCTTGGTAAAATCATGCAGTATTGAAATTTTTGATGGTTTTTTACTCCTCTCAACAGCCCAAACAAGTTTCTAAAAGGATGAGTTTGCAACTACTTTACTTTTGGAGAAAATTCAAAACATTCATTATTCAATAGGGCCCAAACTATCAAAAACCAGCGGTTTCAATGAACACACATTTCTTGGTAGAATCATGCAGGACTGAAATTTTTGATGTTTTTCTACTCCTCTCATGAGCCCAAACAAGTCTCTAAAAGCATGAGTTTGCAACTACTTTACTTTTGGAGAAAATTCAAAACATTCATTATTCAATAGAGCCCAATAGCAAAAACCAGCGTTTTGAATGAAGAATCACATTTCTTGGTAGAATCATGCAGGATTGAAATTTTTGATGGTTTTTTACTCCTCTCAACAGCCCAAACAAGTTTCTAAAAGGATGAGTTTGCAACTACTTTACTTTTGGAGAAAATTCAAAACATTCATTATTCAATAGGGCCCAAACTATCAAAAACCAGCAGTTTGAATGAACACATTTCTTGGTAGAATCATGCAGGACTGAAATTTTTGATGTTTTTCTACTCCTCTCATGAGCCCGAACAAGTCTCTAAAAGCATGAGTTTGCAACTACTTTACTTTTGGAGAAAATTCAAAACATTCACTATTCAATAGAGCCCAATAGCAAAAATCAGGTTTTGAATGAAGAATCACATTTCTTGGTAAAATCATGCAGGATTGAAATTTTTGATGGTTTTTTACTCCTCTCAACAGCCCAAACAAGTTTCTAAAAGGATGAGTTTGCAACTACTTTACTTTTGGAGAAAATTCAAAACATTCATTATTCAATAGGGCCCAAACTATCAAAAACCAGCGGTTTTAATGAACACACATTTCTTGGTAGAATCATGCAGGACTGAAATTTTTGATGTTTTTCTACTCCTCTCATGAGCCCAAACAAGTCTCTAAAAGCATGAGTTTGCAACTACTTTACTTTTGGAGAAAATTCAAAACATTCATTATTCAATAGAGCCCAATAGCAAAAACCAGCGTTTTGAATGAAGAATCACATTTCTTGGTAGAATCATGCAGGATTGAAATTTTTGATGGTTTTTTACTCCTCTCAACAGCCCAAACAAGTTTCTAAAAGGATGAGTTTGCAACTACTTTACTTTTGGAGAAAATTCCAAACATTCATTATTCAATAGGGCCCAAACTATCAAAAACCAGCGGTTTCAATGAACACACATTTCTTGGTAGAATCATGCAGGACTGAAATTTTTGATGTTTTTCTACTCCTCTCATGAGCCCAAACAAGTCTCTAAAAGCATGAGTTTGCAACTACTTTACTTTTGGAGAAAATTCAAAACATTCATTATTCAATAGAGCCCAATAGCAAAAACCAGCGTTTTGAATGAAGAATCACATTTCTTGGTAGAATCATGCAGGATTGAAATTTTTGATGGTTTTTTACTCCTCTCAACAGCCCAAACAAGTTTCTAAAAGGATGAGTTTGCAACTACTTTACTTTTGGAGAAAATTCAAAACATTCATTATTCAATAGGGCCCAAACTATCAAAAACCAGCGGTTTCAATGAACACACATTTCTTGGTAGAATCATGCAGGACTGATATTTTTGATGTTTTTCTACTCCTCTCATGAGCCCAAACAAGTCTCTAAAAGCATGAGTTTGCAACTACTTTACTTTTGGAGAAAATTCAAAACATTCATTATTCAATAGAGCTCAATAGCAAAAACCAGCGTTTTGAATGAAGAATCACATTTCTTGGTAGAATCATGCAGGATTGAAATTTTTGATGGTTTTTTACTCCTCTCAACAGCCCAAACAAGTTTCTAAAAGGATGTTTGCAACTACTTTACTTTTGGAGAAAATTCAAAACATTCATTATTCAATAGGGCCCAAACTATCAAAAACCAGCGGTTTCAATGAACACACATTTCTTGGTAGAATCATGCAGGACTCAAATTTTTGATGTTTTTCTACTCCTCTCATGAGCCCAAACAAGTCTCTAAAAGCATGAGTTTGCAACTACTTTACTTTTGGAGAAAATTCAAAACATTCACTATTCAATAGAGCCCAATAGCAAAAATCAGGTTTTGAATGAAGAATCACATTTCTTGGTAAAATCATGCAGGATTGAAATTTTTGATGGTTTTTACTCCTCTCAACAGCCCAAACAAGTTTCTAAAAGGATGAGTTTGCAACTACTTTACTTTTGGAGAAAATTCAAAACATTCATTATTCAATAGGGCCCAAACTATCAAAAACCAGCGGTTTGAATGAACACACATTTCTTGGTAGAATCATGCAGGACTGAAATTTTTGATGGTTTTTTACTCCTCTCAACAGCCCAAACAAGTTTCTAAAAGGATGAGTTTGCAACTACTTTACTTTTGGAGAAAATTCAAAACATTCATTATTCAATAGGGCCCAAACTATCAAAAACCAGCGGTTTCAATGAACACACATTTCTTGGTAGAATCATGCAGGACTGAAATTTTTGATGTTTTTCTACTCCTCTCATGAGCCCAAACAAGTCTCTAAAAGCATGAGTTTGCAACTACTTTACTTTTGGAGAAAATTCAAAACATTCATTATTCAATAGAGCCCAATAGCAAAAACCAGCGTTTTGAATGAAGAATCACATTTCTTGGTAGAATCATGCAGGATTGAAATTTTTGATGGTTTTTTACTCCTCTCAACAGCCCAAACAAGTTTCTAAAAGGATGAGTTTGCAACTACTTTACTTTTGGAGAAAATTCAAAACATTCATTATTCAATAGGGCCCAAACTATCAAAAACCAGCGGTTTCAATGAACACACATTTCTTGGTAGAATCATGCAGGACTGAAATTTTTGATGTTTTTCTACTCCTCTCATGAGCCCAAACAAGTCTCTAAAAGCATGAGTTTGCAACTACTTTACTTTTGGAGAAAATTCAAAACATTCATTATTCAATAGAGCCCAATAGCAAAAACCAGCGTTTTGAATGAAGAATCACATTTCTTGGTAGAATCATGCAGGATTGAAATTTTTGATGATTTTTTACTCCTCTCAATAGCCCAAACAAGTTTCTAAAAGGATGAGTTTGCAACTTCTTTACTTTTGGAGAAAATTCAAAACATTCCTTATTCAATAGGGCCCAAACTATCTAAAACCAGCGGTTTCAATGAACACACATTTCTTGGTAGAATCATGCAGGACTGAAATTTTTGATGTTTTTCTACTCCTCTCATGAGCCCAAACAAGTCTCTAAAAGCATGAGTTTGCAACTACTTTACTTTTGGAGAAAATTCAAAACATTCATTATTCAATAGAGCCCATTCAAAATCAGGTTTTGAATGAAGAATCACATTTCTTGGTAGAATCATGCAGGATTGAAATTTTTGATGGTTTTTTACTCCTCTCAACAGCCCAAACAAGTTTCTAAAAGGATGAGTTTGCAACTACTTTACTTGTGGAGAAAATTCATAACATTCATTATTCCATAGGGCCCAAAATATCAAAAACCAGCGGTTTGAATGAACACACATTTCTTGGTAGAATCGTGCAGGACTGAAATTTTTGATGTTTTTCTACTTCTCTCATGAGCCCAAACAAGTCTCTAAAAGGATGAGTTTGCAACTACTTTACTTTTGGAGAAAATTCAAAACATTCATTATTCAATAGAGCCCAATAGCAAAAACCAGCGTTTTGAATGAAGAATCACATTTCTTGGTAGAATCATGCAGGATTGAAATTTTTGATGGGTTTTTACTCCTCTCAACAGCCCAAACAAGTTTCTAAAAGGATGAGTTTGCAACTACTTTACTTTTGGAGAAAATTCAAAACATTCATTATTCAATAGGGCCCAAAATATCAAAAACCAGCGGTTTGAATGAACACACATTTCTTGGTAGAATCGTGCAGGACTGAAATTTTTGATGTTTTTCTACTCCTCTCATGAGCCCAAACAAGTCTCTTAAAGCATGAGTTTGCAACTACTTTACTTTTGGAGAAAATTCAAAACATTCATTATTCAATAGAGCCCAATAGCAAAAATCAGGTTTTGAATGAAGAATCACATTTCTTGGTAGAATCATGCAGGATTGAAATTTTTGATGGTTTTTTACTCCTTTCAACAGCCCAAACAAGTATCTAAAAGCATGAGTTTGCAACTACTTTACTTTTGGAGAAAATTCAAAACATTCATTATTCAATAGGGCCCAAACTATCAAAAACCAGCGGTTTCAATGAACACCCATTTCTTGGTAGAATCATGCAGGACTGAAATTTTTGATGTTTTTCTACTCCTCTCATGAGCCCAAACAAGTCTCTAAAAGCATGAGTTTGCAACTACTTTACTTTAGGAGAAAATTCAAAACATTCATTATTCAATAGAGCCCAATATCAAAAACCAGCGTTTTGAATGAAGAATCACATTTCTTGGTAGAATCATGCAGGATTGAAATTTTTGATGATTTTTTACTCCTCTCAACAGCCCAAACAAGTTTCTAAAAGGATGAGTTTGCAACTACTTTACTTTTGGAGAAAATTCAAAACATTCATTATTCAATAGGGCCCAAACTATCAAAAACCAGCGGTTTCAATGAACACACATTTCTTGGTAGAATCATGCAGGACTGAAATTTTTGATGTTTTTCTACTCCTCTCATGAGCCCAAACAAGTCTCTAAAAGCATGAGTTTGCAACTACTTTACTTTTGGAGAAAATTCCAAACATTCATTATTCAATAGAGCCCAATAGCAAAAATCAGGTTTTGAATGAAGAATCACATTTCTTGGTAGAATCATGCAGGATTGAAATTTTTGATGGTTTTTTACTCCTCTCAAAAGCCCAAACAAGTTTCTAAAAGGATGAGTTTGCAACTACTTTACTTTTGGAGAAAATTCAAAACATTCATTATTCAATAGGGCCCAAAATATCAAAAACCAGCGGTTTGAATGAACACACATTTCTTGGTAGAATCGTGCAGGACTGAAATTTTTGATGTTTTTATACTCCTCTCATGAGCCCAAACAAGTCTCTAAAAGGATGAGTTTGCAACTACTTTACTTTTGGAGAAAATTCAAAACATTCATTATTCAATAGAGCCCAATAGCAAAAAACAGCGTTTTGAATGAAGAATCACATTTCTTGGTAGAATCATGCAGGATTGAAATTTTTGATGGTTTTTTACTCCTCTCAACAGCCCAAACAAGTTTCTAAAAGGATGAGTTTGCAACTACTTTACTTTTGGAGAAAATTCAAAACATTCATTATTCAATAGAGCCCAATAGCAAAAACCAGCGTTTTGAATGAAGAATCACATTTCTTGGTAGAATCATGCAGGATTGAAATTTTTGATGTTTGTTTACTCCTCTCAACAGCCCAAACAAGTTTCTAAAAGGATGAGTTTGCAACTATTTTACTTTTGGAGAAAATTCAAAACATTCATTATTCAATAGGGCCCAAACTATCAAAAACCAGCGGTTTCAATGAACACACATTTCTTGGTAGAATCATGCAGGACTGAAATTTTTGATGTTTTTCTACTCCTCTCATGAGCCCAAACAAGTCTCTAAAAGCATGAGTTTGCAACTACTTTACTTTTGGAGAAAATTCAAAACATTCATTATTCAATAGAGCCCAATAGCAAAAATCAGGTTTTGAATGAAGAATCACATTTCTTGGTAGAATCATGCAGGATTGAAATTTTTGATGGGTTTTTACTCCTCTCAACAGCCCAAACAAGTTTCTAAAAGGATGAGTTTGCAACTACTTTACTTTTGGAGAAAATTCAAAACATTCATTATTCAATAGGGCCCAAAATATCAAAAACCAGCGGTTTGAATGAACACACATTTCTTGGTAGAATCGTGCAGGACTGAAATTTTTGATGTTTTTCTACTCCTCTCATGAGCCCAAACAAGTCTCTAAAAGCATGAGTTTGCAACTACTTTACTTTTGGAGAAAATTCAAAACATTCATTATTCAATAGAGCCCAATAGCAAAAATTAGGTTTTGAATGAAGAATCACATTTCTTGGTAGAATCATGCAGGATTGAAATTTTTGATGGTTTTTTACTCCTCTCAACAGCCCAAACAAGTTTCTAAAAGGATGAGTTTGCAACTACTTTACTTTTGGAGAAAATTCAAAACATTAATTTTTCAATATGGCCCAAACTATCAAAAACCAGCGGTTTCAATGAACACACATTTCTTGGTAGAATCATGCAAGACTGAAATTTTTGATGCTTCTCTACTCCTCTCATGAGCCCAAACAAGTCTCTAAAAGCATGAGTTTGCAACTACTTTACTTTTGGAGAAAATTCAAAACATTCATTATTCAATAGAGCCCAATAGCAAAAACCAGCGTTTTGAATGAAGAATCACATTTCTTGGTAGAATCATGCAGGATTGAAATTTTTGATGGTTTTTTACTCCTCTCAACAGCCCAAACAAGTTTCTAAAAGGATGAGTTTGCAACTACTTTACTTTTGGAGAAAATTCAAAACATTCATTATTCAATAGGGCCCAAACTATCAAAAACCAGCGGTTTCAATGAACACACATTTCTTGGTAGAATCATGCAGGACTGAAATTTTTGATGTTTTTCTACTCCTCTCATGAGCCCAAACAAGTCTCTAAAAGCATGAGTTTGCAACTACTTTACTTTTGGAGAAAATTCAAAACATTCATTATTCAATAGAGCCCAATAGCAAAAACCAGCGTTTTGAATGAAGAATTACATTTCTTGGTAGAATCATGCAGGATTGAAATTTTTGATGGATTTTTACTCCTCTCAACAGCCCAAACAAGTTTCTAAAAGGATGAGTTTGCAACTACTTTACTTTTGGAGAAAATTCAAAACATTCATTATTCAATAGGGCCCAAACTATCAAAAACCAGCGGTTTCAATGAACACACATTTCTTGGTAGAATCATGCAGGACTGAAATTTTTGATGCTTTTCTACTCCTCTCATGAGCCCAAACAAGTCTCTAAAAGCATGAGTTTGCAACTACTTTACTTTTGGAGAAAATTCAAAACATTCATTATTCAATAGAGCCCAATAGCAAAAACCAGCGTTTTGAATGAAGAATCACATTTCTTGGTAGAATCATGCAGGATTGAAATTTTTGATGGTTTTTTACTCCTCTCAACAGCCCAAACAAGTTTCTAAAAGGATGAGTTTGCAACTACTTTACTTTTGGAGAAAATTCAAAACATTCATTATACAATAGGGCCCAAACTATCAAAAACCAGCGGTTTCAATGAACACACATTTCTTGGTAGAATCATGCAGGACTGAAATTTTTGATGTTTTTCTACTCCTCTCATGAGCCCAAACAAGTCTCTAAAAGCATGAGTTTGCAACTACTTTACTTTTGGAAAAAATTCAAAACATTCATTATTCAATAGAGCCCAATAGCAAAAACCAGCGTTTTGAATGAAGAATTACATTTCTTGGTAGAATCATGCAGGATTGAAATTTTTGATGGATTTTTACTCCTCTCAACAGCCCAAACAAGTTTCTAAAAGGATGAGTTTGCAACTACTTTACTTTTGGAGAAAATTCAAAACATTCATTATTCAATAGGGCCCAAACTATCAAAAACCAGCGGTTTCAATGAACACACATTTCTTGGTAGAATCATGCAGGACTGAAATTTTTGATGTTTTTCTACTCCTCTCACGAGCCCAAACAAGTCTCTAAAAGCATGAGTTTGCAACTACTTTACTTTTGGAGAAAATTCAAAACATTCATTATTCAATAGAGCCCAAACTATCAAAAACCAGCGGTTTCAATGAACACACATTTCTTGGTAGAATCATGCAGGACTGAAATTTTTGATGTTTTTCTACTCTCATGAGCCCAAACAAGTCTCTAAAAGCATGAGTTTGCAACTACTTTACTTTTGGAGAAAATTCAAAACATTCATTATTCAATAGAGCCCAATAGCAAAAACCAGCGTTTTGAATGAAGAATCACATTTCTTGGTAGAATCATGCAGGATTGAAATTTTTGATGGTTTTTTACTCCTCTCAACAGCCCAAACAAGTTTCTAAAAGGATGAGTTTGCAACTACTTTACTTTTGGAGAAAATTCAAAACATTCATTATTCAATAGGGCCCAAACTATCAAAAACCAGCGGTTTGAATGAACACATTTCTTGGTAGAATCATGCAGGACTGAAATTTTTGATGTTTTTCTACTCCTCTCATGAGCCCAAACAAGTCTCTAAAAGCATGAGTTTGCAACTACTTTACTTTTGGAGAAAATTCAAAACATTCATTATTCAATAGAGCCCAAACCATCAAAAACCAGCGGTTTCAATGAACACACATTTCTTGGTAGAATCATGCAGGACTGAAATTTTTGATGTTTTTCTACTCTCATGAGCCCAAACAAGTCTCTAAAAGCATGAGTTTGCAACTACTTTACTTTTGGAGAAAATTCAAAACATTCATTATTCAATAGAGCCCAATAGCAAAAACCAGCGTTTTGAATGAAGAATCACATTTCTTGGTAGAATCATGCAGGATTGAAATTTTTGATGGTTTTTTACTCCTCTCAACAGCCCAAACAAGTTTCTAAAAGGATGAGTTTGCAACTACTTTACTTTTGGAGAAAATTCAAAACATTCATTATTCAATAGGGCCCAAACTATCAAAAACCAGCGGTTTGAATGAACACACATTTCTTGGTAGAATCATGCAGGACTGAAATTTTTGATGTTTTTCTACTCCTATCATGAGCCCAAACAAGTCTCTAAAAGCATGAGTTTGCAACTACTTTACTTTTGGAGAAAATTCAAAACATTCATTATTCAATAGAGCCCAATAGCAAAAACCAGCGTTTTGAATGAAGAATTACATTTCTTGGTAGAATCATGCAGGATTGAAATTTTTGATGGATTTTTACTCCTCTCAACAGCCCAAACTAGTTTCTAAAAGGATGAGTTTGCAACTACTTTACTTTTGGAGAAAATTCAAAACATTCATTATTCAATAGGGCCCAAACTATCAAAAACCAGCGGTTTCAATGAACACACATTTCTTGGTAGAATCATGCAGGACTGAAATTTTTGATGTTTTTCTACTCCTCTCATGAGCCCAAACAAGTCTCTAAAAGCATGAGTTTGCAACTACTTTACTTTTGGAGAAAATTCAAAACATTCATTATTCAATAGAGCCCAATAGCAAAAACCAGCGTTTTGAATGAAGAATCAAATTTCTTGGTAGAATCATGCAGGATTGAAATTTTTGATGGTTTTTTACTCCTCTCAACAGCCCAAACAAGTTTCTAAAAGGATGAGTTTGCAACTACTTTACTTTTGGAGAAAATTCAAAACATTCATTATTCAATAGGGCCCAAACTATCAAAAACCAGCGGTTTCAATGAACACACATTTCTTGGTAGAATCATGCAGGACTGAAATTTTTGATGTTTTTCTACTCCTCTCATGAGCCCAAACAAGTCTCTAAAAGCATGAGTTTGCAACTACTTTACTTTTGGAGAAAATTCAAAACATTCATTATTCAATAGAGCCCAATAGCAAAAACCAGCGTTTTGAATGAAGAATCACATTTCTTGGTAGAATCATGCAGGATTGAAATTTTTGATGGTTTTTTACTCCTCTCAACAGCCCAAACAAGTTTCTAAAAGGATGAGTTTGCAACTACTTTACTTTTGGAGAAAATTCAAAACATTCATTATTCAATAGGGCCCAAACTATCAAAAACCAGCGGGTTCAATGGTCACACATTTCTTGGTAGAATCATGCAGGACTGAAATTTTTGATGTTTTTCTACTCCTCTCATGAGCCCAAAAAAGTCTCTAAAAGCATGAGTTTGCAACTACTTTACTTTTGGAGAAAATTCAAAACATTCATTATTCAATAGGGCCCAAACTATCAAAAACCAGCGGTTTCAATGAACACACATTTCTTGGTAGAATCATGCAGGACTGAAATTTTTGATGTTTTTCTACTCCTCTCATGAGCCCAAACAAGTCTCTAAAAGCATGAGTTTGCAACTACTTTACTTTTGGAGAAAATTCAAAACATTCATTATTCAATAGAGCCCAATAGCAAAAACCAGCGTTTTGAATGAAGAATCACATTTCTTGGTAGAATCATGTAGGATTGAAATTTTTGATGGTTTTTTTACTCCTCTCAACAGCCCAAACAAGTTTCTAAAAGGATGAGTTTGCAACTACTTTACTTTTGGAGAAAATTCAAAACATTCATTATTCAATAGGGCCCAAACTATCAAAAACCAGCGGTTTCAATGAACACACATTTCTTGGTAGAATCATGCAGGACTGAAATTTTTGATGTTTTTCTACTCCTCTCATGAGCCCAAACAAGTCTCTAAAAGCATGAGTTTGCAACTACTTTACTTTTGGAGAAAATTCAAAACATTCATTATTCAATAGAGCCCAATAGCAAAAACCAGCGTTTTGAATGAAGAATCACATTTCTTGGTAGAATCATGCAGGATTGAAATTTTTGATGGTTTTTTACTCCTCTCAACAGCCCAAACAAGTTTCTAAAAGGATGAGTTTCCAACTACTTTACTTTTGGAGAAAATTCAAAACATTCATTATTCAATAGGGCCCAAACTATCAAAAACCAGCGGTTTCAATGAACACACATTTCTTGGTGAATCATGCAGGACTGAAATTTTTGATGTTTTTCTACTCCTCTCATGAGCCCAAACAAGTCTCTAAAAGCATGAGTTTGCAACTACTTTACTTTTGGAGAAAATTCAAAACATTCATTATTCAATAGAGCCCAATAGCAAAAACCAGCGTTTTGAATGAAGAATCACATTTCTTGGTAGAATCATGCAGGATTGAAATTTTTGATGGTTTTTTACTCCTCTCAACAGCCCAAACAAGTTTCTAAAAGGATGAGTTTGCAACTACTTTACTTTTGGAGAAAATTCAAAACATTCATTATTCAATAGGGCCCAAACTATCAAAAACCAGCGGTTTCAATGGTCACACATTTCTTGGTAGAATCATGCAGGACTGAAATTTTTGATGTTTTTCTACTCCTCTCATGAGCCCAAACAAGTCTCTAAAAGCATGAGTTTGCAACTACTTTACTTTTGGAGAAAATTCAAAACATTCATTATTCAATAGGGCCCAAACTATCAAAAACCAGCGGTTTGAATGAACACACATTTCTTGGTAGAATCATGCAGGACTGAAATTTTTGATGTTTTTCTACTCCTATCATGAGCCCAAACAAGTCTCTAAAAGCATGAGTTTGCAACTACTTTACTTTTGGAGAAAATTCAAAACATTCATTATTCAATAGAGCCCAATAGCAAAAACCAGCGTTTTGAATGAAGAATTACATTTCTTGGTAGAATCATGCAGGATTGAAATTTTTGATGGATTTTTACTCCTCTCAACAGCCCAAACTAGTTTCTAAAAGGATGAGTTTGCAACTACTTTACTTTTGGAGAAAATTCAAAACATTCATTATTCAATAGGGCCCAAACTATCAAAAACCAGCGGTTTCAATGAACACACATTTCTTGGTAGAATCATGCAGGACTGAAATTTTTGATGTTTTTCTACTCCTCTCATGAGCCCAAACAAGTCTCTAAAAGCATGAGTTTGCAACTACTTTACTTTTGGAGAAAATTCAAAACATTCATTATTCAATAGAGCCCAATAGCAAAAACCAGCGTTTTGAATGAAGAATCAAATTTCTTGGTAGAATCATGCAGGATTGAAATTTTTGATGGTTTTTTACTCCTCTCAACAGCCCAAACAAGTTTCTAAAAGGATGAGTTTGCAACTACTTTACTTTTGGAGAAAATTCAAAACATTCATTATTCAATAGGGCCCAAACTATCAAAAACCAGCGGTTTCAATGAACACACATTTCTTGGTAGAATCATGCAGGACTGAAATTTTTGATGTTTTTCTACTCCTCTCATGAGCCCAAACAAGTCTCTAAAAGCATGAGTTTGCAACTACTTTACTTTTGGAGAAAATTCAAAACATTCATTATTCAATAGAGCCCAATAGCAAAAACCAGCGTTTTGAATGAAGAATCACATTTCTTGGTAGAATCATGCAGGATTGAAATTTTTGATGGTTTTTTACTCCTCTCAACAGCCCAAACAAGTTTCTAAAAGGATGAGTTTGCAACTACTTTACTTTTGGAGAAAATTCAAAACATTCATTATTCAATAGGGCCCAAACTATCAAAAACCAGCGGTTTCAATGGTCACACATTTCTTGGTAGAATCATGCAGGACTGAAATTTTTGATGTTTTTCTACTCCTCTCATGAGCCCAAAAAAGTCTCTAAAAGCATGAGTTTGCAACTACTTTACTTTTGGAGAAAATTCAAAACATTCATTATTCAATAGGGCCCAAACTATCAAAAACCAGCGGTTTCAATGAACACACATTTCTTGGTAGAATCATGCAGGACTGAAATTTTTGATGTTTTTCTACTCCTCTCATGAGCCCAAACAAGTCTCTAAAAGCATGAGTTTGCAACTACTTTACTTTTGGAGAAAATTCAAAACATTCATTATTTAATAGAGCCCAATAGCAAAAACCAGCGTTTTGAATGAAGAATCACATTTCTTGGTAGAATCATGTAGGATTGAAATTTTTGATGGTTTTTTACTCCTCTCAACAGCCCAAACAAGTTTCTAAAAGGATGAGTTTGCAACTACTTTACTTTTGGAGAAAATTCAAAACATTCATTATTCAATAGGGCCCAAACTATCAAAAACCAGCCGTTTCAATGAACACACATGTCTTGGTAGAATCATGCAGGACTGAAATTTTTGATGTTTCTCTACTCATCTCATGAGCCCAAACAAGTCTCTAAAAGCATGAGTTTGCAACTACTTTACTTTTGGAGAAAATTCAAAACATTCATTATTCAATAGAGCCCAATAGCAAAAATTAGGTTTTGAATGAAGAATCACATTTCTTGGTAGAATCATGCAGGATTGAAATTTTTGATGGTTTTTTACTCCTCTCAACAGCCCAAACAAGTTTCTAAAAGGATGAGTTTGCAACTACTTTACTTTTGGAGAAAATTCAAAACATTAATTTTTCAATATGGCCCAAACTATCAAAAACCAGCGGTTTCAATGAACACACATTTCTTGGTAGAATCATGCAAGACTGAAATTTTTGATGCTTTTCTACTCCTCTCATGAGCCCAAACAAGTCTCTAAAAGCATGAGTTTGCAACTACTTTACTTTTGGAGAAAATTCAAAACATTCATTATTCAATAGAGCCCAATAGCAAAAACCAGCGTTTTGAATGAAGAATCACATTTCTTGGTAGAATCATGCAGGATTGAAATTTTTGATGGTTTTTTACTCCTCTCAACAGCCCAAACAAGTTTCTAAAAGGATGAGTTTGCAACTACTTTACTTTTGGAGAAAATTCAAAACATTCATTATTCAATAGGGCCCAAACTATCAAAAACCAGCGGTTTCAATGAACACACATTTCTTGGTAGAATCATGCAGGACTGAAATTTTTGATGTTTTTCTACTCCTCTCATGAGCCCAAACAAGTCTCTAAAAGCATGAGTTTGCAACTACTTTACTTTTGGAGAAAATTCAAAACATTCATTATTCAATAGAGCCCAATAGCAAAAACCAGCGTTTTGAATGAAGAATTACATTTCTTGGTAGAATCATGCAGGATTGAAATTTTTGATGGATTTTTACTCCTCTCAACAGCCCAAACAAGTTTCTAAAAGGATGAGTTTGCAACTACTTTACTTTTGGAGAAAATTCAAAACATTCATTATTCAATAGGGCCCAAACTATCAAAAACCAGCGGTTTCAATGAACACACATTTCTTGGTAGAATCATGCAGGACTGAAATTTTTGATGCTTTTCTACTCCTCTCATGAGCCCAAACAAGTCTCTAAAAGCATGAGTTTGCAACTACTTTACTTTTGGAGAAAATTCAAAACATTCATTATTCAATAGAGCCCAATAGCAAAAACCAGCGTTTTGAATGAAGAATCACATTTCTTGGTAGAATCATGCAGGATTGAAATTTTTGATGGTTTTTTACTCCTCTCAACAGCCCAAACAAGTTTCTAAAAGGATGAGTTTGCAACTACTTTACTTTTGGAGAAAATTCAAAACATTCATTATACAATAGGGCCCAAACTATCAAAAACCAGCGGTTTCAATGAACACACATTTCTTGGTAGAATCATGCAGGACTGAAATTTTTGATGTTTTTCTACTCCTCTCATGAGCCCAAACAAGTCTCTAAAAGCATGAGTTTGCAACTACTTTACTTTTGGAGAAAATTCAAAACATTCATTATTCAATAGAGCCCAATAGCAAAAACCAGCGTTTTGAATGAAGAATTACATTTCTTGGTAGAATCATGCAGGATTGAAATTTTTGATGGATTTTTACTCCTCTCAACAGCCCAAACAAGTTTCTAAAAGGATGAGTTTGCAACTACTTTACTTTTGGAGAAAATTCAAAACATTCATTATTCAATAGGGCCCAAACTATCAAAAACCAGCGGTTTCAATGAACACACATTTCTTGGTAGAATCATGCAGGACTGAAATTTTTGATGTTTTTCTACTCCTCTCATGAGCCCAAACAAGTCTCTAAAAGCATGAGTTTGCAACTACTTTACTTTTGGAGAAAATTCAAAACATTCATTATTCAATAGAGCCCAAACTATCAAAAACCAGCGGTTTCAATGAACACACATTTCTTGGTAGAATCATGCAGGACTGAAATTTTTGATGTTTTTCTACTCTCATGAGCCCAAACAAGTCTCTAAAAGCATGAGTTTGCAACTACTTTACTTTTGGAGAAAATTCAAAACATTCATTATTCAATAGAGCCCAATAGCAAAAACCAGCGTTTTGAATGAAGAATCACATTTCTTGGTAGAATCATGCAGGATTGAAATTTTTGATGGTTTTTTACTCCTCTCAACAGCCCAAACAAGTTTCTAAAAGGATGAGTTTGCAACTACTTTACTTTTGGAGAAAATTCAAAACATTCATTATTCAATAGGGCCCAAACTATCAAAAACCAGCGGTTTGAATGAACACATTTCTTGGTAGAATCATGCAGGACTGAAATTTTTGATGTTTTTCTACTCCTCTCATGAGCCCAAACAAGTCTCTAAAAGCATGAGTTTGCAACTACTTTACTTTTGGAGAAAATTCAAAACATTCATTATTCAATAGAGCCCAAACTATCAAAAACCAGCGGTTTCAATGAACACACATTTCTTGGTAGAATCATGCAGGACTGAAATTTTTGATGTTTTTCTACTCTCATGAGCCCAAACAAGTCTCTAAAAGCATGAGTTTGCAACTACTTTACTTTTGGAGAAAATTCAAAACATTCATTATTCAATAGAGCCCAATAGCAAAAACCAGCGTTTTGAATGAAGAATCACATTTCTTGGTAGAATCATGCAGGATTGAAATTTTTGATGGTTTTTTACTCCTCTCAACAGCCCAAACAAGTTTCTAAAAGGATGAGTTTGCAACTACTTTACTTTTGGAGAAAATTCAAAACATTCATTATTCAATAGGGCCCAAACTATCAAAAACCAGCGGTTTGAATGAACACACATTTCTTGGTAGAATCATGCAGGACTGAAATTTTTGATGTTTTTCTACTCCTATCATGAGCCCAAACAAGTCTCTAAAAGCATGAGTTTGCAACTACTTTACTTTTGGAGAAAATTCAAAACATTCATTATTCAATAGAGCCCAATAGCAAAAACCAGCGTTTTGAATGAAGAATTACATTTCTTGGTAGAATCATGCAGGATTGAAATTTTTGATGGATTTTTACTCCTCTCAACAGCCCAAACTAGTTTCTAAAAGGATGAGTTTGCAACTACTTTACTTTTGGAGAAAATTCAAAACATTCATTATTCAATAGGGCCCAAACTATCAAAAACCAGCGGTTTCAATGAACACACATTTCTTGGTAGAATCATGCAGGACTGAAATTTTTGATGTTTTTCTACTCCTCTCATGAGCCCAAACAAGTCTCTAAAAGCATGAGTTTGCAAATACTTTACTTTTGGAGAAAATTCAAAACATTCATTATTCAATAGAGCCCAATAGCAAAAACCAGCGTTTTGAATGAAGAATCAAATTTCTTGGTAGAATCATGCAGGATTGAAATTTTTGATGGTTTTTTACTCCTCTCAACAGCCCAAACAAGTTTCTAAAAGGATGAGTTTGCAACTACTTTACTTTTGGAGAAAATTCAAAACATTCATTATTCAATAGGGCCCAAACTATCAAAAACCAGCGGTTTCAATGAACACACATTTCTTGGTAGAATCATGCAGGACTGAAATTTTTGATGTTTTTCTACTCCTCTCATGAGCCCAAACAAGTCTCTAAAAGCATGAGTTTGCAACTACTTTACTTTTGGAGAAAATTCAAAACATTCATTATTCAATAGAGCCCAATAGCAAAAACCAGCGTTTTGAATGAAGAATCACATTTCTTGGTAGAATCATGCAGGATTGAAATTTTTGATGTTTTTTTACTCCTCTCAACAGCCCAAACAAGTTTCTAAAAGGATGAGTTTGCAACTACTTTACTTTTGGAGAAAATTCAAAACATTCATTATTCAATAGGGCCCAAACTATCAAAAACCAGCGGTTTCAATGGTCACACATTTCTTGGTAGAATCATGCAGGACTGAAATTTTTGATGTTTTTCTACTCCTCTCATGAGCCCAAAAAAGTCTCTAAAAGCATGAGTTTGCAACTACTTTACTTTTGGAGAAAATTCAAAACATTCATTATTCAATAGGGCCCAAACTATCAAAAACCAGCGGTTTCAATGAACACACATTTCTTGGTAGAATCATGCAGGACTGAAATTTTTGATGTTTTTCTACTCCTCTCATGAGCCCAAACAAGTCTCTAAAAGCATGAGTTTGCAACTACTTTACTTTTGGAGAAAATTCAAAACATTCATTATTCAATAGAGCCCAATAGCAAAAACCAGCGTTTTGAATGAAGAATCACATTTCTTGGTAGAATCATGTAGGATTGAAATTTTTGATGGTTTTTTTACTCCTCTCAACAGCCCAAACAAGTTTCTAAAAGGATGAGTTTGCAACTACTTTACTTTTGGAGAAAATTCAAAACATTCATTATTCAATAGGGCCCAAACTATCAAAAACCAGCGGTTTCAATGAACACACATTTCTTGGTAGAATCATGCAGGACTGAAATTTTTGATGTTTTTCTACTCCTCTCATGAGCCCAAACAAGTCTCTAAAAGCATGAGTTTGCAACTACTTTACTTTTGGAGAAAATTCAAAACATTCATTATTCAATAGAGCCCAATAGCAAAAACCAGCGTTTTGAATGAAGAATCACATTTCTTGGTAGAATCATGCAGGATTGAAATTTTTGATGGTTTTTTACTCCTCTCAACAGCCCAAACAAGTTTCTAAAAGGATGAGTTTCCAACTACTTTACTTTTGGAGAAAATTCAAAACATTCATTATTCAATAGGGCCCAAACTATCAAAAACCAGCGGTTTCAATGAACACACATTTCTTGGTGAATCATGCAGGACTGAAATTTTTGATGTTTTTCTACTCCTCTCATGAGCCCAAACAAGTCTCTAAAAGCATGAGTTTGCAACTACTTTACTTTTGGAGAAAATTCAAAACATTCATTATTCAATAGAGCCCAATAGCAAAAACCAGCGTTTTGAATGAAGAATCACATTTCTTGGTAGAATCATGCAGGATTGAAATTTTTGATGGTTTTTTACTCCTCTCAACAGCCCAAACAAGTTTCTAAAAGGATGAGTTTGCAACTACTTTACTTTTGGAGAAAATTCAAAACATTCATTATTCAATAGGGCCCAAACTATCAAAAACCAGCGGTTTCAATGGTCACACATTTCTTGGTAGAATCATGCAGGACTGAAATTTTTGATGTTTTTCTACTCCTCTCATGAGCCCAAACAAGTCTCTAAAAGCATGAGTTTGCAACTACTTTACTTTTGGAGAAAATTCAAAACATTCATTATTCAATAGGGCCCAAACTATCAAAAACCAGCGGTTTGAATGAACACACATTTCTTGGTAGAATCATGCAGGACTGAAATTTTTGATGTTTTTCTACTCCTCTCATGAGCCCAAACAAGTCTCTAAAAGCATGAGTTTGCAACTACTTTACTTTTGGAGAAAATTCAAAACATTCATTATTCAATAGAGCCCAATAGCAAAAACCAGCGTTTTGAATGAAGAATCAAATTTCTTGGTAGAATCATGCAGGATTGAAATTTTTGATGGTTTTTTACTCCTCTCAACAGCCCAAACAAGTTTCTAAAAGGATGAGTTTGCAACTACTTTACTTTTGGAGAAAATTCAAAACATTCATTATTCAATAGGGCCCAAACTATCAAAAACCAGCGGTTTCAATGAACACACATTTCTTGGTAGAATCATGCAGGACTGAAATTTTTGATGTTTTTCTACTCCTCTCATGAGCCCAAACAAGTCTCTAAAAGCATGAGTTTGCAACTACTTTACTTTTGGAGAAAATTCAAAACATTCATTATTCAATAGAGCCCAATAGCAAAAACCAGCGTTTTGAATGAAGAATCACATTTCTTGGTAGAATCATGCAGGATTGAAATTTTTGATGGTTTTTTACTCCTCTCAACAGCCCAAACAAGTTTCTAAAAGGATGAGTTTGCAACTACTTTACTTTTGGAGAAAATTCAAAACATTCATTATTCAATAGGGCCCAAACTATCAAAAACCAGCGGTTTCAATGGTCACACATTTCTTGGTAGAATCATGCAGGACTGAAATTTTTGATGTTTTTCTACTCCTCTCATGAGCCCAAAAAAGTCTCTAAAAGCATGAGTTTGCAACTACTTTACTTTTGGAGAAAATTCAAAACATTCATTATTCAATAGGGCCCAAACTATCAAAAACCAGCGGTTTCAATGAACACACATTTCTTGGTAGAATCATGCAGGACTGAAATTTTTGATGTTTTTCTACTCCTCTCATGAGCCCAAACAAGTCTCTAAAAGCATGAGTTTGCAACTACTTTACTTTTGGAGAAAATTCAAAACATTCATTATTCAATAGAGCCCAATAGCAAAAACCAGCGTTTTGAATGAAGAATCACATTTCTTGGTAGAATCATGTAGGATTGAAATTTTTGATGGTTTTTTTACTCCTCTCAACAGCCCAAACAAGTTTCTAAAAGGATGAGTTTGCAACTACTTTACTTTTGGAGAAAATTCAAAACATTCATTATTCAATAGGGCCCAAACTATCAAAAACCAGCGGTTTCAATGAACACACATTTCTTGGTAGAATCATGCAGGACTGAAATTTTTGATGTTTTTCTACTCCTCTCATGAGCCCAAACAAGTCTCTAAAAGCATGAGTTTGCAACTACTTTACTTTTGGAGAAAATTCAAAACATTCATTATTCAATAGAGCCCAATAGCAAAAACCAGCGTTTTGAATGAAGAATCACATTTCTTGGTAGAATCATGCAGGATTGAAATTTTTGATGGTTTTTTACTCCTCTCAACAGCCCAAACAAGTTTCTAAAAGGATGAGTTTCCAACTACTTTACTTTTGGAGAAAATTCAAAACATTCATTATTCAATAGGGCCCAAACTATCAAAAACCAGCGGTTTCAATGAACACACATTTCTTGGTGAATCATGCAGGACTGAAATTTTTGATGTTTTTCTACTCCTCTCATGAGCCCAAACAAGTCTCTAAAAGCATGAGTTTGCAACTACTTTACTTTTGGAGAAAATTCAAAACATTCATTATTCAATAGAGCCCAATAGCAAAAACCAGCGTTTTGAATGAAGAATCACATTTCTTGGTAGAATCATGCAGGATTGAAATTTTTGATGGTTTTTTACTCCTCTCAACAGCCCAAACAAGTTTCTAAAAGGATGAGTTTGCAACTACTTTACTTTTGGAGAAAATTCAAAACATTCATTATTCAATAGGGCCCAAACTATCAAAAACCAGCGGTTTCAATGGTCACACATTTCTTGGTAGAATCATGCAGGACTGAAATTTTTGATGTTTTTCTACTCCTCTCATGAGCCCAAACAAGTCTCTAAAAGCATGAGTTTGCAACTACTTTACTTTTGGAGAAAATTCAAAACATTCATTATTCAATAGGGCCCAAACTATCAAAAACCAGCGGTTTCAATGAACACACATTTCTTGGTAGAATCATGCAGGACTGAAATTTTTGATGTTTTTCTACTCCTCTCATGAGCCCAAACAAGTCTCTAAAAGCATGAGTTTGCAACTACTTTACTTTTGGAGAAAATTCAAAACATTCATTATTCAATAGAGCCCAATAGCAAAAACCAGCGTTTTGAATGAAGAATCACATTTCTTGGTAGAATCATGTAGGATTGAAATTTTTGATGGTTTTTTACTCCTCTCAACAGCCCAAACAAGTTTCTAAAAGGATGAGTTTGCAACTACTTTACTTTTGGAGAAAATTCAAAACATTCATTATTCAATAGGGCCCAAACTATCAAAAACCAGCGGTTTCAATGAACACACATTTCTTGGTAGAATCATGCAGGACTGAAATTTTTGATGTTTTTCTACTCCTCTCATGAGCCCAAACAAGTCTCTAAAAGCATGAGTTTGCAACTACTTTACTTTTGGAGAAAATTCAAAACATTCATTATTCAATAGAGCCCAATAGCAAAAACCAGCGTTTTGAATGAAGAATCACATTTCTTGGTAGAATCATGCAGGATTGAAATTTTTGATGGTTTTTTACTCCTCTCAACAGCCCAAACAAGTTTCTAAAAGGATGAGTTTGCAACTACTTTACTTTTGGAGAAAATTCAAAACATTCATTATTCAATAGGGCCCAAACTATCAAAAACCAGCGGTTTCAATGAACACACATTTCTTGGTGAATCATGCAGGACTGAAATTTTTGATGTTTTTCTACTCCTCTCATGAGCCCAAACAAGTCTCTAAAAGCATGAGTTTGCAACTACTTTACTTTTGGAGAAAATTCAAAACATTCATTATTCAATAGAGCCCAATAGCAAAAACCAGCGTTTTGAATGAAGAATCACATTTCTTGGTAGAATCATGCAGGATTGAAATTTTTGATGGTTTTTTACTCCTCTCAACAGCCCAAACAAGTTTCTAAAAGGATGAGTTTGCAACTACTTTACTTTTGGAGAAAATTCAAAACATTCATTATTCAATAGGGCCCAAACTATCAAAAACCAGCGGTTTCAATGGTCACACATTTCTTGGTAGAATCATGCAGGACTGAAATTTTTGATGTTTTTCTACTCCTCTCATGAGCCCAAAAAAGTCTCTAAAAGCATGAGTTTGCAACTACTTTACTTTTGGAGAAAATTCAAAACATTCATTATTCAATAGGGCCCAAACTATCAAAAACCAGCGGTTTCAATGAACACACATTTCTTGGTAGAATCATGCAGGACTGAAATTTTTGATGTTTTTCTACTCCTCTCATGAGCCCAAACAAGTCTCTAAAAGCATGAGTTTGCAACTACTTTACTTTTGGAGAAAATTCAAAACATTCATTATTCAATAGAGCCCAATAGCAAAAACCAGCGTTTTGAATGAAGAATCACATTTCTTGGTAGAATCATGTAGGATTGAAATTTTTGATGGTTTTTTACTCCTCTCAACAGCCCAAACAAGTTTCTAAAAGGATGAGTTTGCAACTACTTTACTTTTGGAGAAAATTCAAAACATTCATTATTCAATAGGGCCCAAACTATCAAAAACCAGCCGTTTCAATGAACACACATGTCTTGGTAGAATCATGCAGGACTGAAATTTTTGATGTTTCTCTACTCATCTCATGAGCCCAAACAAGTCTCTAAAAGCATGAGTTTGCAACTACTTTACTTTTGGAGAAAATTCAAAACATTCATTATTCAATAGAGCCCAATAGCAAAAACCAGCGTTTTGAATGAAGAATCACATTTCTTGGTAGAATCATGCAGGATTGAAATTTTTGATGGTTTTTTACTCCTCTCAACAGCCCAAACAAGTTTCTAAAAGGATGAGTTTGCAACTACTTTACTTTTGGAGAAAATTCAAAACATTCATTATTCAATAGGGCCCAAACTATCAAAAACCAGCGGTTTGAATGAACACATTTCTTGGTAGAATCATGGAGGACTGAAATTTTTGATGTTTTTCTACTCCTCTCATGAGCCCAAACAAGTCTCTAAAAGCATGAGTTTGCAAATACTTTACTTTTGGAGAAAATTCAAAACATTCACTATTCAATAGAGCCCAATAGCAAAAATCAGGTTTTGAATGAAGAATCACATTTCTTGGTAAAATCATGCAGGATTGAAATTTTTGATGGTTTTTTACTCTTCTCAACAGCCCAAACAAGTTTCTAAAAGGATGAGTTTGCAACTACTTTACTTTTGGAGAAAATTCAAAACATTCATTATTCAATAGGGCCCAAACTATCAAAAACCAGCGGTTTCAATGAACACACATTTCTTGGTAGAATCATGCAGGACTGAAATTTTTGATGTTTTTCTACTCCTCTCATGAGCCCAAACAAGTCTCTAAAAGCATGAGTTTGCAACTACTTTACTTTTGGAGAAAATTCAAAACATTCATTATTCAATAGAGCCCAATAGCAAAAACCAGCGTTTTGAATGAAGAATCACATTTCTTGGTAGAATCATGCAGGATTGAAATTTTTGATGGTTTTTTACTCCTCTCAACAGCCCAAACAAGTTTCTAAAAGGATGAGTTTGCAACTACTTTACTTTTGGAGAAAATTCAAAACATTCATTATTCAATAGGGCCCAAACTATCAAAAACCAGCGGTTTGAATGAACACATTTCTTGGTAGAATCATGCAGGACTGAAATTTTTGATGTTTTTCTACTCCTCTCATGAGCCCAAACAAGTCTCTAAAAGCATGAGTTTGCAACTACTTTACTTTTGGAGAAAATTCAAAACATTCATTATTCAATAGAGCCCAAACTATCAAAAACCAGCGGTTTCAATGAACACACATTTCTTGGTAGAATCATGCAGGACTGAAATTTTTGATGTTTTTCTACTCTCATGAGTCCAAACAAGTCTCTAAAAGCATGAGTTTGCAACTACTTTACTTTTGGAGAAAATTCAAAACATTCATTATTCAATAGAGCCCAATAGCAAAAACCAGCGTTTTGAATGAAGAATCACATTTCTTGGTAGAATCATGTAGGATTGAAATTTTTGATGGTTTTTTACTCCTCTCAACAGCCCAAACAAGTTTCTAAAAGGATGAGTTTGCAACTACTTTACTTTTGGAGAAAATTCAAAACATTCATTATTCAATAGGGCCCAAACTATCAAAAAACAGCCGTTTCAATGATCACACATGTCTTGGTAGAATCATGCAGGACTGAAATTTTTGATGTTTCTCTACTCATCTCATGAGCCCAAACAAGTCTCTAAAAGCATGAGTTTGCAACTACTTTACTTTTGGAGAAAATTCAAAACATTCATTATTCAATAGAGCCCAATAGCAAAAACCAGCGTTTTGAATGAAGAATCACATTTCTTGGTAGAATCATGCAGGATTGAAATTTTTGATGGTTTTTTACTCCTCTCAACAGCCCAAACAAGTTTCTAAAAGGATGAGTTTGCAACTACTTTACTTTTGGAGAAAATTCAAAACATTCATTATTCAATAGGGCCCAAACTATCAAAAACCAGCGGTTTGAATGAACACATTTCTTGGTAGAATCATGCAGGACTGAAATTTTTGATGTTTTTCTACTCCTCTCATGAGCCCAAACAAGTCTCTAAAAGCATGAGTTTGCAAATACTTTACTTTTGGAGAAAATTCAAAACATTCACTATTCAATAGAGCCCAATAGCAAAAATCAGGTTTTGAATGAAGAATCACATTTCTTGGTAAAATCATGCAGGATTGAAATTTTTGATGGTTTTTTACTCCTCTCAACAGCCCAAACAAGTTTCTAAAAGGATGAGTTTGCAACTACTTTACTTTTGGAGAAAATTCAAAACATTCATTATTCAATAGAGCCCAAACTATCAAAAACCAGCGGTTTGAATGAACACACATTTGTTGGTAGAATCATGCAGGACTGAAATTTTTGATGTTTTTCTACTCCTATCATGAGCCCCAAACAAGTCTCTAAAAGCATGAGTTTGCAACTACTTTACTTTTGGAGAAAATTCAAAACATTCATTATTCAATAGAGCCCAATAGCAAAAACCAGCGTTTTGAATGAAGAATCACAGTTCTTGGTAGAATCATGCAGGATTGAAATTTTTGATGGTTTTTTACTCCTCTCAACAGCCCAAACAAGTTTCTAAAAGGATGAGTTTGCAACTACTTTACTTTTGGAGAAAATTCAAAACATTCATTATTCAATAGGGCCCAAACTATCAAAAACCAGCGGTTTCAATGAACACACATTTCTTGGTAGAATCATGCAGGACTGAAATTTTTGATGTTTTTCTACTCCTCTCATGAGCCCAAACAAGTCTCTAAAAGCATGAGTTTGCAACTACTTTACTTTTGGAGAAAATTCAAAACATTCACTATTCAATAGAGCCCAATAGCAAAAATCAGGTTTTGAATGAAGAATCACATTTCTTGGTAAAATCATGCAGGATTAAAATTTTTGATGGTTTTTTACTCCTCTCAACAGCCCAAACAAGTTTCTAAAAGGATGAGTTTGCAACCACTTTACTTTTGGAGAAAATTCAAAACATTCATTATTCAATAGGGCCCAAACTATAAAAAACCAGCGGTTTCAATGAACACACATTTCTTGGTAGAATCATGCAGGACTGAAATTTTTGATGTTTTTCTACTCCTCTCATGAGCCCAAACAAGTCTCTAAAAGCATGAGTTTGCAACTACTTTACTTTTGGAGAAAATTCAAAACATTCATTCTTCAATAGAGCCCAAACTATCAAAAACCAGCGGTTTGAATGAACACACATTTGTTGGTAGAATCATGCAGGACTGAAATTTTTGATGTTTTTCTACTCCTATCATGAGCCCCAAACAAGTCTCTAAAAGCATGAGTTTGCAACTACTTTACTTTTGGAGAAAATTCAAAACATTCATTATTCAATAGAGCCCAATAGCAAAAACCAGCGTTTTGAATGAAGAATCACAGTTCTTGGTAGAATCATGCAGGATTGAAATTTTTGATGGTTTTTTACTCCTCTCAACAGCCCAAACAAGTTTCTAAAAGGATGAGTTTGCAACTACTTTACTTTTGGAGAAAATTCAAAACATTCCTTATTCAATAGGGCCCAAACTATCAAAAACCAGCGGTTTCAATGAACACACATTTCTTGGTAGAATCATGCAGGACTGAAATTTTTGATGTTTTTCTACTCCTCTCATGAGCCCAAACAAGTCTCTAAAAGCATGAGTTTGCAACTACTTTTCTAAAGTAGTTTCTAAAGTAGTTTTCTAAAGGATGAGTTTGCAACTACTTTACTTTTGGAGAAAATTCAAAACATTCATTATTCAATAGGGCCCAAACTATCAAAAACCAGCGGTTTGAATGAACACATTTCTTGGTAGAATCATGCAGGACTGAAATTTTTGATGTTTTTCTACTCCTCTCATGAACCCAAACAAGTCTCTAAAAGCATGAGTTTGCAACTACTTTACTTTTGGATAAAATTCAAAACATTCACTATTCAATAGAGCCCAATAGCAAAAATCAGGTTTTGAATGAAGAATCACATTTCTTGGTAAAATCATGCAGGATTGAAATTTTTGATGGTTTTTTACTCCTCTCAACAGCCCAAACAAGTTTCTAAAAGGATGAGTTTGCAACTACTTTACTTTTGGAGAAAATTCAAAACATTCATTATTCAATAGGGCCCAAACTATCAAAAACCAGCGGTTTCAATGAACACACATTTCTTGGTAGAATCATGCAGGACTGAAATTTTTGATGTTTTTCTACTCCTCTCATGAGCCCAAACAAGTCTCTAAAAGCATGAGTTTGCAACTACTTTACTTTTGGAGAAAATTCAAAACATTCATTATTCAATAGAGCCCAATAGCAAAAACCAGCGTTTTGAATGAAGAATCACATTTCTTGGTAGAATCATGCAGGATTGAAATTTTTGATGGTTTTTTACTCCTCTCAACAGCCCAAACAAGTTTCTAAAAGGATGAGTTTGCAACTACTTTACTTTTGGAGAAAATTCAAAACATTCATTATTCAATAGGGCCCAAACTATCAAAAACCAGCGGTTTCAATGAACACACATTTCTTGGTAGAATCATGCAGGACTGAAATTTTTGATGTTTTTCTACTCCTCTCATGAGCCCAAACAAGTCTCTAAAAGCATGAGTTTGGGGGCGTGGCCTGAGCAATGAAGGTGTGAGGACGTGTTTGCTCGGGGCTCCTGCTCAGCCACCTAATTGAAGCGACCTGGAAGCGACATACAACCTTTAATCAAGAATTGTTACTAATTACAAGATTCTGGAATATCTCTGGATCATTTTGACACCAAAATCTTGAAGATTGAGCTGATAATACTGAATCTACAGCTGCTGGGGAGAGGCGGTGGTTTTTTCCCGCGCTTTGCAGAGGAGCAGAGCTTGTGCTGATATCCGGCTCCCTCGGCTGAAGGAGAGTCCGGGGAGAAGATTTCATTATTTCTTTGCTGCCTGGCTCTGGTGGACTTGTTGCCCAGAGGTGAGGAGCTATTTTCAGAAGAGCTGAAAAGGAGGAAGCAGCGGCGCCTTTGTTATTAATACCCGCCGCGGTTTTTGGGCTGCTGCGGCTGACTGCGGCTTTGGATCACGAGGGAGCCTGCTTGTCAAGATCCAGGAGCTCCCCCTGAAAAGAACAAGGCCAGGCACGCCAAGATCTGAGAAGAATTGGGGGAGTTCTTAGCAAAAATCCTTGGCGGTGAGGAGAGCTGCAGGAGCAGGGACTTGATTGACAGCAGCTGCACACCGAGGCTCGCGGCTGAAGACACGCCGGAGTTTTTGGCCTGCTGCAACTACCTACTATTCCGGATCAAGGGGGAGCCTGTTTGTCACGACTCAGGAGCCCCCCCTGAAGAGAATAAGACTGGGCACGCCTGGATTGGACAAGAATTGAGGGAGTTCTTCGCTGAAATCCTCGGCGGTGAGGAGAACTACAGGAGCCGGTGGAGTCACAGCTTTGAGGAGGACTGAGGCAGAAGGTGGGAGCTCGTGGAGGCCGAGGGGCAGACCGGCGCCCTATTACTAAATATTGGTGAGAGGCAGGAGGGGATTCCTGGACGTGGAGCTTTGTGGGGGTGTCAGCGGCTGCCGAAATTCTTACCCGCCGCGGTTTTCTGATTGCCGCGCACCCTTGCAGAGCCGGATTAATAGAAGACCGGTTCAGTAAGATCCAGGGGACCCCCCTGGATAATTGAAGACCAGGATCACCGAGCTCCAACAAGGATCCGGGGAGATATAAGGATTCGGGAGGTCCCACCGAGTGGCTGGATACCGGGCACGCTGGTAATTAAAAGAATTGGAGATTTCCCTGTATAAAATCATCAGCGGTGCAGGGGAAAGCAGGAGCTTGATTGACATCTGGGGCCAGGAACTTAGATTCATTGCAGCTTTTTTTTTAAATAGTTGTGTAAACCTGCGTATTTAGATCTGTGGGTACCCTGGTTGGGGAGGTTTGGGTAGATTATAATAATACATTTCTGACAAGACAAGATATAGTTACAATAGCGGTTTAAAGGTGTTGATACGCATATCTTGAATTGTTTTTAATCTACTTTGGGGCTGATATTACAAAGGGTGAATCTTTGATGTTCACTGTTTATATTCTTATAGTTTATACTTATTTTATAGAGAAATTAAATCTAAGACGGAGTTAAAATATTTATATAATAATTATTTAATATAAGTGAAATTGACACCCTACATCCTAAGCTAATTTAATTGTCAAGATGGAGGGTGGGGGGACTAAATTTAAACCACCTTTTAAGGTTAATGAATCCTCAAATAAAAATCTAAAGGGAAAACATCCCCCAAATAGGCTGCACAATAAGCCCTCTGAGGATTCCCCTAATCTGCTAAGTCCCATCAAATCAAGGTCCCCATTGAAGAGGGATACGCAGACTAGTCGGACATCCGCGACATCTTCATATAAACCTTCTCAATTAGAAGTAGAGGGCAAGGGCTCAGTTTCTGATCCCCATAATCCCCTTATGCAAAAGCAGACCGACTCTGAAGCAGTGGACACATCTAAGTCTGCTAAAAGGAAAGGCCCTAATTCAAGAGACGCTGATAAGAAATCAATCACAGCTGAATCTGAGGATAACTCAGATTACTCTTCGCCTGATAGCAGCCCTAATAGACAACCTTCTAAAAAAGAGCGTTCTTCATCCCCACATGCTCCAAGACAAGGGTTCGCCCCTATTGATCCGGATGAACTCTTGGCTTCTGAGAAGGGAGTGACGGAGGGTTTTATGGCTAGATTCTGTAAAATGTTTAATGAATCTATTGCTCTAGGCTTCGAATCTCAGAACAAGACACTAAACGAAATAAGTAAAAATTTCTCCCAAAGATTAGAAAAGAGCGAGAATAGGATTTTGGTAGTTGAGAATAAAACAGACACCTTGTTTAAACAAAATTCTCAATTAAAAACGGAAGTGCAGACACTAAAAACTAAATTAATGGATTTGGAGGATAGGAGCAGGAGGAGCAACCTCAAAATAAGAGGTATCCCAGAGAATGTCATGCAAGATGAGCTCTCAAATTATGCAAAGGTCATTTTCAAAAAAGCTCTGCCCGACCTACCAAATTCTGAGTTTAGGATCGATAGAATCCACCGCATTCCTCGTCCGAGGAGCCTGCCTACTGACAAGCCAAGGGACACTATCTTACATATGCACTATTACGAAACCAAAGAAAAAATCTTATCTTATATTAGGGATAAAGGTAACTTTCCAGATCCCTACGCCAATATAAGAATTTTTGGAGACTTCTCTAAAGCAACCATGGACTTCAGGAAGTCTTTCAGAGAAGTTAACGCAAGCATAAAAGATCTTGGGTTGTCGTATAGGTGGGGTTTCCCGGCTAAACTTCTGGTCTGGTATAAGGGGAAGACCATCCCCTTTTTCTCACCGGAGGAAGCTATGCTCTTCGTTCAGTCTTTTCAGGAGGGTATCGGTTGAATTTACATATGAGTTTAAGGTTTTCCAAAATATTTGTTATCTTTAAATAAGAGAAATTATTAGGAATAATGGGTGGTTGAGTGGGAGTTTAACCACTTTTTTATTTTTTCCCCAAACTAGGTGAGAATCCTTCTTGCTTGGATTCCTCCAGGAGAACTCATTTGAGTTCATGTTTGTAGTTTATATATATTTAGTATATACATATTGTAGTTTTTTTTTTCTTTTTTTAGTGTGTTTAAGGTCTTAGTCCTTCTCTCTGTAAGTCTAGAAAGAGTCTCGTCTGTATATACAGTATACTTTAATTTTCTTGAAATATGAAACTAAGGTTTTTTTCATTTAACGTTAGGGGTCTAAATATCCCCTATAAGAGACATATGCTCTGGAAAGAAATTGAACATAGTAAAGCAGACATCGTTTGTCTGCAGGAGGTTAAATTTGCTAAAAATAATCATCCATATTTTCAAAATAAGAGGTTTCCATTTGTGTTCCAATCCCTTAAAGAAAATAAGAAAGCAGGAGTTATTACGCTTATTAAAAATAATATCCAATTTGAACTAATACAAGAAATAGTTGATACGCAAGGGAGGTACCATATCCTCGTCTGTCAATTAAACCATGAACCTTGCACAATAATTAATGTTTATGCCCCAAACAAAAAGATCTTATCGTACTTAAACAGATTAATGGACAAAATCAATGCAGTCAAGAAAGGAATGCTTATATTTGCTGGAGATTTCAATATAGTCCCGGATAGTAAAATGGACTCTTCGTCCTTAGTTCGCCACAAAGCGCCGTCACTCGGTAATTGGTTACTTTCTAACGAACTTTTTGACATCTACCGTTGTTTAAATACTACCTCACGTGAATATACACATTATTCAGATACACACAACACATCAGCAAGAATAGACTTAATATTGACAGATGTCTTTGCCATTTCCAAGTTTAGAAGTATCAGCATTTTAGGGAAATCTATCTCAGATCATGTCCCAGTAGTAGCGGAATTTAATTTGGGATCTCACTCAACAAATACGTTCCTTTGGAAAGCTAATTCTACCCTTTTTAGGATTCCTGAGTATGAAGCAATAATCTCAGATACAATCTCTGAATATTTTAGGAATAATGATCTTGCTGACATGGATCCATTTGTTGTTTGGAATGCCCATAAGGCGGTTTTACGGGGATGCTTGATCCAACTTTCATCCAGATTCAAGAAAATTAATAGACAAAGAATCATAACCCTACAGTCCCAAATAAAATTAAAAGAAGATTTTCAAAATAATCTCTCAGTCCCATCACCAGATATCCAATCTGAACTCTTGACCTTGAGACAAGATCTGAGGTCTGCAATTATATCCGAATACGACGCGGTTATTAGAAACTCAAAATTTAATTTTTACTCTTCTGTTAATAAACCTACCGCTTTTATGATGAAAAAACTTAAACAAGAGAGAATTAACAGGAGAATAAATAAGATTAAAACTGATAAGGGAGAGATCAAGACTCATCCTTCAGACATTGCGAACGAGTTTGCAGATTTTTTTCAGGGACTATACAATTTGGCTTTAGAGTCGGATATACCACAACCTAATGATAATTCAATAAAGATGTTCTTAGACAAGCTAGCTCTTCCCAAGATTGATTCCCTAGAATTGGATCATATTAACAGACCTATCTCCGCAGAAGAAATAAATGTCGCAATTAATAAGCTTAAAATTAAGAAATCACCGGGGCCCGATGGATTTATAAATGAATATTATAAAACCTTTCATCAAATTTTGATTCCTCACTTGGAGAGGATATTCAATGTGGCTTCTTGTCAGGGCTCTTTTCCGGCAGAAATGCTAGAAGCTACTATCGTTATGATACCGAAGGAGAAAGGAGACCCTGATAAGGTTCAAAGCTACAGGCCAATATCTCTCATAAACGGGGACGTTAAACTATATTCTAAAATTTGGGCCGAAAGACTTAAAAGGATTCTTCCCTCCCTGGTTAAGGACGATCAGATCGGCTTTGTTGAAGGTCGTCAGGCATCTGACGGGACCAGAAGGATTTTGAATATAATTAATGCTACAAAACTTTCTATAGATCCTTTAGTACTGGTAACGTTGGATGCCGAAAAGGCCTTTGATAGGCTAGATTGGAGTTATTTAAAAGGAACGCTTTTGAAGTTTGGATTCAATGATAAATTCTTGTCCTCAATTTTTGCCTTATATTCAGATCCTTGTGCAAAGATTTACACAAATAACCATCTGTCTAGGAAATTTCCAATATCGAATGGCACAAGACAGGGGTGCCCACTTTCACCACTACTATTTGTTCTAGCAATGGAACCCTTTGCACAAAAGATAAGATCCAACCCAAACATCCACAGCCCTGAAATTTCACAGCGATCATTTAAAATCGGTCTGTTTGCAGACGATATAGTGCTCACGCTATTAGATCCAGAGATTTCCATTAGAGCACTAGTTTTAGACTTAGAACTGTTTGCGTATGTATCCTATTTTAAAGTGAACCAATCAAAATCTAAGATTCTTTTTTTTAACTTACAAGATCAGGAAGTGGAACAGCTGAAGTCTCTTACAAAGTTTTCCTGCACAGAAGAAGTTGGTTATTTGGGGCTGGTACTGACAAATAAAATCGAATCAGTTATTTCAATTAACCTTAATAATCTAATACAGAATATTACCAAAGACTTAGCAAATTTTAAATGTATTAACCTATCCTTATTTGGGAAGGTCTTGGTAATCAAATCTTTTGTTTTACCTAAAATACTCTATTTGTTTAGAACCCTCCCTACTTGCATCCCCTCTACCCAACTAACCAAAATTCAAAATTTATTAAACTCCTTTATTTGGGACAATAAAAAGCCAAGAGTGGCGTTGAGTGTTTTATATAAGAACAAGAAAAACGGGGGTTTGGGCCTTCCAAACGTCACAGCGTATTACCAAGCCACATTGATTAAGGCTAGCGGATATTGGTTCAAACAGATTGTACCTCCCGCATGGGTTGTCTTAGAGGAAAGCCAAAGTGAAAATAACCTACTCGGTAATACTTTTTACAATAACATTATTGGTTCTCGGCCTAGGTTACCATCACATCCTATTTTTCAGGCAATACTTCTGGCCTGGAAAAGCTTCGTAAGACCGAGGAAAAATTGGAATAAATTGAGACAACTGTATAATGTTCCGCTAGTTTTGATCTCAGTTCTCTACAAATTCTCAATTCCAGAAATTTGGACCACGTGTAATATCAAAAAAATGGGAGATTTGTATAATGGAGATTTTCTTACCTTCAGCGAAATTAGAGTAAAGTTTAATCTTCCTTCATCAGAATTTTTTTTTTACACCATCTTAAAAGATTACATTAAAAAATTCCTCCAAATTAAACCACTGAATTGGGATATTTTGACTCTCTTTTTGGGAAACATAGAGAAAAAAAGCGTATGGAACTTAAAAAATATATATACAATTTTTAACGGAGACTCAGAAATACTGAAAAATGTTTATATGAAACGATGGGAGTCTGAATTAAATATTTCCCCCTCATTAGAACAATGGCAAGATGCTTTTAAATTTTCTCAGGCCTCAACAATTTCGATGATGTTACAAGAATCATATTATAAAATATTGGTGAGGTGGTATTATACTCCATCGAGGTTATTCTTTATAAACCAAGATAACTCAAATTTGTGTTGGAGGGAATGTGGGAAAGTTGGGAATTTGTACCACATATTTTGGGGTTGCCCAAAAATAAAGACCTTATGGAGTGAAGTTTCTGCCCACATAAATACATTTTTAGGCAGGAACCTAGTTATTTCTCCTAGCATGGCGCTGCTCTTTTTGGGAATGGAACACTTGGATCTCTCAACCATTTTCATGATAGCCCACATCCTATTGGTGGTTAAAAATTCTTTAGCAGCAAATTGGAGGAAAACTGTTCCTCCAAAATTTGAAGACATAATCCACAACCTTAAAGTACATAGTGCATTAGAAAGGCGATTTGCCATAAATAATAATTTTTTGGACAAATACAATAAAAAATGGGGAATATGGAATAGTCTTTTTATTAGACAATTTAGTTCTATCTCGGGAAATTAGGATGAGACCTACTTTAAACTATGACAGTAGTTTTAGTTTTAGGTTTTAGGTTTTAGGCTTTAGATTTTAGATCAGCTATTAGGGTTTAGCTTACAAGATCTTAGATTTAGATCTTAGAATTTTGATTGTAAACCACATCTCATTGTTTTACATAACGTTTTCTCTTTTTTGTGTCTGGATGCAAATGGTAAACTGTGAAATGTCTCAGATAATACTATGTTTATATATGTAATGACTTTTTACTTTATGTTACTCTTTGAGTTTTCTATTGTAATACCCTTTTCCTTCCCTTGTTCCCTTCTTTGTCTCCCCCCCTTTTTCCTCCCACTCTTTGTCATTATTTTGAAAATTATAATAAAAATGATTGGAAAATAAAAGCATGAGTTTGCAACTACTTTACTTTTGGAGAAAATTCAAAACATTCATTATTCAATAGAGCCCAATAGCAAAAACCAGCGTTTTGAATGAAGAATCACATTTCTTGGTAGAATCATGCAGGATTGAAATTTTTGATGGTTTTTTACTCCTCTCAACAGCCCAAACAAGTTTCTAAAAGGATGAGTTTGCAACTACTTTACTTTTGGAGAAAATTCAAAACATTCATTATTCAATAGGGCCCAAACTATCAAAAACCAGCGGTTTCAATGAACACACATTTCTTGGTAGAATCATGCAGGACTGAAATTTTTGATGTTTTTCTACTCCTCTCATGAGCCCAAACAAGTCTCTAAAAGCATGAGTTTGCAACTACTTTACTTTTGGAGAAAATTAAAAACATTCATTATTCAATAGGGCCCAAACTATCAAAAACCAGCGGTTTGAATGAACACACATTTCTTGGTAGAATCATGCAGGACTGAAATTTTTGATGTTTTTCTACTCCTCTCATGAGCCCAAACAAGTCTCTAAAAGCATGAGTTTGCAACTACTTTACTTTTGGAGAAAATTCAAAACATTCATTATTCAATAGAGCCCAATAGCAAAAACCAGCGTTTTGAATGAAGAATCACATTTCTTGGTAGAATCATGCAGGATTGAAATTTTTGATGGTTTTTTACTCCTCTCAACAGCCCAAACAAGTTTCTAAAAGGATGAGTTTGCAACCACTTTACTTTTGGAGAAAATTCAAAACATTCATTATTCAATAGGGCCCAAACTATCAAAAACCAGCGGTTTCAATGAACACACATTTCTTGGTAGAATCATGCAGGACTGAAATTTTTGATGTTTTTCTACTCCTCTCATGAGCCCAAACAAGTCTCTAAAAGCATGAGTTTGCAACTACTTTACTTTTGGAGAAAATTCAAAACATTCATTATTCAATAGGGCCCAAACTATCAAAAACCAGCGGTTTCAATGAACACACATTTCTTGGTAGAATCATGCAGGACTGAAATTTTTGATGTTTTTCTACTCCTCTCATGAGCCCAAACAAGTCTCTAAAAGCATGAGTTTGCAACTACTTCACTTTTGGAGAAAATTCAAAACATTCATTATTCAATAGAGCCCAATAGCAAAAATCAGGTTTTGAATGAAGAATCACATTTCTTGGTAGAATCATGCAGGATTGAAATTTTTGATGGTTTTTTACTCCTCTCAACAGCCCAAACAAGTTTCTAAAAGGATGAGTTTGCAACTACTTTACTTTTGGAGAAAATTCAAAACATTCATTATTCAATAGGGCCCAAAATATCAAAAACCAGCGGTTTCAATGAACACACATTTCTTGGTAGAATCATGCAGGACTGAAATTTTTGATGTTTTTCTACTCCTCTCATGAGCCCAAACAAGTCTCTAAAAGCATGAGTTTGCAACTACTTCACTTTTGGAGAAAATTCAAAACATTCATTATTCAATAGAGCCCAATAGCAAAAATCAGGTTTTGAATAAAGAATCACATTTCTTGGTAGAATCATGCAGGATTGAAATTTTTGATGGTTTTTTACTCCTCTCAACAGCCCAAACAAGTTTCTAAAAGGATGAGTTTGCAACTACTTTACTTTTGGAGAAAATTCAAAACATTCATTATTCAATAGGGCCCAAACTATCAAAAACCAGCGGTTTGAATGAACACACATTTCTTGGTAGAATCATGCAGGACTGAAATTTTTGATGTTTTTCTACTCCTCTCATGAGCCCAAACAAGTCTCTAAAAGCATGAGTTTGCAACTACTTTACTTTTGGAGAAAATTCAACACATTCATTATTCAATAGGGCCCAAACTATCAAAAACCAGCGGTTTGAATGAACACACATTTCTTGGTAGAATCATGCAGGACTGAAATTTTTGATGTTTTTCTACTCCTCTCATGAGCCCAAACAAGTCTCTAAAAGCATGAGTTTGCAACTACTTTACTTTTGGAGAAAATTCAAAACATTCATTATTCAATAGAGCCCAATAGCAAAAACCAGCGTTTTGAATGAAGAATCACATTTCTTGGTAGAATCATGCAGGATTGAAATTTTTGATGGTTTTTTACTCCTCTCAACAGCCCAAACAAGTTTCTAAAAGGATGAGTTTGCAACTACTTTACTTTTGGAGAAAATTCAAAACATTTCTTATTCAATAGGGCCCAAACTATCAAAAACCAGCGGTTTCAATGAACACACATTTCTTGGTAGAATCATGCAGGACTGAAATTTTTGATGTTTTTCTACTCCTCTCATGAGCCCAAACAAGTCTCTAAAAGCATGAGTTTGCAACTACTTTTCTAAAGTAGTTTCTAAAGTAGTTTTCTAAAGGATGAGTTTGCAACTACTTTACTTTTGGAGAAAATTCAAAACATTCATTATTCAATAGGGCCCAAACTATCAAAAACCAGCGGTTTGAATGAACACATTTCTTGGTAGAATCATGCAGGACTGAAATTTTTGATGTTTTTCTACTCCTCTCATGAACCCAAACAAGTCTCTAAAAGCATGAGTTTGCAACTACTTTACTTTTGGATAAAATTCAAAACATTCACTATTCAATAGAGCCCAATAGCAAAAATCAGGTTTTGAATGAAGAATCACATTTCTTGGTAGAATCATGCAGGATTGAAATTTTTGATGGTTTTTTACTCCTCTCAACAGCCCAAACAAGTTTCTAAAAGGATGAGTTTGCAACTACTTTACTTTTGGAGAAAATTCAAAACATTCATTATTCAATAGGGCCCAAAATATCAAAAACCAGCGGTTTCAATGAACACACATTTCTTGGTAGAATCATGCAGGACTGAAATTTTTGATGTTTTTCTACTCCTCTCATGAGCCCAAACAAGTCTCTAAAAGCATGAGTTTGCAACTACTTCACTTTTGGAGAAAATTCAAAACATTCATTATTCAATAGAGCCCAATAGCAAAAATCAGGTTTTGAATAAAGAATCACATTTCTTGGTAGAATCATGCAGGATTGAAATTTTTGATGGTTTTTTACTCCTCTCAACAGCCCAAACAAGTTTCTAAAAGGATGAGTTTGCAACTACTTTACTTTTGGAGAAAATTCAAAACATTCATTATTCAATAGGGCCCAAACTATCAAAAACCAGCGGTTTGAATGAACACACATTTCTTGGTAGAATCATGCAGGACTGAAATTTTTGATGTTTTTCTACTCCTCTCATGAGCCCAAACAAGTCTCTAAAAGCATGAGTTTGCAACTACTTTACTTTTGGAGAAAATTCAAAACATTCATTATTCAATAGGGCCCAAACTATCAAAAACCAGCGGTTTGAATGAACACACATTTCTTGGTAGAATCATGCAGGACTGAAATTTTTGATGTTTTTCTACTCCTCTCATGAGCCCAAACAAGTCTCTAAAAGCATGAGTTTGCAACTACTTTACTTTTGGAGAAAATTCAAAACATTCATTATTCAATAGAGCCCAATAGCAAAAACCAGCGTTTTGAATGAAGAATCACATTTCTTGGTAGAATCATGCAGGATTGAAATTTTTGATGGTTTTTTACTCCTCTCAACAGCCCAAACAAGTTTCTAAAAGGATGAGTTTGCAACTACTTTACTTTTGGAGAAAATTCAAAACATTTCTTATTCAATAGGGCCCAAACTATCAAAAACCAGCGGTTTCAATGAACACACATTTCTTGGTAGAATCATGCAGGACTGAAATTTTTGATGTTTTTCTACTCCTCTCATGAGCCCAAACAAGTCTCTAAAAGCATGAGTTTGCAACTACTTTTCTAAAGTAGTTTCTAAAGTAGTTTTCTAAAGGATGAGTTTGCAACTACTTTACTTTTGTAGAAAATTCAAAACATTCATTATTCAATAGGGCCCAAACTATCAAAAACCAGCGGTTTGAATGAACACATTTCTTGGTAGAATCATGCAGGACTGAAATTTTTGATGTTTTTCTACTCCTCTCATGAACCCAAACAAGTCTCTAAAAGCATGAGTTTGCAACTACTTTACTTTTGGATAAAATTCAAAACATTCACTATTCAATAGAGCCCAATAGCAAAAATCAGGTTTTGAATGAAGAATCACATTTCTTGGTAAAATCATGCAGGATTGAAATTTTTGATGGTTTTTTACTCCTCTCAACAGCCCAAACAAGTTTCTAAAAGGATGAGTTTGCAACTACTTTACTTTTGGAGAAAATTCAAAACATTCATTATTCAATAGGGCCCAAACTATCAAAAACCAGCGGTTTCAATGAACACACATTTCTTGGTAGAATCATGCAGGACTGAAATTTTTGATGTTTTTCTACTCCTCTCATGAGCCCAAACAAGTCTCTAAAAGCATGAGTTTGCAACTACTTTACTTTTGGAGAAAATTCAAAACATTCATTATTCAATAGAGCCCAATAGCAAAAACCAGCGTTTTGAATGAAGAATCACATTTCTTGGTAGAATCATGCAGGATTGAAATTTTTGATGGTTTTTTACTCCTCTCAACAGCCCAAACAAGTTTCTAAAAGGATGAGTTTGCAACTACTTTACTTTTGGAGAAAATTCAAAACATTCATTATTCAATAGGGCCCAAACTATCAAAAACCAGCGGTTTCAATGAACACACATTTCTTGGTAGAATCATGCAGGACTGAAATTTTTGATGTTTTTCTACTCCTCTCATGAGCCCAAACAAGTCTCTAAAAGCATGAGTTTGCAACTACTTTACTTTTGGAGAAAATTCAAAACATTCATTATTCAATAGAGCCCAATAGCAAAAACCAGCGTTTTGAATGAAGAATCACATTTCTTGGTAGAATCATGCAGGATTGAAATTTTTGATGGTTTTTTACTCCTCTCAACAGCCCAAACAAGTTTCTAAAAGGATGAGTTTGCAACTACTTTACTTTTGGAGAAAATTCAAAACATTCATTATTCAATAGGGCCCAAACTATCAAAAACCAGCGGTTTCAATGAACACACATTTCTTGGTAGAATCATGCAGGACTGAAATTTTTGATGTTTTTCTACTCCTCTCATGAGCCCAAACAAGTCTCTAAAAGCATGAGTTTGCAACTACTTTACTTTTGGAGAAAATTCAAAACATTCATTATTCAATAGGGCCCAAACTATCAAAAACCAGCGGTTTGAATGAACACACATTTCTTGGTAGAATCATGCAGGACTGAAATTTTTGATGTTTTTCTACTCCTCTCATGAGCCCAAACAAGTCTCTAAAAGCATGAGTTTGCAACTACTTTACTTTTGGAGAAAATTCAAAACATTCATTATTCAATAGAGCCCAATAGCAAAAACCAGCGTTTTGAATGAAGAATCACATTTCTTGGTAGAATCATGCAGGATTGAAATTTTTGATGGTTTTTTACTCCTCTCAACAGCCCAAAAAAGTTTCTAAAAGGATGAGTTTGCAACTACTTTACTTTTGGAGAAAATTCAAAACATTCATTATTCAATAGGGCCCAAACTATCAAAAACCAGCGGTTTCAATGAACACACATTTCTTGGTAGAATCATGCAGGACTGAAATTTTTGATGTTTTTCTACTCCTCTCATGAGCCCAAACAAGTCTCTAAAAGCATGAGTTTGCAACTACTTTACTTTTGGAGAAAATTCAAAACATTCATTATTCAATAGGGCCCAAACTATCAAAAACCAGCGGTTTCAATGAACACACATTTCTTGGTAGAATCATGCAGGACTGAAATTTTTGATGTTTTTCTACTCCTCTCATGAGCCCAAACAAGTCTCTAAAAGCATGAGTTTGCAACTACTTCACTTTTGGAGAAAATTCAAAACATTCATTATTCAATAGAGCCCAATAGCAAAAATCAGGTTTTGAATGAAGAATCACATTTCTTGGTAGAATCATGCAGGATTGAAATTTTTGATGGTTTTTTACTCCTCTCAACAGCCCAAACAAGTTTCTAAAAGGATGAGTTTGCAACTACTTTACTTTTGGAGAAAATTCAAAACATTCATTATTCAATAGGGCCCAAAATATCAAAAACCAGCGGTTTCAATGAACACACATTTCTTGGTAGAATCATGCAGGACTGAAATTTTTGATGTTTTTCTACTCCTCTCATGAGCCCAAACAAGTCTCTAAAAGCATGAGTTTGCAACTACTTCACTTTTGGAGAAAATTCAAAACATTCATTATTCAATAGAGCCCAATAGCAAAAATCAGGTTTTGAATAAAGAATCACATTTCTTGGTAGAATCATGCAGGATTGAAATTTTTGATGGTTTTTTACTCCTCTCAACAGCCCAAACAAGTTTCTAAAAGGATGAGTTTGCAACTACTTTACTTTTGGAGAAAATTCAAAACATTCATTATTCAATAGGGCCCAAACTATCAAAAACCAGCGGTTTGAATGAACACACATTTCTTGGTAGAATCATGCAGGACTGAAATTTTTGATGTTTTTCTACTGCTCTCATGAACCCAAACAAGTCTCTAAAAGCATGAGTTTGCAACTACTTTACTTTTGGAGAAAATTCAAAACATTCACTATTCAATAGAGCCCAATAGCAAAAATCAGGTTTTGAATGAAGAATCACATTTCTTGGTAAAATCATGCAGGATTGAAATTTTTGATGGTTTTTTACTCCTCTCAACAGCCCAAACAAGTTTCTAAAAGGATGAGTTTGCAACTACTTTACTTTTGGAGAAAATTCAAAACATTCATTATTCAATAGGGCCCAAACTATCAAAAACCAGCGGTTTCAATGAACACACATTTCTTGGTAGAATCATGCAGGACTGAAATTTTTGATGTTTTTCTACTCCTCTCATGAGCCCAAACAAGTCTCTAAAAGCATGAGTTTGCAACTACTTTACTTTTGGAGAAAATTCAAAACATTCATTATTCAATAGAGCCCAATAGCAAAAACCAGCGTTTTGAATGAAGAATCACATTTCTTGGTAGAATCATGCAGGATTGAAATTTTTGATGGTTTTTTACTCCTCTCAACAGCCCAAACAAGTTTCTAAAAGGATGAGCTTGCAACTACTTTACTTTTGGAGAAAATTCAAAACATTCATTATTCAATAGGGCCCAAACTATCAAAAACCAGCGGTTTCAATGAACACACATTTCTTGGTAGAATCATGCAGGACTGAAATTTTTGATGTTTTTCTACTCCTCTCATGAGCCCAAACAAGTCTCTAAAAGCATGAGTTTGCAAATACTTTACTTTTGGAGAAAATTCAAAACATTCATTATTCAATAGAGCCCAATAGCAAAAACCAGCGTTTTGAATGAAGAATCACATTTCTTGGTAGAATCATGCAGGATTGAAATTTTTGATGGTTTTTTACTCCTCTCAACAGCCCAAACAAGTTTCTAAAAGGATGAGTTTGCAGCTACTTTACTTTTGGAGAAAATTCAAAACATTCATTATTCAATAGGGCCCAAACTATCAAAAAACAGCGGTTTCAATGAACACACATTTCTTGGTAGAATCATGCAGGACTGAAATTTTTGATGTTTTTCTACTCCTCTCATGAGCCGAAACAAGTCTCTAAAAGCATGAGTTTGCAACTACTTTACTTTTGGAGAAAATTCAAAACATTCATTATTCAATAGAGCCCAATAGCAAAAACCAGCGTTTTGAATGAAGAATCACATTTCTTGGTAGAATCATGCAGGATTGAAATTTTTGATGGTTTTTTACTCCTCTCAACAGCCCAAACAAGTTTCTAAAAGGATGAGTTTGTAACTACTTTACTTTTGGAGAAAATTCAAAACATTCATTATTCAAAAGGGCCCAAACTATCAAAAACCAGCGGTTTCAATGAACACACATTTCTTGGTAGAATCATGCAGGACTGAAATTTTTGATGTTTTTCTACTCCTCTCATGAGCCCAAACAAGTCTCTAAAAGCATGAGTTTGCAACTACTTTACTTTTGGAGAAAATTCAAAACATTCACTATTCAATAGAGCCCAATAGCAAAAATCAGGTTTTGAATGAAGAATCACATTTCTTGGTAAAATCATGCAGGATTGAAATTTTTGATGGTTTTTTACTCCTCTCAACAGCCCAAACAAGTTTCTAAAAGGATGAGTTTGCAACTACTTTACTTTTGGAGAAAATTCAAAACATTCATTATTCAATAGGGCCCAAACTATCAAAAACCAGCGGTTTCAATGAACACACATTTCTTGGTAGAATCATGCAGGACTGAAATTTTTGATGTTTTTCTACTCCTCTAATGAGCTCAAACAAGTCTCTAAAAGCATGAGTTTGCAACTACTTTACTTTTGGAGAAAATTCAAAACATTCATTATTCAATAGAGCCCAATAGCAAAAACCAGCGTTTTGAATGAAGAATCACATTTCTTGGTAGAATCATGCAGGATTGAAATTTTTGATGGTTTTTTACTCCTCTCAACAGCCCAAACAAGTTTCTAAAAGGATGAGTTTGCAACTACTTTACTTTTGGAGAAAATTCAAAACATTCATTATTCAATAGGGCCCAAACTATCAAAAACCAGCGGTTTGAATGAACACACATTTCTTGGTAGAATCATGCAGGACTGAAATTTTTGATGTTTTTCTACTCCTCTCATGAGCCCAAACAAGTCTCTAAAAGCATGAGTTTGCAACTACTTTACTTTTGGAGAAAATTCAAAACATTCATTATTCAATAGGGCCCAAACTATCAAAAACCAGCGGTTTGAATGAACACACATTTCTTGGTAGAATCATGCAGGACTGAAATTTTTGATGTTTTTCTACTCCTCTCATGAGCCCAAACAAGTCTCTAAAAGCATGAGTTTGCAACTACTTTACTTTTGGAGAAAATTCAAAACATTCATTATTCAATAGAGCCCAATAGCAAAAACCAGCGTTTTGAATGAAGAATCACATTTCTTGGTAGAATCATGCAGGATTGAAATTTTTGATGGTTTTTTACTCCTCTCAACAGCCCAAACAAGTTTCTAAAAGGATGAGTTTGCAACTACTTTACTTTTGGAGAAAATTCAAAACATTCATTATTCAATAGGGCCCAAACTATCAAAAACCAGCGGTTTCAATAAACACACATTTCTTGGTAGAATCATGCAGGACTGAAATTTTTGATGTTTTTCTACTCCTCTCATGAGCCCAAACAAGTCTCTAAAAGCATGAGTTTGCAACTACTTTACTTTTGGAGAAAATTCAAAACATTCATTATTCAATAGAGCCCAATAGCAAAAACCAGCGTTTTGAATGAAGAATCACATTTCTTGGTAGAATCATGCAGGATTGAAATTTTTGATGGTTTTTTACTCCTCTCATGAGCCCAAACAAGTTTCTAAAAGGATGAGTTTGCAACTACTTTACTTTTGGAGAAAATTCAAAACATTCATTATTCAATAGGGCCCAAACTACCAAAAACCAGCGGTTTGAATGAACACATTTCTTGGTAGAATCATGCAGGACTGAAATTTTTGATGTTTTTCTACTGCTCTCATGAACCCAAACAAGTCTCTAAAAGCATGAGTTTGCAACTACTTTACTTTTGGAGAAAATTCAAAACATTCACTATTCAATAGAGCCCAATAGCAAAAATCAGGTTTTGAATGAAGAATCACATTTCTTGGTAAAATCATGCAGGATTGAAATTTTTGATGGTTTTTTACTCCTCTCAACAGCCCAAACAAGTTTCTAAAAGGATGAGTTTGCAACTACTTTACTTTTGGAGAAAATTCAAAACATTCATTATTCAATAGGGCCCAAACTATCAAAAACCAGCGGTTTCAATGAACACACATTTCTTGGTAGAATCATGCAGGACTGAAATTTTTGATGTTTTTCTACTCCTCTCATGAGCCCAAACAAGTCTCTAAAAGCATGAGTTTGCAACTACTTTACTTTTGGAGAAAATTCAAAACATTCATTATTCAATAGAGCCCAATAGCAAAAACCAGCGTTTTGAATGAAGAATCACATTTCTTGGTAGAATCATGCAGGATTGAAATTTTTGATGGTTTTTTACTCCTCTCAACAGCCCAAACAAGTTTCTAAAAGGATGAGCTTGCAACTACTTTACTTTTGGAGAAAATTCAAAACATTCATTATTCAATAGGGCCCAAACTATCAAAAACCAGCGGTTTCAATGAACACACATTTCTTGGTAGAATCATGCAGGACTGAAATTTTTGATGTTTTTCTACTCCTCTCATGAGCCCAAACAAGTCTCTAAAAGCATGAGTTTGCAACTACTTTACTTTTGGAGAAAATTCAAAACATTCATTATTCAATAGAGCCCAATAGCAAAAACCAGCGTTTTGAATGAAGAATCACATTTCTTGGTAGAATCATGCAGGATTGAAATTTTTGATGGTTTTTTACTCCTCTCATGAGCCCAAACAAGTTTCTAAAAGGATGAGTTTGCAACTACTTTACTTTTGGAGAAAATTCAAAACATTCATTATTCAATAGGGCCCAAACTACCAAAAACCAGCGGTTTGAATGAACACATTTCTTGGTAGAATCATGCAGGACTGAAATTTTTGATGTTTTTCTACTGCTCTCATGAACCCAAACAAGTCTCTAAAAGCATGAGTTTGCAACTACTTTACTTTTGGAGAAAATTCAAAACATTCACTATTCAATAGAGCCCAACAGCAAAAATCAGGTTTTGAATGAAGAATCACATTTCTTGGTAAAATCATGCAGGATTGAAATTTTTGATGGTTTTTTACTCCTCTCAACAGCCCAAACAAGTTTCTAAAAGGATGAGTTTGCAACTACTTTACTTTTGGAGAAAATTCAAAACATTCATTATTCAATAGGGCCCAAACTATCAAAAACCAGCGGTTTCAATGAACACACATTTCTTGGTAGAATCATGCAGGACTGAAATTTTTGATGTTTTTCTACTCCTCTCATGAGCCCAAACAAGTCTCTAAAAGCATGAGTTTGCAACTACTTTACTTTTGGAGAAAATTCAAAACATTCATTATTCAATAGAGCCCAATAGCAAAAACCAGCGTTTTGAATGAAGAATCACATTTCTTGGTAGAATCATGCAGGATTGAAATTTTTGATGGTTTTTTACTCCTCTCAACAGCCCAAACAAGTTTCTAAAAGGATGAGCTTGCAACTACTTTACTTTTGGAGAAAATTCAAAACATTCATTATTCAATAGGGCCCAAACTATCAAAAACCAGCGGTTTCAATGAACACACATTTCTTGGTAGAATCATGCAGGACTGAAATTTTTGATGTTTTTCTACTCCTCTCATGAGCCCAAACAAGTCTCTAAAAGCATGAGTTTGCAACTACTTTACTTTTGGAGAAAATTCAAAACATTCATTATTCAATAGAGCCCAATAGCAAAAACCAGCGTTTTGAATGAAGAATCACATTTCTTGGTAGAATCATGCAGGATTGAAATTTTTGATGGTTTTTTACTCCTCTCAACAGCCCAAACAAGTTTCTAAAAGGATGAGTTTGCAACTACTTTACTTTTGGAGAAAATTCAAAACATTCATTATTCAATAGGGCCCAAACTATCAAAAACCAGCGGTTTCAATGAACACACATTTCTTGGTAGAATCATGCAGGACTGAAATTTTTGATGTTTTTCTACTCCTCTCATGAGCCCAAACAAGTGTCTAAAAGCATGAGTTTGCAACTACTTTACTTTTGGAGAAAATTCAAAACATTCATTATTCAATAGGGCCCAAACTATCAAAAACCAGCGGTTTGAATGAACACACATTTCTTGGTAGAATCATGCAGGACTGAAATTTTTGATGTTTTTCTACTCCTCTCATGAGCCCAAACAAGTCTCTAAAAGCATGAGTTTGCAACTACTTTACTTTTGGAGAAAATTCAAAACATTCATTATTCAATAGAGCCCAATAGCAAAAACCAGCGTTTTGAATGAAGAATCACATTTCTTGGTAGAATCATGCAGGATTGAAATTTTTGATGGTTTTTTACTCCTCTCAACAGCCCAAACAAGTTTCTAAAAGGATGAGTTTGCAACTACTTTACTTTTGGAGAAAATTCAAAACATTCATTATTCAATAGGGCCCAAACTATCAAAAACCAGCGGTTTCAATAAACACACATTTCTTGGTAGAATCATGCAGGACTGAAATTTTTGATGTTTTTCTACTCCTCTCATGAGCCCAAACAAGTCTCTAAAAGCATGAGTTTGCAACTACTTTACTTTTGGAGAAAATTCAAAACATTCATTATTCAATAGAGCCCAATAGCAAAAACCAGCGTTTTGAATGAAGAATCACATTTCTTGGTAGAATCATGCAGGATTGAAATTTTTGATGGTTTTTTACTCCTCTCATGAGCCCAAACAAGTTTCTAAAAGGATGAGTTTGCAACTACTTTACTTTTGGAGAAAATTCAAAACATTCATTATTCAATAGGGCCCAAACTACCAAAAACCAGCGGTTTGAATGAACACATTTCTTGGTAGAATCATGCAGGACTGAAATTTTTGATGTTTTTCTACTCCTCTCATGAACCCAAACAAGTCTCTAAAAGCATGAGTTTGCAACTACTTTACTTTTGGAGAAAATTCAAAACATTCACTATTCAATAGAGCCCAATAGCAAAAATCAGGTTTTGAATGAAGAATCACATTTCTTGGTAAAATCATGCAGGATTGAAATTTTTGATGGTTTTTTACTCCTCTCAACAGCCCAAACAAGTTTCTAAAAGGATGAGTTTGCAACTACTTTACTTTTGGAGAAAATTCAAAACATTCATTATTCAATAGGGCCCAAACTATCAAAAACCAGCGGTTTCAATGAACACACATTTCTTGGTAGAATCATGCAGGACTGAAATTTTTGATGTTTTTCTACTCCTCTCATGAGCCCAAACAAGTCTCTAAAAGCATGAGTTTGCAAATACTTTACTTTTGGAGAAAATTCAAAACATTCATTATTCAATAGAGCCCAATAGCAAAAACCAGCGTTTTGAATGAAGAATCACATTTCTTGGTAGAATCATGCAGGATTGAAATTTTTGATGTTTTTCTACTCCTCTCATGAGCCCAAACAAGTCTCTAAAAGCATGAGTTTGCAACTACTTTACTTTTGGAGAAAATTCAAAACATTCATTATTCAATAGAGCCCAATAGCAAAAACCAGCGTTTTGAATGAAGAATCACATTTCTTGGTAGAATCATGCAGGATTGAAATTTTTGATGGTTTTTTACTCCTCTCAACAGCCCAAACAAGTTTCTAAAAGGATGAGTTTGCAACTACTTTACTTTTGGAGAAAATTCAAAACATTCATTATTCAATAGGGCCCAAACTATCAAAAACCAGCGGTTTCAATGAACACACATTTCTTGGTAGAATCATGCAGGACTGAAATTTTTGATGTTTTTCTACTCCTCTCATGAGCCCAAACAAGTCTCTAAAAGCATGAGTTTGCAACTACTTTACTTTTGGAGAAAATTCAAAACATTCATTATTCAATAGAGCCCAATAGCAAAAACCAGTGTTTTGAATGAAGAATCACATTTCTTGGTAGAATCATGCAGGATTGAAATTTTTGATGGTTTTTTACTCCTCTCAACAGCCCAAACAAGTTTCTAAAAGGATGAGTTTGCAACTACTTTACTTTTGGAGAAAATTCAAAACATTCATTATTCAATAGGGCCCAAACTATCAAAAACCAGCGGTTTCAATGAACACACATTTCTTGGTAGAATCATGCAGGACTGAAATTTTTGATGTTTTTCTACTCCTCTCATGAGCCCAAACAAGTGTCTAAAAGCATGAGTTTGCAACTACTTTACTTTTGGAGAAAATTCAAAACATTCATTATTCAATAGGGCCCAAACTATCAAAAACCAGCGGTTTGAATGAACACACATTTCTTGGTAGAATCATGCAGGACTGAAATTTTTGATGTTTTTCTACTCCTCTCATGAGCCCAAACAAGTCTCTAAAAGCATGAGTTTGCAACTACTTTACTTTTGGAGAAAATTCAAAACATTCATTATTCAATAGAGCCCAATAGCAAAAACCAGCGTTCTGAATGAAGAATCACATTTCTTGGTAGAATCATGCAGGATTGAAATTTTTGATGGTTTTTTACTCCTCTCAACAGCCCAAACAAGTTTCTAAAAGGATGAGTTTGCAACTACTTTACTTTTGGAGAAAATTCAAAACATTCATTATTCAATAGGGCCCAAACTATCAAAAACCAGCGGTTTCAATGAACACACATGTCTTGGTAGAATCATGTAGGACTGAAATTTTTGATGTTTTTCTACTCCTCTCATGAGCCCAAACAAGTCTCTAAAAGCATGAGTTTGCAACTACTTTACTTTTGGAGAAAATTCAAAACATTCACTATTCAATAGAGCCCAATAGCAAAAATCAGGTTTTGAATGAAGAATCACATTTCTTGGTAAAATCATGCAGGATTGAAATTTTTGATTTTTTTTTACTCCTCTCAACAGCCCAAACAAGTTTCTAAAAGGATGAGTTTGCAACTACTTTACTTTTGGAGAAAATTCAAAACATTCATTATTTAATAGGGCCCAAACTATCAAAAACCAGCGGTTTGAATAAACACACATTTCTTGGTAGAATCATGCAGGACTGAAATTTTTGATGTTTTTCTACTCCTCTCATGAGCTCAAACAAGTCTCTAAAAGCATGAGTTTGCAACTACTTTACTTTTGGAGAAAATTCAAAACATTCATTATTCAATAGAGCCCAATAGCAAAAACCAGCGTTTTGAATGAAGAATCACATTTCTTGGTAGAATCATGCAGGATTGAAATTTTTGATGGTTTTTTACTCCTTCCAACAGCCCAAACAAGTTTCTAAAAGGATGAGTTTGCAACTACTTTACTTTTGGAGAAAATTCAAAACATTCATTATTCAATAGGGCCCAAACTATCAAAAACCAGCGGTTTCAATGAACACACATGTCTTGGTAGAATCATGCAGGACTGAAATTTTTGATGTTTTACTATTCATCTCATGAACCCAAACAAGTCTCTAAAAGCATGAGTTTGCAACTACTTTACTTTTGGAGAAAATTCAAAACATTCATTATTCAATAGGGCCCAAACTATCAAAAACCAGCGGTTTCAATGAACACACATTTCTTGGTAGAATCATGCAGGACTGAAATTTTTGATGTTTTTCTACTCCTCTCATGAGCCCAAACAAGTCTCTAAAAGCATGAGTTTGCAACTACTTCACTTTTGGAGAAAATTCAAAACATTCATTATTCAATAGAGCCCAATAGCAAAAATCAGGTTTTGAATGAAGAATCACATTTCTTGGCAGAATCATGCAGGATTGAAATTTTTGATGGTTTTTTACTCCTCTCAACAGCCCAAACAAGTTTCTAAAAGGATGAGTTTGCAACTACTTTACTTTTGGAGAAAATTCAAAACATTCATTATTCAATAGGGCCCAAAATATCAAAAACCAGCGGTTTCAATGAACACACATTTCTTGGTAGAATCATGCAGGACTGAAATTTTTGATGTTTTTCTACTCCTCTCATGAGCCCAAACAAGTCTCTAAAAGCATGAGTTTGCAACTACTTCACTTTTGGAGAAAATTCAAAACATTCATTATTCAATAGAGCCCAATAGCAAAAATCAGGTTTTGAATAAAGAATCACATTTCTTGGTAGAATCATGCAGGATTGAAATTTTTGATGGTTTTTTACTCCTCTCAACAGCCCAAACAAGTTTCTAAAAGGATGAGTTTGCAACTACTTTACTTTTGGAGAAAATTCAAAACATTCATTATTCAATAGGGCCCAAACTATCAAAAACCAGCGGTTTGAATGAACACACATTTCTTGGTAGAATCATGCAGGACTGAAATTTTTGATGTTTTTCTACTCCTCTCATGAGCCCAAACGTCTCTAAAAGCATGAGTTTGCAACTACTTTACTTTTGGAGAAAATTCAAAACATTCATTATTCAATAGGGCCCAAACTATCAAAAACCAGCGGTTTGAATGAACACACATTTCTTGGTAGAATCATGCAGGACTGAAATTTTTGATGTTTTTCTACTCCTCTCATGAGCCCAAACAAGTCTCTAAAAGCATGAGTTTGCAACTACTTTACTTTTGGAGAAAATTCAAAACATTCATTATTCAATAGAGCCCAATAGCAAAAACCAGCGTTTTGAATGAAGAATCACATTTCTTGGTAGAATCATGCAGGATTGAAATTTTTGATGGTTTTTTACTCCTCTCAACAGCCCAAACAAGTTTCTAAAAGGATGAGTTTGCAACTACTTTACTTTTGGAGAAAATTCAAAACATTCATTATTCAATAGGGCCCAAACTATCAAAAACCAGCGGTTTCAATAAACACACATTTCTTGGTAGAATCATGCAGGACTGAAATTTTTGATGTTTTTCTACTCCTCTCATGAGCCCAAACAAGTCTCTAAAAGCATGAGTTTGCAACTACTTTACTTTTGGAGAAAATTCAAAACATTCATTATTCAATAGAGCCCAATAGCAAAAACCAGCGTTTTGAATGAAGAATCACATTTCTTGGTAGAATCATGCAGGATTGAAATTTTTGATGGTTTTTTACTCCTCTCATGAGCCCAAACAAGTTTCTAAAAGGATGAGTTTGCAACTACTTTACTTTTGGAGAAAATTCAAAACATTCATTATTCAATAGGGCCCAAACTACCAAAAACCAGCGGTTTGAATGAACACATTTCTTGGTAGAATCATGCAGGACTGAAATTTTTGATGTTTTTCTACTCCTCTCATGAACCCAAACAAGTCTCTAAAAGCATGAGTTTGCAACTACTTTACTTTTGGAGAAAATTCAAAACATTCACTATTCAATAGAGCCCAATAGCAAAAATCAGGTTTTGAATGAAGAATCACATTTCTTGGTAAAATCATGCAGGATTGAAATTTTTGATGGTTTTTTACTCCTCTCAACAGCCCAAACAAGTTTCTAAAAGGATGAGTTTGCAACTACTTTACTTTTGGAGAAAATTCAAAACATTCATTATTCAATAGGGCCCAAACTATCAAAAACCAGCGGTTTCAATAAACACACATTTCTTGGTAGAATCATGCAGGACTGAAATTTTTGATGTTTTTCTACTCCTCTCATGAGCCCAAACAAGTCTCTAAAAGCATGAGTTTGCAAATACTTTACTTTTGGAGAAAATTCAAAACATTCATTATTCAATAGAGCCCAATAGCAAAAACCAGCGTTTTGAATGAAGAATCACATTTCTTGGTAGAATCATGCAGGATTGAAATTTTTGATGGTTTTTTACTCCTCTCAACAGCCCAAACAAGTTTCTAAAAGGATGAGTTTGCAGCTACTTTACTTTTGGAGAAAATTCAAAACATTCATTATTCAATAGGGCCCAAACTATCAAAAACCAGCGGTTTCAATGAACACACATTTCTTGGTAGAATCTTGCAGGACTGAAATTTTTGATGTTTTTCTACTCCTCTCATGAGCCGAAACAAGTCTCTAAAAGCATGAGTTTGCAACTACTTTACTTTTGGAGAAAATTCAAAACATTCATTATTCAATAGAGCCCAATAGCAAAAACCAGCGTTTTGAATGAAGAATCACATTTCTTGGTAGAATCATGCAGGATTGAAATTTTTGATGGTTTTTTACTCCTCTCAACAGCCCAAACAAGTTTCTAAAAGGATGAGTTTGTAACTACTTTACTTTTGGAGAAAATTCAAAACATTCATTATTCAAAAGGGCCCAAACTATCAAAAACCAGCGGTTTCAATGAACACACATTTCTTGGTAGAATCATGCAGGACTGAAATTTTTGATGTTTTTCTACTCCTCTCATGAGCCCAAACAAGTCTCTAAAAGCATGAGTTTGCAACTACTTTACTTTTGGAGAAAATTCAAAACATTCACTATTCAATAGAGCCCAATAGCAAAATTCAGGTTTTGAATGAAGAATCACATTTCTTGGTAAAATCATGCAGGATTGAAATTTTTGATGGTTTTTTACTCCTCTCAACAGCCCAAACAAGTTTCTAAAAGGATGAGTTTGCAACTACTTTACTTTTGGAGAAAATTCAAAACATTCCTTATTCAATAGGGCCCAAACTATCAAAAACCAGCGGTTTCAATGAACACACATTTCTTGGTAGAATCATGCAGGACTGAAATTTTTGATGTTTTTCTACTCCTCTCATGAGCCCAAAGAAGTCTCTAAAAGCATGAGTTTGCAACTACTTTACTTTTGGAGAAAATTCAAAACATTCATTATTCAATAGAGCCCAATAGCAAAAACCAGCGGTTTGAATGAAGAATCACATTTCTTGGTAGAATCATGCAGGATTGAAATTTTTGATGGTTTTTTACTCCTCTCAACAGCCCAAACAAGTTTCTAAAAGGATGAGTTTGCAACTACTTTACTTTTGGAGAAAATTCAAAACATTCATTATTCAATAGGGCCCAAACTATCAAAAACCAGCGGTTTGAATGAACACATTTCTTGGTAGAAACATGCAGGACTGAAATTTTTGATGTTTTTCTACTCCTCTCATGAGCCCAAACAAGTCTCTAAAAGCATGAGTTTGCAACTACTTTACTTTTGGAGAAAATTCAAAACATTCATTATTCAATAGAGCCAAATAGCAAAAACCAGCGTTTTGAATGAAGAATCACATTTCTTGGTAGAATCATGCAGGATTGAAATTTTTGATGGTTTTTTACTCCTCTCAACAGCCCAAACAAGTTTTTAAAAGGATGAGTTTGCAACTACTTTACTTTTGGAGAAAATTCAAAACATTCATTATTCAATAGGGCCCAAACTATCAAAAACCAGCGGTTTCAATGAACACACATGTCTTGGTAGAATCATGCAGGACTGAAATTTTTGATGTTTTACTATTCATCTCATGAGCCCAAACAAGTCTCTAAAAGCATGAGTTTGCAACTACTTTACTTTTGGAGAAAATTCAAAACATTCATTATTCAATAGGGCCCAAACTATCAAAAACCAGCGGTTTCAATGAACACACATTTCTTGGTAGAATCATGCAGGACTGAAATTTTTGATGTTTTTCTACTCCTCTCATGAGCCCAAACAAGTCTCTAAAAGCATGAGTTTGCAACTACTTCACTTTTGGAGAAAATTCAAAACATTCATTATTCAATAGAGCCCAATAGCAAAAATCAGGTTTTGAATGAAGAATCACATTTCTTGGTAGAATCATGCAGGATTGAAATTTTTGATGGTTTTTTACTCCTCTCAACAGCCCAAACAAGTTTCTAAAAGGATGAGTTTGCAACTACTTTACTTTTGGAGAAAATTCAAAACATTCATTATTCAATAGGGCCCAAAATATCAAAAACCAGCGGTTTCAATGAACACACATTTCTTGGTAGAATCATGCAGGACTGAAATTTTTGATGTTTTTCTACTCCTCTCATGAGCCCAAACAAGTCTCTAAAAGCATGAGTTTGCAACTACTTCACTTTTGGAGAAAATTCAAAACATTCATTATTCAATAGAGCCCAATAGCAAAAATCAGGTTTTGAATAAAGAATCACATTTCTTGGTAGAATCATGCAGGATTGAAATTTTTGATGGTTTTTTACTCCTCTCAACAGCCCAAACAAGTTTCTAAAAGGATGAGTTTGCAACTACTTTACTTTTGGAGAAAATTCAAAACATTCATTATTCAATAGGGCCCAAACTATCAAAAACCAGCGGTTTGAATGAACACACATTTCTTGGTAGAATCATGCAGGACTGAAATTTTTGATGTTTTTCTACTCCTCTCATGAGCCCAAACAAGTCTCTAAAAGCATGAGTTTGCAACTACTTTACTTTTGGAGAAAATTCAAAACATTCATTATTCAATAGGGCCCAAACTATCAAAAACCAGCGGTTTGAATGAACACACATTTCTTGGTAGAATCATGCAGGACTGAAATTTTTGATGTTTTTCTACTCCTCTCATGAGCCCAAACAGGTCTCTAAAAGCATGAGTTTGCAACTACTTTACTTTTGGAGAAAATTCAAAACATTCATTATTCAATAGAGCCCAATAGCAAAAACCAGCGTTTTGAATGAAGAATCACATTTCTTGGTAGAATCATGCAGGATTGAAATTTTTGATGGTTTTTTACTCCTCTCAACAGCCCAAACAAGTTTCTAAAAGGATGAGTTTGCAACTACTTTACTTTTGGAGAAAATTCAAAACATTCATTATTCAATAGGGCCCAAACTATCAAAAACCAGCGGTTTCAATAAACACACATTTCTTGGTAGAATCATGCAGGACTGAAATTTTTGATGTTTTTCTACTCCTCTCATGAGCCCAAACAAGTCTCTAAAAGCATGAGTTTGCAACTACTTTACTTTTGGAGAAAATTCAAAACATTCATTATTCAATAGAGCCCAATAGCAAAAACCAGCGTTTTGAATGAAGAATCACATTTCTTGGTAGAATCATGCAGGATTGAAATTTTTGATGGTTTTTTACTCCTCTCATGAGCCCAAACAAGTTTCTAAAAGGATGAGTTTGCAACTACTTTACTTTTGGAGAAAATTCAAAACATTCATTATTCAATAGGGCCCAAACTACCAAAAACCAGCGGTTTGAATGAACACATTTCTTGGTAGAATCATGCAGGACTGAAATTTTTGATGTTTTTCTACTCCTCTCATGAACCCAAACAAGTCTCTAAAAGCATGAGTTTGCAACTACTTTACTTTTGGAGAAAATTCAAAACATTCACTATTCAATAGAGCCCAATAGCAAAAATCAGGTTTTGAATGAAGAATCACATTTCTTGGTAAAATCATGCAGGATTGAAATTTTTGATGGTTTTTTACTCCTCTCAACAGCCCAAACAAGTTTCTAAAAGGATGAGTTTGCAACTACTTTACTTTTGGAGAAAATTCAAAACATTCATTATTCAATAGGGCCCAAACTATCAAAAACCAGCGGTTTCAATGAACACACATTTCTTGGTAGAATCATGCAGGACTGAAATTTTTGATGTTTTTCTACTCCTCTCATGAGCCCAAACAAGTCTCTAAAAGCATGAGTTTGCAAATACTTTACTTTTGGAGAAAATTCAAAACATTCATTATTCAATAGAGCCCAATAGCAAAAACCAGCGTTTTGAATGAAGAATCACATTTCTTGGTAGAATCATGCAGGATTGAAATTTTTGATGGTTTTTTACTCCTCTCAACAGCCCAAACAAGTTTCTAAAAGGATGAGTTTGCAGCTACTTTACTTTTGGAGAAAATTCAAAACATTCATTATTCAATAGGGCCCAAACTATCAAAAACCAGCGGTTTCAATGAACACACATTTCTTGGTAGAATCTTGCAGGACTGAAATTTTTGATGTTTTTCTACTCCTCTCATGAGCCGAAACAAGTCTCTAAAAGCATGAGTTTGCAACTACTTTACTTTTGGAGAAAATTCAAAACATTCATTATTCAATAGAGCCCAATAGCAAAAACCAGCGTTTTGAATGAAGAATCACATTTCTTGGTAGAATCATGCAGGATTGAAATTTTTGATGGTTTTTTACTCCTCTCAACAGCCCAAACAAGTTTCTAAAAGGATGAGTTTGTAACTACTTTACTTTTGGAGAAAATTCAAAACATTCATTATTCAAAAGGGCCCAAACTATCAAAAACCAGCGGTTTCAATGAACACACATTTCTTGGTAGAATCATGCAGGACTGAAATTTTTGATGTTTTTCTACTCCTCTCATGAGCCCAAACAAGTCTCTAAAAGCATGAGTTTGCAACTACTTTACTTTTGGAGAAAATTCAAAACATTCACTATTCAATAGAGCCCAATAGCAAAATTCAGGTTTTGAATGAAGAATCACATTTCTTGGTAAAATCATGCAGGATTGAAATTTTTGATGGTTTTTTACTCCTCTCAACAGCCCAAACAAGTTTCTAAAAGGATGAGTTTGCAACTACTTTACTTTTGGAGAAAATTCAAAACATTCATTATTCAATAGGGCCCAAACTATCAAAAACCAGCGGTTTCAATGAACACACATTTCTTGGTAGAATCATGCAGGACTGAAATTTTTGATGTTTTTCTACTCCTCTAATGAGCTCAAACAAGTCTCTAAAAGCATGAGTTTGCAACTACTTTACTTTTGGAGAAAATTCAAAACATTCATTATTCAATAGAGCCCAATAGCAAAAACCAGCGTTTTGAATGAAGAATCACATTTCTTGGTAGAATCATGCAGGATTGAAATTTTTGATGGTTTTTTACTCCTCTCAACAGCCCAAACAAGTTTCTAAAAGGATGAGTTTGCAACTACTTTACTTTTGGAGAAAATTCAAAACATTCATTATTCAATAGGGCCCAAACTATCAAAAACCAGCGGTTTGAATGAACACACATTTCTTGGTAGAATCATGCAGGACTGAAATTTTTGATGTTTTTCTACTCCTCTCATGAGCCCAAACAAGTCTCTAAAAGCATGAGTTTGCAACTACTTTACTTTTGGAGAAAATTCAAAACATTCATTATTCAATAGGGCCCAAACTATCAAAAACCAGCGGTTTCAATGAACACACATTTCTTGGTAGAATCATGCAGGACTGAAATTTTTGATGTTTTTCTACTCCTCTCATGAGCCCAAACAAGTTTCTAAAAGCATGAGTTTGCAACTACTTTACTTTTGGAGAAAATTCAAAACATTCATTATTCAATAGAGCCCAATAGCAAAAACCAGCGTTTTGAATGAAGAATCACATTTCTTGGTAGAATCATGCAGGATTGAAATTTTTGATGGTTTTTTACTCCTCTCAACAGCCCAAACAAGTTTCTAAAAGGATGAGTTTGCAACTACTTTACTTTTGGAGAAAATTCAAAACATTCATTATTCAATAGGGCCCAAACTATCAAAAACCAGCGGTTTCAATAAACACACATTTCTTGGTAGAATCATGCAGGACTGAAATTTTTGATGTTATTCTACTCCTCTCATGAGCCCAAACAAGGCTCTAAAAGCATGAGTTTGCAACTACTTTACTTTTGGAGAAAATTCAAAACATTCATTATTCAATAGAGCCCAATAGCAAAAATCAGGTTTTGAATGAAGAATCACATTTCTTGGTAGAATCATGCAGGATTGAACTTTTTGATGGTTTTTTACTCCTCTCAACAGCCCAAACAAGTTTCTAAAAGGATGAGTTTGCAACTACTTTACTTTTGGAGAAAATTCAAAACATTCATTATTCAATAGGGCCCAAACTATCAAAAACCAGCGGTTTGAATGAACACACATTTCTTGGTAGAATCATGCAGGACTGAAATTTTTGATGTTTTTCTACTCCTCTCATGAGCCCAAACAAGTCTCTAAAAGCATGAGTTTGCAACTACTTCACTTTTGGAGAAAATTCAAAACATTCATTATTCAATAGAGCCCAATAGCAAAAACCAGCGTTTTGAATGAAGAATCACATTTCTTGGTAGATTCATGCAGGATTGAAATTTTTGATGGTTTTTTACTCCTCTCAACAGCCCAAACAAGTTTCTAAAAGGATGAGTTTGCAACTACTTTACTTTTGGAGAAAATTCAAAACATTCATTATTCAATAGGGCCCAAACTATCAAAAACCAGCGGTTTCAATGAACACACATTTCTTGGTAGAATCATGCAGGACTGAAATTTTTGATGTTTTTCTACTCCTCTCATGAGCCCAAACAAGTCTCTAAAAGCATGAGTTTGCAACTACTTTACTTTTGGAGAAAATTCAAAACATTCATTATTCAATAGGGCCCAAACTATCAAAAACCAGCGGTTTGAATGAACACACATTTCTTGGTAGAATCATGCAGGACTGAAATTTTTGATGTTTTTCTACTCCTCTCATGAGCCCAAACAGGTCTCTAAAAGCATGAGTTTGCAACTACTTTACTTTTGGAGAAAATTCAAAACATTCATTATTCAATAGAGCCCAATAGCAAAAACCAGCGTTTTGAATGAAGAATCACATTTCTTGGTAGAATCATGCAGGATTGAAATTTTTGATGGTTTTTTACTCCTCTCAACAGCCCAAACAAGTTTCTAAAAGGATGAGTTTGCAACTACTTTACTTTTGGAGAAAATTCAAAACATTCATTATTCAATAGGGCCCAAACTATCAAAAACCAGCGGTTTCAATAAACACACATTTCTTGGTAGAATCATGCAGGACTGAAATTTTTGATGTTTTTCTACTCCTCTCATGAGCCCAAACAAGTCTCTAAAAGCATGAGTTTGCAACTACTTTACTTTTGGAGAAAATTCAAAACATTCATTATTCAATAGAGCCCAATAGCAAAAACCAGCGTTTTGAATGAAGAATCACATTTCTTGGTAGAATCATGCAGGATTGAAATTTTTGATGGTTTTTTACTCCACTCATGAGCCCAAACAAGTTTCTAAAAGGATGAGTTTGCAACTACTTTACTTTTGGAGAAAATTCAAAACATTCATTATTCAATAGGGCCCAAACTACCAAAAACCAGCGGTTTGAATGAACACATTTCTTGGTAGAATCATGCAGGACTGAAATTTTTGATGTTTTTCTACTCCTCTCATGAACCCAAACAAGTCTCTAAAAGCATGAGTTTGCAACTACTTTACTTTTGGAGAAAATTCAAAACATTCACTATTCAATAGAGCCCAATAGCAAAAATCAGGTTTTGAATGAAGAATCACATTTCTTGGTAAAATCATGCAGGATTGAAATTTTTGATGGTTTTTTACTCCTCTCAACAGCCCAAACAAGTTTCTAAAAGGATGAGTTTGCAACTACTTTACTTTTGGAGAAAATTCAAAACATTCATTATTCAATAGGGCCCAAACTATCAAAAACCAGCGGTTTCAATGAACACACATTTCTTGGTAGAATCATGCAGGACTGAAATTTTTGATGTTTTTCTACTCCTCTCATGAGCCCAAACAAGTCTCTAAAAGCATGAGTTTGCAAATACTTTACTTTTGGAGAAAATTCAAAACATTCATTATTCAATAGAGCCCAATAGCAAAAACCAGCGTTTTGAATGAAGAATCACATTTCTTGGTAGAATCATGCAGGATTGAAATTTTTGATGGTTTTTTACTCCTCTCAACAGCCCAAACAAGTTTCTAAAAGGATGAGTTTGCAGCTACTTTACTTTTGGAGAAAATTCAAAACATTCATTATTCAATAGGGCCCAAACTATCAAAAACCAGCGGTTTCAATGAACACACATTTCTTGGTAGAATCTTGCAGGACTGAAATTTTTGATGTTTTTCTACTCCTCTCATGAGCCGAAACAAGTCTCTAAAAGCATGAGTTTGCAACTACTTTACTTTTGGAGAAAATTCAAAACATTCATTATTCAATAGAGCCCAATAGCAAAAACCAGCGTTTTGAATGAAGAATCACATTTCTTGGTAGAATCATGCAGGATTGAAATTTTTGATGGTTTTTTACTCCTCTCAACAGCCCAAACAAGTTTCTAAAAGGATGAGTTTGTAACTACTTTACTTTTGGAGAAAATTCAAAACATTCATTATTCAAAAGGGCCCAAACTATCAAAAACCAGCGGTTTCAATGAACACACATTTCTTGGTAGAATCATGCAGGACTGAAATTTTTGATGTTTTTCTACTCCTCTCATGAGCCCAAACAAGTCTCTAAAAGCATGAGTTTGCAACTACTTTACTTTTGGAGAAAATTCAAAACATTCACTATTCAATAGAGCCCAATAGCAAAATTCAGGTTTTGAATGAAAAATCACATTTCTTGGTAAAATCATGCAGGATTGAAATTTTTGATGGTTTTTTACTCCTCTCAACAGCCCAAACAAGTTTCTAAAAGGATGAGTTTGCAACTACTTTACTTTTGGAGAAAATTCAAAACATTCATTATTCAATAGGGCCCAAACTATCAAAAACCAGCGGTTTCAATGAACACACATTTCTTGGTAGAATCATGCAGGACTGAAATTTTTGATGTTTTTCTACTCCTCTAATGAGCTCAAACAAGTCTCTAAAAGCATGAGTTTGCAACTACTTTACTTTTGGAGAAAATTCAAAACATTCATTATTCAATAGAGCCCAATAGCAAAAACCAGCGTTTTGAATGAAGAATCACATTTCTTGGTAGAATCATGCAGGATTGAAATTTTTGATGGTTTTTTACTCCTCTCAACAGCCCAAACAAGTTTCTAAAAGGATGAGTTTGCAACTACTTTACTTTTGGAGAAAATTCAAAACATTCATTATTCAATAGGGCCCAAACTATCAAAAACCAGCGGTTTGAATGAACACACATTTCTTGGTAGAATCATGGAGGACTGAAATTTTTGATGTTTTTCTACTCCTCTCATGAGCCCAAACAAGTCTCTAAAAGCATGAGTTTGCAACTACTTTACTTTTGGAGAAAATTCAAAACATTCATTATTCAATAGGGCCCAAACTATCAAAAACCAGCGGTTTGAATGAACACACATTTCTTGGTAGAATCATGCAGGACTGAAATTTTTGATGTTTTTCTACTCCTCTCATGAGCCCAAACAAGTCTCTAAAAGCATGAGTTTGCAACTACTTTACTTTTGGAGAAAATTCAAAACATTCATTATTCAATAGGGCCCAAACTATCAAAAACCAGCGGTTTCAATAAACACACATTTCTTGGTAGAATCATGCAGGACTGAAATTTTTGATGTTATTCTACTCCTCTCATGAGCCCAAACAAGGCTCTAAAAGCATGAGTTTGCAACTACTTTACTTTTGGAGAAAATTCAAAACATTCATTATTCAATAGAGCCCAATAGCAAAAATCAGGTTTTGAATGAAGAATCACATTTCTTGGTAGAATCATGCAGGATTGAAATTTTTGATGGTTTTTTACTCCTCTCAACAGACCAAACAAGTTTCTAAAAGGATGAGTTTGCAACTACTTTACTTTTGGAGAAAATTCAAAACATTCATTATTCAATAGGGCCCAAACTATCAAAAACCAGCGGTTTGAATGAACACACATTTCTTGGTAGAATCATGCAGGACTGAAATTTTTGATGTTTTTCTACTCCTCTCATGAGCCCAAACAAGTCTCTAAAAGCATGAGTTTGCAACTACTTCACTTTTGGAGAAAATTCAAAACATTCATTATTCAATAGAGCCCAATAGCAAAAACCAGCGTTTTGAATGAAGAATCACATTTCTTGGTAGATTCATGCAGGATTGAAATTTTTGATGGTTTTTTACTCCTCTCAACAGCCCAAACAAGTTTCTAAAAGGATGAGTTTGCAACTACTTTACTTTTGGAGAAAATTCAAAACATTCATTATTCAATAGGGCCCAAACTATCAAAAACCAGCGGTTTCAATGAACACACATTTCTTGGTAGAATCATGCAGGACTGAAATTTTTGATGTTTTTCTACTCCTCTCATGAGCCCAAACAAGTCTCTAAAAGCATGAGTTTGCAACTACTTTACTTTTGGAGAAAATTCAAAACATTCATTATTCAATAGGGCCCAAACTATCAAAAACCAGCGGTTTGAATGAACACACATTTCTTGGTAGAATCATGCAGGACTGAAATTTTTGATGTTTTTCTACTCCTCTCATGAGCCCAAACAGGTCTCTAAAAGCATGAGTTTGCAACTACTTTACTTTTGGAGAAAATTCAAAACATTCATTATTCAATAGAGCCCAATAGCAAAAACCAGCGTTTTGAATGAAGAATCACATTTCTTGGTAGAATCATGCAGGATTGAAATTTTTGATGGTTTTTTACTCCTCTCAACAGCCCAAACAAGTTTCTAAAAGGATGAGTTTGCAACTACTTTACTTTTGGAGAAAATTCAAAACATTCATTATTCAATAGGGCCCAGACTATCAAAAACCAGCGGTTTCAATAAACACACATTTCTTGGTAGAATCATGCAGGACTGAAATTTTTGATGTTTTTCTACTCCTCTCATGAGCCCAAACAAGTCTCTAAAAGCATGAGTTTGCAACTACTTTACTTTTGGAGAAAATTCAAAACATTCATTATTCAATAGAGCCCAATAGCAAAAACCAGCGTTTTGAATGAAGAATCACATTTCTTGGTAGAATCATGCAGGATTGAAATTTTTGATGGTTTTTTACTCCACTCATGAGCCCAAACAAGTTTCTAAAAGGATGAGTTTGCAACTACTTTACTTTTGGAGAAAATTCAAAACATTCATTATTCAATAGGGCCCAAACTACCAAAAACCAGCGGTTTGAATGAACACATTTCTTGGTAGAATCATGCAGGACTGAAATTTTTGATGTTTTTCTACTCCTCTCATGAACCCAAACAAGTCTCTAAAAGCATGAGTTTGCAACTACTTTACTTTTGGAGAAAATTCAAAACATTCACTATTCAATAGAGCCCAATAGCAAAAATCAGGTTTTGAATGAAGAATCACATTTCTTGGTAAAATCATGCAGGATTGAAATTTTTGATGGTTTTTTACTCCTCTCAACAGCCCAAACAAGTTTCTAAAAGGATGAGTTTGCAACTACTTTACTTTTGGAGAAAATTCAAAACATTCATTATTCAATAGGGCCCAAACTATCAAAAACCAGCGGTTTCAATGAACACACATTTCTTGGTAGAATCATGCAGGACTGAAATTTTTGATGTTTTTCTACTCCTCTCATGAGCCCAAACAAGTCTCTAAAAGCATGAGTTTGCAAATACTTTACTTTTGGAGAAAATTCAAAACATTCATTATTCAATAGAGCCCAATAGCAAAAACCAGCGTTTTGAATGAAGAATCACATTTCTTGGTAGAATCATGCAGGATTGAAATTTTTGATGGTTTTTTACTCCTCTCAACAGCCCAAACAAGTTTCTAAAAGGATGAGTTTGCAGCTACTTTACTTTTGGAGAAAATTCAAAACATTCATTATTCAATAGGGCCCAAACAATCAAAAACCAGCGGTTTCAATGAACACACATTTCTTGGTAGAATCTTGCAGGACTGAAATTTTTGATGTTTTTCTACTCCTCTCATGAGCCGAAACAAGTCTCTAAAAGCATGAGTTTGCAACTACTTTACTTTTGGAGAAAATTCAAAACATTCATTATTCAATAGAGCCCAATAGCAAAAACCAGCGTTTTGAATGAAGAATCACATTTCTTGGTAGAATCATGCAGGATTGAAATTTTTGATGGTTTTTTACTCCTCTCAACAGCCCAAACAAGTTTCTAAAAGGATGAGTTTGTAACTACTTTACTTTTGGAGAAAATTCAAAACATTCATTATTCAAAAGGGCCCAAACTATCAAAAACCAGCGGTTTCAATGAACACACATTTCTTGGTAGAATCATGCAGGACTGAAATTTTTGATGTTTTTCTACTCCTCTCATGAGCCCAAACAAGTCTCTAAAAGCATGAGTTTGCAACTACTTTACTTTTGGAGAAAATTCAAAACATTCACTATTCAATAGAGCCCAATAGCAAAATTCAGGTTTTGAATGAAAAATCACATTTCTTGGTAAAATCATGCAGGATTGAAATTTTTGATGGTTTTTTACTCCTCTCAACAGCCCAAACAAGTTTCTAAAAGGATGAGTTTGCAACTACTTTACTTTTGGAGAAAATTCAAAACATTCATTATTCAATAGGGCCCAAACTATCAAAAACCAGCGGTTTCAATGAACACACATTTCTTGGTAGAATCATGCAGGACTGAAATTTTTGATGTTTTTCTACTCCTCTAATGAGCTCAAACAAGTCTCTAAAAGCATGAGTTTGCAACTACTTTACTTTTGGAGAAAATTCAAAACATTCATTATTCAATAGAGCCCAATAGCAAAAACCAGCGTTTTGAATGAAGAATCACATTTCTTGGTAGAATCATGCAGGATTGAAATTTTTGATGGTTTTTTACTCCTCTCAACAGCCCAAACAAGTTTCTAAAAGGATGAGTTTGCAACTACTTTACTTTTGGAGAAAATTCAAAACATTCATTATTCAATAGGGCCCAAACTATCAAAAACCAGCGGTTTGAATGAACACACATTTCTTGGTAGAATCATGCAGGACTGAAATTTTTGATGTTTTTCTACTCCTCTCATGAGCCCAAACAAGTCTCTAAAAGCATGAGTTTGCAACTACTTTACTTTTGGAGAAAATTCAAAACATTCATTATTCAATAGGGCCCAAACTATCAAAAACCAGCGGTTTGAATGAACACACATTTCTTGGTAGAATCATGCAGGACTGAAATTTTTGATGTTTTTCTACTCCTCTCATGAGCCCAAACAAGTCTCTAAAAGCATGAGTTTGCAACTACTTTACTTTTGGAGAAAATTCAAAACATTCATTATTCAATAGAGCCCAATAGCAAAAACCAGCGTTTTGAATGAAGAATCACATTTCTTGGTAGAATCATGCAGGATTGAAATTTTTGATGGTTTTTTACTCCTCTCAACAGCCCAAACAAGTTTCTAAAAGGATGAGTTTGCAACTACTTTACTTTTGGAGAAAATTCAAAACATTCATTATTCAATAGGGCCCAAACTATCAAAAACCAGCGGTTTCAATAAACACACATTTCTTGGTAGAATCATGCAGGACTGAAATTTTTGATGTTATTCTACTCCTCTCATGAGCCCAAACAAGGCTCTAAAAGCATGAGTTTGCAACTACTTTACTTTTGGAGAAAATTCAAAACATTCATTATTCAATAGAGCCCAATAGCAAAAATCAGGTTTTGAATGAAGAATCACATTTCTTGGTAGAATCATGCAGGATTGAAATTTTTGATGGTTTTTTACTCCTCTCAACAGCCCAAACAAGTTTCTAAAAGGATGAGTTTGCAACTACTTTACTTTTGGAGAAAATTCAAAACATTCATTATTCAATAGGGCCCAAACTATCAAAAACCAGCGGTTTGAATGAACACACATTTCTTGGTAGAATCATGCAGGACTGAAATTTTTGATGTTTTTCTACTCCTCTCATGAGCCCAAACAAGTCTCTAAAAGCATGAGTTTGCAACTACTTCACTTTTGGAGAAAATTCAAAACATTCATTATTCAATAGAGCCCAATAGCAAAAACCAGCGTTTTGAATGAAGAATCACATTTCTTGGTAGATTCATGCAGGATTGAAATTTTTGATGGTTTTTTACTCCTCTCAACAGCCCAAACAAGTTTCTAAAAGGATGAGTTTGCAACTACTTTACTTTTGGAGAAAATTCAAAACATTCATTATTCAATAGGGCCCAAACTATCAAAAACCAGCGGTTTCAATGAACACACATTTCTTGGTAGAATCATGCAGGACTGAAATTTTTGATGTTTTTCTACTCCTCTCATGAGCCCAAACAAGTCTCTAAAAGCATGAGTTTGCAACTACTTTACTTTTGGAGAAAATTCAAAACATTCATTATTCAATAGAGCCCAATAGCAAAAACCAGCGTTTTGAATGAAGAATCACATTTCTTGGTAGAATCATGCAGGATTGAAATTTTTGATGGTTTTTTACTCCTCTCAACAGCCCAAACAAGTTTCTAAAAGGATGAGTTTGCAACTACTTTACTTTTGGAGAAAATTCAAAACATTCATTATTCAATAGAGCCCAATAGCAAAAACCAGCGTTTTGAATGAAGAATCACATTTCTTGGTAGAATCATGCAGGATTGAAATTTTTGATGGTTTTTTACTCCTCTCAACAGCCCAAACAAGTTTCTAAAAGGATGAGTTTGCAACTACTTTACTTTTGGAGAAAATTCAAAACATTCATTATTCAATAGGGCCCAAAATATCAAAAACCAGCGGTTTGAATGAACACACATTTCTTGGTAGAATCGTGCAGGACTAAAATTTTTGATGTTTTTCTACTTCTCTCATGAGCCCAAACAAGTCTCTAAAAGGATGAGTTTGCAACTACTTTACTTTTGGAGAAAATTCAAAACATTCATTATTCAATAGAGCCCAATAGCAAAAACCAGCGTTTTGAATGAAGAATCACATTTCTTGGTAGAATCATGCAGGATTGAAATTTTTGATGGTTTTTTACTGCTCTCAACATCCCAAACAAGTTTCTAAAAGGATGAGTTTGCAACTACTTTACTTTTGGAGAAAATTCAAAACATTTATTATTCAATAGGGCCCAAAATATCAAAAACCAGCGGTTTGAATGAACACACATTTCTTGGTAGAATCGTGCAGGACTGAAATTTTTGATGTTTTTCTACTCCTCTCATGAGCCCAAAAAGTCTCCAAAAGCATGAGTTTGCAACTACTTTACTTTTGGAGAAAATTCAAAACATTCATTATTCAATAGAGCCCAATAGCAAAAATCAGGTTTTGAATGAAGAATCACATTTCTTGGTAGAATCATGCAGGATTGAAATTTTTGATGGTTTTTTACTCCACTCAACAGCCCAAACAATTTTCTAAAAGGATGAGTTTGCAACTACTTTACTTTTGGATAAAAATCAAAACATTCATTATGCAATAGGGCCCAAACTATCAAAAACCAGCGGTTTCAATGAACACACATTTCTTGGTAGAATCATGCAGGACTGAAATTTTTGATGTTTTTCTACTCCTCTCATGAGCCCAAACAAGTCTCTAAAAGCATGAGTTTGCAACTACTTTACTTTTGGAGAAAATTCAAAACATTCATTATTCAATAGAGCCCAATAGCAAAAACCAGCGTTTTGAATGAAGAATCACATTTCTTGGTAGAATCATGCAGGATTGAAATTTTTGATGGTTTTTTACTCCTCTCAACAGCCCAAACAAGTTTCTAAAAGGATGAGTTTGCAACTACTTTACTTTTGGAGAAAATTCAAAACATTCATTATTCAATAGGGCCCAAACTATCAAAAACCAGCGGTTTCAATGAACACACATGTCTTGGTAGAATCATGCAGGACTGAAATTTTTGATGTTTTACTACTCATCTCATGAGCCCAAACAAGTCTCTAAAAGCATGAGTTTGCAACTACTTTACTTTTGGAGAAAATTCAAAACATTCATTATTCAATAGGGCCCAAACTATCAAAAACCAGCGGTTTCAATGAACACACATTTCTTGGTAGAATCATGCAGGACTGAAATTTTTGATGTTTTTCTACTCCTCTCATGAGCCCAAACAAGTCTCTAAAAGGATGAGTTTGCAACTACTTTACTTTTGGAGAAAATTCAAAACATTCATTATTCAATAGAGCCCAATAGCAAAAACCAGCGTTTTGAATGAAGAATCACATTTCTTGGTAGAATCATGCAGGATTGAAATTTTTGATGGTTTTTTACTGCTCTCAACATCCCAAACAAGTTTCTAAAAGGATGAGTTTGCAACTACTTTACTTTTGGAGAAAATTCAAAACATTCATTATTCAATAGGGCCCAAACTATCAAAAACCAGCGGTTTCAATGAACACACATTTCTTGGTAGAATCATGCAGGACTGAAATTTTTGATGTTTTTCTACTCCTCTCATGAGCCCAAACAAGTCTCTAAAAGCATGAGTTTGCAACTACTTTACTTTTGGAGAAAATTCAAAACATTCATTATTCAATAGAGCCCAATAGCAAAAATCAGGTTTTGAATGAAGAATCACATTTCTTGGTAGAATCATGCAGGATTGAAATTTTTGATGGGTTTTTAATCCTCTCAACAGCCCAAACAAGTTTCTAAAAGGATGAGTTTGCAACTACTTTACTTTTGGAGAAAATTCAAAACATTTATTATTCAATAGGGCCCAAAATATCAAAAACCAGCGGTTTGAATGAACACACATTTCTTGGTAGAATCGTGCAGGACTGAAATTTTTGATGTTTTTCTACTCCTCTCATGAGCCCAAACAAGTCTCCAAAAGCATGAGTTTGCAACTACTTTACTTTTGGAGAAAATTCAAAACATTCATTATTCAATAGAGCCCAATAGCAAAAATCAGGTTTTGAATGAAGAATCACATTTCTTGGTAGAATCATGCAGGATTGAAATTTTTGATGGTTTTTTACTCCACTCAACAGCCCAAACAATTTTCTAAAAGGATGAGTTTGCAACTACTTTACTTTTGGATAAAATTCAAAACATTCATTATGCAATAGGGCCCAAACTATCAAAAACCAGCGGTTTCAATGAACACACATTTCTTGGTAGAATCATGCAGGACTGAAATTTTTGATGTTTTTCTACTCCTCTCATGAGCCCAAACAAGTCTCTAAAAGCATGAGTTTGCAACTACTTTACTTTTGGAGAAAATTCAAAACATTCATTATTCAATAGAGCCCAATAGCAAAAACCAGCGTTTTGAATGAAGAATCACATTTCTTGGTAGAATCATGCAGGATTGAAATTTTTGATGGTTTTTTACTCCTCTCAACAGCCCAAACGCAACTACTTTACTTTTGGAGAAAATTCAAAACATTCATTATTCAATAGGGCCCAAACTATCAAAAACCAGCGGTTTCAATGAACACACATGTCTTGGTAGAATCATGCAGGACTGAAATTTTTGATGTTTTACTACTCATCTCATGAGCCCAAACAAGTCTCTAAAAGCATGAGTTTGCAACTACTTTACTTTTGGAGAAAATTCAAAAAATTCATTATTCAATAGGGCCCAAACTATCAAAAACCAGCGGTTTCAATGAACACACATTTCTTGGTAGAATCATGCAGGACTGAAATTTTTGATGTTTTTCTACTCCTCTCATGAGCCCAAACAAGTCTCTAAAAGCATGAGTTTGCAACTACTTCACTTTTGGAGAAAATTCAAAACATTCATTATTCAATAGAGCCCAATAGCAAAAATCAGGTTTTGAATGAAGAATCACATTTCTTGGTAGAATCATGCAGGATTGAAATTTTTGATGGTTTTTAACTCCTCTCAACAGCCCAAACAAGTTTCTAAAAGGATGAGTTTGCAACTACTTTACTTTTGGAGAAAATTCAAAACATTCATTATTCAATAGAGCCCAATAGCAAAAACCAGCGTTTTGAATGAAGAATCACATTTCTTGGTAGAATCATGCAGGATTGAAATTTTTGATGGTTTTTTACTCCTCTCAACAGCCCAAACAAGTTTCTAAAAGGATGAGTTTGCAACTACTTTACTTTTGGAGAAAATTCAAAACATTCATTATTCAATAGGGCCCAAACTATCAAAAACCAGCGGTTTGAATGAACACACATTTCTTGGTAGAATCATGCAGGACTGAAATTTTTGATGTTTTTCTACTCCTCTCATGAGCCCAAACAAGTCTCTAAAAGCATGAGTTTGCAACTACTTTACTTTTGGAGAAAATTCAAAACATTCACTATTCAATAGAGCCCAATAGTAAAAATCAGGTTTTGAATGAAGAATCACATTTCTTGGTAAAATCATGCAGGATTGAAATTTTTGATGGTTTTTTACTCCTCTCAACAGCCCAAACAAGTTTCTAAAAGGATGAGTTTGCAACTACTTTACTTTTGGAGAAAATTCAAAACATTCATTATTCAATAGGGCCCAAACTATCAAAAACAAGCGGTTTGAATGAACACATTTCTTGGTAGAATCATGCAGGACTGAAATTTTTGATGTTTTTCTACTCCTCTCATGAGCCCAAACAAGTCTCTAAAAGCATGAGTTTGCAACTACTTTACTTTTGGAGAAAATTCAAAACATTCACTATTCAATAGAGCCCAATAGCAAAAATCAGGTTTTGAATGAAGAATCACATTTCTTGGTAAAATCATGCAGGATTGAAATTTTTGATTTTTTTTTACTCCTCTCAACAGCCCAAACAAGTTTCTAAAAGGATGAGTTTGCAACTACTTTACTTTTGGAGAAAATTCAAAACATTCATTATTCAATAGGGCCCAAACTATCAAAAACCAGCGGTTTGAATAAACACACATTTCTTGGTAGAATCATGCAGGACTGAAATTTTTGATGTTTTTCTACTCCTCTCATGAGCTCAAACAAGTCTCTAAAAGCATGAGTTTGCAACTACTTTACTTTTGGAGAAAATTCAAAACATTCATTATTCAATAGAGCCCAATAGCAAAAACCAGCGTTTTGAATGAAGAATCACATTTCTTGGTAGAATCATGCAGGATTGAAATTTTTGATGGTTTTTTACTCCTTCCAACAGCCCAAACAAGTTTCTAAAAGGATGAGTTTGCAACTACTTTACTTTTGGAGAAAATTCAAAACATTCATTATTCAATAGGGCCCAAACTATCAAAAACCAGCCGTTTCAATGAACACACATGTCTTGGTAGAATCATGCAGGACTGAAATTTTTGATGTTTTTCTTCTCCTCTCATGAGCCCATACAAGTCTCTAAAAGCATGAGTTTGCAACTACTTTACTTTTGGAGAAAATTCAAAACATTCATTATTCAATAGAGCCAAATAGCAAAAACCAGCGTTTTGAATGAAGAATCACATTTCTTGGTAGAATCATGCAGGATTGAAATTTTTGATGGTTTTTTACTCCTCTCAACAGCCCAAACAAGTTTCTAAAAGGATGAGTTTGCAACTACTTTACTTTTGGAGAAAATTCAAAACATTCATTATTCAATAGGGCCCAAACTATCAAAAACCAGCGGTTTCAATGAACACACATGTCTTGGTAGAATCATGCAGGACTGAAATTTTTGATGTTTTACTATTCATCTCATGAGCCCAAACAAGTCTCTAAAAGCATGAGTTTGCAACTACTTTACTTTTGGAGAAAATTCAAAACATTCATTATTCAATAGGGCCCAAACTATCAAAAACCAGCGGTTTCAATGAACACACATTTCTTGGTAGAATCATGCAGGACTGAAATTTTTGATGTTTTTCTACTCCTCTCATGAGCACAAACAAGTCTCTAAAAGCATGAGTTTGCAACTACTTCACTTTTGGAGAAAATTCAAAACATTCATTATTCAATAGAGCCCAATAGCAAAAATCAGGTTTTGAATGAAGAATCACATTTCTTGGTAGAATCATGCAGGATTGAAATTTTTGATGGTTTTTTACTCCTCTCAACAGCCCAAACAAGTTTCTAAAAGGATGAGTTTGCAATTACTTTACTTTTGGAGAAAATTCAAAACATTCATTATTCAATAGGGCCCAAAATATCAAAAACCAGCGGTTTCAATGAACACACATTTCTTGGTAGAATCATGCAGGACTGAAATTTTTGATGTTTTTCTACTCCTCTCATGAGCCCAAACAAGTCTCTAAAAGCATGAGTTTGCAACTACTTCACTTTTGGAGAAAATTCAAAACATTCATTATTCAATAGAGCCCAATAGCAAAAATCAGGTTTTGAATAAAGAATCACATTTCTTGGTAGAATCATGCAGGATTGAAATTTTTGATGGTTTTTTACTCCTCTCAACAGCCCAAACAAGTTTCTAAAAGGATGAGTTTGCAACTACTTTACTTATGGAGAAAATTCAAAACATTCATTATTCAATAGGGCCCAAACTATCAAAAACCAGCGGTTTGAATGAACACACATTTCTTGGTAGAATCATGCAGGACTGAAATTTTTGATGTTTTTCTACTCCTCTCATGAGCCCAAACAAGTCTCTAAAAGCATGAGTTTGCAACTACTTTACTTTTGGAGAAAATTCAAAACATTCATTATTCAATAGGGCCCAAACTATCAAAAACCAGCGGTTTGAATGAACACACATTTCTTGGTAGAATCATGCAGGACTGAAATTTTTGATGTTTTTCTACTCCTCTCATGAGCCCAAACAAGTCTCTAAAAGCATGAGTTTGCAACTACTTTACTTTTGGAGAAAATTCAAAACATTCATTATTCAATAGAGCCCAATAGCAAAAACCAGCGTTTTGAATGAAGAATCACATTTCTTGGTAGAATCATGCAGGATTGAAATTTTTGATGGTTTTTTACTCCTCTCAACAGCCCAAACAAGTTTCTAAAAGGATGAGTTTGCAACTACTTTACTTTTGGAGAAAATTCAAAACATTCATTATTCAATAGGGCCCAAACTATCAAAAACCAGCGGTTTCAATAAACACACATTTCTTGGTAGAATCATGCAGGACTGAAATTTTTGATGTTTTTCTACTCCTCTCATGAGCCCAAACAAGTCTCTAAAAGCATGAGTTTGCAACTACTTTACTTTTGGAGAAAATTCAAAACATTCATTATTCAATAGAGCCCAATAGCAAAAACCAGCGTTTTGAATGAAGAATCACATTTCTTGGTAGAATCATGCAGGATTGAAATTTTTGATGGTTTTTTACTCCTCTCATGAGCCCAAACAAGTTTCTAAAAGGATGAGTTTGCAACTACTTTACTTTTGGAGAAAATTCAAAACATTCATTATTCAATAGGGCCCAAACTACCAAAAACCAGCGGTTTGAATGAACACATTTCTTGGTAGAATCATGCAGGACTGAAATTTTTGATGTTTTTCTACTCCTCTCATGAACCCAAACAAGTCTCTAAAAGCATGAGTTTGCAACTACTTTACTTTTGGAGAAAATTCAAAACATTCACTATTCAATAGAGCCCAATAGCAAAAATCAGGTTTTGAATGAAGAATCACATTTCTTGGTAAAATCATGCAGGATTGAAATTTTTGATGGTTTTTTACTCCTCTCAACAGCCCAAACAAGTTTCTAAAAGGATGAGTTTGCAACTACTTTACTTTTGGAGAAAATTCAAAACATTCATTATTCAATAGGGCCCAAACTATCAAAAACCAGCGGTTTCAATGAACACACATTTCTTGGTAGAATCATGCAGGACTGAAATTTTTGATGTTTTTCTACTCCTCTCATGAGCCCAAACAAGTCTCTAAAAGCATGAGTTTGCAAATACTTTACTTTTGGAGAAAATTCAAAACATTCATTATTCAATAGAGCCCAATAGCAAAAACCAGCGTTTTGAATGAAGAATCACATTTCTTGGTAGAATCATGCAGGATTGAAATTTTTGATGGTTTTTTACTCCTCTCAACAGCCCAAACAAGTTTCTAAAAGGATGAGTTTGCAGCTACTTTACTTTTGGAGAAAATTCAAAACATTCATTATTCAATAGGGCCCAAACTATCAAAAACCAGCGGTTTCAATGAACACACATTTCTTGGTAGAATCATGCAGGACTGAAATTTTTGATGTTTTTCTACTCCTCTCATGAGCAGAAACAAGTCTCTAAAAGCATGAGTTTGCAACTACTTTACTTTTGGAGAAAATTCAAAACATTCATTATTCAATAGAGCCCAATAGCAAAAACCAGCGTTTTGAATGAAGAATCACATTTCTTGGTAGAATCATGCAGGATTGAAATTTTTGATGGTTTTTTACTCCTCTCAACAGCCCAAACAAGTTTCTAAAAGGATGAGTTTGTAACTACTTTACTTTTGGAGAAAATTCAAAACATTCATTATTCAAAAGGGCCCAAACTATCAAAAACCAGCGGTTTCAATGAACACACATTTCTTGGTAGAATCATGCAGGACTGAAATTTTTGATGTTTTTCTACTCCTCTCATGAGCCCAAACAAGTCTCTAAAAGCATGAGTTTGCAACTACTTTACTTTTGGAGAAAATTCAAAACATTCACTATTCAATAGAGCCCAATAGCAAAATTCAGGTTTTGAATGAAGAATCACATTTCTTGGTAAAATCATGCAGGATTGAAATTTTTGATGGTTTTTTACTCCTCTCAACAGCCCAAACAAGTTTCTAAAAGGATGAGTTTGCAACTACTTTACTTTTGGAGAAAATTCAAAACATTACTTATTCAATAGGGCCCAAACTATCAAAAACCAGCGGTTTCAATGAACACACATTTCTTGGTAGAATCATGCAGGACTGAAATTTTTGATGTTTTTCTACTCCTCTCATGAGCCCAAAGAAGTCTCTAAAAGCATGAGTTTGCAACTACTTTACTTTTGGAGAAAATTCAAAACATTCATTATTCAATAGAGCCCAATAGCAAAAACCAGCGTTTTGAATGAAGAATCACATTTCTTGGTAGAATCATGCAGGATTGAAATTTTTGATGGTTTTTTACTCCTCTCAACAGCCCAAACAAGTTTCTAAAAGGATGAGTTTGCAACTACTTTACTTTTGGAGAAAATTCAAAACATTCATTATTCAATAGGGCCCAAACTATCAAAAACCAGCGGTTTCAATGAACACACATTTCTTGGTAGAATCATGCAGGACTGAAATTTTTGATGTTTTTCTTCTCTCATGAGCCCAAACAAGTCTCTAAAAGCATGAGTTTGCAACTACTTTACTTTTGGAGAAAATTCAAAACATTCATTATTCAATAGAGCCCAATAGCAAAAACCAGCGTTTTGAATGAAGAATCACATTTCTTGGTAGAATCATGCAGGATTGAAATTTTTGATGGTTTTTTACTCCTCTCAACAGCCCAAACAAGTTTCTAAAAGGATGAGTTTGCAACTACTTTACTTTTGGAGAAAATTCAAAACATTCATTATTCAATAGGGCCCAAACTATCAAAAACCAGCGGTTTCAATGATCACACATTTCTTGGTAGAATCATGCAGGACTGAAATTTTTGATGTTTTTCTACTCCTCTCATGAGCCCAAACAAGTCTCTAAAAGCATGAGTTTGCAACTACTTTACTTTTGGAGAAAATTCAAAACATTCATTATTCAATAGGGCCCAAACTATCAAAAACCAGCGGTTTGAATGAACACACATTTCTTGGTAGAATCATGCAGGACTGAAATTTTTGATGGTTTTTTACTCCTCTCAACAGCCCAAACAAGTTTCTAAAAGGATGAGTTTGCAACTACTTTACTTTTGGAGAAAATTCAAAACATTCATTATTCAATAGGGCCCAAACTATCAAAAACCAGCGGTTTCAATGAACACACATTACTTGGTAGAATCATGCAGGACTGAAATTTTTGATGTTTTTCTACTCCTCTCATGAGCCCAAACAAGTCTCTAAAAGCATGAGTTTGCAACTACTTTACTTTTGGAGAAAATTCAAAACATTCATTATTCAATAGAGCCCAATAGCAAAAACCAGCGTTTTGAATGAAGAATCACATTTCTTGGTAGAATCATGCAGGATTGAAATTTTTGATGGTTTTTTACTCCTCTCAACAGCCCAAACAAGTTTCTAAAAGGATGAGTTTGCAACTACTTTACTTTTGGAGAAAATTCAAAACATTCATTATTCAATAGGGCCCAAACTATCAAAAACCAGCGGTTTCAATGAACACACATTTCTTGGTAGAATCATGCAGGACTGAAATTTTTGATGTTTTTCTACTCCTCTCATGAGCCCAAACAAGTCTCTAAAAGCATGAGTTTGCAACTACTTTACTTTTGGAGAAAATTCAAAACATTCATTATTCAATAGAGCCCAATAGCAAAAACCAGCGTTTTGAATGAAGAATCACATTTCTTGGTAGAATCATGCAGGATTGAAATTTTTGATGGTTTTTTACTCCTCTCAACAGCCCAAACAAGTTTCTAAAAGGATGAGTTTGTAACTACTTTACTTTTGGAGAAAATTCAAAACATTCATTATTCAATAGGGCCCAAACTATCAAAAACCAGCGGTTTCAATGATCACACATTTCTTGGTAGAATCATGCAGGACTGAAATTTTTGATGTTTTTCTACTCCTCTCATGAGCCCAAACAAGTCTCTAAAAGCATGAGTTTGCATCTACTTTACTTTTGGAGAAAATTCAAAACATTCATTATTCAATAGGGCCCAAACTATCAAAAACCAGCGGTTTGAATGAACACACATTTCTTGGTAGAATCATGCAGGACTGAAATTTTTGATGGTTTTTTACTCCTCTCAACAGCCCAAACAAGTTTCTAAAAGGATGAGTTTGCAACTACTTTACTTTTGGAGAAAATTCAAAACATTCATTATTCAATAGGGCCCAAACTATCAAAAACCAGCGGTTTCAATGAACACACATTACTTGGTAGAATCATGCAGGACTGAAATTTTTGATGTTTTTCTACTCCTCTCATGAGCCCAAACAAGTCTCTAAAAGCATGAGTTTGCAACTACTTTACTTTTGGAGAAAATTCAAAACATTCATTATTCAATAGAGCCCAATAGCAAAAACCAGCGTTTTGAATGAAGAATCACATTTCTTGGTAGAATCATGCAGGATTGAAATTTTTGATGGTTTTTTACTCCTCTCAACAGCCCAAACAAGTTTCTAAAAGGATGAGTTTGCAACTACTTTACTTTTGGAGAAAATTCAAAACATTCATTATTCAATAGGGCCCAAACTATCAAAAACCAGCGGTTTCAATGAACACACATTTCTTGGTAGAATCATGCAGGACTGAAATTTTTGATGTTTTTCTACTCCTCTCATGAGCCCAAACAAGTCTCTAAAAGCATGAGTTTGCAACTACTTTACTTTTGGAGAAAATTCAAAACATTCATTATTCAATAGAGCCCAATAGCAAAAACCAGCGTTTTGAATGAAGAATCACATTTCTTGGTAGAATCATGCAGGATTGAAATTTTTGATGGTTTTTTACTCCTCTCAACAGCCCAAACAAGTTTCTAAAAGGATGAGTTTGTAACTACTTTACTTTTGGAGAAAATTCAAAACATTCATTATTCAATAGGGCCCAAACTATCAAAAACCAGCGGTTTCAATGAACACACATTTCTTGGTAGAATCATGCAGGACTGATATTTTTGATGTTTTTCTACTCCTCTCATGAGCCCAAACAAGTCTCTAAAAGCATGAGTTTGCAACTACTTTACTTTTGGAGAAAATTCAAAACATTCATTATTCAATAGAGCCCAATAGCAAAAACCAGCGTTTTGAATGAAGAATCACATTTCTTGGTAGAATCATGCAGGATTGAAATTTTTGATGGTTTTTTACTCCTCTCAACAGCCCAAACAAGTTTCTAAAAGGATGAGTTTGCAACTACTTTACTTTTGGAGAAAATTCAAAACATTCATTATTCAATAGGGCCCAAACTATCAAAAACCAGCGGTTTCAATGAACACACATTTCTTGGTAGAATCATGCAGGACTCAAATTTTTGATGTTTTTCTACTCCTCTCATGAGCCCAAACAAGTCTCTAAAAGCATGAGTTTGCAACTACTTTACTTTTGGAGAAAATTCAAAACATTCACTATTCAATAGAGCCCAATAGCAAAAATCAGGTTTTGAATGAAGAATCACATTTCTTGGTAAAATCATGCAGGATTGAAATTTTTGATGGTTTTTACTCCTCTCAACAGCCCAAACAAGTTTCTAAAAGGATGAGTTTGCAACTACTTTACTTTTGGAGAAAATTCAAAACATTCATTATTCAATAGGGCCCAAACTATCAAAAACCAGCGGTTTCAATGAACACACATTTCTTGGTAGAATCATGCAGGACTGAAATTTTTGATGTTTTTCTTCTCTCATGAGCCCAAACAAGTCTCTAAAAGCATGAGTTTGCAACTACTTTACTTTTGGAGAAAATTCAAAACATTCATTATTCAATAGAGCCCAATAGCAAAAACCAGCGTTTTGAATGAAGAATCACATTTCTTGGTAGAATCATGCAGGATTGAAATTTTTGATGGTTTTTTACTCCTCTCAACAGCCCAAACAAGTTTCTAAAAGGATGAGTTTGCAACTACTTTACTTTTGGAGAAAATTCAAAACATTCATTATTCAATAGGGCCCAAACTATCAAAAACCAGCGGTTTCAATGATCACACATTTCTTGGTAGAATCATGCAGGACTGAAATTTTTGATGTTTTTCTACTCCTCTCATGAGCCCAAACAAGTCTCTAAAAGCATGAGTTTGCAACTACTTTACTTTTGGAGAAAATTCAAAACATTCATTATTCAATAGGGCCCAAACTATCAAAAACCAGCGGTTTGAATGAACACACATTTCTTGGTAGAATCATGCAGGTCTGAAATTTTTGATGGTTTTTTACTCCTCTCAACAGCCCAAACAAGTTTCTAAAAGGATGAGTTTGCAACTACTTTACTTTTGGAGAAAATTCAAAACATTCATTATTCAATAGGGCCCAAACTATCAAAAACCAGCGGTTTCAATGAACACACATTACTTGGTAGAATCATGCAGGACTGAAATTTTTGATGTTTTTCTACTCCTCTCATGAGCCCAAACAAGTCTCTAAAAGCATGAGTTTGCAACTACTTTACTTTTGGAGAAAATTCAAAACATTCATTATTCAATAGAGCCCAATAGCAAAAACCAGCGTTTTGAATGAAGAATCACATTTCTTGGTAGAATCATGCAGGATTGAAATTTTTGATGGTTTTTTACTCCTCTCAACATCCCAAACAAGTTTCTAAAAGGATGAGTTTGCAACTACTTTACTTTTGGAGAAAATTCAAAACATTCATTATTCAATAGGGCCCAAACTATCAAAAACCAGCGGTTTCAATGAACACACATTTCTTGGTAGAATCATGCAGGACTGAAATTTTTGATGTTTTTCTTCTCTCATGAGCCCAAACAAGTCTCTAAAAGCATGAGTTTGCAACTACTTTACTTTTGGAGAAAATTCAAAACATTCATTATTCAATAGAGCCCAATAGCAAAAACCAGCGTTTTGAATGAAGAATCACATTTCTTGGTAGAATCATGCAGGATTGAAATTTTTGATGGTTTTTTACTCCTCTCAACAGCCCAAACAAGTTTCTAAAAGGATGAGTTTGCAACTACTTTACTTTTGGAGAAAATTCAAAACATTCATTATTCAATAGGGCCCAAACTATCAAAAACCAGCGGTTTCAATGATCACACATTTCTTGGTAGAATCATGCAGGACTGAAATTTTTGATGTTTTTCTACTCCTCTCATGAGCCCAAACAAGTCTCTAAAAGCATGAGTTTGCAACTACTTTACTTTTGGAGAAAATTCAAAACATTCATTATTCAATAGGGCCCAAACTATCAAAAACCAGCGGTTTCAATGAACACACATTACTTGGTAGAATCATGCAGGACTGAAATTTTTGATGTTTTTCTACTCCTCTCATGAGCCCAAACAAGTCTCTAAAAGCATGAGTTTGCAACTACTTTACTTTTGGAGAAAATTCAAAACATTCATTATTCAATAGAGCCCAATAGCAAAAACCAGCGTTTTGAATGAAGAATCACATTTCTTGGTAGAATCATGCAGGATTGAAATTTTTGATGGTTTTTTACTCCTCTCAACAGCCCAAACAAGTTTCTAAAAGGATGAGTTTGCAACTACTTTACTTTTGGAGAAAATTCAAAACATTCATTATTCAATAGGGCCCAAACTATCAAAAACCAGCGGTTTCAATGATCACACATTTCTTGGTAGAATCATGCAGGACTGAAATTTTTGATGTTTTTCTACTCCTCTCATGAGCCCAAACAAGTCTCTAAAAGCATGAGTTTGCAACTACTTTACTTTTGGAGAAAATTCAAAACATTCATTATTCAATAGGGCCCAAACTATCAAAAACCAGCGGTTTCAATGAACACACATTACTTGGTAGAATCATGCAGGACTGAAATTTTTGATGTTTTTCTACTCCTCTCATGAGCCCAAACAAGTCTCTAAAAGCATGAGTTTGCAACTACTTTACTTTTGGAGAAAATTCAAAACATTCATTATTCAATAGAGCCCAATAGCAAAAACCAGCGTTTTGAATGAAGAATCACATTTCTTGGTAGAATCATGCAGGATTGAAATTTTTGATGGTTTTTTACTCCTCTCAACAGCCCAAACAAGTTTCTAAAAGGATGAGTTTGCAACTACTTTACTTTTGGAGAAAATTCAAAACATTCATTATTCAATAGGGCCCAAACTATCAAAAACCAGCGGTTTCAATGAACACACATTTCTTGGTAGAATCATGCAGGACTGAAATTTTTGATGTTTTTCTACTCCTCTCATGAGCCCAAACAAGTCTCTAAAAGCATGAGTTTGCAACTACTTTACTTTTGGAGAAAATTCAAAACATTCATTATTCAATAGAGCCCAATAGCAAAAACCAGCGTTTTGAATGAAGAATCACATTTCTTGGTAGGATTGAAATTTTTGATGGTTTTTTACTCTCAACAGCCCAAACAAGTTTCTAAAAGGGTGAGTATGCAACTACTTTACTTTTGGAGAAAATTCAAAACATTCATTATTCAATAGGGCCCAAACTATCAAAAACCAGCGGTTTCAATGAACACACATTTCTTGGTAGAATCATGCAGGACTGAAATTTTTGATGTTTTTCTACTCCTCTCATGAGCCCAAACAAGTCTCTAAAAGCATGAGTTTGCAACTACTTTACTTTTGGAGAAAATTCAAAACATTCATTATTCAATAGAGCCCAATAGCAAAAACCAGCGTTTTGAATGAAGAATCACATTTCTTGGTAGAATCATGCAGGATTGAAATTTTTGATGGTTTTTTACTCCTCTCAACAGCCCAAACAAGTTTCTAAAAGGATGAGTTTGCAACTACTTTACTTTTGGAGAAAATTCAAAACATTCATTATTCAATAGGGCCCAAACTATCAAAAACCAGCGGTTTCAATGAACACACATTTCTTGGTAGAATCATGCAGGACTGAAATTTTTGATGTTTTTCTACTCCTCTCATGAGCCCAAACAAGTCTCTAAAAGCATGAGTTTGCAACTACTTTACTTTTGGAGAAAATTCAAAACATTCATTATTCAATAGAGCCCAATAGCAAAAACCAGCGTTTTGAATGAAGAATCACATTTCTTGGTAGAATCATGCAGGATTGAAATTTTTGATGGTTTTTTACTCCTCTCAACAGCCCAAACAAGTTTCTAAAAGGATGAGTTTGTAACTACTTTACTTTTGGAGAAAATTCAAAACATTCATTATTCAATAGGGCCCAAACTATCAAAAACCAGCGGTTTCAATGAACACACATTTCTTGGTAGAATCATGCAGGACTGATATTTTTGATGTTTTTCTACTCCTCTCATGAGCCCAAACAAGTCTCTAAAAGCATGAGTTTGCAACTACTTTACTTTTGGAGAAAATTCAAAACATTCATTATTCAATAGAGCCCAATAGCAAAAACCAGCGTTTTGAATGAAGAATCACATTTCTTGGTAGAATCATGCAGGATTGAAATTTTTGATGGTTTTTTACTCCTCTCAACAGCCCAAACAAGTTTCTAAAAGGATGAGTTTGCAACTACTTTACTTTTGGAGAAAATTCAAAACATTCATTATTCAATAGGGCCCAAACTATCAAAAACCAGCGGTTTCAATGAACACACATTTCTTGGTAGAATCATGCAGGACTCAAATTTTTGATGTTTTTCTACTCCTCTCATGAGCCCAAACAAGTCTCTAAAAGCATGAGTTTGCAACTACTTTACTTTTGGAGAAAATTCAAAACATTCACTATTCAATAGAGCCCAATAGCAAAAATCAGGTTTTGAATGAAGAATCACATTTCTTGGTAAAATCATGCAGGATTGAAATTTTTGATGGTTTTTACTCCTCTCAACAGCCCAAACAAGTTTCTAAAAGGATGAGTTTGCAACTACTTTACTTTTGGAGAAAATTCAAAACATTCATTATTCAATAGGGCCCAAACTATCAAAAACCAGCGGTTTCAATGAACACACATTTCTTGGTAGAATCATGCAGGACTGAAATTTTTGATGTTTTTCTTCTCTCATGAGCCCAAACAAGTCTCTAAAAGCATGAGTTTGCAACTACTTTACTTTTGGAGAAAATTCAAAACATTCATTATTCAATAGAGCCCAATAGCAAAAACCAGCGTTTTGAATGAAGAATCACATTTCTTGGTAGAATCATGCAGGATTGAAATTTTTGATGGTTTTTTACTCCTCTCAACAGCCCAAACAAGTTTCTAAAAGGATGAGTTTGCAACTACTTTACTTTTGGAGAAAATTCAAAACATTCATTATTCAATAGGGCCCAAACTATCAAAAACCAGCGGTTTCAATGATCACACATTTCTTGGTAGAATCATGCAGGACTGAAATTTTTGATGTTTTTCTACTCCTCTCATGAGCCCAAACAAGTCTCTAAAAGCATGAGTTTGCAACTACTTTACTTTTGGAGAAAATTCAAAACATTCATTATTCAATAGGGCCCAAACTATCAAAAACCAGCGGTTTGAATGAACACACATTTCTTGGTAGAATCATGCAGGTCTGAAATTTTTGATGGTTTTTTACTCCTCTCAACAGCCCAAACAAGTTTCTAAAAGGATGAGTTTGCAACTACTTTACTTTTGGAGAAAATTCAAAACATTCATTATTCAATAGGGCCCAAACTATCAAAAACCAGCGGTTTCAATGAACACACATTACTTGGTAGAATCATGCAGGACTGAAATTTTTGATGTTTTTCTACTCCTCTCATGAGCCCAAACAAGTCTCTAAAAGCATGAGTTTGCAACTACTTTACTTTTGGAGAAAATTCAAAACATTCATTATTCAATAGAGCCCAATAGCAAAAACCAGCGTTTTGAATGAAGAATCACATTTCTTGGTAGAATCATGCAGGATTGAAATTTTTGATGGTTTTTTACTCCTCTCAACATCCCAAACAAGTTTCTAAAAGGATGAGTTTGCAACTACTTTACTTTTGGAGAAAATTCAAAACATTCATTATTCAATAGGGCCCAAACTATCAAAAACCAGCGGTTTCAATGAACACACATTTCTTGGTAGAATCATGCAGGACTGAAATTTTTGATGTTTTTCTTCTCTCATGAGCCCAAACAAGTCTCTAAAAGCATGAGTTTGCAACTACTTTACTTTTGGAGAAAATTCAAAACATTCATTATTCAATAGAGCCCAATAGCAAAAACCAGCGTTTTGAATGAAGAATCACATTTCTTGGTAGAATCATGCAGGATTGAAATTTTTGATGGTTTTTTACTCCTCTCAACAGCCCAAACAAGTTTCTAAAAGGATGAGTTTGCAACTACTTTACTTTTGGAGAAAATTCAAAACATTCATTATTCAATAGGGCCCAAACTATCAAAAACCAGCGGTTTCAATGATCACACATTTCTTGGTAGAATCATGCAGGACTGAAATTTTTGATGTTTTTCTACTCCTCTCATGAGCCCAAACAAGTCTCTAAAAGCATGAGTTTGCAACTACTTTACTTTTGGAGAAAATTCAAAACATTCATTATTCAATAGGGCCCAAACTATCAAAAACCAGCGGTTTCAATGAACACACATTACTTGGTAGAATCATGCAGGACTGAAATTTTTGATGTTTTTCTACTCCTCTCATGAGCCCAAACAAGTCTCTAAAAGCATGAGTTTGCAACTACTTTACTTTTGGAGAAAATTCAAAACATTCATTATTCAATAGAGCCCAATAGCAAAAACCAGCGTTTTGAATGAAGAATCACATTTCTTGGTAGAATCATGCAGGATTGAAATTTTTGATGGTTTTTTACTCCTCTCAACAGCCCAAACAAGTTTCTAAAAGGATGAGTTTGCAACTACTTTACTTTTGGAGAAAATTCAAAACATTCATTATTCAATAGGGCCCAAACTATCAAAAACCAGCGGTTTCAATGATCACACATTTCTTGGTAGAATCATGCAGGACTGAAATTTTTGATGTTTTTCTACTCCTCTCATGAGCCCAAACAAGTCTCTAAAAGCATGAGTTTGCAACTACTTTACTTTTGGAGAAAATTCAAAACATTCATTATTCAATAGGGCCCAAACTATCAAAAACCAGCGGTTTCAATGAACACACATTACTTGGTAGAATCATGCAGGACTGAAATTTTTGATGTTTTTCTACTCCTCTCATGAGCCCAAACAAGTCTCTAAAAGCATGAGTTTGCAACTACTTTACTTTTGGAGAAAATTCAAAACATTCATTATTCAATAGAGCCCAATAGCAAAAACCAGCGTTTTGAATGAAGAATCACATTTCTTGGTAGAATCATGCAGGATTGAAATTTTTGATGGTTTTTTACTCCTCTCAACAGCCCAAACAAGTTTCTAAAAGGATGAGTTTGCAACTACTTTACTTTTGGAGAAAATTCAAAACATTCATTATTCAATAGGGCCCAAACTATCAAAAACCAGCGGTTTCAATGAACACACATTTCTTGGTAGAATCATGCAGGACTGAAATTTTTGATGTTTTTCTACTCCTCTCATGAGCCCAAACAAGTCTCTAAAAGCATGAGTTTGCAACTACTTTACTTTTGGAGAAAATTCAAAACATTCATTATTCAATAGAGCCCAATAGCAAAAACCAGCGTTTTGAATGAAGAATCACATTTCTTGGTAGGATTGAAATTTTTGATGGTTTTTTACTCTCAACAGCCCAAACAAGTTTCTAAAAGGGTGAGTATGCAACTACTTTACTTTTGGAGAAAATTCAAAACATTCATTATTCAATAGGGCCCAAACTATCAAAAACCAGCGGTTTCAATGAACACACATTTCTTGGTAGAATCATGCAGGACTGAAATTTTTGATGTTTTTCTACTCCTCTCATGAGCCCAAACAAGTCTCTAAAAGCATGAGTTTGCAACTACTTTACTTTTGGAGAAAATTCAAAACATTCATTATTCAATAGAGCCCAATAGCAAAAACCAGCGTTTTGAATGAAGAATCACATTTCTTGGTAGAATCATGCAGGATTGAAATTTTTGATGGTTTTTTACTCCTCTCAACAGCCCAAACAAGTTTCTAAAAGGATGAGTTTGCAACTACTTTACTTTTGGAGAAAATTCAAAACATTCATTATTCAATAGGGCCCAAACTATCAAAAACCAGCGGTTTCAATGAACACACATTTCTTGGTAGAATCATGCAGGACTGAAATTTTTGATGTTTTTCTACTCCTCTCATGAGCCCAAACAAGTCTCTAAAAGCATGAGTTTGCAACTACTTTACTCTTGGAGAAAATTCAAAACATTCATTATTCAATAGAGCCCAATAGCAAAAACCAGCGTTTTGAATGAAGAATCACATTTCTTGGTAGAATCATGTAGGATTGAAATTTTTGATGGTTTTTTACTCCTCTCAACAGCCCAAACAAGTTTCTAAAAGGATGAGTTTGCAACTACTTTACTTTTGGAGAAAATTCAAAACATTCATTATTCAATAGGGCCCAAACTATCAAAAACCAGCGGTTTGAATGAACACATTTCTTGGTAGAATCATGCAGGACTGAAATTTTTGATGTTTTTCTACTCTCATGAGCCCAAACAAGTCTCTAAAAGCATGAGTTTGCAACTACTTTACTTTTGGAGAAAATTCAAAACATTCACTATTCAATAGAGCCCAATAGCAAAAATCAGGTTTTGAATGAAGAATCACATTTCTTGGTAAAATCATGCAGGATTGAAATTTTTGATGGTTTTTTACTCCTCTCAACAGCCCAAACAAGTTTCTAAAAGGATGAGTTTGCAACTACTTTACTTTTGGAGAAAATTCAAAACATTCATTATTCAATAGGGCCCAAACTATCAAAAACCAGCGGTTTCAATGAACACACATTTCTTGGTAGAATCATGCAGGACTGAAATTTTTGATGTTTTTCTACTCCTCTCATGAGCCCAAACAAGTCTCTAAAAGCATGAGTTTGCAACTACTTTACTTTTGGAGAAAATTCAAAACATTCATTATTCAATAGAGCCCAATAGCAAAAACCAGCGTTTTGAATGAAGAATCACATTTCTTGGTAGAATCATGCAGGATTGAAATTTTTGATGGTTTTTTACTCCTCTCAACAGCCCAAACAAGTTTCTAAAAGGATGAGTTTGCAACTACTTTACTTTTGGAGAAAATTCAAAACATTCATTATTCAATAGGGCCCAAACTATCAAAAACCAGCGGTTTCAATGAACACACATTTCTTGGTAGAATCATGCAGGACTGAAATTTTTGATGTTTTTCTACTCCTCTCATGAGCCCAAACAAGTCTCTAAAAGCATGAGTTTGCAACTACTTTACTTTTGGAGAAAATTCAAAACATTCATTATTCAATAGAGCCCAATAGCAAAAACCAGCGTTTTGAATGAAGAATCACATTTCTTGGTAGGATTGAAATTTTTGATGGTTTTTTACTCCTCTCAACAGCCCAAACAAGTTTCTAAAAGGATGAGTTTGCAACTACTTTACTTTTGGAGAAAATTCAAAACATTCATTATTCAATAGGGCCCAAACTATCAAAAACCAGCGGTTTCAATGAACACACATTTCTTGGTAGAATCATGCAGGACTGAAATTTTTGATGTTTTTCTACTCCTCTCATGAGCCCAAACAAGTCTCTAAAAGCATGAGTTTGCAACTACTTTACTTTTGGAGAAAATTCAAAACATTCATTATTCAATAGAGCCCAATAGCAAAAACCAGCGTTTTGAATGAAGAATCACATTTCTTGGTAGAATCATGCAGGATTGAAATTTTTGATGGTTTTTTACTCCTCTCAACAGCCCAAACAAGTTTCTTAAAGGATGAGTTTGCAACTACTTTACGTTTGGAGAAAATTCAAAACATTCACTATTCAATAGAGCCCAATAGCAAAAATCAGGTTTTGAATGAAGAATCACATTTCTTGGTAAAATCATGCAGGATTGAAATTTTTGATGGTTTTTTACTCCTCTCAACAGCCCAAACAAGTTTCTTAAAGGATGAGTTTGCAACTACTTTACGTTTGGAGAAAATTCAAAACATTCATTATTCAATAGGGCCCAAACTATCAAAAACCAGCGGTTTCAATGAACACACATTTCTTGGTAGAATCATGCAGGACTGAAATTTTTGATGTTTTTCTACTCCTCTCATGAGCCCAAACAAGTCTCTAAAAGCATGAGTTTGCAACTACTTTACTTTTGGAGAAAATTCAAAACATTCATTATTCAATAGAGCCCAATAGCAAAAACCAGCGTTTTGAATGAAGAATCACATTTCTTGGTAGAATCATGCAGGATTGAAATTTTTGATGGTTTTTTACTCCTCTCAACAGCCCAAACAAGTTTCTAAAAGGATGAGTTTGCAACTACTTTACTTTTGGAGAAAATTCAAAACATTCATTATTCAATAGGGCCCAAACTATCAAAAACCAGCGGTTTCAATGAACACACATTTCTTGGTAGAATCATGCAGGACTGAAATTTTTGATGTTTTTCTACTCCTCTCATGAGCCCAAACAAGTCTCTAAAAGCATGAGTTTGCAACTACTTTACTCTTGGAGAAAATTCAAAACATTCATTATTCAATAGAGCCCAATAGCAAAAACCAGCGTTTTGAATGAAGAATCACATTTCTTGGTAGAATCATGTAGGATTGAAATTTTTGATGGTTTTTTACTCCTCTCAACAGCCCAAACAAGTTTCTAAAAGGATGAGTTTGCAACTACTTTACTTTTGGAGAAAATTCAAAACATTCATTATTCAATAGGGCCCAAACTATCAAAAACCAGCGGTTTGAATGAACACATTTCTTGGTAGAATCATGCAGGACTGAAATTTTTGATGTTTTTCTACTCTCATGAGCCCAAACAAGTCTCTAAAAGCATGAGTTTGCAACTACTTTACTTTTGGAGAAAATTCAAAACATTCACTATTCAATAGAGCCCAATAGCAAAAATCAGGTTTTGAATGAAGAATCACATTTCTTGGTAAAATCATGCAGGATTGAAATTTTTGATGGTTTTTTACTCCTCTCAACAGCCCAAACAAGTTTCTAAAAGGATGAGTTTGCAACTACTTTACTTTTGGAGAAAATTCAAAACATTCATTATTCAATAGGGCCCAAACTATCAAAAACCAGCGGTTTCAATGAACACACATTTCTTGGTAGAATCATGCAGGACTGAAATTTTTGATGTTTTTCTACTCCTCTCATGAGCCCAAACAAGTCTCTAAAAGCATGAGTTTGCAACTACTTTACTTTTGGAGAAAATTCAAAACATTCATTATTCAATAGAGCCCAATAGCAAAAACCAGCGTTTTGAATGAAGAATCACATTTCTTGGTAGAATCATGCAGGATTGAAATTTTTGATGGTTTTTTACTCCTCTCAACAGCCCAAACAAGTTTCTAAAAGGATGAGTTTGCAACTACTTTACTTTTGGAGAAAATTCAAAACATTCATTATTCAATAGGGCCCAAACTATCAAAAACCAGCGGTTTCAATGAACACACATTTCTTGGTAGAATCATGCAGGACTGAAATTTTTGATGTTTTTCTACTCCTCTCATGAGCCCAAACAAGTCTCTAAAAGCATGAGTTTGCAACTACTTTACTTTTGGAGAAAATTCAAAACATTCATTATTCAATAGAGCCCAATAGCAAAAACCAGCGTTTTGAATGAAGAATCACATTTCTTGGTAGGATTGAAATTTTTGATGGTTTTTTACTCCTCTCAACAGCCCAAACAAGTTTCTAAAAGGATGAGTTTGCAACTACTTTACTTTTGGAGAAAATTCAAAACATTCATTATTCAATAGGGCCCAAACTATCAAAAACCAGCGGTTTCAATGAACACACATTTCTTGGTAGAATCATGCAGGACTGAAATTTTTGATGTTTTTCTACTCCTCTCATGAGCCCAAACAAGTCTCTAAAAGCATGAGTTTGCAACTACTTTACTTTTGGAGAAAATTCAAAACATTCATTATTCAATAGAGCCCAATAGCAAAAACCAGCGTTTTGAATGAAGAATCACATTTCTTGGTAGAATCATGCAGGATTGAAATTTTTGATGGTTTTTTACTCCTCTCAACAGCCCAAACAAGTTTCTAAAAGGATGAGTTTGCAACTACTTTACTTTTGGAGAAAATTCAAAACATTCATTATTCAATAGGGCACAAACTATCAAAAACCAGCGGTTTGAATGAACACATTTCTTGGTAGAATCATGCAGGACTGAAATTTTTGATGTTTTTCTACTCCTCTCATGAGCCCAAACAAGTCTCTAAAAGCATGAGTTTGCAACTACTTTACTTTTGGAGAAAATTCAAAACATTCACTATTCAATAGAGCCCAATAGCAAAAATCAGGTTTTGAATGAAGAATCACATTTCTTGGTAAAATCATGCAGGATTGAAATTTTTGATGGTTTTTTACTCCTCTCAACAGCCCAAACAAGTTTCTTAAAGGATGAGTTTGCAACTACTTTACGTTTGGAGAAAATTCAAAACATTCATTATTCAATAGGGCCCAAACTATCAAAAACCAGCGGTTTCAATGAACACACATTTCTTGGTAGAATCATGCAGGACTGAAATTTTTGATGTTTTTCTACTCCTCTCATGAGCCCAAACAAGTCTCTAAAAGCATGAGTTTGCAACTACTTTACTTTTGGAGAAAATTCAAAACATTCATTATTCAATAGAGCCCAATAGCAAAAACCAGCGTTTTGAATGAAGAATCACATTTCTTGGTAGAATCATGCAGGATTGAAATTTTTGATGGTTTTTTACTCCTCTCAACAGCCCAAACAAGTTTCTAAAAGGATGAGTTTGCAACTACTTTACTTTTGGAGAAAATTCAAAACATTCATTATTCAATAGGGCCCAAACTATCAAAAACCAGCGGTTTCAATGAACACACATTTCTTGGTAGAATCATGCAGGACTGAAATTTTTGATGTTTTTCTACTCCTCTCATGAGCCCAAACAAGTCTCTAAAAGCATGAGTTTGCAACTACTTTACTCTTGGAGAAAATTCAAAACATTCATTATTCAATAGAGCCCAATAGCAAAAACCAGCGTTTTGAATGAAGAATCACATTTCTTGGTAGAATCATGTAGGATTGAAATTTTTGATGGTTTTTTACTCCTCTCAACAGCCCAAACAAGTTTCTAAAAGGATGAGTTTGCAACTACTTTACTTTTGGAGAAAATTCAAAACATTCATTATTCAATAGGGCCCAAACTATCAAAAACCAGCGGTTTGAATGAACACATTTCTTGGTAGAATCATGCAGGACTGAAATTTTTGATGTTTTTCTACTCTCATGAGCCCAAACAAGTCTCTAAAAGCATGAGTTTGCAACTACTTTACTTTTGGAGAAAATTCAAAACATTCACTATTCAATAGAGCCCAATAGCAAAAATCAGGTTTTGAATGAAGAATCACATTTCTTGGTAAAATCATGCAGGATTGAAATTTTTGATGGTTTTTTACTCCTCTCAACAGCCCAAACAAGTTTCTAAAAGGATGAGTTTGCAACTACTTTACTTTTGGAGAAAATTCAAAACATTCATTATTCAATAGGGCCCAAACTATCAAAAACCAGCGGTTTCAATGAACACACATTTCTTGGTAGAATCATGCAGGACTGAAATTTTTGATGTTTTTCTACTCCTCTCATGAGCCCAAACAAGTCTCTAAAAGCATGAGTTTGCAACTACTTTACTTTTGGAGAAAATTCAAAACATTCATTATTCAATAGAGCCCAATAGCAAAAACCAGCGTTTTGAATGAAGAATCACATTTCTTGGTAGAATCATGCAGGATTGAAATTTTTGATGGTTTTTTACTCCTCTCAACAGCCCAAACAAGTTTCTAAAAGGATGAGTTTGCAACTACTTTACTTTTGGAGAAAATTCAAAACATTCATTATTCAATAGGGCCCAAACTATCAAAAACCAGCGGTTTCAATGAACACACATTTCTTGGTAGAATCATGCAGGACTGAAATTTTTGATGTTTTTCTACTCCTCTCATGAGCCCAAACAAGTCTCTAAAAGCATGAGTTTGCAACTACTTTACTTTTGGAGAAAATTCAAAACATTCATTATTCAATAGAGCCCAATAGCAAAAACCAGCGTTTTGAATGAAGAATCACATTTCTTGGTAGGATTGAAATTTTTGATGGTTTTTTACTCCTCTCAACAGCCCAAACAAGTTTCTAAAAGGATGAGTTTGCAACTACTTTACTTTTGGAGAAAATTCAAAACATTCATTATTCAATAGGGCCCAAACTATCAAAAACCAGCGGTTTCAATGAACACACATTTCTTGGTAGAATCATGCAGGACTGAAATTTTTGATGTTTTTCTACTCCTCTCATGAGCCCAAACAAGTCTCTAAAAGCATGAGTTTGCAACTACTTTACTTTTGGAGAAAATTCAAAACATTCATTATTCAATAGAGCCCAATAGCAAAAACCAGCGTTTTGAATGAAGAATCACATTTCTTGGTAGAATCATGCAGGATTGAAATTTTTGATGGTTTTTTACTCCTCTCAACAGCCCAAACAAGTTTCTAAAAGGATGAGTTTGCAACTACTTTACTTTTGGAGAAAATTCAAAACATTCATTATTCAATAGGGCACAAACTATCAAAAACCAGCGGTTTGAATGAACACATTTCTTGGTAGAATCATGCAGGACTGAAATTTTTGATGTTTTTCTACTCCTCTCATGAGCCCAAACAAGTCTCTAAAAGCATGAGTTTGCAACTACTTTACTTTTGGAGAAAATTCAAAACATTCACTATTCAATAGAGCCCAATAGCAAAAATCAGGTTTTGAATGAAGAATCACATTTCTTGGTAAAATCATGCAGGATTGAAATTTTTGATGGTTTTTTACTCCTCTCAACAGCCCAAACAAGTTTCTTAAAGGATGAGTTTGCAACTACTTTACGTTTGGAGAAAATTCAAAACATTCATTATTCAATAGGGCCCAAACTATCAAAAACCAGCGGTTTCAATGAACACACATTTCTTGGTAGAATCATGCAGGACTGAAATTTTTGATGTTTTTCTACTCCTCTCATGAGCCCAAACAAGTCTCTAAAAGCATGAGTTTGCAACTACTTTACTTTTGGAGAAAATTCAAAACATTCATTATTCAATAGAGCCCAATAGCAAAAACCAGCGTTTTGAATGAAGAATCACATTTCTTGGTAGAATCATGCAGGATTGAAATTTTTGATGGTTTTTTACTCCTCTCAACAGCCCAAACAAGTTTCTAAAAGGATGAGTTTGCAACTACTTTACTTTTGGAGAAAATTCAAAACATTCATTATTCAATAGGGCCCAAACAATCAAAAACCAGCGGTTTCAATGAACACACATTTCTTGGTAGAATCATGCAGGACTGATATTTTTGATGTTTTTCTACTCCTCTCATGAGCCCAAACAAGTCTCTAAAAGCATGAGTTTGCAACTACTTTACTTTTGGAGAAAATTCAAAACATTCATTATTCAATAGAGCCCAATAGCAAAAACCAGCGTTTTGAATGAAGAATCACATTTCTTGGTAGAATCATGCAGGATTGAAATTTTTGATGGTTTTTTACTCCTCTCAACAGCCCAAACAAGTTTCTAAAAGGATGAGTTTGCAACTACTTTACTTTTGGAGAAAATTCAAAACATTCATTATTCAATAGGGCCCAAACTATCAAAAACCAGCGGTTTCAATGAACACACATTTCTTGGTAGAATCATGCAGGACTGACATTTTTGATGTTTTTCTTCTCTCATGAGCCCAAACAAGTCTCTAAAAGCATGAGTTTGCAACTACTTTACTTTTGGAGAAAATTCAAAACATTCATTATTCAATAGAGCCCAATAGCAAAAACCAGCGTTTTGAATGAAGAATCACATTTCTTGGTAGAATCATGCAGGATTGAAATTTTTGATGGTTTTTTACTCCTCTCAACAGCCCAAACAAGTTTCTAAAAGGATGAGTTTGCAACTACTTTACTTTTGGAGAAAATTCAAAACATTCATTATTCAATAGGGCCCAAACTATCAAAAACCAGCGGTTTCAATGATCACACATTTCTTGGTAGAATCATGCAGGACTGAAATTTTTGATGTTTTTCTACTCCTCTCATGAGCCCAAACAAGTCTCTAAAAGCATGAGTTTGCAACTACTTTACTTTTGGAGAAAATTCAAAACATTCATTATTCAATAGGGCCCAAACTATCAAAAACCAGCGGTTTGAATGAACACACATTTCTTGGTAGAATCATGCAGGACTGAAATTTTTGATGGTTTTTTACTCCTCTCAACAGCCCAAACAAGTTTCTAAAAGGATGAGTTTGCAACTACTTTACTTTTGGAGAAAATTCAAAACATTCATTATTCAATAGGGCCCAAACTATCAAAAACCAGCGGTTTCAATGAACACACATTACTTGGTAGAATCATGCAGGACTGAAATTTTTGATGTTTTTCTACTCCTCTCATGAGCCCAAACAAGTCTCTAAAAGCATGAGTTTGCAACTACTTTACTTTTGGAGAAAATTCAAAACATTCATTATTCAATAGAGCCCAATAGCAAAAACCAGCGTTTTGAATGAAGAATCACATTTCTTGGTAGAATCATGCAGGATTGAAATTTTTGATGGTTTTTTACTCCTCTCAACAGCCCAAACAAGTTTCTAAAAGGATGAGTTTGCAACTACTTTACTTTTGGAGAAAATTCAAAACATTCATTATTCAATAGAGCCCAAACTATCAAAAACCAGCGGTTTCAATGAACACACATTTCTTGGTAGAATCATGCAGGACTGAAATTTTTGATGTTTTTCTTCTCTCATGAGCCCAAACAAGTCTCTAAAAGCATGAGTTTGCAACTACTTTACTTTTGGAGAAAATTCAAAACATTCATTATTCAATAGAGCCCAATAGCAAAAACCAGCGTTTTGAATGAAGAATCACATTTCTTGGTAGAATCATGCAGGATTGAAATTTTTGATGGTTTTTTACTCCTCTCAACAGCCCAAACAAGTTTCTAAAAGGATGAGTTTGCAACTACTTTACTTTTGGAGAAAATTCAAAACATTCATTATTCAATAGGGCCCAAACTATCAAAAACCAGCGGTTTCAATGATCACACATTTCTTGGTAGAATCATGCAGGACTGAAATTTTTGATGTTTTTCTACTCCTCTCATGAGCCCAAACAAGTCTCTAAAAGCATGAGTTTGCAACTACTTTACTTTTGGAGAAAATTCAAAACATTCATTATTCAATAGGGCCCAAACTATCAAAAACCAGCGGTTTGAATGAACACACATTTCATGGTAGAATCATGCAGGACTGAAATTTTTGATGGTTTTTTACTCCTCTCAACAGCCCAAACAAGTTTCTAAAAGGATGAGTTTGCAACTACTTTACTTTTGGAGAAAATTCAAAACATTCATTATTCAATAGGGCCCAAACTATCAAAAACCAGCCGTTTCAATGAACACACATTACTTGGTAGAATCATGCAGGACTGAAATTTTTGATGTTTTTCTACTCCTCTCATGAGCCCAAACAAGTCTCTAAAAGCATGAGTTTGCAACTACTTTACTTTTGGAGAAAATTCAAAACATTCATTATTCAATAGAGCCCAATAGCAAAAACCAGCGTTTTGAATGAAGAATCACATTTCTTGGTAGAATCATGCAGGATTGAAATTTTTGATGGTTTTTTACTCCTCTCAACAGCCCAAACAAGTTTCTAAAAGGATGAGTTTGCAACTACTTTACTTTTGGAGAAAATTCAAAACATTCATTATTCAATAGGGCCCAAACTATCAAAAACCATCGGTTTCAATGAACACACATTTCTTGGTAGAATCATGCAGGACTGAAATTTTTGATGTTTTTCTACTCCTCTCATGAGCCCAAACAAGTCTCTAAAAGCATGAGTTTGCAACTACTTTACTTTTGGAGAAAATTCAAAACATTCATTATTCAATAGAGCCCAATAGCAAAAACCAGCGTTTTGAATGAAGAATCACATTTCTTGGTAGGATTGAAATTTTTGATGGTTTTTTACTCTCAACAGCCCAAACAAGTTTCTAAAAGGGTGAGTTTGCAACTACTTTACTTTTGGAGAAAATTCAAAACATTCATTATTCAATACGGCCCAAACTATCAAAAACCAGCGGTTTCAATGAACACACATTTCTTGGTAGAATCATGCAGGATTGAAATTTTTGATGGTTTTTTACTCCTCTCAACAGCCCAAACAAGTTTCTAAAAGGATGAGTTTGCAACTACTTTACTTTTGGAGAAAATTCAAAACATTCATTATTCAATAGGGCCCAAACTATCAAAAACCAGCGGTTTCAATGAACACACATTTCTTGGTAGAATCATGCAGGACTGAAATTTTTGATGTTTTTCTACTCCTCTCATGAGCCCAAACAAGTCTCTAAAAGCATGAGTTTGCAACTACTTTACTTTTGGAGAAAATTCAAAACATTCATTATTCAATAGAGCCCAATAGCAAAAACCAGCGTTTTGAATGAAGAATCACATTTCTTGGTAGAATCATGCAGGATTGAAATTTTTGATGGTTTTTTACTCCTCTCAACAGCCCAAACAAGTTTCTAAAAGGATGAGTTTGCAACTACTTTACTTTTGGAGAAAATTCAAAACATTCATTATTCAATAGGGCCCAAACTATCAAAAACCAGCGGTTTCAATGAACACACATTTCTTGGTAGAATCATGCAGGACTGATATTTTTGATGTTTTTCTACTCCTCTCATGAGCCCAAACAAGTCTCTAAAAGCATGAGTTTGCAACTACTTTACTTTTGGAGAAAATTCAAAACATTCATTATTCAATAGAGCCCAATAGCAAAAACCAGCGTTTTGAATGAAGAATCACATTTCTTGGTAGGATTGAAATTTTTGATGGTTTTTTACTCCTCTCAACAGCCCAAACAAGTTTCTAAAAGGATGAGTTTGCAACTACTTTACTTTTGGAGAAAATTCAAAACATTCATTATTCAATAGGGCCCAAACTATCAAAAACCAGCGGTTTCAATGAACACACATTTCTTGGTAGAATCATGCAGGACTGAAATTTTTGATGTTTTTCTACTCCTCTCATGAGCCCAAACAAGTCTCTAAAAGCATGAGTTTGCAACTACTTTACTTTTGGAGAAAATTCAAAACATTCATTATTCAATAGAGCCCAATAGCAAAAACCAGCGTTTTGAATGAAGAATCACATTTCTTGGTAGAATCATGCAGGATTGAAATTTTTGATGGTTTTTTACTCCTCTCAACAGCCCAAACAAGTTTCTAAAAGGATGAGTTTGCAACTACTTTACTTTTGGAGAAAATTCAAAACATTCATTATTCAATAGGGCACAAACTATCAAAAACCAGCGGTTTGAATGAACACATTTCTTGGTAGAATCATGCAGGACTGAAATTTTTGATGTTTTTCTACTCCTCTCATGAGCCCAAACAAGTCTCTAAAAGCATGAGTTTGCAACTACTTTACTTTTGGAGAAAATTCAAAACATTCACTATTCAATAGAGCCCAATAGCAAAAATCAGGTTTTGAATGAAGAATCACATTTCTTGGTAAAATCATGCAGGATTGAAATTTTTGATGGTTTTTTACTCCTCTCAACAGCCCAAACAAGTTTCTTAAAGGATGAGTTTGCAACTACTTTACGTTTGGAGAAAATTCAAAACATTCATTATTCAATAGGGCCCAAACTATCAAAAACCAGCGGTTTCAATGAACACACATTTCTTGGTAGAATCATGCAGGACTGAAATTTTTGATGTTTTTCTACTCCTCTCATGAGCCCAAACAAGTCTCTAAAAGCATGAGTTTGCAACTACTTTACTTTTGGAGAAAATTCAAAACATTCATTATTCAATAGAGCCCAATAGCAAAAACCAGCGTTTTGAATGAAGAATCACATTTCTTGGTAGAATCATGCAGGATTGAAATTTTTGATGGTTTTTTACTCCTCTCAACAGCCCAAACAAGTTTCTAAAAGGATGAGTTTGCAACTACTTTACTTTTGGAGAAAATTCAAAACATTCATTATTCAATAGGGCCCAAACAATCAAAAACCAGCGGTTTCAATGAACACACATTTCTTGGTAGAATCATGCAGGACTGATATTTTTGATGTTTTTCTACTCCTCTCATGAGCCCAAACAAGTCTCTAAAAGCATGAGTTTGCAACTACTTTACTTTTGGAGAAAATTCAAAACATTCATTATTCAATAGAGCCCAATAGCAAAAACCAGCGTTTTGAATGAAGAATCACATTTCTTGGTAGAATCATGCAGGATTGAAATTTTTGATGGTTTTTTACTCCTCTCAACAGCCCAAACAAGTTTCTAAAAGGATGAGTTTGCAACTACTTTACTTTTGGAGAAAATTCAAAACATTCATTATTCAATAGGGCCCAAACTATCAAAAACCAGCGGTTTCAATGAACACACATTTCTTGGTAGAATCATGCAGGACTGACATTTTTGATGTTTTTCTTCTCTCATGAGCCCAAACAAGTCTCTAAAAGCATGAGTTTGCAACTACTTTACTTTTGGAGAAAATTCAAAACATTCATTATTCAATAGAGCCCAATAGCAAAAACCAGCGTTTTGAATGAAGAATCACATTTCTTGGTAGAATCATGCAGGATTGAAATTTTTGATGGTTTTTTACTCCTCTCAACAGCCCAAACAAGTTTCTAAAAGGATGAGTTTGCAACTACTTTACTTTTGGAGAAAATTCAAAACATTCATTATTCAATAGGGCCCAAACTATCAAAAACCAGCGGTTTCAATGATCACACATTTCTTGGTAGAATCATGCAGGACTGAAATTTTTGATGTTTTTCTACTCCTCTCATGAGCCCAAACAAGTCTCTAAAAGCATGAGTTTGCAACTACTTTACTTTTGGAGAAAATTCAAAACATTCATTATTCAATAGGGCCCAAACTATCAAAAACCAGCGGTTTGAATGAACACACATTTCTTGGTAGAATCATGCAGGACTGAAATTTTTGATGGTTTTTTACTCCTCTCAACAGCCCAAACAAGTTTCTAAAAGGATGAGTTTGCAACTACTTTACTTTTGGAGAAAATTCAAAACATTCATTATTCAATAGGGCCCAAACTATCAAAAACCAGCGGTTTCAATGAACACACATTACTTGGTAGAATCATGCAGGACTGAAATTTTTGATGTTTTTCTACTCCTCTCATGAGCCCAAACAAGTCTCTAAAAGCATGAGTTTGCAACTACTTTACTTTTGGAGAAAATTCAAAACATTCATTATTCAATAGAGCCCAATAGCAAAAACCAGCGTTTTGAATGAAGAATCACATTTCTTGGTAGAATCATGCAGGATTGAAATTTTTGATGGTTTTTTACTCCTCTCAACAGCCCAAACAAGTTTCTAAAAGGATGAGTTTGCAACTACTTTACTTTTGGAGAAAATTCAAAACATTCATTATTCAATAGAGCCCAAACTATCAAAAACCAGCGGTTTCAATGAACACACATTTCTTGGTAGAATCATGCAGGACTGAAATTTTTGATGTTTTTCTTCTCTCATGAGCCCAAACAAGTCTCTAAAAGCATGAGTTTGCAACTACTTTACTTTTGGAGAAAATTCAAAACATTCATTATTCAATAGAGCCCAATAGCAAAAACCAGCGTTTTGAATGAAGAATCACATTTCTTGGTAGAATCATGCAGGATTGAAATTTTTGATGGTTTTTTACTCCTCTCAACAGCCCAAACAAGTTTCTAAAAGGATGAGTTTGCAACTACTTTACTTTTGGAGAAAATTCAAAACATTCATTATTCAATAGGGCCCAAACTATCAAAAACCAGCGGTTTCAATGATCACACATTTCTTGGTAGAATCATGCAGGACTGAAATTTTTGATGTTTTTCTACTCCTCTCATGAGCCCAAACAAGTCTCTAAAAGCATGAGTTTGCAACTACTTTACTTTTGGAGAAAATTCAAAACATTCATTATTCAATAGGGCCCAAACTATCAAAAACCAGCGGTTTGAATGAACACACATTTCATGGTAGAATCATGCAGGACTGAAATTTTTGATGGTTTTTTACTCCTCTCAACAGCCCAAACAAGTTTCTAAAAGGATGAGTTTGCAACTACTTTACTTTTGGAGAAAATTCAAAACATTCATTATTCAATAGGGCCCAAACTATCAAAAACCAGCCGTTTCAATGAACACACATTACTTGGTAGAATCATGCAGGACTGAAATTTTTGATGTTTTTCTACTCCTCTCATGAGCCCAAACAAGTCTCTAAAAGCATGAGTTTGCAACTACTTTACTTTTGGAGAAAATTCAAAACATTCATTATTCAATAGAGCCCAATAGCAAAAACCAGCGTTTTGAATGAAGAATCACATTTCTTGGTAGAATCATGCAGGATTGAAATTTTTGATGGTTTTTTACTCCTCTCAACAGCCCAAACAAGTTTCTAAAAGGATGAGTTTGCAACTACTTTACTTTTGGAGAAAATTCAAAACATTCATTATTCAATAGGGCCCAAACTATCAAAAACCAGCGGTTTCAATGAACACACATTTCTTGGTAGAATCATGCAGGACTGAAATTTTTGATGTTTTTCTACTCCTCTCATGAGCCCAAACAAGTCTCTAAAAGCATGAGTTTGCAACTACTTTACTTTTGGAGAAAATTCAAAACATTCATTATTCAATAGAGCCCAATAGCAAAAACCAGCGTTTTGAATGAAGAATCACATTTCTTGGTAGGATTGAAATTTTTGATGGTTTTTTACTCTCAACAGCCCAAACAAGTTTCTAAAAGGGTGAGTTTGCAACTACTTTACTTTTGGAGAAAATTCAAAACATTCATTATTCAATACGGCCCAAACTATCAAAAACCAGCGGTTTCAATGAACACACATTTCTTGGTAGAATCATGCAGGATTGAAATTTTTGATGGTTTTTTACTCCTCTCAACAGCCCAAACAAGTTTCTAAAAGGATGAGTTTGCAACTACTTTACTTTTGGAGAAAATTCAAAACATTCATTATTCAATAGGGCCCAAACTATCAAAAACCAGCGGTTTCAATGAACACACATTTCTTGGTAGAATCATGCAGGACTGAAATTTTTGATGTTTTTCTACTCCTCTCATGAGCCCAAACAAGTCTCTAAAAGCATGAGTTTGCAACTACTTTACTTTTGGAGAAAATTCAAAACATTCATTATTCAATAGAGCCCAATAGCAAAAACCAGCGTTTTGAATGAAGAATCACATTTCTTGGTAGAATCATGCAGGATTGAAATTTTTGATGGTTTTTTACTCCTCTCAACAGCCCAAACAAGTTTCTAAAAGGATGAGTTTGCAACTACTTTACTTTTGGAGAAAATTCAAAACATTCATTATTCAATAGGGCCCAAACTATCAAAAACCAGCGGTTTCAATGAACACACATTTCTTGGTAGAATCATGCAGGACTGATATTTTTGATGTTTTTCTACTCCTCTCATGAGCCCAAACAAGTCTCTAAAAGCATGAGTTTGCAACTACTTTACTTTTGGAGAAAATTCAAAACATTCATTATTCAATAGAGCCCAATAGCAAAAACCAGCGTTTTGAATGAAGAATCACATTTCTTGGTAGAATCATGCAGGATTGAAATTTTTGATGGTTTTTTACTCCTCTCAACAGCCCAAACAAGTTTCTAAAAGGATGAGTTTGCAACTACTTTACTTTTGGAGAAAATTCAAAACATTCATTATTCAATAGGGCCCAAACTATCAAAAACCAGCGGTTTCAATGAACACACATTTCTTGGTAGAATCATGCAGGACTCAAATTTTTGATGTTTTTCTACTCCTCTCATGAGCCCAAACAAGTCTCTAAAAGCATGAGTTTGCAACTACTTTACTTTTGGAGAAAATTCAAAACATTCACTATTCAATAGAGCCCAATAGCAAAAATCAGGTTTTGAATGAAGAATCACATTTCTTGGTAAAATCATGCAGGATTGAAATTTTTGATGGTTTTTACTCCTCTCAACAGCCCAAACAAGTTTCTAAAAGGATGAGTTTGCAACTACTTTACTTTTGGAGAAAATTCAAAACATTCATTATTCAATAGGGCCCAAACTATCAAAAACCAGCGGTTTCAATGAACACACATTTCTTGGTAGAATCATGCAGGACTGAAATTTTTGATGTTTTTCTTCTCTCATGAGCCCAAACAAGTCTCTAAAAGCATGAGTTTGCAACTACTTTACTTTTGGAGAAAATTCAAAACATTCATTATTCAATAGAGCCCAATAGCAAAAACCAGCGTTTTGAATGAAGAATCACATTTCTTGGTAGAATCATGCAGGATTGAAATTTTTGATGGTTTTTTACTCCTCTCAACAGCCCAAACAAGTTTCTAAAAGGATGAGTTTGCAACTACTTTACTTTTGGAGAAAATTCAAAACATTCATTATTCAATAGGGCCCAAACTATCAAAAACCAGCGGTTTCAATGATCACACATTTCTTGGTAGAATCATGCAGGACTGAAATTTTTGATGTTTTTCTACTCCTCTCATGAGCCCAAACAAGTCTCTAAAAGCATGAGTTTGCAACTACTTTACTTTTGGAGAAAATTCAAAACATTCATTATTCAATAGGGCCCAAACTATCAAAAACCAGCGGTTTGAATGAACACACATTTCTTGGTAGAATCATGCAGGACTGAAATTTTTGATGGTTTTTTACTCCTCTCAACAGCCCAAACAAGTTTCTAAAAGGATGAGTTTGCAACTACTTTACTTTTGGAGAAAATTCAAAACATTCATTATTCAATAGGGCCCAAACTATCAAAAACCAGCGGTTTCAATGAACACACATTACTTGGTAGAATCATGCAGGACTGAAATTTTTGATGTTTTTCTACTCCTCTCATGAGCCCAAACAAGTCTCTAAAAGCATGAGTTTGCAACTACTTTACTTTTGGAGAAAATTCAAAACATTCATTGTTCAATAGAGCCCAATAGCAAAAACCAGCGTTTTGAATGAAGAATCACATTTCTTGGTAGAATCATGCAGGATTGAAATTTTTGATGGTTTTTTACTCCTCTCAACAGCCCAAACAAGTTTCTAAAAGGATGAGTTTGCAACTACTTTACTTTTGGAGAAAATTCAAAACATTCATTATTCAATAGGGCCCAAACTATCAAAAACCAGCGGTTTCAATGAACACACATTTCTTGGTAGAATCATGCAGGACTGAAATTTTTGATGTTTTTCTTCTCTCATGAGCCCAAACAAGTCTCTAAAAGCATGAGTTTGCAACTACTTTACTTTTGGAGAAAATTCAAAACATTCATTATTCAATAGAGCCCAATAGCAAAAACCAGCGTTTTGAATGAAGAATCACATTTCTTGGTAGAATCATGCAGGATTGAAATTTTTGATGGTTTTTTACTCCTCTCAACAGCCCAAACAAGTTTCTAAAAGGATGAGTTTGCAACTACTTTACTTTTGGAGAAAATTCAAAACATTCATTATTCAATAGGGCCCAAACTATCAAAAACCAGCGGTTTCAATGATCACACATTTCTTGGTAGAATCATGCAGGACTGAAATTTTTGATGTTTTTCTACTCCTCTCATGAGCCCAAACAAGTCTCTAAAAGCATGAGTTTGCAACTACTTTACTTTTGGAGAAAATTCAAAACATTCATTATTCAATAGGGCCCAAACTATCAAAAACCAGCGGTTTGAATGAACACACATTTCTTGGTAGAATCATGCAGGACTGAAATTTTTGATGGTTTTTTACTCCTCTCAACAGCCCAAACAAGTTTCTAAAAGGATGAGTTTGCAACTACTTTACTTTTGGAGAAAATTCAAAACATTCATTATTCAATAGGGCCCAAACTATCAAAAACCAGCGGTTTCAATGAACACACATTACTTGGTAGAATCATGCAGGACTGAAATTTTTGATGTTTTTCTACTCCTCTCATGAGCCCAAACAAGTCTCTAAAAGCATGAGTTTGCAACTACTTTACTTTTGGAGAAAATTCAAAACATTCATTATTCAATAGAGCCCAATAGCAAAAACCAGCGTTTTGAATGAAGAATCACATTTCTTGGTAGAATCATGCAGGATTGAAATTTTTGATGGTTTTTTACTCCTCTCAACAGCCCAAACAAGTTTCTAAAAGGATGAGTTTGCAACTACTTTACTTTTGGAGAAAATTCAAAACATTCATTATTCAATAGGGCCCAAACTATCAAAAACCAGCGGTTTCAATGAACACACATTTCTTGGTAGAATCATGCAGGACTGAAATTTTTGATGTTTTTCTACTCCTCTCATGAGCCCAAACAAGTCTCTAAAAGCATGAGTTTGCAACTACTTTACTTTTGGAGAAAATTCAAAACATTCATTATTCAATAGAGCCCAATAGCAAAAACCAGCGTTTTGAATGAAGAATCACATTTCTTGGTAGGATTGAAATTTTTGATGGTTTTTTACTCTCAACAGCCCAAACAAGTTTCTAAAAGGGTGAGTTTGCAACTACTTTACTTTTGGAGAAAATTCAAAACATTCATTATTCAATAGGGCCCAAACTATCAAAAACCAGCTGTTTCAATGAACACACATTTCTTGGTAGAATCATGCAGGATTGAAATTTTTGATGGTTTTTTACTCCTCTCAACAGCCCAAACAAGTTTCTAAAAGGATGAGTTTGCAACTACTTTACTTTTGGAGAAAATTCAAAACATTCATTATTCAATAGGGCCCAAACTATCAAAAACCAGCGGTTTCAATGAACACACATTTCTTGGTAGAATCATGCAGGACTGAAATTTTTGATGTTTTTCTACTCCTCTCATGAGCCCAAACAAGTCTCTAAAAGCATGAGTTTGCAACTACTTTACTTTTGGAGAAAATTCAAAACATTCATTATTCAATAGAGCCCAATAGCAAAAACCAGCGTTTTGAATGAAGAATCACATTTCTTGGTAGAATCATGCAGGATTGAAATTTTTGATGGTTTTTTACTCCTCTCAACAGCCCAAACAAGTTTCTAAAAGGATGAGTTTGCAACTACTTTACTTTTGGAGAAAATTCAAAACATTCATTATTCAATAGGGCCCAAACTATCAAAAACCAGCGGTTTCAATGAACACACATTTCTTGGTAGAATCATGCAGGACTGATATTTTTGATGTTTTTCTACTCCTCTCATGAGCCCAAACAAGTCTCTAAAAGCATGAGTTTGCAACTACTTTACTTTTGGAGAAAATTCAAAACATTCATTATTCAATAGAGCCCAATAGCAAAAACCAGCGTTTTGAATGAAGAATCACATTTCTTGGTAGAATCATGCAGGATTGAAATTTTTGATGGTTTTTTACTCCTCTCAACAGCCCAAACAAGTTTCTAAAAGGATGAGTTTGCAACTACTTTACTTTTGGAGAAAATTCAAAACATTCATTATTCAATAGGGCCCAAACTATCAAAAACCAGCGGTTTCAATGAACACACATTTCTTGGTAGAATCATGCAGGACTCAAATTTTTGATGTTTTTCTACTCCTCTCATGAGCCCAAACAAGTCTCTAAAAGCATGAGTTTGCAACTACTTTACTTTTGGAGAAAATTCAAAACATTCACTATTCAATAGAGCCCAATAGCAAAAATCAGGTTTTGAATGAAGAATCACATTTCTTGGTAAAATCATGCAGGATTGAAATTTTTGATGGTTTTTACTCCTCTCAACAGCCCAAACAAGTTTCTAAAAGGATGAGTTTGCAACTACTTTACTTTTGGAGAAAATTCAAAACATTCATTATTCAATAGGGCCCAAACTATCAAAAACCAGCGGTTTCAATGAACACACATTTCTTGGTAGAATCATGCAGGACTGAAATTTTTGATGTTTTTCTTCTCTCATGAGCCCAAACAAGTCTCTAAAAGCATGAGTTTGCAACTACTTTACTTTTGGAGAAAATTCAAAACATTCATTATTCAATAGAGCCCAATAGCAAAAACCAGCGTTTTGAATGAAGAATCACATTTCTTGGTAGAATCATGCAGGATTGAAATTTTTGATGGTTTTTTACTCCTCTCAACAGCCCAAACAAGTTTCTAAAAGGATGAGTTTGCAACTACTTTACTTTTGGAGAAAATTCAAAACATTCATTATTCAATAGGGCCCAAACTATCAAAAACCAGCGGTTTCAATGATCACACATTTCTTGGTAGAATCATGCAGGACTGAAATTTTTGATGTTTTTCTACTCCTCTCATGAGCCCAAACAAGTCTCTAAAAGCATGAGTTTGCAACTACTTTACTTTTGGAGAAAATTCAAAACATTCATTATTCAATAGGGCCCAAACTATCAAAAACCAGCGGTTTGAATGAACACACATTTCTTGGTAGAATCATGCAGGACTGAAATTTTTGATGGTTTTTTACTCCTCTCAACAGCCCAAACAAGTTTCTAAAAGGATGAGTTTGCAACTACTTTACTTTTGGAGAAAATTCAAAACATTCATTATTCAATAGGGCCCAAACTATCAAAAACCAGCGGTTTCAATGAACACACATTACTTGGTAGAATCATGCAGGACTGAAATTTTTGATGTTTTTCTACTCCTCTCATGAGCCCAAACAAGTCTCTAAAAGCATGAGTTTGCAACTACTTTACTTTTGGAGAAAATTCAAAACATTCATTATTCAATAGAGCCCAATAGCAAAAACCAGCGTTTTGAATGAAGAATCACATTTCTTGGTAGAATCATGCAGGACTGAAATTTTTGATGTTTTTCTTCTCTCATGAGCCCAAACAAGTATCTAAAAGCATGAGTTTGCAACTACTTTACTTTTGGAGAAAATTCAAAACATTCATTATTCAATAGAGCCCAATAGCAAAAACCAGCGTTTTGAATGAAGAATCACATTTCTTGGTAGAATCATGCAGGATTGAAATTTTTGATGGTTTTTTACTCCTCTCAACAGCCCAAACAAGTTTCTAAAAGGATGAATTTGCAACTACTTTACTTTTGGAGAAAATTCAAAACATTCATTATTCAATAGGGCCCAAACTATCAAAAACCAGCGGTTTCAATGATCACACATTTCTTGGTAGAATCATGCAGGACTGAAATTTTTGATGTTTTTCTACTCCTCTCATGAGCCCAAACAAGTCTCTAAAAGCATGAGTTTGCAACTACTTTACTTTTGGAGAAAATTCAAAACATTCATTATTCAATAGGGCCCAAACTATCAAAAACCAGCGGTTTCAATGAACACACATTACTTGGTAGAATCATGCAGGACTGAAATTTTTGATGTTTTTCTACTCCTCTCATGAGCCCAAACAAGTCTCTAAAAGCATGAGTTTGCAACTACTTTACTTTTGGAGAAAATTCAAAACATTCATTATTCAATAGAGCCCAATAGCAAAAACCAGCGTTTTGAATGAAGAATCACATTTCTTGGTAGAATCATGCAGGATTGAAATTTTTGATGGTTTTTTACTCCTCTCAACAGCCCAAACAAGTTTCTAAAAGGATGAGTTTGCAACTACTTTACTTTTGGAGAAAATTCAAAACATTCATTATTCAATAGGGCCCAAACTATAAAAAACCAGCGGTTTCAATGAACACACATTTCTTGGTAGAATCATGCAGGACTGAAATTTTTGATGTTTTTCTACTCCTCTCATGAGCCCAAACAAGTCTCTAAAAGCATGAGTTTGCAACTACTTTACTTTTGGAGAAAATTCAAAACATTCATTATTCAATAGAGCCCAATAGCAAAAACCAGCGTTTTGAATGAAGAATCACATTTCTTGGTAGGATTGAAATTTTTGATGGTTTTTTACTCTCAACAGCCCAAACAAGTTTCTAAAAGGGTGAGCTTGCAACTACTTTACTTTTGGAGAAAATTCAAAACATTCATTATTCAATAGGGCCCAAACTATCAAAAACCAGCGGTTTCAATGAACACACATTTCTTGGTAGAATCATGCAGGACTGAAATTTTTGATGTTTTTCTACTCCTCTCATGAGCCCAAACAAGTCTCTAAAAGCATGAGTTTGCAACTACTTTACTTTTGGAGAAAATTCAAAACATTCATTATTCAATAGAGCCCAATAGCAAAAACCAGCGTTTTGAATGAAGAATCACATTTCTTGGTAGAATCATGCAGGATTGAAATTTTTGATGGTTTTTTACTCCTCTCAACAGCCCAAACAAGTTTCTAAAAGGAAGAGTTTGCAACTACTTTACTTTTGGAGAAAATTCAAAACATTCATTATTCAATAGGGCCCAAACTATCAAAAACCAGCGGTTTGAATGAACACATTTCTTGGTAGAATCATGCAGGACTGAAATTTTTGATGTTTTTCTACTCCTCTCATGAGCCCAAACAAGTCTCTAAAAGCATGAGTTTGCAACTACTTTACTTTTGGAGAAAATTCAAAACATTCACTATTCAATAGAGCCCAATAGCAAAAATCAGGTTTTGAATGAAGAATCACATTTCTTGGTAAAATCATGCAGGATTGAAATTTTTGATGGTTTTTTACTCCTCTCAACAGCCCAAACAAGTTTCTAAAAGGATGAGTTTGCAACTACTTTACTTTTGGAGAAAATTCAAAACATTCATTATTCAATAGGGCCCAAACTATCAAAAACCAGCGGTTTCAATGAACACATTTCTTGGTAGAATCATGCAGGACTGAAATTTTTGATGTTTTTCTACTCCTCTCATGAGCCCAAACAAGTCTCTAAAAGCATGAGTTTGCAACTACTTTACTTTTGGAGAAAATTCAAAACATTCATTATTCAATAGAGCCCAATAGCAAAAACCAGCGTTTTGAATGAAGAATCACATTTCTTGGTAGAATTATGCAGGATTGAAATTTTTGATGGTTTTTTACTCCTCTCAACAGCCCAAACAAGTTTCTAAAAGGATGAGTTTGCAACTACTTTACTTTTGGAGAAAATTCAAAACATTCATTATTCAATAGGGCCCAAACTATCAAAAACCAGCGGTTTCAATGAACACACATTTCTTGGTAGAATCATGCAGGACTGAAATTTTTGATGTTTTTCTACTCCTCTCATGAGCCCAAACAAGTCTCTAAAAGCATGAGTTTGCAACTACTTTACTTTTGGAGAAAATTCAAAACATTCATTATTCAATAGAGCCCAATAGCAAAAACCAGCGTTTTGAATGAAGAATCACATTTCTTGGTAGAATCATGCAGGATTGAAATTTTTGATGGTTTTTTACTCCTCTCAACAGCCCAAACAAGTTTCTAAAAGGATGAGTTTGCAACTACTTTACTTTTGGAGAAAATTCAAAATATTCATTATTCAATAGGGCCCAAACTATTAAAAACCAGCGGTTTCAATGAACACACATTTCTTGGTAGAATCATGCAGGACTGAAATTTTTGATGTTTTTCCACTCCTCTCATGAGCCCAAACAAGTCTCTAAAAGCATGAGTTTGCAACTACTTTACTTTTGGAGAAAATTCAAAACATTCATTATTCAATAGAGCCCAATAGCAAAAACCAGCGTTTTGAATGAAGAATCACATTTCTTGGTAGAATCATGCAGGATTGAAATTTTTGATGATTTTTTACTCCTCTCAATAGCCCAAACAAGTTTCTAAAAGGATGAGTTTGCAACTACTTTACTTTTGGAGAAAATTCAAAACATTCCTTATTCAATAGGGCCCAAACTATCTAAAACCAGCGGTTTCAATGAACACACATTTCTTGGTAGAATCATGCAGGACTGAAATTTTTGATGTTTTTCTACTCCTCTCATGAGCCCAAACAAGTCTCTAAAAGCATGAGTTTGCAACTACTTTAATTTTGGAGAAAATTCAAAACATTCATTATGCAATAGAGCCCATTCAAAATCAGGTTTTGAATGAAGAATCACATTTCTTGGTAGAATCATGCAGGATTGAAATTTTTGATGGTTTTTTACTCCTCTCAACAGCCCAAACAAGTTTCTAAAAGGATGAGTTTGCAACTACTTTACTTTTGGAGAAAATTCAAAACATTCATTATTCAATAGGGCCCAAACTATCAAAAACCAGCGGTTTGAATGAACACACATTTCTTGGTAGAATCATGCAGGACTGAAATTTTTGATGTTTTTCTACTCCTCTCATGAGCCCAAACAAGTCTCTAAAAGCATGAGTTTGCAACTACTTTACTTTTGGAGAAAATTCAAAACATTCACTATTCAATAGAGCCCAATAGCAAAAATCAGGTTTTGAATGAAGAATCACATTTCTTGGTAAAATCATGCAGGATTGAAATTTTTGATGGTTTTTTACTCCTCTCAACAGCCCAAACAAGTTCCTAAAAGGATGAGTTTGCAACTACTTTACTTTTGGAGAAAATTCAAAACATTCATTATTCAATAGGGCCCAAACTATCAAAAACCAGCGGTTTCAATGAACACACATTTCTTGGTAGAATCATGCAGGACTGAAATTTTTGATGTTTTTCTACTCCTCTCATGAACCCAAACAAGTCTCTAAAAGCATGAGTTTGCAACTACTTTACTTTTGGAGAAAATTCAAAACATTCATTATTCAATAGAGCCCAATAGCAAAAACCAGCGTTTTGAATGAAGAATCACATTTCTTGGTAGAATTATGCAGGATTGAAATTTTTGATGGTTTTTTACTCCTCTCAACAGCCCAAACAAGTTTCTAAAAGGATGAGTTTGCAACTACTTTACTTTTGGAGAAAATTCAAAACATTCATTATTCAATAGGGCCCAAACTATCAAAAACCAGCGGTTTGAATGAACACACATTTCTTGGTAGAATCATGCAGGACTGAAATTTTTGATGTTTTTCTACTCCTCTCATGAGCCCAAACAAGTCTCTAAAAGCATGAGTTTGCAACTACTTTACTTTTGGAGAAAATTCAAAACATTCATTATTCAATAGAGCCCAATAGCAAAAACCAGCGTTTTGAATGAAGAATCACATTTCTTGGTAGAATCATGCAGGATTGAAATTTTTGATGGTTTTTTACTCCTCTCAACAGCCCAAACAAGTTTCTAAAAGGATGAGTTTGCAACTACTTTACTTTTGGAGAAAATTCAAAATATTCATTATTCAATAGGGCCCAAACTATCAAAAACCAGCGGTTTCAATGAACACACATTTCTTGGTAGAATCATGCAGGACTGAAATTTTTGATGTTTTTCTACTCCTCTCATGAGCCCAAACAAGTCTCTAAAAGCATGAGTTTGCAACTACTTTACTTTTGGAGAAAATTCAAAACATTCACTATTCAATAGAGCCCAATAGCAAAAATCAGGTTTTGAATGAAGAATCACATTTCTTGGTAAAATCATGCAGGATTGAAATTTTTGATGGTTTTTTACTCCTCTCAACAGCCCAAACAAGTTTCTAAAAGTATGAGTTTGCAACTACTTTACTTTTGGAGAAAATTCAAAACATTCCTTATTCAATAGGGCCCAAACTATCAAAAACCAGCGGTTTCAATGAACACACATTTCTTGGTAGAATCATGCAGGACTGAAATTTTTGATGTTTTTCTACTCCTCTCATGAGCCCAAACAAGTCTCTAAAAGCATGAGTTTGCAACTACTTTACTTTTGGAGAAAATTCAAAACATTCATTATTCAATAGAGCCCATTCAAAATCAGGTTTTGAATGAAGAATCACATTTCTTGGTAGAATCATGCAGGATTGAAATTTTTGATGTTTTTTTACTCCTCTCAACAGCCCAAACAAGTTTCTTAAAGGATGAGTTTGCAACTACTTTACTTGTGGAGAAAATTCATAACATTCATTATTCAATAGGGCCCAAAATATCAAAAACCAGCGGTTTGAATGAACACACATTTCTTGGTAGAATCGTGCAGGACTGAAATTTTTGATGTTTTTCTACTTCTCTCATGAGCCCAAACAAGTCTCTAAAAGGATGAGTTTGCAACTACTTTACTTTTGGAGAAAATTCAAAACATTCATTATTCAATAGAGCCCAATAGCAAAAACCAGCGTTTTGAATGAAGAATCACATTTCTTGGTAGAATCATGCAGGATTGAAATTTTTGATGGTTTTTTTACTCCTCTCAACAGCCCAAGCAAGTTTCTAAAAGGATGAGTTTGCAACTACTTTACTTTTGGAGAAAATTCAAAACATTCATTATTCAATAGGGCCCAAACTATCAAAAACCAGCGGTTTCAATGAACACACATTTCTTGGTAGAATCATGCAGGACTGAAATTTTTGATGTTTTTCTACTCCTCTCATGAGCCCAAACAAGTCTCTAAAAGCATGAGTTTGCAACTACTTTACTTTTGGAGAAAATTCAAAACATTCATTATTCAATAGAGCCCAATAGCAAAAATCAGGTTTTGAATGAAGAATCACATTTCTTGGTAGAATCATGCAGGATTGAAATATTTGATGGGTTTTTACTCCTCTCAACAGCCCAAACAAGTTTCTAAAAGGATGAGTTTGCAACTACTTTACTTTTGGAGAAAATTCAAAACATTTATTATTCAATAGGGCCCAAAATATCAAAAACCAGCGGTTTGAATGAACACACATTTCTTGGTAGAATCGTGCAGGACTGAAATTTTTGATGTTTTTCTACTCCTCTCATGAGCCCAAACAAGTCTCTTAAAGCATGAGTTTGCAACTACTTTACTTTTGGAGAAAATTCAAAACATTCATTATTCAATAGAGCACAATAGCAAAAAACAGCGTTTTGAATGAAGAATCACATTTCTTGGTAGAATCATGCAGGATTGAAATTTTTGATGGTTTTTTACTCCTCTCAACAGCCCAAACAAGTTTCTAAAAGAATGAGTTTGCAACTACTTTACTTTTGGAGAAAATTCAAAACATTCATTATTCAATAGGGCCCAAACTATCAAAAACCAGCGGTTTCAATGAACACACATTTCTTGGTAGAATCATGCAGGACTGAAATTTTTGATGTTTTTCTACTCCTCTCATGAGCCCAAACAAGTCTCTAAAAGCATGAGTTTGCAACTACTTTACTCTTGGAGAAAATTCAAAACATTCATTATTCAATAGAGCCCAATAGCAAAAACCAGCGTTTTGAATGAAGAATCACATTTCTTGGTAGAATCATGCAGGATTGAAATTTTTGATGGTTTTTTACTCCTCTCAACAGCCCAAACAAGTTTCTAAAAGGATGAGTTTGCAACTACTTTACTTTTGGAGAAAATTCAAAACATTCATTATTCAATAGGGCCCAAACTATCAAAAACCAGCGGTTTGAATGAACACATTTCTTGGTAGAATCATGCAGGAGTGAAATTTTTGATGTTTTTCTACTCTCATGAGCCCAAACAAGTCTCTAAAAGCATGAGTTTGCAACTACTTTACTTTTGGAGAAAATTCAAAACATTCACTATTCAATAGAGCCCAATAGCAAAAATCAGGTTTTGAATGAAGAATCACATTTCTTGGTAAAATCATGCAGGATTGAAATTTTTGATGGTTTTTACTCCTCTCAACAGCCCAAACAAGTTTCTAAAAGGATGAGTTTGCAACTACTTTACTTTTGGAGAAAATTCAAAACATTCATTATTCAATAGGGCCCAAACTATCAAAAACCAGCGGTTTCAATGAACACACATTTCTTGGTAGAATCATGCAGGACTGAAATTTTTGATGTTTTTCTTCTCTCATGAGCCCAAACAAGTCTCTAAAAGCATGAGTTTGCAACTACTTTACTTTTGGAGAAAATTCAAAACATTCATTATTCAATAGAGCCCAATAGCAAAAACCAGCGTTTTGAATGAAGAATCACATTTCTTGGTAGAATCATGCAGGATTGAAATTTTTGATGGTTTTTAACTCCTCTCAACAGCCCAAACAAGTTTCTAAAAGGATGAGTTTGCAACTACTTTACTTTTGGAGAAAATTCAAAACATTCATTATTCAATAGGGCCCAAACTATCAAAAACCAGCGGTTTCAATGATCACACATTTCTTGGTAGAATCATGCAGGACTGAAATTTTTGATGTTTTTCTACTCCTCTCATGAGCCCAAACAAGTCTCTAAAAGCATGAGTTTGCAACTACTTTACTTTTGGAGAAAATTCAAAACATTCATTATTCAATAGGGCCCAAACTATCAAAAACCAGCGGTTTGAATGAACACACATTTCTTGGTAGAATCATGCAGGTCTGAAATTTTTGATGGTTTTTTACTCCTCTCAACAGCCCAAACAAGTTTCTAAAAGGATGAGTTTGCAACTACTTTACTTTTGGAGAAAATTCAAAACATTCATTATTCAATAGGGCCCAAACTATCAAAAACCAGCGGTTTCAATGAACACACATTACTTGGTAGAATCATGCAGGACTGAAATTTTTGATGTTTTTCTACTCCTCTCATGAGCCCAAACAAGTCTCTAAAAGCATGAGTTTGCAACTACTTTACTTTTGGAGAAAATTCAAAACATTCATTATTCAATAGAGCCCAATAGCAAAAACCAGCGTTTTGAATGAAGAATCACATTTCTTGGTAGAATCATGCAGGATTGAAATTTTTGATGGTTTTTTACTCCTCTCAACAGCCCAAACAAGTTTCTAAAAGGATGAGTTTGCAACTACTTTACTTTTGGAGAAAATTCAAAACATTCATTATTCAATAGGGCCCAAACTATCAAAAACCAGCGGTTTCAATGAACACACATTTCTTGGTAGAATCATGCAGGACTGAAATTTTTGATGTTTTTCTTCTCTCATGAGCCCAAACAAGTCTCTAAAAGCATGAGTTTGCAACTACTTTACTTTTGGAGAAAATTCAAAACATTCATTATTCAATAGAGCCCAATAGCAAAAACCAGCGTTTTGAATGAAGAATCACATTTCTTGGTAGAATCATGCAGGATTGAAATTTTTGATGGTTTTTTACTCCTCTCAACAGCCCAAACAAGTTTCTAAAAGGATGAGTTTGCAACTACTTTACTTTTGGAGAAAATTCAAAACATTCATTATTCAATAGGGCCCAAACTATCAAAAACCAGCGGTTTCAATGATCACACATTACTTGGTAGAATCATGCAGGACTGAAATTTTTGATGTTTTTCTACTCCTCTCATGAGCCCAAACAAGTCTCTAAAAGCATGAGTTTGCAACTACTTTACTTTTGGAGAAAATTCAAAACATTCATTATTCAATAGAGCCCAATAGCAAAAACCAGCGTTTTGAATGAAGAATCACATTTCTTGGTAGAATCATGCAGGATTGAAATTTTTGATGGTTTTTTACTCCTCTCAACAGCCCAAACAAGTTTCTAAAAGGATGAGTTTGCAACTACTTTACTTTTGGAGAAAATTCAAAACATTCATTATTCAATAGGGCCCAAACTATCAAAAACCAGCGGTTTCAATGATCACACATTTCTTGGTAGAATCATGCAGGACTGAAATTTTTGATGTTTTTCTACTCCTCTCATGAGCCCAAACAAGTCTCTAAAAGCATGAGTTTGCAACTACTTTACTTTTGGAGAAAATTCAAAACATTCATTATTCAATAGGGCCCAAACTATCAAAAACCAGCGGTTTCAATGAACACACATTACTTGGTAGAATCATGCAGGACTGAAATTTTTGATGTTTTTCTACTCCTCTCATGAGCCCAAACAAGTCTCTAAAAGCATGAGTTTGCAACTACTTTACTTTTGGAGAAAATTCAAAACATTCATTATTCAATAGAGCCCAATAGCAAAAACCAGCGTTTTGAATGAAGAATCACATTTCTTGGTAGAATCATGCAGGATTGAAATTTTTGATGGTTTTTTACTCCTCTCAACAGCCCAAACAAGTTTCTAAAAGGATGAGTTTGCAACTACTTTACTTTTGGAGAAAATTCAAAACATTCATTATTCAATAGGGCCCAAACTATCAAAAACCAGCGGTTTCAATGAACACACATTTCTTGGTAGAATCATGCAGGACTGAAATTTTTGATGTTTTTCTACTCCTCTCATGAGCCCAAACAAGTCTCTAAAAGCATGAGTTTGCAACTACTTTACTTTTGGAGAAAATTCAAAACATTCATTATTCAATAGAGCCCAATAGCAAAAACCAGCGTTTTGAATGAAGAATCACATTTCTTGGTAGGATTGAAATTTTTGATGGTTTTTTACTCTCAACAGCCCAAACAAGTTTCTAAAAGGGTGAGTATGCAACTACTTTACTTTTGGAGAAAATTCAAAACATTCATTATTCAATAGGGCCCAAACTATCAAAAACCAGCGGTTTCAATGAACACACATTTCTTGGTAGAATCATGCAGGACTGAAATTTTTGATGTTTTTCTACTCCTCTCATGAGCCCAAACAAGTCTCTAAAAGCATGAGTTTGCAACTACTTTACTTTTGGAGAAAATTCAAAACATTCATTATTCAATAGAGCCCAATAGCAAAAACCAGCGTTTTGAATGAAGAATCACATTTCTTGGTAGAATCATGCAGGATTGAAATTTTTGATGGTTTTTTACTCCTCTCAACAGCCCAAACAAGTTTCTAAAAGGATGAGTTTGCAACTACTTTACTTTTGGAGAAAATTCAAAACATTCATTATTCAATAGGGCCCAAACTATCAAAAACCAGCGGTTTCAATGAACACACATTTCTTGGTAGAATCATGCAGGACTGAAATTTTTGATGTTTTTCTACTCCTCTCATGAGCCCAAACAAGTCTCTAAAAGCATGAGTTTGCAACTACTTTACTCTTGGAGAAAATTCAAAACATTCATTATTCAATAGAGCCCAATAGCAAAAACCAGCGTTTTGAATGAAGAATCACATTTCTTGGTAGAATCATGTAGGATTGAAATTTTTGATGGTTTTTTACTCCTCTCAACAGCCCAAACAAGTTTCTAAAAGGATGAGTTTGCAACTACTTTACTTTTGGAGAAAATTCAAAACATTCATTATTCAATAGGGCCCAAACTATCAAAAACCAGCGGTTTGAATGAACACATTTCTTGGTAGAATCATGCAGGACTGAAATTTTTGATGTTTTTCTACTCTCATGAGCCCAAACAAGTCTCTAAAAGCATGAGTTTGCAACTACTTTACTTTTGGAGAAAATTCAAAACATTCACTATTCAATAGAGCCCAATAGCAAAAATCAGGTTTTGAATGAAGAATCACATTTCTTGGTAAAATCATGCAGGATTGAAATTTTTGATGGTTTTTTACTCCTCTCAACAGCCCAAACAAGTTTCTAAAAGGATGAGTTTGCAACTACTTTACTTTTGGAGAAAATTCAAAACATTCATTATTCAATAGGGCCCAAACTATCAAAAACCAGCGGTTTCAATGAACACACATTTCTTGGTAGAATCATGCAGGACTGAAATTTTTGATGTTTTTCTACTCCTCTCATGAGCCCAAACAAGTCTCTAAAAGCATGAGTTTGCAACTACTTTACTTTTGGAGAAAATTCAAAACATTCATTATTCAATAGAGCCCAATAGCAAAAACCAGCGTTTTGAATGAAGAATCACATTTCTTGGTAGAATCATGCAGGATTGAAATTTTTGATGGTTTTTTACTCCTCTCAACAGCCCAAACAAGTTTCTAAAAGGATGAGTTTGCAACTACTTTACTTTTGGAGAAAATTCAAAACATTCATTATTCAATAGGGCCCAAACTATCAAAAACCAGCGGTTTCAATGAACACACATTTCTTGGTAGAATCATGCAGGACTGAAATTTTTGATGTTTTTCTACTCCTCTCATGAGCCCAAACAAGTCTCTAAAAGCATGAGTTTGCAACTACTTTACTTTTGGAGAAAATTCAAAACATTCATTATTCAATAGAGCCCAATAGCAAAAACCAGCGTTTTGAATGAAGAATCACATTTCTTGGTAGGATTGAAATTTTTGATGGTTTTTTACTCCTCTCAACAGCCCAAACAAGTTTCTAAAAGGATGAGTTTGCAACTACTTTACTTTTGGAGAAAATTCAAAACATTCATTATTCAATAGGGCCCAAACTATCAAAAACCAGCGGTTTCAATGAACACACATTTCTTGGTAGAATCATGCAGGACTGAAATTTTTGATGTTTTTCTACTCCTCTCATGAGCCCAAACAAGTCTCTAAAAGCATGAGTTTGCAACTACTTTACTTTTGGAGAAAATTCAAAACATTCATTATTCAATATAGCCCAATATCAAAAACCAGCGTTTTGAATGAAGAATCACATTTCTTGGTAGAATCATGCAGGATTGAAATTTTTGATGGTTTTTTACTCCTCTCAACAGCCCAAACAAGTTTCTAAAAGGATGAGTTTGCAACTACTTTACTTTTGGAGAAAATTCAAAACATTCATTATTCAATAGGGCACAAACTATCAAAAACCAGCGGTTTGAATGAACACATTTCTTGGTAGAATCATGCAGGACTGAAATTTTTGATGTTTTTCTACTCCTCTCATGAGCCCAAACAAGTCTCTAAAAGCATGAGTTTGCAACTACTTTACTTTTGGAGAAAATTCAAAACATTCACTATTCAATAGAGCCCAATAGCAAAAATCAGGTTTTGAATGAAGAATCACATTTCTTGGTAAAATCATGCAGGATTGAAATTTTTGATGGTTTTTTACTCCTCTCAACAGCCCAAACAAGTTTCTTAAAGGATGAGTTTGCAACTACTTTACGTTTGGAGAAAATTCAAAACATTCATTATTCAATAGGGCCCAAACTATCAAAAACCAGCGGTTTCAATGAACACACATTTCTTGGTAGAATCATGCAGGACTGAAATTTTTGATGTTTTTCTACTCCTCTCATGAGCCCAAACAAGTCTCTAAAAGCATGAGTTTGCAACTACTTTACTTTTGGAGAAAATTCAAAACATTCATTATTCAATAGAGCCCAATAGCAAAAACCAGCGTTTTGAATGAAGAATCACATTTCTTGGTAGAATCATGCAGGATTGAAATTTTTGATGGTTTTTTACTCCTCTCAACAGCCCAAACAAGTTTATAAAAGGATGAGTTTGCAACTACTTTACTTTTGGAGAAAATTCAAAACATTCATTATTCAATAGGGCCCAAACTATCAAAAACCAGCGGTTTCAATGAACACACATTTCTTGGTAGAATCATGCAGGACTGAAATTTTTGATGTTTTTCTACTCCTCTCATGAGCCCAAACAAGTCTCTAAAAGCATGAGTTTGCAACTACTTTACTTTTGGAGAAAATTCAAAACATTCATTATTCAATAGAGCCCAATAGCAAAAACCAGCGTTTTGAATGAAGAATCACATTTCTTGGTAGAATCATGCAGGATTGAAATTTTTGATGGTTTTTTACTCCTCTCAACAGCCCAAACAAGTTTCTAAAAGGATGAGTTTGCAACTACTTTACTTTTGGAGAAAATTCAAAACATTCATTATTCAATAGGGCCCAAACAATCAAAAACCAGCGGTTTCAATGAACACACATTTCTTGGTAGAATCATGCAGGACTGATATTTTTGATGTTTTTCTACTCCTCTCATGAGCCCAAACAAGTCTCTAAAAGCATGAGTTTGCAACTACTTTACTTTTGGAGAAAATTCAAAACATTCATTATTCAATAGAGCCCAATAGCAAAAACCAGCGTTTTGAATGAAGAATCACATTTCTTGGTAGAATCATGCAGGATTGAAATTTTTGATGGTTTTTTACTACTCTCAACAGCCCAAACAAGTTTCTAAAAGGATGAGTTTGCAACTACTTTACTTTTGGAGAAAATTCAAAACATTCATTATTCAATAGGGCCCAAACTATCAAAAACCAGCGGTTTCAATGAACACACATTTCTTGGTAGAATCATGCAGGACTGACATTTTTGATGTTTTTCTTCTCTCATGAGCCCAAACAAGTCTCTAAAAGCATGAGTTTGCAACTACTTTACTTTTGGAGAAAATTCAAAACATTCATTATTCAATAGAGCCCAATAGCAAAAACCAGCGTTTTGAATGAAGAATCACATTTCTTGGTAGAATCATGCAGGATTGAAATTTTTGATGGTTTTTTACTCCTCTCAACAGCCCAAACAAGTTTCTAAAAGGATGAGTTTGCAACTACTTTACTTTTGGAGAAAATTCAAAACATTCATTATTCAATAGGGCCCAAACTATCAAAAACCAGCGGTTTCAATGATCACACATTTCTTGGTAGAATCATGCAGGACTGAAATTTTTGATGTTTTTCTACTCCTCTCATGAGCCCAAACAAGTCTCTAAAAGCATGAGTTTGCAACTACTTTACTTTTGGAGAAAATTCAAAACATTCATTATTCAATAGGGCCCAAACTATCAAAAACCAGCGGTTTGAATGAACACACATTTCTTGGTAGAATCATGCAGGACTGAAATTTTTGATGGTTTTTTACTCCTCTCAACAGCCCAAACAAGTTTCTAAAAGGATGAGTTTGCAACTACTTTACTTTTGGAGAAAATTCAAAACATTCATTATTCAATAGGGCCCAAACTATCAAAAACCAGCGGTTTCAATGAACACACATTACTTGGTAGAATCATGCGGGACTGAAATTTTTGATGTTTTTCTACTCCTCTCATGAGCCCAAACAAGTCTCTAAAAGCATGAGTTTGCAACTACTTTACTTTTGGAGAAAATTCAAAACATTCATTATTCAATAGAGCCCAATAGCAAAAACCAGCGTTTTGAATGAAGAATCACATTTCTTGGTAGAATCATGCAGGATTGAAATTTTTGATGGTTTTTTACTCCTCTCAACAGCCCAAACAAGTTTCTAAAAGGATGAGTTTGCAACTACTTTACTTTTGGAGAAAATTCAAAACATTCATTATTCAATAGGGCCCAAACTATCAAAAACCAGCGGTTTCAATGAACACACATTTCTTGGTAGAATCATGCAGGACTGAAATTTTTGATGTTTTTCTTCTCTCATGAGCCCAAACAAGTCTCTAAAAGCATGAGTTTGCAACTACTTTACTTTTGGAGAAAATTCAAAACATTCATTATTCAATAGAGCCCAATAGCAAAAACCAGCGTTTTGAATGAAGAATCACATTTCTTGGTAGAATCATGCAGGATTGAAATTTTTGATGGTTTTTTACTCCTCTCAACAGCCCAAACAAGTTTCTAAAAGGATGAGTTTGCAACTACTTTACTTTTGGAGAAAATTCAAAACATTCATTATTCAATAGGGCCCAAACTATCAAAAACCAGCGGTTTCAATGATCACACATTTCTTGGTAGAATCATGCAGGACTGAAATTTTTGATGTTTTTCTACTCCTCTCATGAGCCCAAACAAGTCTCTAAAAGCATGAGTTTGCAACTACTTTACTTTTGGAGAAAATTCAAAACATTCATTATTCAATAGGGCCCAAACTATCAAAAACCAGCGGTTTGAATGAACACACATTTCATGGTAGAATCATGCAGGACTGAAATTTTTGATGGTTTTTTACTCCTCTCAACAGCCCAAACAAGTTTCTAAAAGGATGAGTTTGCAACTACTTTACTTTTGGAGAAAATTCAAAACATTCATTATTCAATAGGGCCCAAACTATCAAAAACCAGCGGTTTCAATGAACACACATTACTTGGTAGAATCATGCAGGACTGAAATTTTTGATGTTTTTCTACTCCTCTCATGAGCCCAAACAAGTCTCTAAAAGCATGAGTTTGCAACTACTTTACTTTTGGAGAAAATTCAAAACATTCATTATTCAATAGAGCCCAATAGCAAAAACCAGCGTTTTGAATGAAGAATCACATTTCTTGGTAGAATCATGCAGGATTGAAATTTTTGATGGTTTTTTACTCCTCTCAACAGCCCAAACAAGTTTCTAAAAGGATGAGTTTGCAACTACTTTACTTTTGGAGAAAATTCAAAACATTCATTATTCAATAGGGCCCAAACTATCAAAAACCAGCGGTTTCAATGAACACACATTTCTTGGTAGAATCATGCAGGACTGAAATTTTTGATGTTTTTCTACTCCTCTCATGAGCCCAAACAAGTCTCTAAAAGCATGAGTTTGCAACTACTTTACTTTTGGAGAAAATTCAAAACATTCATTATTCAATAGAGCCCAATAGCAAAAACCAGCGTTTTGAATGAAGAATCACATTTCTTGGTAGGATTGAAATTTTTGATGGTTTTTTACTCCTCTCAACAGCCCAAACAAGTTTCTAAAAGGGTGAGTTTGCAACTACTTTACTTTTGGAGAAAATTCAAAACATTCATTATTCAATAGGGCCCAAACTATCAAAAACCAGCGGTTTCAATGAACACACATTTCTTGGTAGAATCATGCAGGATTGAAATTTTTGATGGTTTTTTACTCCTCTCAACAGCCCAAACAAGTTTCTAAAAGGATGAGTTTGCAACTACTTTACTTTTGGAGAAAATTCAAAACATTCATTATTCAATAGGGCCCAAACTATCAAAAACCAGCGGTTTCAATGAACACACATTTCTTGGTAGAATCATGCAGGACTGAAATTTTTGATGTTTTTCTACTCCTCTCATGAGCCCAAACAAGTCTCTAAAAGCATGAGTTTGCAACTACTTTACTTTTGGAGAAAATTCAAAACATTCATTATTCAATAGAGCCCAATAGCAAAAACCAGCGTTTTGAATGAAGAATCACATTTCTTGGTAGAATCATGCAGGATTGAAATTTTTGATGGTTTTTTACTCCTCTCAACAGCCCAAACAAGTTTCTAAAAGGATGAGTTTGCAACTACTTTACTTTTGGAGAAAATTCAAAACATTCATTATTCAATAGGGCCCAAACTATCAAAAACCAGCGGTTTCAATGAACACACATTTCTTGGTAGAATCATGCAGGACTGATATTTTTGATGTTTTTCTACTCCTCTCATGAGCCCAAACAAGTCTCTAAAAGCATGAGTTTGCAACTACTTTACTTTTGGAGAAAATTCAAAACATTCATTATTCAATAGAGCCCAATAGCAAAAACCAGCGTTTTGAATGAAGAATCACATTTCTTGGTAGAATCATGCAGGATTGAAATTTTTGATGGTTTTTTACTCCTCTCAACAGCCCAAACAAGTTTCTAAAAGGATGAGTTTGCAACTACTTTACTTTTGGAGAAAATTCAAAACATTCATTATTCAATAGGGCCCAAACTATCAAAAACCAGCGGTTTCAATGAACACACATTTCTTGGTAGAATCATGCAGGACTCAAATTTTTGATGTTTTTCTACTCCTCTCATGAGCCCAAACAAGTCTCTAAAAGCATGAGTTTGCAACTACTTTACTTTTGGAGAAAATTCAAAACATTCACTATTCAATAGAGCCCAATAGCAAAAATCAGGTTTTGAATGAAGAATCACATTTCTTGGTAAAATCATGCAGGATTGAAATTTTTGATGGTTTTTACTCCTCTCAACAGCCCAAACAAGTTTCTAAAAGGATGAGTTTGCAACTACTTTACTTTTGGAGAAAATTCAAAACATTCATTATTCAATAGGGCCCAAACTATCAAAAACCAGCGGTTTCAATGAACACACATTTCTTGGTAGAATCATGCAGGACTGAAATTTTTGATGTTTTTCTTCTCTCATGAGCCCAAACAAGTCTCTAAAAGCATGAGTTTGCAACTACTTTACTTTTGGAGAAAATTCAAAACATTCATTATTCAATAGAGCCCAATAGCAAAAACCAGCGTTTTGAATGAAGAATCACATTTCTTGGTAGAATCATGCAGGATTGAAATTTTTGATGGTTTTTTACTCCTCTCAACAGCCCAAACAAGTTTCTAAAAGGATGAGTTTGCAACTACTTTACTTTTGGAGAAAATTCAAAACATTCATTATTCAATAGGGCCCAAACTATCAAAAACCAGCGGTTTCAATGATCACACATTTCTTGGTAGAATCATGCAGGACTGAAATTTTTGATGTTTTTCTACTCCTCTCATGAGCCCAAACAAGTCTCTAAAAGCAAGAGTTTGCAACTACTTTACTTTTGGAGAAAATTCAAAACATTCATTATTCAATAGGGCCCAAACTATCAAAAACCAGCGGTTTGAATGAACACACATTTCTTGGTAGAATCATGCAGGACTGAAATTTTTGATGGTTTTTTACTCCTCTCAACAGCCCAAACAAGTTTCTAAAAGGATGAGTTTGCAACTACTTTACTTTTGGAGAAAATTCAAAACATTCATTATTCAATAGGGCCCAAACTATCAAAAACCAGCGGTTTCAATGAACACACATTACTTGGTAGAATCATGCAGGACTGAAATTTTTGATGTTTTTCTACTCCTCTCATGAGCCCAAACAAGTCTCTAAAAGCATGAGTTTGCAACTACTTTACTTTTGGAGAAAATTCAAAACATTCATTGTTCAATAGAGCCCAATAGCAAAAACCAGCGTTTTGAATGAAGAATCACATTTCTTGGTAGAATCATGCAGGATTGAAATTTTTGATGGTTTTTTACTCCTCTCAACAGCCCAAACAAGTTTCTAAAAGGATGAGTTTGCAACTACTTTACTTTTGGAGAAAATTCAAAACATTCATTATTCAATAGGGCCCAAACTATCAAAAACCAGCGGTTTCAATGAACACACATTTCTTGGTAGAATCATGCAGGACTGAAATTTTTGATGTTTTTCTTCTCTCATGAGCCCAAACAAGTCTCTAAAAGCATGAGTTTGCAACTACTTTACTTTTGGAGAAAATTCAAAACATTCATTATTCAATAGAGCCCAATAGCAAAAACCAGCGTTTTGAATGAAGAATCACATTTCTTGGTAGAATCATGCAGGATTGAAATTTTTGATGGTTTTTTACTCCTCTCAACAGCCCAAACAAGTTTCTAAAAGGATGAGTTTGCAACTACTTTACTTTTGGAGAAAATTCAAAACATTCATTATTCAATAGGGCCCAAACTATCAAAAACCAGCGGTTTCAATGATCACACATTTCTTGGTAGAATCATGCAGGACTGAAATTTTTGATGTTTTTCTACTCCTCTCATGAGCCCAAACAAGTCTCTAAAAGCATGAGTTTGCAACTACTTTACTTTTGGAGAAAATTCAAAACATTCATTATTCAATAGGGCCCAAACTATCAAAAACCAGCGGTTTGAATGAACACACATTTCTTGGTAGAATCATGCAGGACTGAAATTTTTGATGGTTTTTTACTCCTCTCAACAGCCCAAACAAGTTTCTAAAAGGATGAGTTTGCAACTACTTTACTTTTGGAGAAAATTCAAAACATTCATTATTCAATAGGGCCCAAACTATCAAAAACCAGCGGTTTCAATGAACACACATTACTTGGTAGAATCATGCAGGACTGAAATTTTTGATGTTTTTCTACTCCTCTCATGAGCCCAAACAAGTCTCTAAAAGCATGAGTTTGCAACTACTTTACTTTTGGAGAAAATTCAAAACATTCATTATTCAATAGAGCCCAATAGCAAAAACCAGCGTTTTGAATGAAGAATCACATTTCTTGGTAGAATCATGCAGGATTGAAATTTTTGATGGTTTTTTACTCCTCTCAACAGCCCAAACAAGTTTCTAAAAGGATGAGTTTGCAACTACTTTACTTTTGGAGAAAATTCAAAACATTCATTATTCAATAGGGCCCAAACTATCAAAAACCAGCGGTTTCAATGAACACACATTTCTTGGTAGAATCATGCAGGACTGAAATTTTTGATGTTTTTCTACTCCTCTCATGAGCCCAAACAAGTCTCTAAAAGCATGAGTTTGCAACTACTTTACTTTTGGAGAAAATTCAAAACATTCATTATTCAATAGAGCCCAATAGCAAAAACCAGCGTTTTGAATGAAGAATCACATTTCTTGGTAGGATTGAAATTTTTGATGGTTTTTTACTCTCAACAGCCCAAACAAGTTTCTAAAAGGGTGAGTTTGCAACTACTTTACTTTTGGAGAAAATTCAAAACATTCATTATTCAATAGGGCCCAAACTATCAAAAACCAGCGGTTTCAATGAACACACATTTCTTGGTAGAATCATGCAGGATTGAAATTTTTGATGGTTTTTTACTCCTCTCAACAGCCCAAACAAGTTTCTAAAAGGATGAGTTTGCAACTACTTTACTTTTGGAGAAAATTCAAAACATTCATTATTCAATAGGGCCCAAACTATCAAAAACCAGCGGTTTCAATGAACACACATTTCTTGGTAGAATCATGCAGGACTGAAATTTTTGATGTTTTTCTACTCCTCTCATGAGCCCAAACAAGTCTCTAAAAGCATGAGTTTGCAACTACTTTACTTTTGGAGAAAATTCAAAACATTCATTATTCAATAGAGCCCAATAGCAAAAACCAGCGTTTTGAATGAAGAATCACATTTCTTGGTAGAATCATGCAGGATTGAAATTTTTGATGGTTTTTTACTCCTCTCAACAGCCCAAACAAGTTTCTAAAAGGATGAGTTTGCAACTACTTTACTTTTGGAGAAAATTCAAAACATTCATTATTCAATAGGGCCCAAACTATCAAAAACCAGCGGTTTCAATGAACACACATTTCTTGGTAGAATCATGCAGGACTGATATTTTTGATGTTTTTCTACTCCTCTCATGAGCCCAAACAAGTCTCTAAAAGCATGAGTTTGCAACTACTTTACTTTTGGAGAAAATTCAAAACATTCATTATTCAATAGAGCCCAATAGCAAAAACCAGCGTTTTGAATGAAGAATCACATTTCTTGGTAGAATCATGCAGGATTGAAATTTTTGATGGTTTTTTACTCCTCTCAACAGCCCAAACAAGTTTCTAAAAGGATGAGTTTGCAACTACTTTACTTTTGGAGAAAATTCAAAACATTCATTATTCAATAGGGCCCAAACTATCAAAAACCAGCGGTTTCAATGAACACACATTTCTTGGTAGAATCATGCAGGACTCAAATTTTTGATGTTTTTCTACTCCTCTCATGAGCCCAAACAAGTCTCTAAAAGCATGAGTTTGCAACTACTTTACTTTTGGAGAAAATTCAAAACATTCACTATTCAATAGAGCCCAATAGCAAAAATCAGGTTTTGAATGAAGAATCACATTTCTTGGTAAAATCATGCAGGATTGAAATTTTTGATGGTTTTTACTCCTCTCAACAGCCCAAACAAGTTTCTAAAAGGATGAGTTTGCAACTACTTTACTTTTGGAGAAAATTCAAAACATTCATTATTCAATAGGGCCCAAACTATCAAAAACCAGCGGTTTCAATGAACACACATTTCTTGGTAGAATCATGCAGGACTGAAATTTTTGATGTTTTTCTTCTCTCATGAGCCCAAACAAGTCTCTAAAAGCATGAGTTTGCAACTACTTTACTTTTGGAGAAAATTCAAAACATTCATTATTCAATAGAGCCCAATAGCAAAAACCAGCGTTTTGAATGAAGAATCACATTTCTTGGTAGAATCATGCAGGATTGAAATTTTTGATGGTTTTTTACTCCTCTCAACAGCCCAAACAAGTTTCTAAAAGGATGAGTTTGCAACTACTTTACTTTTGGAGAAAATTCAAAACATTCATTATTCAATAGGGCCCAAACTATCAAAAACCAGCGGTTTCAATGATCACACATTTCTTGGTAGAATCATGCAGGACTGAAATTTTTGATGTTTTTCTACTCCTCTCATGAGCCCAAACAAGTCTCTAAAAGCATGAGTTTGCAACTACTTTACTTTTGGAGAAAATTCAAAACATTCATTATTCAATAGGGCCCAAACTATCAAAAACCAGCGGTTTGAATGAACACACATTTCTTGGTAGAATCATGCAGGACTGAAATTTTTGATGGTTTTTTACTCCTCTCAACAGCCCAAACAAGTTTCTAAAAGGATGAGTTTGCAACTACTTTACTTTTGGAGAAAATTCAAAACATTCATTATTCAATAGGGCCCAAACTATCAAAAACCAGCGGTTTCAATGAACACACATTACTTGGTAGAATCATGCAGGACTGAAATTTTTGATGTTTTTCTACTCCTCTCATGAGCCCAAACAAGTCTCTAAAAGCATGAGTTTGCAACTACTTTACTTTTGGAGAAAATTCAAAACATTCATTATTCAATAGAGCCCAATAGCAAAAACCAGCGTTTTGAATGAAGAATCACATTTCTTGGTAGAATCATGCAGGACTGAAATTTTTGATGTTTTTCTTCTCTCATGAGCCCAAACAAGTATCTAAAAGCATGAGTTTGCAACTACTTTACTTTTGGAGAAAATTCAAAACATTCATTATTCAATAGAGCCCAATAGCAAAAACCAGCGTTTTGAATGAAGAATCACATTTCTTGGTAGAATCATGCAGGATTGAAATTTTTGATGGTTTTTTACTCCTCTCAAGAGCCCAAACAAGTTTCTAAAAGGATGAGTTTGCAACTACTTTACTTTTGGAGAAAATTCAAAACATTCATTATTCAATAGGGCCCAAACTATCAAAAACCAGCGGTTTCAATGATCACACATTTCTTGGTAGAATCATGCAGGACTGAAATTTTTGATGTTTTTCTACTCCTCTCATGAGCCCAAACAAGTCTCTAAAAGCATGAGTTTGCAACTACTTTACTTTTGGAGAAAATTCAAAACATTCATTATTCAATAGGGCCCAAACTATCAAAAACCAGCGGTTTCAATGAACACACATTACTTGGTAGAATCATGCAGGACTGAAATTTTTGATGTTTTTCTACTCCTCTCATGAGCCCAAACAAGTCTCTAAAAGCATGAGTTTGCAACTACTTTACTTTTGGAGAAAATTCAAAACATTCATTATTCAATAGAGCCCAATAGCAAAAACCAGCGTTTTGAATGAAGAATCACATTTCTTGGTAGAATCATGCAGGATTGAAATTTTTGATGGTTTTTTACTCCTCTCAACAGCCCAAACAAGTTTCTAAAAGGATGAGTTTGCAACTACTTTACTTTTGGAGAAAATTCAAAACATTCATTATTCAATAGGGCCCAAACTATCAAAAACCAGCGGTTTCAATGAACACACATTTCTTGGTAGAATCATGCAGGACTGAAATTTTTGATGTTTTTCTACTCCTCTCATGAGCCCAAACAAGTCTCTAAAAGCATGAGTTTGCAACTACTTTACTTTTGGAGAAAATTCAAAACATTCATTATTCAATAGAGCCCAATAGCAAAAACCAGCGTTTTGAATGAAGAATCACATTTCTTGGAAGGATTGAAATTTTTGATGGTTTTTTACTCTCAACAGCCCAAACAAGTTTCTAAAAGGGTGAGTTTGCAACTACTTTACTTTTGGAGAAAATTCAAAACATTCATTATTCAATAGGGCCCAAACTATCAAAAACCAGCGGTTTCAATGAACACACATTTCTTGGTAGAATCATGCAGGACTGAAATTTTTGATGTTTTTCTACTCCTCTCATGAGCCCAAACAAGTCTCTAAAAGCATGAGTTTGCAACTACTTTACTTTTGGAGAAAATTCAAAACATTCATTATTCAATAGAGCCCAATAGCAAAAACCAGCGTTTTGAATGAAGAATCACATTTCTTGGTAGAATCATGCAGGATTGAAATTTTTGATGGTTTTTTACTCCTCTCAACAGCCCAAACAAGTTTCTAAAAGGAAGAGTTTGCAACTACTTTACTTTTGGAGAAAATTCAAAACATTCATTATTCAATAGGGCCCAAACTATCAAAAACCAGCGGTTTGAATGAACACATTTCTTGGTAGAATCATGCAGGACTGAAATTTTTGATGTTTTTCTACTCCTCTCATGAGCCCAAACAAGTCTCTAAAAGCATGAGTTTGCAACTACTTTACTTTTGGAGAAAATTCAAAACATTCACTATTCAATAGAGCCCAATAGCAAAAATCAGGTTTTGAATGAAGAATCACATTTCTTGGTAAAATCATGCAGGATTGAAATTTTTGATGGTTTTTTACTCCTCTCAACAGCCCAAACAAGTTTCTAAAAGGATGAGTTTGCAACTACTTTACTTTTGGAGAAAATTCAAAACATTCATTATTCAATAGGGCCCAAACTATCAAAAACCAGCGGTTTCAATGAACACACATTTCTTGGTAGAATCATGCAGGACTGAAATTTTTGATGTTTTTCTACTCCTCTCATGAGCCCAAACAAGTCTCTAAAAGCATGAGTTTGCAACTACTTTACTTTTGGAGAAAATTCAAAACATTCATTATTCAATAGAGCCCAATAGCAAAAACCAGCGTTTTGAATGAAGAATCACATTTCTTGGTAGAATCATGCAGGATTGAAATTTTTGATGGTTTTTTACTCCTCTCAACAGCCCAAACAAGTTTCTAAAAGGATGAGTTTGCAACTACTTTACTTTTGGAGAAAATTCAAAACATTCATTATTCAATAGGGCCCAAACTATCAAAAACCAGCGGTTTCAATGATCACACATTTCTTGGTAGAATCATGCAGGACTGAAATTTTTGATGTTTTTCTACTCCTCTCATGAGCCCAAACAAGTCTCTAAAAGCATGAGTTTGCAACTACTTTACTTTTGGAGAAAATTCAAAACATTCATTATTCAATAGGGCCCAAACTATCAAAAACCAGCGGTTTGAATGAACACACATTTCTTGGTAGAATCATGCAGGACTGAAATTTTTGATGGTTTTTTACTCCTCTCAACAGCCCAAACAAGTTTCTAAAAGGATGAGTTTGCAACTACTTTACTTTTGGAGAAAATTCAAAACATTCATTATTCAATAGGGCCCAAACTATCAAAAACCAGCGGTTTCAATGAACACACATTACTTGGTAGAATCATGCAGGACTGAAATTTTTGATGTTTTTCTACTCCTCTCATGAGCCCAAACAAGTCTCTAAAAGCATGAGTTTGCAACTACTTTACTTTTGGAGAAAATTCAAAACATTCATTATTCAATAGAGCCCAATAGCAAAAACCAGCGTTTTGAATGAAGAATCACATTTCTTGGTAGAATCATGCAGGACTGAAATTTTTGATGTTTTTCTTCTCTCATGAGCCCAAACAAGTATCTAAAAGCATGAGTTTGCAACTACTTTACTTTTGGAGAAAATTCAAAACATTCATTATTCAATAGAGCCCAATAGCAAAAACCAGCGTTTTGAATGAAGAATCACATTTCTTGGTAGAATCATGCAGGATTGAAATTTTTGATGGTTTTTTACTCCTCTCAACAGCCCAAACAAGTTTCTAAAAGGATGAGTTTGCAACTACTTTACTTTTGGAGAAAATTCAAAACATTCATTATTCAATAGGGCCCAAACTATCAAAAACCAGCGGTTTCAATGATCACACATTTCTTGGTAGAATCATGCAGGACTGAAATTTTTGATGTTTTTCTACTCCTCTCATGAGCCCAAACAAGTCTCTAAAAGCATGAGTTTGCAACTACTTTACTTTTGGAGAAAATTCAAAACATTCATTATTCAATAGGGCCCAAACTATCAAAAACCAGCGGTTTCAATGAACACACATTACTTGGTAGAATCATGCAGGACTGAAATTTTTGATGTTTTTCTACTCCTCTCATGAGCCCAAACAAGTCTCTAAAAGCATGAGTTTGCAACTACTTTACTTTTGGAGAAAATTCAAAACATTCATTATTCAATAGAGCCCAATAGCAAAAACCAGCGTTTTGAATGAAGAATCACATTTCTTGGTAGAATCATGCAGGATTGAAATTTTTGATGGTTTTTTACTCCTCTCAACAGCCCAAACAAGTTTCTAAAAGGATGAGTTTGCAACTACTTTACTTTTGGAGAAAATTCAAAACATTCATTATTCAATAGGGCCCAAACTATCAAAAACCAGCGGTTTCAATGAACACACATTTCTTGGTAGAATCATGCAGGACTGAAATTTTTGATGTTTTTCTACTCCTCTCATGAGCCCAAACAAGTCTCTAAAAGCATGAGTTTGCAACTACTTTACTTTTGGAGAAAATTCAAAACATTCATTATTCAATAGAGCCCAATAGCAAAAACCAGCGTTTTGAATGAAGAATCACATTTCTTGGTAGGATTGAAATTTTTGATGGTTATTTACTCTCAACAGCCCAAACAAGTTTCTAAAAGGGTGAGTTTGCAACTACTTTACTTTTGGAGAAAATTCAAAACATTCATTATTCAATAGGGCCCAAACTATCAAAAACCAGCGGTTTCAATGAACACACATTTCTTGGTAGAATCATGCAGGACTGAAATTTTTGATGTTTTTCTACTCCTCTCATGAGCCCAAACAAGTCTCTAAAAGCATGAGTTTGCAACTACTTTACTTTTGGAGAAAATTCAAAACATTCATTATTCAATAGAGCCCAATAGCAAAAACCAGCGTTTTGAATGAAGAATCACATTTCTTGGTAGAATCATGCAGGATTGAAATTTTTGATGGTTTTTTACTCCTCTCAACAGCCCAAACAAGTTTCTAAAAGGAAGAGTTTGCAACTACTTTACTTTTGGAGAAAATTCAAAACATTCATTATTCAATAGGGCCCAAACTATCAAAAACCAGCGGTTTGAATGAACACATTTCTTGGTAGAATCATGCAGGACTGAAATTTTTGATGTTTTTCTACTCCTCTCATGAGCCCAAACAAGTCTCTAAAAGCATGAGTTTGCAACTACTTTACTTTTGGAGAAAATTCAAAACATTCACTATTCAATAGAGCCCAATAGCAAAAATCAGGTTTTGAATGAAGAATCACATTTCTTGGTAAAATCATGCAGGATTGAAATTTTTGATGGTTTTTTACTCCTCTCAACAGCCCAAACAAGTTTCTAAAAGGATGAGTTTGCAACTACTTTACTTTTGGAGAAAATTCAAAACATTCATTATTCAATAGGGCCCAAACTATCAAAAACCAGCGGTTTCAATGAACACACATTTCTTGGTAGAATCATGCAGGACTGAAATTTTTGATGTTTTTCTACTCCTCTCATGAGCCCAAACAAGTCTCTAAAAGCATGAGTTTGCAACTACTTTACTTTTGGAGAAAATTCAAAACATTCATTATTCAATAGAGCCCAATAGCAAAAACCAGCGTTTTGAATGAAGAATCACATTTCTTGGTAGAATCATGCAGGATTGAAATTTTTGATGGTTTTTTACTCCTCTCAACAGCCCAAACAAGTTTCTAAAAGGATGAGTTTGCAACTACTTTACTTTTGGAGAAAATTCAAAATATTCATTATTCAATAGGGCCCAAACTATTAAAAACCAGCGGTTTCAATGAACACACATTTCTTGGTAGAATCATGCAGGACTGAAATTTTTGATGTTTTTCTACTCCTCTCATGAGCCCAAACAAGTCTCTAAAAGCATGAGTTTGCAACTACTTTACTTTTGGAGAAAATTCAAAACATTCATTATTCAATAGAGCCCAATAGCAAAAACCAGCGTTTTGAATGAAGAATCACATTTCTTGGTAGAATCATGCAGGATTGAAATTTTTGATGATTTTTTACTCCTCTCAATAGCCCAAACAAGTTTCTAAAAGGATGAGTTTGCAACTACTTTACTTTTGGAGAAAATTCAAAACATTCCTTATTCAATAGGGCCCAAACTATCTAAAACCAGCGGTTTCAATGAACACACATTTCTTGGTAGAATCATGCAGGACTGAAATTTTTGATGTTTTTCTACTCCTCTCATGAGCCCAAACAAGTCTCTAAAAGCATGAGTTTGCAACTACTTTAATTTTGGAGAAAATTCAAAACATTCATTATGCAATAGAGCCCATTCAAAATCAGGTTTTGAATGAAGAATCACATTTCTTGGTAGAATCATGCAGGATTGAAATTTTTGATGGTTTTTTACTCCTCTCAACAGCCCAAACAAGTTTCTAAAAGGATGAGTTTGCAACTACTTTACTTTTGGAGAAAATTCAAAACATTCATTATTCAATAGGGCCCAAACTATCAAAAACCAGCGGTTTGAATGAACACACATTTCTTGGTAGAATCATGCAGGACTGAAATTTTTGATGTTTTTCTACTCCTCTCATGAGCCCAAACAAGTCTCTAAAAGCATGAGTTTGCAACTACTTTACTTTTGGAGAAAATTCAAAACATTCACTATTCAATAGAGCCCAATAGCAAAAATCAGGTTTTGAATGAAGAATCACATTTCTTGGTAAAATCATGCAGGATTGAAATTTTTGATGGTTTTTTACTCCTCTCAACAGCCCAAACAAGTTCCTAAAAGGATGAGTTTGCAACTACTTTACTTTTGGAGAAAATTCAAAACATTCATTATTCAATAGGGCCCAAACTATCAAAAACCAGCGGTTTCAATGAACACACATTTCTTGGTAGAATCATGCAGGACTGAAATTTTTGATGTTTTTCTACTCCTCTCATGAACCCAAACAAGTCTCTAAAAGCATGAGTTTGCAACTACTTTACTTTTGGAGAAAATTCAAAACATTCATTATTCAATAGAGCCCAATAGCAAAAACCAGCGTTTTGAATGAAGAATCACATTTCTTGGTAGAATTATGCAGGATTGAAATTTTTGATGGTTTTTTACTCCTCTCAACAGCCCAAACAAGTTTCTAAAAGGATGAGTTTGCAACTACTTTACTTTTGGAGAAAATTCAAAACATTCATTATTCAATAGGGCCCAAACTATCAAAAACCAGCGGTTTGAATGAACACACATTTCTTGGTAGAATCATGCAGGACTGAAATTTTTGATGTTTTTCTACTCCTCTCATGAGCCCAAACAAGTCTCTAAAAGCATGAGTTTGCAACTACTTTACTTTTGGAGAAAATTCAAAACATTCATTATTCAATAGAGCCCAATAGCAAAAACCAGCGTTTTGAATGAAGAATCACATTTCTTGGTAGAATCATGCAGGATTGAAATTTTTGATGGTTTTTTACTCCTCTCAACAGCCCAAACAAGTTTCTAAAAGGTTGAGTTTGCAACTACTTTACTTTTGGAGAAAATTCAAAATATTCATTATTCAATAGGGCCCAAACTATCAAAAACCAGCGGTTTCAATGAACACACATTTCTTGGTAGAATCATGCAGGACTGAAATTTTTGATGTTTTTCTACTCCTCTCATGAGCCCAAACAAGTCTCTAAAAGCATGAGTTTGCAACTACTTTACTTTTGGAGAAAATTCAAAACATTCACTATTCAATAGAGCCCAATAGCAAAAATCAGGTTTTGAATGAAGAATCACATTTCTTGGTAAAATCATGCAGGATTGAAATTTTTGATGGTTTTTTACTCCTCTCAACAGCCCAAACAAGTTTCTAAAAGTATGAGTTTGCAACTACTTTACTTTTGGAGAAAATTCAAAACATTCCTTATTCAATAGGGCCCAAACTATCAAAAACCAGCGGTTTCAATGAACACACATTTCTTGGTAGAATCATGCAGGACTGAAATTTTTGATGTTTTTCTACTCCTCTCATGAGCCCAAACAAGTCTCTAAAAGCATGAGTTTGCAACTACTTTACTTTTGGAGAAAATTCAAAACATTCATTATTCAATAGAGCCCAATAGCAAAAACCAGCGTTTTGAATGAAGAATCACATTTCTTGGTAGAATCATGCAGGATTGAAATTTTTGATGATTTTTTACTCCTCTCAATAGCCCAAACAAGTTTCTAAAAGGATGAGTTTGCAACTACTTTACTTTTGGAGAAAATTCAAAACATTCCTTATTCAATAGGGCCCAAACTATCTAAAACCAGCGGTTTCAATGAACACACATTTCTTGGTAGAATCATGCAGGACTGAAATTTTTGATGTTTTTCTACTCCTCTCATGAGCCCAAACAAGTCTCTAAAAGCATGAGTTTGCAACTACTTTACTTTTGGAGAAAATTCAAAACATTCATTATTCAATAGAGCCCATTCAAAATCAGGTTTTGAATGAAGAATCACATTTCTTGGTAGAATCATGCAGGATTGAAATTTTTGATGTTTTTTTACTCCTCTCAACAGCCCAAACAAGTTTCTTAAAGGATGAGTTTGCAACTACTTTACTTGTGGAGAAAATTCATAACATTCATTATTCAATAGGGCCCAAAATATCAAAAACCAGCGGTTTGAATGAACACACATTTCTTGGTAGAATCGTGCAGGACTGAAATTTTTGATGTTTTTCTACTTCTCTCATGAGCCCAAACAAGTCTCTAAAAGGATGAGTTTGCAACTACTTTACTTTTGGAGAAAATTCAAAACATTCATTATTCAATAGAGCCCAATAGCAAAAACCAGCGTTTTGAATGAAGAATCACATTTCTTGGTAGAATCATGCAGGATTGAAATTTTTGATGGTTTTTTTACTCCTCTCAACAGCCCAAGCAAGTTTCTAAAAGGATGAGTTTGCAACTACTTTACTTTTGGAGAAAATTCAAAACATTCATTATTCAATAGGGCCCAAACTATCAAAAACCAGCGGTTTCAATGAACACACATTTCTTGGTAGAATCATGCAGGACTGAAATTTTTGATGTTTTTCTACTCCTCTCATGAGCCCAAACAAGTCTCTAAAAGCATGAGTTTGCAACTACTTTACTTTTGGAGAAAATTCAAAACATTCATTATTCAATAGAGCCCAATAGCAAAAATCAGGTTTTGAATGAAGAATCACATTTCTTGGTAGAATCATGCAGGATTGAAATATTTGATGGGTTTTTACTCCTCTCAACAGCCCAAACAAGTTTCTAAAAGGATGAGTTTGCAACTACTTTACTTTTGGAGAAAATTCAAAACATTTATTATTCAATAGGGCCCAAAATATCAAAAACCAGCGGTTTGAATGAACACACATTTCTTGGTAGAATCGTGCAGGACTGAAATTTTTGATGTTTTTCTACTCCTCTCATGAGCCCAAACAAGTCTCTTAAAGCATGAGTTTGCAACTACTTTACTTTTGGAGAAAATTCAAAACATTCATTATTCAATAGAGCACAATAGCAAAAAACAGCGTTTTGAATGAAGAATCACATTTCTTGGTAGAATCATGCAGGATTGAAATTTTTGATGGTTTTTTACTCCTCTCAACAGCCCAAACAAGTTTCTAAAAGAATGAGTTTGCAACTACTTTACTTTTGGAGAAAATTCAAAACATTCATTATTCAATAGGGCCCAAACTATCAAAAACCAGCGGTTTCAATGAACACACATTTCTTGGTAGAATCATGCAGGACTGAAATTTTTGATGTTTTTCTACTCCTCTCATGAGCCCAAACAAGTCTCTAAAAGCATGAGTTTGCAACTACTTTACTCTTGGAGAAAATTCAAAACATTCATTATTCAATAGAGCCCAATAGCAAAAACCAGCGTTTTGAATGAAGAATCACATTTCTTGGTAGAATCATGCAGGATTGAAATTTTTGATGGTTTTTTACTCCTCTCAACAGCCCAAACAAGTTTCTAAAAGGATGAGTTTGCAACTACTTTACTTTTGGAGAAAATTCAAAACATTCATTATTCAATAGGGCCCAAACTATCAAAAACCAGCGGTTTGAATGAACACATTTCTTGGTAGAATCATGCAGGAGTGAAATTTTTGATGTTTTTCTACTCTCATGAGCCCAAACAAGTCTCTAAAAGCATGAGTTTGCAACTACTTTACTTTTGGAGAAAATTCAAAACATTCACTATTCAATAGAGCCCAATAGCAAAAATCAGGTTTTGAATGAAGAATCACATTTCTTGGTAAAATCATGCAGGATTGAAATTTTTGATGGTTTTTTACTCCTCTCAACAGCCCAAACAAGTTTCTAAAAGGATGAGTTTGCAACTACTTTACTTTTGGAGAAAATTCAAAACATTCATTATTCAATAGGGCCCAAACTATCAAAAACCAGCGGTTTCAATGAACACACATTTCTTGGTAGAATCATGCAGGACTGAAATTTTTGATGTTTTTCTACTCCTCTCATGAGCCCAAACAAGTTTCTAAAAGCATGAGTTTGCAACTACTTTACTTTTGGAGAAAATTCAAAACATTCATTATTCAATAGAGCCCAATAGCAAAAACCAGCGTTTTGAATGAAGAATCACATTTCTTGGTAGAATCATGCAGGATTGAAATTTTTGATGGTTTTTCACTCCTCTCAACAGCCCAAACAAGTTTCTAAAAGGATGAGTTTGCAACTACTTTACTTTTGGAGAAAATTCAAAACATTCATTATTCAATAGGGCCCAAACTATCAAAAACCAGCGGTTTCAATGAACACACATTTCTTGGTAGAATCATGCAGGACTGAAATTTTTGATGTTTTTCTACTCCTCTCATGAGCCCAAACAAGTCTCTAAAAGCATGAGTTTGCAACTACTTTACTTTTGGAGAAAATTCAAAACATTCATTATTCAATAGAGCCCAATAGCAAAAACCAGCGTTTTGAATGAAGAATCACATTTCTTGGTAGAATCATGCAGGATTGAAATTTTTGATGGTTTTTTACTCCTCTCAACAGCCCAAACAAGTTTCTAAAAGGATGAGTTTGCAACTACTTTAGTTTTGGAGAAAATTCAAAACATTCATTATTCAATAGGGCCCAAACTATCAAAAACCAGCGGTTTCAATGAACACACATTTCTTGGTAGAATCATGCAGGACTGAAATTTTTGATGTTTTTCTACTCCTCTCATGAGCCCAAACAAGCCTCTAAAAGCATGAGTTTGCAACTACTTTACTTTTGGAGAAAATTCAAAACATTCATTATTCAATAGAGCCCAATAGCAAAAACCAGCGTTTTGAATGAAGAATCACATTTCTTGGTAGGATTGAAATTTTTGATGGTTTTTTACTCCTCTCAACAGCCCAAACAAGTTTCTAAAAGGATGAGTTTGCAACTACTTTACTTTTGGAGAAAATTCAAAACATTCATTATTCAATAAGGCCCAAACTATCAAAAACCAGCAGTTTCAATGAACACACATTTCTTGGTAGAATCATGCAGGACTGAAATTTTTGATGTTTTTCTACTCCTCTCATGAGCCCAAACAAGTCTCTAAAAGCATGAGTTTGCAACTACTTTACTTTTGGAGAAAATTCAAAACATTCATTATTCAATAGAGCCCAATAGCAAAAACCAGCGTTTTGAATGAAGAATCACATTTCTTGGTAGAATCATGCAGGATTGAAATTTTTGATGGTTTTTAACTCCTCTCAACAGCCCAAACAAGTTTCTAAAAGGATGAGTTTGCAACTACTTTACTTTTGGAGAAAATTCAAAACATTCATTATTCAATAGGGCCCAAACTATCAAAAACCAGCGGTTTGAATGAACACATTTCTTGGTAGAATCATGCAGGACTGAAATTTTTGATGTTTTTCTACTCCTCTCATGAGCCCAAACAAGTCTCTAAAAGCATGAGTTTGCAACTACTTTACTTTTGGAGAAAATTCAAAACATTCACTATTCAATAGAGCCCAATAGCAAAAATCAGGTTTTGAATGAAGAATCACATTTCTTGGTAAAATCATGCAGGATTGAAATTTTTGATGGTTTTTTACTCCTCTCAACAGCCCAAACAAGTTTCTTAAAGGATGAGTTTGCAACTACTTTACGTTTGGAGAAAATTCAAAACATTCATTATTCAATAGGGCCCAAACTATCAAAAACCAGCGGTTTCAATGAACACACATTTCTTGGTAGAATCATGCAGGACTGAAATTTTTGATGTTTTTCTACTCCTCTCATGAGCCCAAACAAGTCTCTAAAAGCATGAGTTTGCAACTACTTTACTTTTGGAGAAAATTCAAAACATTCATTATTCAATAGAGCCCAATAGCAAAAACCAGCGTTTTGAATGAAGAATCACATTTCTTGGTAGAATCATGCAGGATTGAAATTTTTGATGGTTTTTTACTCCTCTCAACAGCCCAAACAAGTTTCTAAAAGGATGAGTTTGCAACTACTTTACTTTTGGAGAAAATTCAAAACATTCATTATTCAATAGGGCCCAAACTATCAAAAACCAGCGGTTTCAATGAACACACATTTCTTGGTAGAATCATGCAGGACTGATATTTTTGATGTTTTTCTACTCCTCCCATGAGCCCAAACAAGTCTCTAAAAGCATGAGTTTGCAACTACTTTACTTTTGGAGAAAATTCAAAACATTCATTATTCAATAGAGCCCAATAGCAAAAACCAGCGTTTTGAATGAAGAATCACATTTCTTGGTAGAATCATGCAGGATTGAAATTTTTGATGGTTTTTTACTCCTCTCAACAGCCCAAACAAGTTTCTAAAAGGATGAGTTTGCAACTACTTTACTTTTGGAGAAAATTCAAAACATTCATTATTCAATAGGGCCCAAACTATCAAAAACCAGCGGTTTCAATGAACACACATTTCTTGGTAGAATCATGCAGGACTGAAATTTTTGATGTTTTTCTACTCCTCTCATGAGCCCAAACAAGTCTCTAAAAGCATGAGTTTGCAACTACTTTACTTTTGGAGAAAATTCAAAACATTCACTATTCAATAGAGCCCAATAGCAAAAATCAGGTTTTGAATGAAGAATCACATTTCTTGGTAAAATCATGCAGGATTGAAATTTTTGATGGTTTTTACTCCTCTCAACAGCCCAAACAAGTTTCTAAAAGGATGAGTTTGCAACTACTTTACTTTTGGAGAAAATTCAAAACATTCATTATTCAATAGGGCCCAAACTATCAAAAACCAGCGGTTTCAATGAACACACATTTCTTGGTAGAATCATGCAGGACTGAAATTTTTGATGTTTTTCTTCTCTCATGAGCCCAAACAAGTCTCTAAAAGCATGAGTTTGCAACTACTTTACTTTTGGAGAAAATTCAAAACATTCATTATTCAATAGAGCCCAATAGCAAAAACCAGCGTTTTGAATGAAGAATCACATTTTTTGGTAGAATCATGCAGGATTGAAATTTTTGATGGTTTTTTACTCCTCTCAACAGCCCAAACAAGTTTCTAAAAGGATGAGTTTGCAACTACTTTACTTTTGGAGAAAATTCAAAACATTCATTATTCAATAGGGCCCAAACTATCAAAAACCAGCGGTTTCAATGATCACACATTTCTTGGTAGAATCATGCAGGACTGAAATTTTTGATGTTTTTCTACTCCTCTCATGAGCCCAAACAAGTCTCTAAAAGCATGAGTTTGCAACTACTTTACTTTTGGAGAAAATTCAAAACATTCATTATTCAATAGAGCCCAATAGCAAAAATCAGGTTTTGAATGAAGAATCACATTTCTTGGTAGAATCATGCAGGATTGAAATATTTGATGGGTTTTTACTCCTCTCAACAGCCCAAACAAGTTTCTAAAAGGATGAGTTTGCAACTACTTTACTTTTGGAGAAAATTCAAAACATTCATTATTCAATAGGGCCCAAAATATCAAAAACCAGCGGTTTGAATGAACACACATTTCTTGGTAGAATCGTGCAGGACTGAAATTTTTGATGTTTTTCTACTCCTCTCATGAGCCCAAACAAGTCTCTTAAAGCATGAGTTTGCAACTACTTTACTTTTGGAGAAAATTCAAAACATTCATTATTCAATAGAGCCCAATAGCAAAAATCAGGTTTTGAATGAAGAATCACATCTCTTGGTAGAATCATGCAGGATTGAAATTTTTGATGGTTTTTTACTCCTCTCAACAGCCCAAACAAGTTTCTAAAAGAATGAGTTTGCAACTACTTTACTTTTGGAGAAAATTCAAAACATTCATTATTCAATAGGGCCCAAACTATCAAAAACCAGCGGTTTCAATGAACACACATTTCTTGGTAGAATCATGCAGGACTGAAATTTTTGATGTTTTTCTACTCCTCTCATGAGCCCAAACAAGTCTCTAAAAGCATGAGTTTGCAACTACTTTACTTTTGGAGAAAATTCAAAACATTCATTATTCAATAGAGCCCAATAGCAAAAACCAGCGTTTTGAATGAAGAATCACATTTCTTGGTAGAATCATGCAGGATTGAAATTTTTGATGGTTTTTTACTCCTCTCAACAGCCCAAACAAGTTTCTAAAAGGATGAGTTTGCAACTACTTTACTTTTGGAGAAAATTCAAAACATTCATTATTCAATAGGGCCCAAACTATCAAAAACCAGCGGTTTCAATGAACACACATGTCTTGGTAGAATCATGCAGGACTGAAATTTTTGATGTTTTTCTACTCATCTCATGAGCCCAAACAAGTCTCTAAAAGCAAGAGTTTGCAACTACTTTACTTTTGGAGAAAATTCAAAACATTCATTATTCAATAGGGCCCAAACTATCAAAAACCAGCGGTTTCAGTGAACACACATTTCTTGGTAGAATCATGCAGGACTGAAATTTTTGATGTTTTTCTACTCCTCTCATGAGCCCAAACAAGTCTCTAAAAGCATGAGTTTGCAACTACTTTACTTTTGGAGAAAATTCAAAACATTCATTATTCAATAGGGCCCAAAATATCAAAAACCAGCGGTTTGAATGAACACACATTTCTTGGTAGAATCGTGCAGGAATGAAATTTTTGATGTTTTTCTACTCCTCTCATAAGCCCAAACAAGTCTCTAAAAGCATGAGTTTGCAACTACTTTACTTTTGGAGAAAATTCAAAACATTCACTATTCAATAGAGCCCAATAGCAAAAATCAGGTTTTGAATGAAGAATCACATTTCTTGGTAAAATCATGCAGGATTGAAATTTTTGATGGTTTTTCACTCCTTTCAACAGCCCAAACAAGTCTCTAAAAGCATGAGTTTGCAACTACTTTACTTTTGGAGAAAATTCAAAACATTCATTATTCAATAGGGCCCAAACTATCAAAAACCAGCGGTTTCAATGAACACCCATTTCTTGGTAGAATCATGCAGGACTGAAATTTTTGATGTTTTTCTACTCCTCTCATGAGCCCAAACAAGTCTCTAAAAGCATGAGTTTGCAACTACTTTACTTTTGGAGAAAATTCAAAACATTCATTATTCAATAGAGCCCAATAGCAAAAACCAGCGTTTTGAATGAAGAATCACATTTCTTGGTAGAATCATGCAGGATTGAAATTTTTGATGATTTTTTACTCCTCTCAACAGCCCAAACAAGTTTCTAAAAGGATGAGTTTGCAACTACTTTACTTTTGGAGAAAATTCAAAACATTCATTATTCAATAGGGCCCAAAATATCAAAAACCAGCGGTTTGAATGAACACATATTTCTTGGTAGAATCGTGCAGGACTGAAATTTTTGATGTTTTTATACTCCTCTCATGAGCCCAAACAAGTCTCTAAAAGGATGAGTTTGCAACTACTTTACTTTTGGAGAAAATTCAAAACATTCATTATTCAATAGAGCCCAATAGCAAAAAACAGCGTTTTGAATGAAGAATCACATTTCTTGGTAGAATCATGCAGGATTGAAATTTTTGATGGTTTTTACTCCTCTCAACAGCCCAAACAAGTTTCTAAAAGGATGAGTTTGCAACTACTTTACTTTTGGAGAAAATTCAAAACATTCACTATTCAATAGAGCCCAATAGCAAAAATCAGGTTTTGAATGAAGAATCACATTTCTTGGTAAAATCATGCAGGATTGAAATTTTTGATGGTTTTTACTCCTCTCAACAGCCCAAACAAGTTTCTAAAAGGATGAGTTTGCAACTACTTTACTTTTGGAGAAAATTCAAAACATTCATTATTCAATAGGGCCCAAACTATCAAAAACCAGCGGTTTCAATGAACACACATTTCTTGGTAGAATCATGCAGGACTGAAATTTTTGATGTTTTTCTACTCCTCTCATGAGCCCAAACAAGTCTCTAAAAGCATGAGTTTGCAACTACTTTACTTTTGGAGAAAATTCAAAACATTCATTATTCAATAGAGCCCAATAGCAAAAACCAGCGTTTTGAATGAAGAATCACATTTCTTGGTAGAATCATTCAGGATTGAAATTTTTGATGGTTTTTTACTCCTCTCAACAGCCCAAACAAGTTTCTAAAAGGATGAGTTTGCAACTACTTTACTTTTGGAGAAAATTCAAAACATTCATTATTCAATAGGGCCCAAACTATCAAAAACCAGCGGTTTCAATGAACACACATTTCTTGGTAGAATCATGCAGGACTGAAATTTTTGATGTATTTCTACTCCTCTCATGAGCCCAAACAAGTCTCTAAAAGCATGAGTTTGCAACTACTTTACTTTTGGAGAAAATTCAAAACATTCATTATTCAATAGAGCCCAATAGCAAAAACCAGCGTTTTGAATGAAGAATCACATTTCTTGGTAGAATCATGCAGGATTGAAATTTTTGATGGTTTTTACTCCTCTCAACAGCCCAAACAAGTTTCTAAAAGGATGAGTTTGCAACTACTTTACTTTTGGAGAAAATTCAAAACATTCATTATTCAAAAGGTCCCAAACTATCAAAAACCAGCGGTTTCAATGAACACACATTTCTTGGTAGAATCATGCAGGACTGAAATTTTTGATGTTTTTCTACTCCTCTCATGAGCCCAAACAAGTCTCTAAAAGCATGAGTTTGCAACTACTTTACTTTTGGAGAAAATTCAAAACATTCATTATTCAATAGAGCCCAATAGCAAAAACCAGCGTTTTGAATGAAGAATCACATTTCTTGGTAGAATCATGCAGGATTGAAATTTTTGATGGTTTTTTACTCCTCTCAACAGCCCAAACAAGTTTCTAAAAGGATGAGTTTGGAACTACTTTACTTTTGGAGAAAATTCAAAACATTCATTATTCAATAGGGCCCAAACTATCAAAAACCAGCGGTTTCAATGATCACACATTTCTTGGTAGAATCATGCAGGACTGAAATTTTTGATGTTTTTCTACTCCTCTCATGAGCCCAAACAAGTCTCTAAAAGCATGAGTTTGCAACTACTTTACTTTTGGAGAAAATTCAAAACATTCATTATTCAATAGGGCCCAAACTATCAAAAACCAGCGGTTTGAATGAACACACATTTCTTGGTAGAATCATGCAGGACTGAAATTTTTGATGTTTTTCTACTCCTCTCATGAGCCCAAACAAGTCTCTAAAAGCATGAGTTTGCAACTACTTTACTTTTGGAGAAAATTCAAAACATTCATTATTCAATAGAGCCCAATAGCAAAAACCAGCGTTTTGATTGAAGAATCACATTTCTTGGTAGAATCATGTAGGATTGAAATTTTTGATGGTTTTTTACTCCTCTCAACAGCCCAAACAAGTTTCTAAAAGGATGAGTTTGCAACTACTTTACTTTTGGAGAAAATTCAAAACATTCATTATTCAATAGGGCCCAAACTATCAAAAACCAGCCGTTTCAATGAACACACATGTCTTGGTAGAATCATGCAGGACTGAAATTTTTGATGTTTCTCTACTCATCTCATGAGCCCAAACAAGTCTCTAAAAGCATGAGTTTGCAACTACTTTACTTTTGGAGAAAATTCAAAACATTCATTATTCAATAGAGCCCAATAGCAAAAACCAGCGTTTTGAATGAAGAATCACATTTCTTGGTAGAATCATGCAGGATTGAAATTTTTGATGGTTTTTTACTCCTCTCAACAGCCCAAACAAGTTTCTAAAAGGATGAGTTTGCAACTACTTTACTTTTGGAGAAAATTCAAAACATTCATTATTCAATAGGGCCCAAACTATCAAAAACCAGCGGTTTGAATGAACACATTTCTTGGTAGAATCATGCAGGACTGAAATTTTTGATGTTTTTCTACTCCTCTCATGAGCCCAAACAAGTCTCTAAAAGCATGAGTTTGCAACTACTTTACTTTTGGAGAAATTTCAAAACATTCACTATTCAATAGAGCCCAATAGCAAAAATCAGGTTTTGAATGAAGAATCACATTTCTTGGTAAAATCATGCAGGATTGAAATTTTTGATGGTTTTTTACTCCTCTCAACAGCCCAAACAAGTTTCTAAAAGGATGAGTTTGCAACTACTTTACTTTTGGAGAAAATTCAAAACATTCATTATTCAATAGGGCCCAAACTATCAAAAACCAGCGGTTTCAATGAACACACATTTCTTGGTAGAATCATGCAGGACTGAAATTTTTGATGTTTTTCTACTCCTCTCATGAGCCCAAACAAGTCTCTAAAAGCATGAGTTTGCAACTACTTTACTTTTGGAGAAAATTCAAAACATTCATTATTCAATAGAGCCCAATAGCAAAAACCAGCGTTTTGAATGAAGAATCACATTTCTTGGTAGAATCATGCAGGATTGAAATTTTTGATGGTTTTTTACTCCTCTCAACAGCCCAAACAAGTTTCTAAAAGGATGAGTTTGCAACTACTTTACTTTTGGAGAAAATTCAAAACATTCATTATTCAATAGGGCCCAAACTATCAAAAACCAGCGGTTTGAATGAACACACATTTCTTGGTAGAATCATGCAGGACTGAAATTTTTGATGTTTTTCTACTCCTCTCATGAGCCCAAACAAGTCTCTAAAAGCATGAGTTTGCAACTACTTTACTTTTGGAGAAAATTCAAAACATTCATTATTCAATAGGGCCCAAACTATCAAAAACCAGCGGTTTGAATGAACACACATTTCTTGGTAGAATCATGCAGGACTGAAATTTTTGATGTTTTTCTACTCCTCTCATGAGCCCAAACAAGTCTCTAAAAGCATGAGTTTGCAACTACTTTACTTTTGGAGAAAATTCAAAACATTCATTATTCAATATAGCCCAATAGCAAAAACCAGCGTTTTGAATGAAGAATCACATTTCTTGGTAGAATCATGCAGGATTGAAATTTTTGATGGTTTTTTACTCCTCTCAACAGCCCAAACAAGTTTCTAAAAGGATGAGTTTGCAACTACTTTACTTTTGGAGAAAATTCAAAACATTCATTATTCAATAGGGCCCAAACTATCAAAAACCAGCGGTTTCAATGAACACACATTTCTTGGTAGAATCATGCAGGACTGAAATTTTTGATGTTTTTCTACTCCTCTCATGAGCCCAAACAAGTCTCTAAAAGCATGAGTTTGCAACTACTTTACTTTTGGAGAAAATTCAAAACATTCACTATTCAATAGAGCCCAATAGCAAAAATCAGGTTTTGAATGAAGACTCACATTTCTTGGTAAAATCATGCAGGATTGAAATTTTTGATGGTTTTTACTCCTCTCAACAGCCCAAACAAGTTTCTAAAAGGATGAGTTTGCAACTACTTTACTTTTGGAGAAAATTCAAAACATTCATTATTCAATAGGGCCCAAACTATCAAAAACCAGCGGTTTCAATGAACACACATTTCTTGGTAGAATCATGCAGGACTGAAATTTTTGATGTTTTTCTTCTCTCATGAGCCCAAACAAGTCTCTAAAAGCATGAGTTTGCAACTACTTTACTTTTGGAGAAAATTCAAAACATTCATTATTCAATAGAGCCCAATAGCAAAAACCAGCGTTTTGAATGAAGAATCACATTTCTTGGTAGAATCATGCAGGATTGAAATTTTTGATGGTTTTTTACTCCTCTCAACAGCCCAAACAAGTTTCTAAAAGGATGAGTTTGCAACTACTTTACTTTTGGAGAAAATTCAAAACATTCATTATTCAATAGGGCCCAAACTATCAAAAACCAGCGGTTTCAATGATCACACATTTCTTGGTAGAATCATGCAGGACTGAAATTTTTGATGTTTTTCTACTCCTCTCATGAGCCCAAACAAGTCTCTAAAAGCATGAGTTTGCAACTACTTTACTTTTGGAGAAAATTCAAAACATTCATTATTCAATAGAGCCCAATAGCAAAAATCAGGTTTTGAATGAAGAATCACATTTCTTGGTAGAATCATGCAGGATTGAAATTTTTGATGGTTTTTTACTCCTCTCAACAGCCCAAACAAGTTTCTAAAAGAATGAGTTTGCAACTACTTTACTTTTGGAGAAAATTCAAAACATTCATTATTCAATAGGGCCCAAACTATCAAAAACCAGCGGTTTCAATGAACACACATTTCTTGGTAGAATCATGCAGGACTGAAATTTTTGATGTTTTTCTACTCCTCTCATGAGCCCAAACAAGTCTCTAAAAGCATGAGTTTGCAACTACTTTACTTTTGGAGAAAATTCAAAACATTCATTATTCAATAGAGCCCAATAGCAAAAACCAGCGTTTTGAATGAAGAATCACATTTCTTGGTAGAATCATGCAGGATTGAAATTTTTGATGATTTTTTACTCCTCTCAACAGCCCAAACAAGTTTCTAAAAGGATGAGTTTGCAACTACTTTACTTTTGGAGAAAATTCAAAACATTCATTATTCAATAGGGCCCAAACTATCAAAAACCAGCGGTTTCAATGAACACACATTTCTTGATAGAATCATGCAGGACTGAAATTTTTGATGTTTTTCTACTCCTCTCATGAGCCCAAACAAGTCTCTAAAAGCATGAGTTTGCAACTACTTTACTTTTGGAGAAAATTCCAAACATTCATTATTCAATAGAGCCCAATAGCAAAAATCAGGTTTTGAATGAAGAATCACATTTCTTGGTAGAATCATGCAGGATTGAAATTTTTGATGGTTTTTTACTCCTCTCAACAGCCCAAACAATTTTCTAAAAGGATGAGTTTGCAACTACTTTACTTTTGGAGAAAATTCAAAACATTCATTATTCAATAGGGCCCAAAATATCAAAAACCAGCGGTTTGAATGAACACATATTTCTTGGTAGAATCGTGCAGGACTGAAATTTTTGATGTTTTTATACTCCTCTCATGAGCCCAAACAAGTCTCTAAAAGGATGAGTTTGCAACTACTTTACTTTTGGAGAAAATTCAAAACATTCATTATTCAATAGAGCCCAATAGCAAAAAACAGCGTTTTGAATGAAGAATCACATTTCTTGGTAGAATCATGCAGGATTGAAATTTTTGATGGTTTTTTACTCCTCTCAACAGCCCAAACAAGTTTCTAAAAGGATGAGTTTGCAACTACTTTACTTTTGGAGAAAATTCAAAACATTCACTATTCAATAGAGCCCAATAGCAAAAATCAGGTTTTGAATGAAGAATCACATTTCTTGGTAAAATCATGCAGGATTGAAATTTTTGATGGTTTTTACTCCTCTCAACAGCCCAAACAAGTTTCTAAAAGGATGAGTTTGCAACTACTTTACTTTTGGAGAAAATTCAAAACATTCACTATTCAATAGAGCCCAATAGCAAAAATCAGGTTTTGAATGAAGAATCACATTTCTTGGTAAAATCATGCAGGATTGAAATTTTTGATGGTTTTTACTCCTCTCAACAGCCCAAACAAGTTTCTAAAAGGATGAGTTTGCAACTACTTTACTTTTGGAGAAAATTCAAAACATTCATTATTCAATAGGGCCCAAACTATCAAAAACCAGCGGTTTCAATGAACACACATTTCTTGGTAGAATCATGCAGGACTGAAATTTTTGATGTTTTTCTTCTCCTCTCATGAGCCCAAACAAGTCTCTAAAAGCATGAGTTTGCAACTACTTTACTTTTGGAGAAAATTCAAAACATTCATTATTCAATAGAGCCCAATAGCAAAAACCAGCGTTTTGAATGAAGAATCACATTTCTTGGTAGAATCATTCAGGATTGAAATTTTTGATGGTTTTTTACTCCTCTCAACAGCCCAAACAAGTTTCTAAAAGGATGAGTTTGCAACTACTTTACTTTTGGAGAAAATTCAAAACATTCATTATTCAATAGGGCCCAAACTATCAAAAACCAGCGGTTTCAATGAACACACATTTCTTGGTAGAATCATGCAGGACTGAAATTTTTGATGTATTTCTACTCCTCTCATGAGCCCAAACAAGTCTCTAAAAGCATGAGTTTGCAACTACTTTACTTTTGGAGAAAATTCAAAACATTCATTATTCAATAGAGCCCAATAGCAAAAACCAGCGTTTTGAATGAAGAATCACATTTCTTGGTAGAATCATGCAGGATTGAAATTTTTGATGGTTTTTACTCCTCTCAACAGCCCAAACAAGTTTCTAAAAGGATGAGTTTGCAACTACTTTACTTTTGGAGAAAATTCAAAACATTCATTATTCAATAGGGCCCAAACTATCAAAAACCAGCGGTTTCAATGAACACACATTTCTTGGTAGAATCATGCAGGACTGAAATTTTTGATGTTTTTCTACTCCTCTCATGAGCCCAAACAAGTCTCTAAAAGCATGAGTTTGCAACTACTTTACTTTTGGAGAAAATTCAAAACATTCATTATTCAATAGAGCCCAATAGCAAAAACCAGCGTTTTGAATGAAGAATCACATTTCTTGGTAGAATCATGCAGGATTGAAATTTTTGATGGTTTTTTACTCCTCTCAACAGCCCAAACAAGTTTCTAAAAGGATGAGTTTGGAACTACTTTACTTTTGGAGAAAATTCAAAACATTCATTATTCAATAGGGCCCAAACTATCAAAAACCAGCGGTTTCAATGATCACACATTTCTTGGTAGAATCATGCAGGACTGAAATTTTTGATGTTTTTCTACTCCTCTCATGAGCCCAAACAAGTCTCTAAAAGCATGAGTTTGCAACTACTTTACTTTTGGAGAAAATTCAAAACATTCATTATTCAATAGGGCCCAAACTATCAAAAACCAGCGGTTTGAATGAACACACATTTCTTGGTAGAATCATGCAGGACTGAAATTTTTGATGTTTTTCTACTCCTCTCATGAGCCCAAACAAGTCTCTAAAAGCATGAGTTTGCAACTACTTTACTTTTGGAGAAAATTCAAAACATTCATTATTCAATAGAGCCCAATAGCAAAAACCAGCGTTTTGAATGAAGAATCACATTTCTTGGTAGAATCATGTAGGATTGAAATTTTTGATGGTTTTTTACTCCTCTCAACAGCCCAAACAAGTTTCTAAAAGGATGAGTTTGCAACTACTTTACTTTTGGAGAAAATTCAAAACATTCATTATTCAATAGGGCCCAAACTATCAAAAACCAGCCGTTTCAATGAACACACATGTCTTGGTAGAATCATGCAGGACTGAAATTTTTGATGTTTCTCTACTCATCTCATGAGCCCAAACAAGTCTCTAAAAGCATGAGTTTGCAACTACTTTACTTTTGGAGAAAATTCAAAACATTCATTATTCAATAGAGCCCAATAGCAAAAACCAGCGTTTTGAATGAAGAATCACATTTCTTGGTAGAATCATGCAGGATTGAAATTTTTGATGGTTTTTTACTCCTTTCAACAGCCCAAACAAGTTTCTAAAAGGATGAGTTTGCAACTACTTTACTTTTGGAGAAAATTCAAAACATTCATTATTCAATAGGGCCCAAACTATCAAAAACCAGCGGTTTGAATGAACACATTTCTTGGTAGAATCATGCAGGACTGAAATTTTTGATGTTTTTCTACTCCTCTCATGAGCCCAAACAAGTCTCTAAAAGCATGAGTTTGCAACTACTTTACTTTTGGAGAAATTTCAAAACATTCACTATTCAATAGAGCCCAATAGCAAAAATCAGGTTTTGAATGAAGAATCACATTTCTTGGTAAAATCATGCAGGATTGAAATTTTTGATGGTTTTTTACTCCTCTCAACAGCCCAAACAAGTTTCTAAAAGGATGAGTTTGCAACTACTTTACTTTTGGAGAAAATTCAAAACATTCATTATTCAATAGGGCCCAAACTATCAAAAACCAGCGGTTTCAATGAACACACATTTCTTGGTAGAATCATGCAGGACTGAAATTTTTGATGTTTTTCTACTCCTCTCATGAGCCCAAACAAGTCTCTAAAAGCATGAGTTTGCAACTACTTTACTTTTGGAGAAAATTCAAAACATTCATTATTCAATAGAGCCCAATAGCAAAAACCAGCGTTTTGAATGAAGAATCACATTTCTTGGTAGAATCATGCAGGATTGAAATTTTTGATGGTTTTTTACTCCTCTCAACAGCCCAAACAAGTTTCTAAAAGGATGAGTTTGCAACTACTTTACTTTTGGAGAAAATTCAAAACATTCATTATTCAATAGGGCCCAAACTATCAAAAACCAGCGGTTTGAATGAACACACATTTCTTGGTAGAATCATGCAGGACTGAAATTTTTGATGTTTTTCTACTCCTCTCATGAGCCCAAACAAGTCTCTAAAAGCATGAGTTTGCAACTACTTTACTTTTGGAGAAAATTCAAAACATTCATTATTCAATAGGGCCCAAACTATCAAAAACCAGCGGTTTGAATGAACACACATTTCTTGGTAGAATCATGCAGGACTGAAATTTTTGATGTTTTTCTACTCCTCTCATGAGCCCAAACAAGTCTCTAAAAGCATGAGTTTGCAACTACTTTACTTTTGGAGAAAATTCAAAACATTCATTATTCAATAGAGCCCAATAGCAAAAACCAGCGTTTTGAATGAAGAATCACATTTCTTGGTAGAATCATGCAGGATTGAAATTTTTGATGGTTTTTTTACTCCTCTCAACAGCCCAAACAAGTTTCTAAAAGGATGAGTTTGCAACTACTTTACTTTTGGAGAAAATTCAAAACATTCATTATTCAATAGGGCCCAAACTATCAAAAACCAGCCGTTTCAATGAACACACATGTCTTGGTAGAATCATGCAGGACAGAAATTTTTGATGTTTTTCTACTCATCTCATGAGCCCAAACAAGTCTCTAAAAGCATGAGTTTGCAACTACTTTACTTTTGGAGAAAATTCAAAACATTCATTATTCAATAGAGCCCAATAGCAAACACCAGCGTTTTGAATGAAGAATCACATTTCTTGGTAGAATCATGCAGGATTGAAATTTTTGATGGTTTTTTACTCCTCTCAACAGCCCAAACAAGTTTCTAAAAGGATGAGTTTGCAACTACTTTACTTTTGGAGAAAATTCAAAACATTCATTATTCAATAGGGCCCAAACTATCAAAAACCAGTGGTTTCAATGAACACACATTTCTTGGTAGAATCATGCAGGACTGAAATTTTTGATGTTTTTCTACTCCTCTCATGAGCCCAAACAAGTCTCTAAAAGCATGAGTTTGGGGGGGCGTGGTTTGCAGGGGCCAGGAGCAGACATGCTTTGCAAGAGCTCCTGAGATTCCCCTAAAAGAAGCTACCTAAAGCCTACAAGAAGTGGATTTTCTGCAACTACCTGATGTGGAAGACCTATGAGAACATGCCAGGAACTAAAGAAATGAAGAAGGAGGAAAATCCAGTGGATAAAAAGCTTTCTGCAGGGGCTGGAAAGAAGCGGCCTGAAAATGCTGTGTCATCCCCGCTGTCTGGTGGAAGAAAGATGGCGGCTGCACAGAAGCCTGTGACTAAGAAGATGGAAGCGCTGCCGCTGAAGGAGCCTACCGGCTCAAAATCAAGCAACCGGAGCATTTACAGAGAACCGGGAAGAAGGGTGATGACGTCACCACCGGCTCCCGGCGGCAGGAGGAGAGGCAGTAATACCGCTGCAGCAACTGTACAGAAGAAGAGCGTGGAACCGGCACTACAGAAGAGGCCTGTCTGGATGCTGTCATCTAGCTCAGGGGTGAGGAGCGGGCCAAGGAATGCAGCGGTAATTTCTCCCCAGGCGGCCGGCAAGAAGGATCGCATGGTTGCCGTGGAGACAGAGAAGCAGGAGATCACAGCGGTGAGTCCCGTCGGGGCCTTGCTGGGACGCGACGCAGAGGGAGATGGAGGAGGCAGAGCGGGAACAGCAGCGGCGACCTTATTTGTGATGGAAGAAGCCACGGCTACGCTCTCCATACTTGATGCGGCTTTGTCAGCAGCTGGAGGATCCGGGGGACATCGGGAACCTGGCGACAGAGGTCAGGATATAATACGGCCGGCGATGGGACTGCAGAGGCCAGCGCGATCTTTGCAGCGGCTGGTGTTGGACGCAGGGGGGGCGTCAGATGCCCGGAGACAGGGACTGGAGCTTCATACAACAGGCGGTGGAAGGTCGGTGCTTATGTCTGGGGAAGAGACTGATGGGAGTTATCGAGTGAACATACAAGGGACAGAAGTTGGAACATGGCGGGGGGAGATGGGAGTGGAATGTTTTGAACCAGGAGAAGGCAACTTGAGATATGATGCAGCGGTGTTTGTGCCTGCAACACTCAGAAATGGAGGTGCCTGGACTCAACCGTTGGGGGAGGAGGAACGGGGGAAAACTCCGTCACAGCAGAGCATGAATTGGGAATTATACTTCAATTCATCACAAGGGGAACAATTAAAAACCATAAATGAGCAGAAGGCTCTGGATGAGGCCTTTAATAATAAAAAAGAATTAGTAGAATATGGAGGGAAGGGATCTGTGGATCGGTCATCTGGGGTGATTAATAACACAATATTTTTAGAAAACAATGCTACTAAAATCCCTGAGGTCCAGGAGTGTAAAAAACAACATTCTAAACAATTCAAATTGGGGGATGGGGAAAAAAATGGATTTCATACAGACCCTACCAATTTTATAGCATTTAAAGGGGAGGCATACCAAAAAAAGATGGCAAGTTCCCAGATAAATGAGATTACATTTGGTTTTGATGATGATCTGGAGAGCATTTATACTACAGAATCCTTTTATGAAGTTGATTCATATGAAGTAAATGGTAGTGATAAGATTTTATCTTCATACTCTTCTTCTGAGGGAAATAGTACTTCTGAGATTAACACTACGTTGATAGACGACATACCCGCCTCAGGTGACCATCCTTCAGAAGATTTCGTAACCAAAATGTGTGTTGCCCTCTTGAAATCATTAGATGTTTCGGTAGAAAACCATACTATCCAGAGTAACTTATTTAAACAAAACGAGTTCAAGGCATCTGAAATCTTTATTAAAAATCTTTTTAGGGACACTTTATTGCGCCTCACCGACGACTCCTATCCTAATTCTGCTAGAAATTTTAAAACCTCCATAAAAAATCTTGAAGTTCCCGACCCCCATGGAAAGCATGAGTCCCGACCCCCTATTACTTTAAAATTGACCGACCTTCCTAATGGAAATCACAAGTCATCAACAATACTAGCCGACGATACACATTTAATTGCTCCGATTTCTTCAAGGGCTTCTGGATGTTATCCCCATGATCCAGAGATAATTGAGTCACTCAAACCTAAAAACAACATATTACAATCAAGCGACTCCCATATGCTGTCCGCGTTTTCAGACTCACTGAATGCTATTAAAAAGGACATTGCTTCTTTCAACTCCACCTTGTCCAATTATGAAGATTTTAAAAGAAAAAACAATGTAAAAATACGAGGGATTCCTGAGTCAGTTCAGGTCTTCCAGCTAAAGAGTTACATATCCTCAATGGTCACCTCCTTATTCCCCAATGCCAACGAAGCTTATCTGATTGAAAAAACTTTTCGAATACGCAGACCACTTGAACTGCCGCAAGATTTAGCAAGAGATGTTATTGTGTCGTTTCATCCAAACTGGTTAAGAAGTGCGCTTCTTGGACTGTCTAAAGATCCAGAATTAAAATCTTCCCGCTATAGTCATCTATCCTTTTTTAAAGACTTATCAAAAAGCACCTTGAAAAAAAGGAAGTCATTCTCCTCTACTACACGTGAACTGCTACGTGCCAAGATTCCATATTTTTGGACACAATCTTCGACTCTATTGGTGAAATATGCAGAGAGGCTGGTCCCCATCACTTCTCCAGACGAAGGGACTGATTTCTTAGAATTTTTAAGATCCTCCGCAAAATCTTTTCCTCCTTGAACTCAGACTATCATCGCGACTGAAAAATTGCCTTTAATATTTGTACTTGTTCCAAGTTCTCACATTGGTCTTAATTACTAATGTATTCCACTTTTTAATATTCTGGAATTGAACCGGACATTCCCCCCAATAGGTCTTAGGGACATCAATGGTTGTCCCGGACGGGGCAGGCTACTATACCTCCTACATTCTACCTTATATATGTTTGTTAATTGACACATTGGAGGCGAATAAGGATAATTGTTTTTTTTTTGCAGGTACTGATAAGAAGACTTTAAATCATTCTAGTAAGATACGCAACTGGTTGGTTACGTCGAGGTTGCAACTTTTAGTAGCTAACACAGATATGTGAAGTATAACATAATCCTGTGTATTGATTTTACTTCTACTGATATTTAACTTGACGATCACTCAAATGATTACTTGCATTTTTTTAAGCTAATATGTAAAATTTTGTGATCTCTGATGTGTTGTGTATATAGTCTGCCTATTCCCCCATGCTTGGGGGTTTCCCTGTCTTTACAGGGATTTATGTTTCCCTACCCTTCCTTTGTTTTGTATTCCCTTCCTTTCCTCAAAAATTTGAAACTCTAATAAAGATTATTGGAAAATAAAAGCATGAGTTTGCAACTACTTTACTTTTGGAGAAAATTCAAAACATTCATTATTCAATAGAGCCCAATAGCAAAAACCAGCGTTTTGAATGAAGAATCACATTTCTTGGTAGAATCATGCAGGATTGAAATTTTTGATGGTTTTTTACTCCTCTCAACAGCCCAAACAAGTTTCTAAAAGGATGAGTTTGCAACTACTTTACTTTTGGAGAAAATTCAAAACATTCATTATTCAATAGGGCCCAAACTATCAAAAACCAGCGGTTTGAATGAACACATTTCTTGGTAGAATCATGCAAGACTGAAATTTTTGATGTTTTTCTACTCCTCTCATGAGCCCAAACAAGTCTCTAAAAGCATGAGTTTGCAACTACTTTACTTTTGGAGAAAATTCAAAACATTCACTATTCAATAGAGCCCAATAGCAAAAATCAGGTTTTGAATGAAGAATCACATTTCTTGGTAAAATCATGCAGGATTGAAATTTTTGATGGTTTTTTACTCCTCTCAACAGCCCAAACAAGTTTCTAAAAGGATGAGTTTGCAACTACTTTACTTTTGGAGAAAATTCAAAACATTCCTTATTCAATAGGGCCCAAACTATCAAAAACCAGCGGTTTCAATGAACACACATTTCTTGGTAGAATCATGCAGGACTGAAATTTTTGATGTTTTTCTACTCCTCTCATGAGCCCAAACAAGTCTCTAAAAGCAAGAGCTTGCAACTACTTTACTTTTGGAGAAAATTCAAAACATTCATTATTCAATAGAGCCCAATAGCAAAAACCAGCGTTTTGAATGAAGAATCACATTTCTTGGTAGAATCATGCAGGATTGAAATTTTTGATGGTTTTTTACTCCACTCAACAGCCCAAACAAGTTTCTAAAAGGATGAGTTTGCAACTACTTTACTTTTGGAGAAAATTCAAAACATTCATTATTCAATAGGGCCCAAAATATCAAAAACCAGCGGTTTGAATGAACACATTTCTTGGTAGAATCATGCAGGACTGAAATTTTTGATGTTTTTCTACTCCTCTCATGAGCCCAAACAAGTCTCTAAAAGCATGAGTTTGCAACTACTTTACTTTTGGAGAAAATTCAAAACATTCACTATTCAATAGAGCCCAATAGCAAAAATCAGGTTTTGAATGAAGAATCACATTTCTTGGTAAAATCATGCAGGATTAAAATTTTTGATGGTTTTTTACTCCTCTCAACAGCCCAAACAAGTTTCTAAAAGGATGAGTTTGCAACCACTTTACTTTTGGAGAAAATTCAAAACATTCATTATTCAATAGGGCCCAAACTATAAAAAACCAGCGGTTTCAATGAACACACATTTCTTGGTAGAATCATGCAGGACTGAAATTTTTGATGTTTTTCTACTCCTCTCATGAGCCCAAACAAGTCTCTAAAAGCATGAGTTTGCAACTACTTTACTTTTGGAGAAAATTCAAAACATTCATTATTCAATAGAGCCCAAACTATCAAAAACCAGCGGTTTGAATGAACACACATTTGTTGGTAGAATCATGCAGGACTGAAATTTTTGATGTTTTTCTACTCCTATCATGAGCCCAAACAAGTCTCTAAAAGCATGAGTTTGCAACTACTTTACTTTTGGAGAAAATTCAAAACATTCATTATTCAATAGAGCCCAATAGCAAAAACCAGCGTTTTGAATGAAGAATCACAGTTCTTGGTAGAATCATGCAGGATTGAAATTTTTGATGGTTTTTTACTCCTCTCAACAGCCCAAACAAGTTTCTAAAAGGATGAGTTTGCAACTACTTTACTTTTGGAGAAAATTCAAAACATTCCTTATTCAATAGGGCCCAAACTATCAAAAACCAGCGGTTTCAATGAACACACATTTCTTGGTAGAATCATGCAGGACTGAAATTTTTGATGTTTTTCTACTCCTCTCATGAGCCCAAACAAGTCTCTAAAAGCATGAGTTTGCAACTACTTTACTTTTGGAGAAAATTCAAAACATTCATTATTCAATAGAGCCCAAACTATCAAAAACCAGCGGTTTGAATGAACACACATTTGTTGGTAGAATCATGCAGGACTGAAATTTTTGATGTTTTTCTACTCCTATCATGAGCCCAAACAAGTCTCTAAAAGCATGAGTTTGCAACTACTTTACTTTTGGAGAAAATTCAAAACATTCAATATTCAATAGAGCCCAATAGCAAAAACCAGCGTTTTGAATGAAGAATCACATTTCTTGGTAGAATCATGCAGGATTGAAATTTTTGATGGTTTTTTACTCCTCTCAACAGCCCAAACAAGTTTCTAAAAGGATGAGTTTGCAACTACTTTACTTTTGGAGAAAATTCAAAACATTCATTATTCAATAGGGCCCAAACTATCAAAAACCAGCGGTTTCAATGAACACACATTTCTTGGTAGAATCATGCAGGACTGAAATTTTTGATGCTTTTCTACTCCTCTCATGAGCCCAAACAAGTCTCTAAAAGCATGAGTTTGCAACTACTTTACTTTTGGAGAAAATTCAAAACATTCATTATTCAATAGAGCCCAATAGCAAAAACCAGCGTTTTGAATGAAGAATCACATTTCTTGGTAGAATCATGCAGGATTGAAATTTTTGATGGTTTTTTACTCCTCTCAACAGCCCAAACAAGTTTCTAAAAGGATGAGTTTGCAACTACTTTACTTTTGGAGAAAATTCAAAACATTCATTATTCAATAGGGCCCAAACTATCAAAAACCAGCGGTTTCAATGAACACACATTTCTTGGTAGAATCATGCAGGACTGAAATTTTTGATGTTTTTCTACTCCTCTCATGAGCCCAAACAAGTCTCTAAAAGCATGAGTTTGCAACTACTTTACTTTTGGAGAAAATTCAAAACATTCATTATTCAATAGAGCCCAATAGCAAAAACCAGCGTTTTGAATGAAGAATTACATTTCTTGGTAGAATCATGCAGGATTGAAATTTTTGATGGATTTTTACTCCTCTCAACAGCCCAAACAAGTTTCTAAAAGGATGAGTTTGCAACTACTTTACTTTTGGAGAAAATTCAAAACATTCATTATTCAATAGGGCCCAAACTATCAAAAACCAGCGGTTTCAATGAACACACATTTCTTGGTAGAATCATGCAGGACTGAAATTTTTGATGTTTTTCTACTCCTCTCATGAGCCCAAACAAGTCTCTAAAAGCATGAGTTTGCAACTACTTTACTTTTGGAGAAAATTCAAAACATTCATTATTCAATAGAGCCCAATAGCAAAAACCAGCGTTTTGAATGAAGAATCACATTTCTTGGTAGAATCATGCAGGATTGAAATTTTTGATGGTTTTTTACTCCTCTCAACAGCCCAAACAAGTTTCTAAAAGGATGAGTTTGCAACTACTTTACTTTTGGAGAAAATTCAAAACATTCATTATTCAATAGGGCCCAAACTATCAAAAACCAGCGGTTTCAATGGTCACACATTTCTTGGTAGAATCATGCAGGACTGAAATTTTTGATGTTTTTCTACTCCTCTCATGAGCCCAAACAAGTCTCTAAAAGCATGAGTTTGCAACTACTTTACTTTTGGAGAAAATTCAAAACATTCATTATTCAATAGGGCCCAAACTATCAAAAACCAGCGGTTTCAATGAACACACATTTCTTGGTAGAATCATGCAGGACTGAAATTTTTGATGTTTTTCTACTCCTCTCATGAGCCCAAACAAGTCTCTAAAAGCATGAGTTTGCAACTACTTTACTTTTGGAGAAAATTCAAAACATTCATTATTCAATAGAGCCCAATAGCAAAAACCAGCGTTTTGAATGAAGAATCACATTTCTTGGTAGAATCATGTAGGATTGAAATTTTTGATGGTTTTTTACTCCTCTCAACAGCCCAAACAAGTTTCTAAAAGGATGAGTTTGCAACTACTTTACTTTTGGAGAAAATTCAAAACATTCATTATTCAATAGGGCCCAAACTATCAAAAACCAGCCGTTTCAATGAACACACATGTCTTGGTAGAATCATGCAGGACTGAAATTTTTGATGTTTCTCTACTCATCTCATGAGCCCAAACAAGTCTCTAAAAGCATGAGTTTGCAACTACTTTACTTTTGGAGAAAATTCAAAACATTCATTATTCAATAGAGCCCAATAGCAAAAACCAGCGTTTTGAATGAAGAATCACATTTCTTGGTAGAATCATGCAGGATTGAAATTTTTGATGGTTTTTTACTCCTCTCAACAGCCCAAACAAGTTTCTAAAAGGATGAGTTTGCAACTACTTTACTTTTGGAGAAAATTCAAAACATTCATTATTCAATAGGGCCCAAACTATCAAAAACCAGCGGTTTGAATGAACACATTTCTTGGTAGAATCATGCAGGACTGAAATTTTTGATGTTTTTCTACTCCTCTCATGAGCCCAAACAAGTCTCTAAAAGCATGAGTTTGCAACTACTTTACTTTTGGAGAAAATTCAAAACATTCATTATTCAATAGAGCCCAAACTATCAAAAACCAGCGGTTTCAATGAACACATTTCTTGGTAGAATCATGCAGGACTGAAATTTTTGATGTTTTTCTACTCTCATGAGCCCAAACAAGTCTCTAAAAGCATGAGTTTGCAACTACTTTACTTTTGGAGAAAATTCAAAACATTCATTATTCAATAGAGCCCAATAGCAAAAACCAGCGTTTTGAATGAAGAATCACATTTCTTGGTAGAATCATGCAGGATTGAAATTTTTGATGGTTTTTTACTCCTCTCAACAGCCCAAACAAGTTTCTAAAAGGATGAGTTTGCAACTACTTTACTTTTGGAGAAAATTCAAAACATTCATTATTCAATAGGGCCCAAACTATCAAAAACCAGCGGTTTGAATGAACACATTTCTTGGTAGAATCATGCAGGACTGAAATTTTTGATGTTTTTCTACTCCTCTCATGAGCCCAAACAAGTCTCTAAAAGCATGAGTTTGCAACTACTTTACTTTTGGAGAAAATTCAAAACATTCATTATTCAATAGAGCCCAAACTATCAAAAACCAGCGGTTTCAATGAACACACATTTCTTGGTAGAATCATGCAGGACTGAAATTTTTGATGCTTTTCTACTCTCATGAGCCCAAACAAGTCTCTAAAAGCATGAGTTTGCAACTACTTTACTTTTGGAGAAAATTCAAAACATTCATTATTCAATAGAGCCCAATAGCAAAAACCAGCGTTTTGAATGAAGAATCACATTTCTTGGTAGAATCATGCAGGATTGAAATTTTTGATGGTTTTTTACTCCTCTCAACAGCCCAAACAAGTTTCTAAAAGGATGAGTTTGCAACTACTTTACTTTTGGAGAAAATTCAAAACATTCATTATTCAATAGGGCCCAAACTATCAAAAACCAGCGGTTTCAATGAACACACATTTCTTGGTAGAATCATGCAGGACTGAAATTTTTGATGTTTTTCTACTCCTCTCATGAGCCCAAACAAGTCTCTAAAAGCATGAGTTTGCAACTACTTTACTTTTGGAGAAAATTCAAAACATTCATTATTCAATAGAGCCCAATAGCAAAAACCAGCGTTTTGAATGAAGAATCACATTTCTTGGTAGAATCATGCAGGACTGAAATTTTTGATGTTTTTTTACTCCTCTCAAAAGCCCAAACAAGTTTCTAAAAGGATGAGTTTGCAACTACTTTACTTTTGGAGAAAATTCAAAACATTCATTATTCAATAGGGCCCAAACTATCAAAAACCAGCGGTTTCAATGAACACACATTTCTTGGTAGAATCATGCAGGACTGAAATTTTTGATGTTTTTCTACTCCTCTCATGAGCCCAAACAAGTCTCTAAAAGCATGAGTTTGCAACTACTTTACTTTTGGAGAAAATTCAAAACATTCATTATTCAATAGAGCCCAAACTATCAAAAACCAGCGGTTTGAATGAACACACATTTGTTGGTAGAATCATGCAGGACTGAAATTTTTGATGTTTTTCTACTCCTATCATGAGCCCAAACAAGTCTCTAAAAGCATGAGTTTGCAACTACTTTACTTTTGGAGAAAATTCAAAACATTCATTATTCAATAGAGCCCAATAGCAAAAACCAGCGTTTTGAATGAAGAATCACATTTCTTGGTAGAATCATGCAGGATTGAAATTTTTGATGGTTTTTTACTCCTCTCAACAGCCCAAACAAGTTTCTAAAAGGATGAGTTTGCAACTACTTTACTTTTGGAGAAAATTCAAAACATTCATTATTCAATAGGGCCCAAACTATCAAAAACCAGCGGTTTCAATGAACACACATTTCTTGGTAGAATCATGCAGGACTGAAATTTTTGATGCTTTTCTACTCCTCTCATGAGCCCAAACAAGTCTCTAAAAGCATGAGTTTGCAACTACTTTACTTTTGGAGAAAATTCAAAACATTCATTATTCAATAGAGCCCAATAGCAAAAACCAGCGTTTTGAATGAAGAATCACATTTCTTGGTAGAATCATGCAGGATTGAAATTTTTGATGGTTTTTTACTCCTCTCAACAGCCCAAACAAGTTTCTAAAAGGATGAGTTTGCAACTACTTTACTTTTGGAGAAAATTCAAAACATTCATTATACAATAGGGCCCAAACTATCAAAAACCAGCGGTTTCAATGAACACACATTTCTTGGTAGAATCATGCAGGACTGAAATTTTTGATGTTTTTCTACTCCTCTCATGAGCCCAAACAAGTCTCTAAAAGCATGAGTTTGCAACTACTTTACTTTTGGAGAAAATTCAAAACATTCATTATTCAATAGAGCCCAATAGCAAAAACCAGCGTTTTGAATGAAGAATTACATTTCTTGGTAGAATCATGCAGGATTGAAATTTTTGATGGATTTTTACTCCTCTCAACAGCCCAAACAAGTTTCTAAAAGGATGAGTTTGCAACTACTTTACTTTTGGAGAAAATTCAAAACATTCATTATTCAATAGGGCCCAAACTATCAAAAACCAGCGGTTTCAATGAACACACATTTCTTGGTAGAATCATGCAGGACTGAAATTTTTGATGTTTTTCTACTCCTCTCATGAGCCCAAACAAGTCTCTAAAAGCATGAGTTTGCAACTACTTTACTTTTGGAGAAAATTCAAAACATTCATTATTCAATAGAGCCCAATAGCAAAAACCAGCGTTTTGAATGAAGAATCACATTTCTTGGTAGAATCATGCAGGATTGAAATTTTTGATGGTTTTTTACTCCTCTCAACAGCCCAAACAAGTTTCTAAAAGGATGAGTTTGCAACTACTTTACTTTTGGAGAAAATTCAAAACATTCATTATTCAATAGGGCCCAAACTATCAAAAACCAGCGGTTTCAATGAACACACATTTCTTGGTAGAATCATGCAGGACTGAAATTTTTGATGTTTTTCTACTCCTCTCATGAGCCCAAACAAGTCTCTAAAAGCATGAGTTTGCAACTACTTTACTTTTGGAGAAAATTCAAAACATTCATTATTCAATAGAGCCCAATAGCAAAAACCAGCGTTTTGAATGAAGAATCACATTTCTTGGTAGAATCATGCAGGATTGAAATTTTTGATGGTTTTTTACTCCTCTCAACAGCCCAAACAAGTTTCTAAAAGGATGAGTTTGCAACTACTTTACTTTTGGAGAAAATTCAAAACATTCATTATTCAATAGGGCCCAAACTATCAAAAACCAGCGGTTTCAATGGTCACACATTTCTTGGTAGAATCATGCAGGACTGAAATTTTTGATGTTTTTCTACTCCTCTCATGAGCCCAAACAAGTCTCTAAAAGCATGAGTTTGCAACTACTTTACTTTTGGAGAAAATTCAAAACATTCATTATTCAATAGGGCCCAAACTATCAAAAACCAGCGGTTTGAATGAACACACATTTCTTGGTAGAATCATGCAGGACTGAAATTTTTGATGTTTTTCTACTCCTATCATGAGCCCAAACAAGTCTCTAAAAGGATGAGTTTGCAACTACTTTACTTTTGGAGAAAATTCAAAACATTCATTATTCAATAGAGCCCAATAGCAAAAACCAGCGTTTTGAATGAAGAATTACATTTCTTGGTAGAATCATGCAGGATTGAAATTTTTGATGGATTTTTACTCCTCTCAACAGCCCAAACTAGTTTCTAAAAGGATGAGTTTGCAACTACTTTACTTTTGGAGAAAATTCAAAACATTCATTATTCAATAGGGCCCAAACTATCAAAAACCAGCGGTTTCAATGAACACACATTTCTTGGTAGAATCATGCAGGACTGAAATTTTTGATGTTTTTCTACTCCTCTCATGAGCCCAAACAAGTCTCTAAAAGCATGAGTTTGCAACTACTTTACTTTTGGAGAAAATTCAAAACATTCATTATTCAATAGAGCCCAATAGCAAAAACCAGCGTTTTGAATGAAGAATCAAATTTCTTGGTAGAATCATGCAGGATTGAAATTTTTGATGGTTTTTTACTCCTCTCAACAGCCCAAACAAGTTTCTAAAAGGATGAGTTTGCAACTACTTTACTTTTGGAGAAAATTCAAAACATTCATTATTCAATAGGGCCCAAACTATCAAAAACCAGCGGTTTCAATGAACACACATTTCTTGGTAGAATCATGCAGGACTGAAATTTTTGATGTTTTTCTACTCCTCTCATGAGCCCAAACAAGTCTCTAAAAGCATGAGTTTGCAACTACTTTACTTTTGGAGAAAATTCAAAACATTCATTATTCAATAGAGCCCAATAGCAAAAACCAGCGTTTTGAATGAAGAATCACATTTCTTGGTAGAATCATGCAGGATTGAAATTTTTGATGGTTTTTTACTCCTCTCAACAGCCCAAACAAGTTTCTAAAAGGATGAGTTTGCAACTACTTTACTTTTGGAGAAAATTCAAAACATTCATTATTCAATAGGGCCCAAACTATCAAAAACCAGCGGTTTCAATGGTCACACATTTCTTGGTAGAATCATGCAGGACTGAAATTTTTGATGTTTTTCTACTCCTCTCATGAGCCCAAACAAGTCTCTAAAAGCATGAGTTTGCAACTACTTTACTTTTGGAGAAAATTCAAAACATTCATTATTCAATAGGGCCCAAACTATCAAAAACCAGCGGTTTCAATGAACACACATTTCTTGGTAGAATCATGCAGGACTGAAATTTTTGATGTTTTTCTACTCCTCTCATGAGCCCAAACAAGTCTCTAAAAGCATGAGTTTGCAACTACTTTACTTTTGGAGAAAATTCAAAACATTCATTATTCAATAGAGCCCAATAGCAAAAACCAGCGTTTTGAATGAAGAATCACATTTCTTGGTAGAATCATGTAGGATTGAAATTTTTGATGGCTTTTTACTCCTCTCAACAGCCCAAACAAGTTTCTAAAAGGATGAGTTTGCAACTACTTTACTTTTGGAGAAAATTCAAAACATTCATTATTCAATAGGGCCCAAACTATCAAAAACCAGCCGTTTCAATGAACACACATGTCTTGGTAGAATCATGCAGGACTGAAATTTTTGATGTTTCTCTACTCATCTCATGAGCCCAAACAAGTCTCTAAAAGCATGAGTTTGCAACTACTTTACTTTTGGAGAAAATTCAAAACATTCATTATTCAATAGAGCCCAATAGCAAAAACCAGCGTTTTGAATGAAGAATCACATTTCTTGGTAGAATCATGCAGGATTGAAATTTTTGATGGTTTTTTACTCCTCTCAACAGCCCAAACAAGTTTCTAAAAGGATGAGTTTGCAACTACTTTACTTTTGGAGAAAATTCAAAACATTCATTATTCAATAGGGCCCAAACTATCAAAAACCAGCGGTTTGAATGAACACATTTCTTGGTAGAATCATGCAGGACTGAAATTTTTGATGTTTTTCTACTCCTCTCATGAGCCCAAACAAGTCTCTAAAAGCATGAGTTTGCAACTACTTTACTTTTGGAGAAATTTCAAAACATTCACTATTCAATAGAGCCCAATAGCAAAAATCAGGTTTTGAATGAAGAATCACATTTCTTGGTAAAATCATGCAGGATTGAAATTTTTGATGGTTTTTTACTCCTCTCAACAGCCCAAACAAGTTTCTAAAAGGATGAGTTTGCAACTACTTTACTTTTGGAGAAAATTCAAAACATTCATTATTCAATAGGGCCCAAACTATCAAAAACCAGCGGTTTCAATGAACACACATTTCTTGGTAGAATCATGCAGGACTGAAATTTTTGATGTTTTTCTACTCCTCTCATGAGCCCAAACAAGTCTCTAAAAGCATGAGTTTGCAACTACTTTACTTTTGGAGAAAATTCAAAACATTCATTATTCAATAGAGCCCAATAGCAAAAACCAGCGTTTTGAATGAAGAATCACATTTCTTGGTAGAATCATGCAGGATTGAAATTTTTGATGGTTTTTTACTCCTCTCAACAGCCCAAACAAGTTTCTAAAAGGATGAGTTTGCAACTACTTTACTTTTGGAGAAAATTCAAAACATTCATTATTCAATAGGGCCCAAACTATCAAAAACCAGCGGTTTGAATGAACACACATTTCTTGGTAGAATCATGCAGGACTGAAATTTTTGATGTTTTTCTACTCCTCTCATGAGCCCAAACAAGTCTCTAAAAGCATGAGTTTGCAACTACTTTACTTTTGGAGAAAATTCAAAACATTCATTATTCAATAGGGCCCAAACTATCAAAAACCAGCGGTTTGAATGAACACACATTTCTTGGTAGAATCATGCAGGACTGAAATTTTTGATGTTTTTCTACTCCTCTCATGAGCCCAAACAAGTCTCTAAAAGCATGAGTTTGCAACTACTTTACTTTTGGAGAAAATTCAAAACATTCATTATTCAATAGAGCCCAATAGCAAAAACCAGCGTTTTGAATGAAGAATCACATTTCTTGGTAGAATCATGCAGGATTGAAATTTTTGATGGTTTTTTTACTCCTCTCAACAGCCCAAACAAGTTTCTAAAAGGATGAGTTTGCAACTACTTTACTTTTGGAGAAAATTCAAAACATTCATTATTCAATAGGGCCCAAACTATCAAAAACCAGCCGTTTCAATGAACACACATGTCTTGGTAGAATCATGCAGGACAGAAATTTTTGATGTTTTTCTACTCATCTCATGAGCCCAAACAAGTCTCTAAAAGCATGAGTTTGCAACTACTTTACTTTTGGAGAAAATTCAAAACATTCATTATTCAATAGAGCCCAATAGCAAACACCAGCGTTTTGAATGAAGAATCACATTTCTTGGTAGAATCATGCAGGATTGAAATTTTTGATGGTTTTTTACTCCTCTCAACAGCCCAAACAAGTTTCTAAAAGGATGAGTTTGCAACTACTTTACTTTTGGAGAAAATTCAAAACATTCATTATTCAATAGGGCCCAAACTATCAAAAACCAGTGGTTTCAATGAACACACATTTCTTGGTAGAATCATGCAGGACTGAAATTTTTGATGTTTTTCTACTCCTCTCATGAGCCCAAACAAGTCTCTAAAAGCATGAGTTTGGGGGGGCGTGGTTTGCAGGGGCCAGGAGCAGACGTGCTTTGCAAGAGCTCCTGAGATTCCCCTAAAAGAAGCTACCTAAAGCCTACAAGAAGTGGATTTTCTGCAACTACCTGATGTGGAAGACCTATGAGAACATGCCAGGAACTAAAGAAATGAAGAAGGAGGAAAATCCAGTGGATAAAAAGCTTTCTGCAGGGGCTGGAAAGAAGCGGCCTGAAAATGCTGTGTCATCCCCGCTGTCTGGTGGAAGAAAGATGGCGGCTGCACAGAAGCCTGTGACTAAGAAGATGGATGCGCTGCCGCTGAAGGAGCCTACCGGCTCAAAATCAAGCAACCGGAGCATTTACAGAGAACCGGGAAGAAGGGTGATGACGTCACCACCGGCTCCCGGCGGCAGGAGGAGAGGCAGTAATACCGCTGCAGCAACTGTACAGAAGAAGAGCGTGGAACCGGCACTACAGAAGAGGCCTGTCTGGATGCTGTCATCTAGCTCAGGGGTGAGGAGCGGGCCAAGGAATGCAGCGGTAATTTCTCCCCAGGCGGCCGGCAAGAAGGATCGCATGGTTGCCGTGGAGACAGAGAAGCAGGAGATCACAGCGGTGAGTCCCGTCGGGGCCTTGCTGGGACGCGACGCAGAGGGAGATGGAGGAGGCAGAGCGGGAACAGCAGCGGCGACCTTATTTGTGATGGAAGAAGCCACGGCTACGCTCTCCATACTTGATGCGGCTTTGTCAGCAGCTGGAGGATCCGGGGGACATCGGGAACCTGGCGACAGAGGTCAGGATATAATACGGCCGGCGATGGGACTGCAGAGGCCAGCGCGATCTTTGCAGCGGCTGGTGTTGGACGCAGGGGGGGCGTCAGATGCCCGGAGACAGGGACTGGAGCTTCATACAACAGGCGGTGGAAGGTCGGTGCTTATGTCTGGGGAAGAGACTGATGGGAGTTATCGAGTGAACATACAAGGGACAGAAGTTGGAACATGGCGGGGGGAGATGGGAGTGGAATGTTTTGAACCAGGAGAAGGCAACTTGAGATATGATGCAGCGGTGTTTGTGCCTGCAACACTCAGAAATGGAGGTGCCTGGACTCAACCGTTGGGGGAGGAGGAATGGGGGAAAACTCCGTCACAGCAGAGCATGAATTGGGAATTATACTTCAATTCATCACAAGGGGAACAATTAAAAACCATAAATGAGCAGAAGGCTCTGGATGAGGCCTTTAATAATAAAAAAGAATTAGTAGAATATGGAGGGAAGGGATCTGTGGATCGGTCATCTGGGGTGATTAATAACACAATATTTTTAGAAAACAATGCTACTAAAATCCCTGAGGTCCAGGAGTGTAAAAAACAACATTCTAAACAATTCAAATTGGGGGATGGGGAAAAAAATGGATTTCATACAGACCCTACCAATTTTATAGCATTTAAAGGGGAGGCATACCAAAAAAAGATGGCAAGTTCCCAGATAAATGAGATTACATTTGGTTTTGATGATGATCTGGAGAGCATTTATACTACAGAATCCTTTTATGAAGTTGATTCATATGAAGTAAATGGTAGTGATAAGATTTTATCTTCATACTCTTCTTCTGAGGGAAATAGTACTTCTGAGATTAACACTACGTTGATAGACGACATACCCGCCTCAGGTGACCATCCTTCAGAAGATTTCGTAACCAAAATGTGTGTTGCCCTCTTGAAATCATTAGATGTTTCGGTAGAAAACCATACTATCCAGAGTAACTTATTTAAACAAAACGAGTTCAAGGCATCTGAAATCTTTATTAAAAATCTTTTTAGGGACACTTTATTGCGCCTCACCGACGACTCCTATCCTAATTCTGCTAGAAATTTTAAAACCTCCATAAAAAATCTTGAAGTTCCCGACCCCCATGGAAAGCATGAGTCCCGACCCCCTATTACTTTAAAATTGACCGACCTTCCTAATGGAAATCACAAGTCATCAACAATACTAGCCGACGATACACATTTAATTGCTCCGATTTCTTCAAGGGCTTCTGGATGTTATCCCCATGATCCAGAGATAATTGAGTCACTCAAACCTAAAAACAACATATTACAATCAAGCGACTCCCATATGCTGTCCGCGTTTTCAGACTCACTGAATGCTATTAAAAAGGACATTGCTTCTTTCAACTCCACCTTGTCCAATTATGAAGATTTTAAAAGAAAAAACAATGTAAAAATACGAGGGATTCCTGAGTCAGTTCAGGTCTTCCAGCTAAAGAGTTACATATCCTCAATGGTCACCTCCTTATTCCCCAATGCCAACGAAGCTTATCTGATTGAAAAAACTTTTCGAATACGCAGACCACTTGAACTGCCGCAAGATTTAGCAAGAGATGTTATTGTGTCGTTTCATCCAAACTGGTTAAGAAGTGCGCTTCTTGGACTGTCTAAAGATCCAGAATTAAAATCTTCCCGCTATAGTCATCTATCCTTTTTTAAAGACTTATCAAAAAGCACCTTGAAAAAAAGGAAGTCATTCTCCTCTACTACACGTGAACTGCTACGTGCCAAGATTCCATATTTTTGGACACAATCTTCGACTCTATTGGTGAAATATGCAGAGAGGCTGGTCCCCATCACTTCTCCAGACGAAGGGACTGATTTCTTAGAATTTTTAAGATCCTCCGCAAAATCTTTTCCTCCTTGAACTCAGACTATCATCGCGACTGAAAAATTGCCTTTAATATTTGTACTTGTTCCAAGTTCTCACATTGGTCTTAATTACTAATGTATTCCACTTTTTAATATTCTGGAATTGAACCGGACATTCCCCCCAATAGGTCTTAGGGACATCAATGGTTGTCCCGGACGGGGCAGGCTACTATACCTCCTACATTCTACCTTATATATGTTTGTTAATTGACACATTGGAGGCGAATAAGGATAATTGTTTTTTTTTTGCAGGTACTGATAAGAAGACTTTAAATCATTCTAGTAAGATACGCAACTGGTTGGTTACGTCGAGGTTGCAACTTTTAGTAGCTAACACAGATATGTGAAGTATAACATAATCCTGTGTATTGATTTTACTTCTACTGATATTTAACTTGACGATCACTCAAATGATTACTTGCATTTTTTTAAGCTAATATGTAAAATTTTGTGATCTCTGATGTGTTGTGTATATAGTCTGCCTATTCCCCCATGCTTGGGGGTTTCCCTGTCTTTACAGGGATTTATGTTTCCCTACCCTTCCTTTGTTTTGTATTCCCTTCCTTTCCTCAAAAATTTGAAACTCTAATAAAGATTATTGGAAAATAAAAGCATGAGTTTGCAACTACTTTACTTTTGGAGAAAATTCAAAACATTCATTATTCAATAGAGCCCAATAGCAAAAACCAGCGTTTTGAATGAAGAATCACATTTCTTGGTAGAATCATGCAGGATTGAAATTTTTGATGGTTTTTTACTCCTCTCAACAGCCCAAACAAGTTTCTAAAAGGATGAGTTTGCAACTACTTTACTTTTGGAGAAAATTCAAAACATTCATTATTCAATAGGGCCCAAACTATCAAAAACCAGCGGTTTCAATGAACACACATTTCTTGGTAGAATCATGCAGGACTGAAATTTTTGATGTTTTTCTACTCCTCTCATGAGCCCAAACAAGTCTCTAAAAGCATGAGTTTGCAACTACTTTACTTTTGGAGAAAATTCAAAACATTCATTATTCAATAGAGCCCAATAGCAAAAACCAGCGTTTTGAATGAAGAATCACATTTCTTGGTAGAATCATGCAGGATTGAAATTTTTGATGGTTTTTTACTCCTCTCAACAGCCCAAACAAGTTTCTAAAAGGATGAGTTTGCAACTACTTTACTTTTGGAGAAAATTCAAAACATTCATTATTCAATAGGGCCCAAACTATCAAAAACCAGCGGTTTCAATGGTCACACATTTCTTGGTAGAATCATGCAGGACTGAAATTTTTGATGTTTTTCTACTCCTCTCATGAGCCCAAACAAGTCTCTAAAAGCATGAGTTTGCAACTACTTTACTTTTGGAGAAAATTCAAAACATTCATTATTCAATAGGGCCCAAACTATCAAAAACCAGCGGTTTCAATGAACACACATTTCTTGGTAGAATCATGCAGGACTGAAATTTTTGATGTTTTTCTACTCCTCTCATGAGCCCAAACAAGTCTCTAAAAGCATGAGTTTGCAACTACTTTACTTTTGGAGAAAATTCAAAACATTCATTATTCAATAGAGCCCAATAGCAAAAACCAGCGTTTTGAATGAAGAATCACATTTCTTGGTAGAATCATGTAGGATTGAAATTTTTGATGGCTTTTTACTCCTCTCAACAGCCCAAACAAGTTTCTAAAAGGATGAGTTTGCAACTACTTTACTTTTGGAGAAAATTCAAAACATTCATTATTCAATAGGGCCCAAACTATCAAAAACCAGCCGTTTCAATGAACACACATGTCTTGGTAGAATCATGCAGGACTGAAATTTTTGATGTTTCTCTACTCATCTCATGAGCCCAAACAAGTCTCTAAAAGCATGAGTTTGCAACTACTTTACTTTTGGAGAAAATTCAAAACATTCATTATTCAATAGAGCCCAATAGCAAAAACCAGCGTTTTGAATGAAGAATCACATTTCTTGGTAGAATCATGCAGGATTGAAATTTTTGATGGTTTTTTACTCCTCTCAACAGCCCAAACAAGTTTCTAAAAGGATGAGTTTGCAACTACTTTACTTTTGGAGAAAATTCAAAACATTCATTATTCAATAGGGCCCAAACTATCAAAAACCAGCGGTTTGAATGAACACATTTCTTGGTAGAATCATGCAGGACTGAAATTTTTGATGTTTTTCTACTCCTCTCATGAGCCCAAACAAGTCTCTAAAAGCATGAGTTTGCAACTACTTTACTTTTGGAGAAATTTCAAAACATTCACTATTCAATAGAGCCCAATAGCAAAAATCAGGTTTTGAATGAAGAATCACATTTCTTGGTAAAATCATGCAGGATTGAAATTTTTGATGGTTTTTTACTCCTCTCAACAGCCCAAACAAGTTTCTAAAAGGATGAGTTTGCAACTACTTTACTTTTGGAGAAAATTCAAAACATTCATTATTCAATAGGGCCCAAACTATCAAAAACCAGCGGTTTCAATGAACACACATTTCTTGGTAGAATCATGCAGGACTGAAATTTTTGATGTTTTTCTACTCCTCTCATGAGCCCAAACAAGTCTCTAAAAGCATGAGTTTGCAACTACTTTACTTTTGGAGAAAATTCAAAACATTCATTATTCAATAGAGCCCAATAGCAAAAACCAGCGTTTTGAATGAAGAATCACATTTCTTGGTAGAATCATGCAGGATTGAAATTTTTGATGGTTTTTTACTCCTCTCAACAGCCCAAACAAGTTTCTAAAAGGATGAGTTTGCAACTACTTTACTTTTGGAGAAAATTCAAAACATTCATTATTCAATAGGGCCCAAACTATCAAAAACCAGCGGTTTGAATGAACACACATTTCTTGGTAGAATCATGCAGGACTGAAATTTTTGATGTTTTTCTACTCCTCTCATGAGCCCAAACAAGTCTCTAAAAGCATGAGTTTGCAACTACTTTACTTTTGGAGAAAATTCAAAACATTCATTATTCAATAGGGCCCAAACTATCAAAAACCAGCGGTTTGAATGAACACACATTTCTTGGTAGAATCATGCAGGACTGAAATTTTTGATGTTTTTCTACTCCTCTCATGAGCCCAAACAAGTCTCTAAAAGCATGAGTTTGCAACTACTTTACTTTTGGAGAAAATTCAAAACATTCATTATTCAATAGAGCCCAATAGCAAAAACCAGCGTTTTGAATGAAGAATCACATTTCTTGGTAGAATCATGCAGGATTGAAATTTTTGATGGTTTTTTTACTCCTCTCAACAGCCCAAACAAGTTTCTAAAAGGATGAGTTTGCAACTACTTTACTTTTGGAGAAAATTCAAAACATTCATTATTCAATAGGGCCCAAACTATCAAAAACCAGCCGTTTCAATGAACACACATGTCTTGGTAGAATCATGCAGGACAGAAATTTTTGATGTTTTTCTACTCATCTCATGAGCCCAAACAAGTCTCTAAAAGCATGAGTTTGCAACTACTTTACTTTTGGAGAAAATTCAAAACATTCATTATTCAATAGAGCCCAATAGCAAACACCAGCGTTTTGAATGAAGAATCACATTTCTTGGTAGAATCATGCAGGATTGAAATTTTTGATGGTTTTTTACTCCTCTCAACAGCCCAAACAAGTTTCTAAAAGGATGAGTTTGCAACTACTTTACTTTTGGAGAAAATTCAAAACATTCATTATTCAATAGGGCCCAAACTATCAAAAACCAGTGGTTTCAATGAACACACATTTCTTGGTAGAATCATGCAGGACTGAAATTTTTGATGTTTTTCTACTCCTCTCATGAGCCCAAACAAGTCTCTAAAAGCATGAGTTTGGGGGGGCGTGGTTTGCAGGGGCCAGGAGCAGACGTGCTTTGCAAGAGCTCCTGAGATTCCCCTAAAAGAAGCTACCTAAAGCCTACAAGAAGTGGATTTTCTGCAACTACCTGATGTGGAAGACCTATGAGAACATGCCAGGAACTAAAGAAATGAAGAAGGAGGAAAATCCAGTGGATAAAAAGCTTTCTGCAGGGGCTGGAAAGAAGCGGCCTGAAAATGCTGTGTCATCCCCGCTGTCTGGTGGAAGAAAGATGGCGGCTGCACAGAAGCCTGTGACTAAGAAGATGGAAGCGCTGCCGCTGAAGGAGCCTACCGGCTCAAAATCAAGCAACCGGAGCATTTACAGAGAACCGGGAAGAAGGGTGATGACGTCACCACCGGCTCCCGGCGGCAGGAGGAGAGGCAGTAATACCGCTGCAGCAACTGTACAGAAGAAGAGCGTGGAACCGGCACTACAGAAGAGGCCTGTCTGGATGCTGTCATCTAGCTCAGGGGTGAGGAGCGGGCCAAGGAATGCAGCGGTAATTTCTCCCCAGGCGGCCGGCAAGAAGGATCGCATGGTTGCCGTGGAGACAGAGAAGCAGGAGATCACAGCGGTGAGTCCCGTCGGGGCCTTGCTGGGACGCGACGCAGAGGGAGATGGAGGAGGCAGAGCGGGAACAGCAGCGGCGACCTTATTTGTGATGGAAGAAGCCACGGCTACGCTCTCCATACTTGATGCGGCTTTGTCAGCAGCTGGAGGATCCGGGGGACATCGGGAACCTGGCGACAGAGGTCAGGATATAATACGGCCGGCGATGGGACTGCAGAGGCCAGCGCGATCTTTGCAGCGGCTGGTGTTGGACGCAGGGGGGGCGTCAGATGCCCGGAGACAGGGACTGGAGCTTCATACAACAGGCGGTGGAAGGTCGGTGCTTATGTCTGGGGAAGAGACTGATGGGAGTTATCGAGTGAACATACAAGGGACAGAAGTTGGAACATGGCGGGGGGAGATGGGAGTGGAATGTTTTGAACCAGGAGAAGGCAACTTGAGATATGATGCAGCGGTGTTTGTGCCTGCAACACTCAGAAATGGAGGTGCCTGGACTCAACCGTTGGGGGAGGAGGAACGGGGGAAAACTCCGTCACAGCAGAGCATGAATTGGGAATTATACTTCAATTCATCACAAGGGGAACAATTAAAAACCATAAATGAGCAGAAGGCTCTGGATGAGGCCTTTAATAATAAAAAAGAATTAGTAGAATATGGAGGGAAGGGATCTGTGGATCGGTCATCTGGGGTGATTAATAACACAATATTTTTAGAAAACAATGCTACTAAAATCCCTGAGGTCCAGGAGTGTAAAAAACAACATTCTAAACAATTCAAATTGGGGGATGGGGAAAAAAATGGATTTCATACAGACCCTACCAATTTTATAGCATTTAAAGGGGAGGCATACCAAAAAAAGATGGCAAGTTCCCAGATAAATGAGATTACATTTGGTTTTGATGATGATCTGGAGAGCATTTATACTACAGAATCCTTTTATGAAGTTGATTCATATGAAGTAAATGGTAGTGATAAGATTTTATCTTCATACTCTTCTTCTGAGGGAAATAGTACTTCTGAGATTAACACTACGTTGATAGACGACATACCCGCCTCAGGTGACCATCCTTCAGAAGATTTCGTAACCAAAATGTGTGTTGCCCTCTTGAAATCATTAGATGTTTCGGTAGAAAACCATACTATCCAGAGTAACTTATTTAAACAAAACGAGTTCAAGGCATCTGAAATCTTTATTAAAAATCTTTTTAGGGACACTTTATTGCGCCTCACCGACGACTCCTATCCTAATTCTGCTAGAAATTTTAAAACCTCCATAAAAAATCTTGAAGTTCCCGACCCCCATGGAAAGCATGAGTCCCGACCCCCTATTACTTTAAAATTGACCGACCTTCCTAATGGAAATCACAAGTCATCAACAATACTAGCCGACGATACACATTTAATTGCTCCGATTTCTTCAAGGGCTTCTGGATGTTATCCCCATGATCCAGAGATAATTGAGTCACTCAAACCTAAAAACAACATATTACAATCAAGCGACTCCCATATGCTGTCCGCGTTTTCAGACTCACTGAATGCTATTAAAAAGGACATTGCTTCTTTCAACTCCACCTTGTCCAATTATGAAGATTTTAAAAGAAAAAACAATGTAAAAATACGAGGGATTCCTGAGTCAGTTCAGGTCTTCCAGCTAAAGAGTTACATATCCTCAATGGTCACCTCCTTATTCCCCAATGCCAACGAAGCTTATCTGATTGAAAAAACTTTTCGAATACGCAGACCACTTGAACTGCCGCAAGATTTAGCAAGAGATGTTATTGTGTCGTTTCATCCAAACTGGTTAAGAAGTGCGCTTCTTGGACTGTCTAAAGATCCAGAATTAAAATCTTCCCGCTATAGTCATCTATCCTTTTTTAAAGACTTATCAAAAAGCACCTTGAAAAAAAGGAAGTCATTCTCCTCTACTACACGTGAACTGCTACGTGCCAAGATTCCATATTTTTGGACACAATCTTCGACTCTATTGGTGAAATATGCAGAGAGGCTGGTCCCCATCACTTCTCCAGACGAAGGGACTGATTTCTTAGAATTTTTAAGATCCTCCGCAAAATCTTTTCCTCCTTGAACTCAGACTATCATCGCGACTGAAAAATTGCCTTTAATATTTGTACTTGTTCCAAGTTCTCACATTGGTCTTAATTACTAATGTATTCCACTTTTTAATATTCTGGAATTGAACCGGACATTCCCCCCAATAGGTCTTAGGGACATCAATGGTTGTCCCGGACGGGGCAGGCTACTATACCTCCTACATTCTACCTTATATATGTTTGTTAATTGACACATTGGAGGCGAATAAGGATAATTGTTTTTTTTTTGCAGGTACTGATAAGAAGACTTTAAATCATTCTAGTAAGATACGCAACTGGTTGGTTACGTCGAGGTTGCAACTTTTAGTAGCTAACACAGATATGTGAAGTATAACATAATCCTGTGTATTGATTTTACTTCTACTGATATTTAACTTGACGATCACTCAAATGATTACTTGCATTTTTTTAAGCTAATATGTAAAATTTTGTGATCTCTGATGTGTTGTGTATATAGTCTGCCTATTCCCCCATGCTTGGGGGTTTCCCTGTCTTTACAGGGATTTATGTTTCCCTACCCTTCCTTTGTTTTGTATTCCCTTCCTTTCCTCAAAAATTTGAAACTCTAATAAAGATTATTGGAAAATAAAAGCATGAGTTTGCAACTACTTTACTTTTGGAGAAAATTCAAAACATTCATTATTCAATAGAGCCCAATAGCAAAAACCAGCGTTTTGAATGAAGAATCACATTTCTTGGTAGAATCATGCAGGATTGAAATTTTTGATGGTTTTTTACTCCTCTCAACAGCCCAAACAAGTTTCTAAAAGGATGAGTTTGCAACTACTTTACTTTTGGAGAAAATTCAAAACATTCATTATTCAATAGGGCCCAAACTATCAAAAACCAGCGGTTTGAATGAACACATTTCTTGGTAGAATCATGCAAGACTGAAATTTTTGATGTTTTTCTACTCCTCTCATGAGCCCAAACAAGTCTCTAAAAGCATGAGTTTGCAACTACTTTACTTTTGGAGAAAATTCAAAACATTCACTATTCAATAGAGCCCAATAGCAAAAATCAGGTTTTGAATGAAGAATCACATTTCTTGGTAAAATCATGCAGGATTGAAATTTTTGATGGTTTTTTACTCCTCTCAACAGCCCAAACAAGTTTCTAAAAGGATGAGTTTGCAACTACTTTACTTTTGGAGAAAATTCAAAACATTCCTTATTCAATAGGGCCCAAACTATCAAAAACCAGCGGTTTCAATGAACACACATTTCTTGGTAGAATCATGCAGGACTGAAATTTTTGATGTTTTTCTACTCCTCTCATGAGCCCAAACAAGTCTCTAAAAGCAAGAGCTTGCAACTACTTTACTTTTGGAGAAAATTCAAAACATTCATTATTCAATAGAGCCCAATAGCAAAAACCAGCGTTTTGAATGAAGAATCACATTTCTTGGTAGAATCATGCAGGATTGAAATTTTTGATGGTTTTTTACTCCACTCAACAGCCCAAACAAGTTTCTAAAAGGATGAGTTTGCAACTACTTTACTTTTGGAGAAAATTCAAAACATTCATTATTCAATAGGGCCCAAAATATCAAAAACCAGCGGTTTGAATGAACACATTTCTTGGTAGAATCATGCAGGACTGAAATTTTTGATGTTTTTCTACTCCTCTCATGAGCCCAAACAAGTCTCTAAAAGCATGAGTTTGCAACTACTTTACTTTTGGAGAAAATTCAAAACATTCACTATTCAATAGAGCCCAATAGCAAAAATCAGGTTTTGAATGAAGAATCACATTTCTTGGTAAAATCATGCAGGATTAAAATTTTTGATGGTTTTTTACTCCTCTCAACAGCCCAAACAAGTTTCTAAAAGGATGAGTTTGCAACCACTTTACTTTTGGAGAAAATTCAAAACATTCATTATTCAATAGGGCCCAAACTATAAAAAACCAGCGGTTTCAATGAACACACATTTCTTGGTAGAATCATGCAGGACTGAAATTTTTGATGTTTTTCTACTCCTCTCATGAGCCCAAACAAGTCTCTAAAAGCATGAGTTTGCAACTACTTTACTTTTGGAGAAAATTCAAAACATTCATTATTCAATAGAGCCCAAACTATCAAAAACCAGCGGTTTGAATGAACACACATTTGTTGGTAGAATCATGCAGGACTGAAATTTTTGATGTTTTTCTACTCCTATCATGAGCCCAAACAAGTCTCTAAAAGCATGAGTTTGCAACTACTTTACTTTTGGAGAAAATTCAAAACATTCATTATTCAATAGAGCCCAATAGCAAAAACCAGCGTTTTGAATGAAGAATCACAGTTCTTGGTAGAATCATGCAGGATTGAAATTTTTGATGGTTTTTTACTCCTCTCAACAGCCCAAACAAGTTTCTAAAAGGATGAGTTTGCAACTACTTTACTTTTGGAGAAAATTCAAAACATTCCTTATTCAATAGGGCCCAAACTATCAAAAACCAGCGGTTTCAATGAACACACATTTCTTGGTAGAATCATGCAGGACTGAAATTTTTGATGTTTTTCTACTCCTCTCATGAGCCCAAACAAGTCTCTAAAAGCATGAGTTTGCAACTACTTTACTTTTGGAGAAAATTCAAAACATTCATTATTCAATAGAGCCCAAACTATCAAAAACCAGCGGTTTGAATGAACACACATTTGTTGGTAGAATCATGCAGGACTGAAATTTTTGATGTTTTTCTACTCCTATCATGAGCCCAAACAAGTCTCTAAAAGCATGAGTTTGCAACTACTTTACTTTTGGAGAAAATTCAAAACATTCATTATTCAATAGAGCCCAATAGCAAAAACCAGCGTTTTGAATGAAGAATCACATTTCTTGGTAGAATCATGCAGGATTGAAATTTTTGATGGTTTTTTACTCCTCTCAACAGCCCAAACAAGTTTCTAAAAGGATGAGTTTGCAACTACTTTACTTTTGGAGAAAATTCAAAACATTCATTATTCAATAGGGCCCAAACTATCAAAAACCAGCGGTTTCAATGAACACACATTTCTTGGTAGAATCATGCAGGACTGAAATTTTTGATGCTTTTCTACTCCTCTCATGAGCCCAAACAAGTCTCTAAAAGCATGAGTTTGCAACTACTTTACTTTTGGAGAAAATTCAAAACATTCATTATTCAATAGAGCCCAATAGCAAAAACCAGCGTTTTGAATGAAGAATCACATTTCTTGGTAGAATCATGCAGGATTGAAATTTTTGATGGTTTTTTACTCCTCTCAACAGCCCAAACAAGTTTCTAAAAGGATGAGTTTGCAACTACTTTACTTTTGGAGAAAATTCAAAACATTCATTATTCAATAGGGCCCAAACTATCAAAAACCAGCGGTTTCAATGAACACACATTTCTTGGTAGAATCATGCAGGACTGAAATTTTTGATGTTTTTCTACTCCTCTCATGAGCCCAAACAAGTCTCTAAAAGCATGAGTTTGCAACTACTTTACTTTTGGAGAAAATTCAAAACATTCATTATTCAATAGAGCCCAATAGCAAAAACCAGCGTTTTGAATGAAGAATTACATTTCTTGGTAGAATCATGCAGGATTGAAATTTTTGATGGATTTTTACTCCTCTCAACAGCCCAAACAAGTTTCTAAAAGGATGAGTTTGCAACTACTTTACTTTTGGAGAAAATTCAAAACATTCATTATTCAATAGGGCCCAAACTATCAAAAACCAGCGGTTTCAATGAACACACATTTCTTGGTAGAATCATGCAGGACTGAAATTTTTGATGTTTTTCTACTCCTCTCATGAGCCCAAACAAGTCTCTAAAAGCATGAGTTTGCAACTACTTTACTTTTGGAGAAAATTCAAAACATTCATTATTCAATAGAGCCCAATAGCAAAAACCAGCGTTTTGAATGAAGAATCACATTTCTTGGTAGAATCATGCAGGATTGAAATTTTTGATGGTTTTTTACTCCTCTCAACAGCCCAAACAAGTTTCTAAAAGGATGAGTTTGCAACTACTTTACTTTTGGAGAAAATTCAAAACATTCATTATTCAATAGGGCCCAAACTATCAAAAACCAGCGGTTTCAATGGTCACACATTTCTTGGTAGAATCATGCAGGACTGAAATTTTTGATGTTTTTCTACTCCTCTCATGAGCCCAAACAAGTCTCTAAAAGCATGAGTTTGCAACTACTTTACTTTTGGAGAAAATTCAAAACATTCATTATTCAATAGGGCCCAAACTATCAAAAACCAGCGGTTTCAATGAACACACATTTCTTGGTAGAATCATGCAGGACTGAAATTTTTGATGTTTTTCTACTCCTCTCATGAGCCCAAACAAGTCTCTAAAAGCATGAGTTTGCAACTACTTTACTTTTGGAGAAAATTCAAAACATTCATTATTCAATAGAGCCCAATAGCAAAAACCAGCGTTTTGAATGAAGAATCACATTTCTTGGTAGAATCATGTAGGATTGAAATTTTTGATGGTTTTTTACTCCTCTCAACAGCCCAAACAAGTTTCTAAAAGGATGAGTTTGCAACTACTTTACTTTTGGAGAAAATTCAAAACATTCATTATTCAATAGGGCCCAAACTATCAAAAACCAGCCGTTTCAATGAACACACATGTCTTGGTAGAATCATGCAGGACTGAAATTTTTGATGTTTCTCTACTCATCTCATGAGCCCAAACAAGTCTCTAAAAGCATGAGTTTGCAACTACTTTACTTTTGGAGAAAATTCAAAACATTCATTATTCAATAGAGCCCAATAGCAAAAACCAGCGTTTTGAATGAAGAATCACATTTCTTGGTAGAATCATGCAGGATTGAAATTTTTGATGGTTTTTTACTCCTCTCAACAGCCCAAACAAGTTTCTAAAAGGATGAGTTTGCAACTACTTTACTTTTGGAGAAAATTCAAAACATTCATTATTCAATAGGGCCCAAACTATCAAAAACCAGCGGTTTGAATGAACACATTTCTTGGTAGAATCATGCAGGACTGAAATTTTTGATGTTTTTCTACTCTCATGAGCCCAAACAAGTCTCTAAAAGCATGAGTTTGCAAATACTTTACTTTTGGAGAAAATTCAAAACATTCACTATTCAATAGAGCCCAATAGCAAAAATCAGGTTTTGAATGAAGAATCACATTTCTTGGTAAAATCATGCAGGATTGAAATTTTTGATGGTTTTTTACTCCTCTCAACAGCCCAAACAAGTTTCTAAAAGGATGAGTTTGCAACTACTTTACTTTTGGAGAAAATTCAAAACATTCATTATTCAATAGGGCCCAAACTATCAAAAACCAGCGGTTTCAATGAACACACATTTCTTGGTAGAATCATGCAGGACTGAAATTTTTGATGTTTTTCTACTCCTCTCATGAGCCCAAACAAGTCTCTAAAAGCATGAGTTTGCAACTACTTTACTTTTGGAGAAAATTCAAAACATTCATTATTCAATAGAGCCCAATAGCAAAAACCAGCGTTTTGAATGAAGAATCACATTTCTTGGTAGAATCATGCAGGATTGAAATTTTTGATGGTTTTTTACTCCTCTCAACAGCCCAAACAAGTTTCTAAAAGGATGAGTTTGCAACTACTTTACTTTTGGAGAAAATTCAAAACATTCATTATTCAATAGGGCCCAAACTATCAAAAACCAGCGGTTTGAATGAACACATTTCTTGGTAGAATCATGCAGGACTGAAATTTTTGATGTTTTTCTACTCCTCTCATGAGCCCAAACAAGTCTCTAAAAGCATGAGTTTGCAACTACTTTACTTTTGGAGAAAATTCAAAACATTCATTATTCAATAGAGCCCAAACTATCAAAAACCAGCGGTTTGAATGAACACACATTTGTTGGTAGAATCATGCAGGACTGAAATTTTTGATGTTTTTCTACTCTCATGAGCCCAAACAAGTCTCTAAAAGCATGAGTTTGCAACTACTTTACTTTTGGAGAAAATTCAAAACATTCATTATTCAATAGAGCCCAATAGCAAAAACCAGCGTTTTGAATGAAGAATCACATTTCTTGGTAGAATCATGCAGGATTGAAATTTTTGATGGTTTTTTACTCCTCTCAACAGCCCAAACAAGTTTCTAAAAGGATGAGTTTGCAACTACTTTACTTTTGGAGAAAATTCAAAACATTCATTATTCAATAGGGCCCAAACTATCAAAAACCAGCGGTTTGAATGAACACATTTCTTGGTAGAATCATGCAGGACTGAAATTTTTGATGTTTTTCTACTCCTCTCATGAGCCCAAACAAGTCTCTAAAAGCATGAGTTTGCAACTACTTTACTTTTGGAGAAAATTCAAAACATTCATTATTCAATAGAGCCCAAACTATCAAAAACCAGCGGTTTCAATGAACACACATTTCTTGGTAGAATCATGCAGGACTGAAATTTTTGATGCTTTTCTACTCTCATGAGCCCAAACAAGTCTCTAAAAGCATGAGTTTGCAACTACTTTACTTTTGGAGAAAATTCAAAACATTCATTATTCAATAGAGCCCAATAGCAAAAACCAGCGTTTTGAATGAAGAATCACATTTCTTGGTAGAATCATGCAGGATTGAAATTTTTGATGGTTTTTTACTCCTCTCAACAGCCCAAACAAGTTTCTAAAAGGATGAGTTTGCAACTACTTTACTTTTGGAGAAAATTCAAAACATTCATTATTCAATAGGGCCCAAACTATCAAAAACCAGCGGTTTCAATGAACACACATTTCTTGGTAGAATCATGCAGGACTGAAATTTTTGATGTTTTTCTACTCCTCTCATGAGCCCAAACAAGTCTCTAAAAGCATGAGTTTGCAACTACTTTACTTTTGGAGAAAATTCAAAACATTCATTATTCAATAGAGCCCAATAGCAAAAACCAGCGTTTTGAATGAAGAATCACATTTCTTGGTAGAATCATGCAGGACTGAAATTTTTGATGTTTTTTTACTCCTCTCAAAAGCCCAAACAAGTTTCTAAAAGGATGAGTTTGCAACTACTTTACTTTTGGAGAAAATTCAAAACATTCATTATTCAATAGGGCCCAAACTATCAAAAACCAGCGGTTTCAATGAACACACATTTCTTGGTAGAATCATGCAGGACTGAAATTTTTGATGTTTTTCTACTCCTCTCATGAGCCCAAACAAGTCTCTAAAAGCATGAGTTTGCAACTACTTTACTTTTGGAGAAAATTCAAAACATTCATTATTCAATAGAGCCCAAACTATCAAAAACCAGCGGTTTGAATGAACACACATTTGTTGGTAGAATCATGCAGGACTGAAATTTTTGATGTTTTTCTACTCCTATCATGAGCCCAAACAAGTCTCTAAAAGCATGAGTTTGCAACTACTTTACTTTTGGAGAAAATTCAAAACATTCATTATTCAATAGAGCCCAATAGCAAAAACCAGCGTTTTGAATGAAGAATCACATTTCTTGGTAGAATCATGCAGGATTGAAATTTTTGATGGTTTTTTACTCCTCTCAACAGCCCAAACAAGTTTCTAAAAGGATGAGTTTGCAACTACTTTACTTTTGGAGAAAATTCAAAACATTCATTATTCAATAGGGCCCAAACTATCAAAAACCAGCGGTTTCAATGAACACACATTTCTTGGTAGAATCATGCAGGACTGAAATTTTTGATGCTTTTCTACTCCTCTCATGAGCCCAAACAAGTCTCTAAAAGCATGAGTTTGCAACTACTTTACTTTTGGAGAAAATTCAAAACATTCATTATTCAATAGAGCCCAATAGCAAAAACCAGCGTTTTGAATGAAGAATCACATTTCTTGGTAGAATCATGCAGGATTGAAATTTTTGATGGTTTTTTACTCCTCTCAACAGCCCAAACAAGTTTCTAAAAGGATGAGTTTGCAACTACTTTACTTTTGGAGAAAATTCAAAACATTCATTATACAATAGGGCCCAAACTATCAAAAACCAGCGGTTTCAATGAACACACATTTCTTGGTAGAATCATGCAGGACTGAAATTTTTGATGTTTTTCTACTCCTCTCATGAGCCCAAACAAGTCTCTAAAAGCATGAGTTTGCAACTACTTTACTTTTGGAGAAAATTCAAAACATTCATTATTCAATAGAGCCCAATAGCAAAAACCAGCGTTTTGAATGAAGAATTACATTTCTTGGTAGAATCATGCAGGATTGAAATTTTTGATGGATTTTTACTCCTCTCAACAGCCCAAACAAGTTTCTAAAAGGATGAGTTTGCAACTACTTTACTTTTGGAGAAAATTCAAAACATTCATTATTCAATAGGGCCCAAACTATCAAAAACCAGCGGTTTCAATGAACACACATTTCTTGGTAGAATCATGCAGGACTGAAATTTTTGATGTTTTTCTACTCCTCTCATGAGCCCAAACAAGTCTCTAAAAGCATGAGTTTGCAACTACTTTACTTTTGGAGAAAATTCAAAACATTCATTATTCAATAGAGCCCAATAGCAAAAACCAGCGTTTTGAATGAAGAATCACATTTCTTGGTAGAATCATGCAGGATTGAAATTTTTGATGGTTTTTTACTCCTCTCAACAGCCCAAACAAGTTTCTAAAAGGATGAGTTTGCAACTACTTTACTTTTGGAGAAAATTCAAAACATTCATTATTCAATAGGGCCCAAACTATCAAAAACCAGCGGTTTCAATGAACACACATTTCTTGGTAGAATCATGCAGGACTGAAATTTTTGATGTTTTTCTACTCCTCTCATGAGCCCAAACAAGTCTCTAAAAGCATGAGTTTGCAACTACTTTACTTTTGGAGAAAATTCAAAACATTCATTATTCAATAGAGCCCAATAGCAAAAACCAGCGTTTTGAATGAAGAATCACATTTCTTGGTAGAATCATGCAGGATTGAAATTTTTGATGGTTTTTTACTCCTCTCAACAGCCCAAACAAGTTTCTAAAAGGATGAGTTTGCAACTACTTTACTTTTGGAGAAAATTCAAAACATTCATTATTCAATAGGGCCCAAACTATCAAAAACCAGCGGTTTCAATGGTCACACATTTCTTGGTAGAATCATGCAGGACTGAAATTTTTGATGTTTTTCTACTCCTCTCATGAGCCCAAACAAGTCTCTAAAAGCATGAGTTTGCAACTACTTTACTTTTGGAGAAAATTCAAAACATTCATTATTCAATAGGGCCCAAACTATCAAAAACCAGCGGTTTGAATGAACACACATTTCTTGGTAGAATCATGCAGGACTGAAATTTTTGATGTTTTTCTACTCCTATCATGAGCCCAAACAAGTCTCTAAAAGCATGAGTTTGCAACTACTTTACTTTTGGAGAAAATTCAAAACATTCATTATTCAATAGAGCCCAATAGCAAAAACCAGCGTTTTGAATGAAGAATTACATTTCTTGGTAGAATCATGCAGGATTGAAATTTTTGATGGATTTTTACTCCTCTCAACAGCCCAAACTAGTTTCTAAAAGGATGAGTTTGCAACTACTTTACTTTTGGAGAAAATTCAAAACATTCATTATTCAATAGGGCCCAAACTATCAAAAACCAGCGGTTTCAATGAACACACATTTCTTGGTAGAATCATGCAGGACTGAAATTTTTGATGTTTTTCTACTCCTCTCATGAGCCCAAACAAGTCTCTAAAAGCATGAGTTTGCAACTACTTTACTTTTGGAGAAAATTCAAAACATTCATTATTCAATAGAGCCCAATAGCAAAAACCAGCGTTTTGAATGAAGAATCAAATTTCTTGGTAGAATCATGCAGGATTGAAATTTTTGATGGTTTTTTACTCCTCTCAACAGCCCAAACAAGTTTCTAAAAGGATGAGTTTGCAACTACTTTACTTTTGGAGAAAATTCAAAACATTCATTATTCAATAGGGCCCAAACTATCAAAAACCAGCGGTTTCAATGAACACACATTTCTTGGTAGAATCATGCAGGACTGAAATTTTTGATGTTTTTCTACTCCTCTCATGAGCCCAAACAAGTCTCTAAAAGCATGAGTTTGCAACTACTTTACTTTTGGAGAAAATTCAAAACATTCATTATTCAATAGAGCCCAATAGCAAAAACCAGCGTTTTGAATGAAGAATCACATTTCTTGGTAGAATCATGCAGGATTGAAATTTTTGATGGTTTTTTACTCCTCTCAACAGCCCAAACAAGTTTCTAAAAGGATGAGTTTGCAACTACTTTACTTTTGGAGAAAATTCAAAACATTCATTATTCAATAGGGCCCAAACTATCAAAAACCAGCGGTTTCAATGGTCACACATTTCTTGGTAGAATCATGCAGGACTGAAATTTTTGATGTTTTTCTACTCCTCTCATGAGCCCAAACAAGTCTCTAAAAGCATGAGTTTGCAACTACTTTACTTTTGGAGAAAATTCAAAACATTCATTATTCAATAGGGCCCAAACTATCAAAAACCAGCGGTTTCAATGAACACACATTTCTTGGTAGAATCATGCAGGACTGAAATTTTTGATGGTTTTCTACTCCTCTCATGAGCCCAAACAAGTCTCTAAAAGCATGAGTTTGCAACTACTTTACTTTTGGAGAAAATTCAAAACATTCATTATTCAATAGAGCCCAATAGCAAAAACCAGCGTTTTGAATGAAGAATCACATTTCTTGGTAGAATCATGTAGGATTGAAATTTTTGATGGCTTTTTACTCCTCTCAACAGCCCAAACAAGTTTCTAAAAGGATGAGTTTGCAACTACTTTACTTTTGGAGAAAATTCAAAACATTCATTATTCAATAGGGCCCAAACTATCAAAAACCAGCCGTTTCAATGAACACACATGTCTTGGTAGAATCATGCAGGACTGAAATTTTTGATGTTTCTCTACTCATCTCATGAGCCCAAACAAGTCTCTAAAAGCATGAGTTTGCAACTACTTTACTTTTGGAGAAAATTCAAAACATTCATTATTCAATAGAGCCCAATAGCAAAAACCAGCGTTTTGAATGAAGAATCACATTTCTTGGTAGAATCATGCAGGATTGAAATTTTTGATGGTTTTTTACTCCTCTCAACAGCCCAAACAAGTTTCTAAAAGGATGAGTTTGCAACTACTTTACTTTTGGAGAAAATTCAAAACATTCATTATTCAATAGGGCCCAAACTATCAAAAACCAGCGGTTTGAATGAACACATTTCTTGGTAGAATCATGGAGGACTGAAATTTTTGATGTTTTTCTACTCCTCTCATGAGCCCAAACAAGTCTCTAAAAGCATGAGTTTGCAAATACTTTACTTTTGGAGAAAATTCAAAACATTCACTATTCAATAGAGCCCAATAGCAAAAATCAGGTTTTGAATGAAGAATCACATTTCTTGGTAAAATCATGCAGGATTGAAATTTTTGATGGTTTTTTACTCTTCTCAACAGCCCAAACAAGTTTCTAAAAGGATGAGTTTGCAACTACTTTACTTTTGGAGAAAATTCAAAACATTCATTATTCAATAGGGCCCAAACTATCAAAAACCAGCGGTTTCAATGAACACACATTTCTTGGTAGAATCATGCAGGACTGAAATTTTTGATGTTTTTCTACTCCTCTCATGAGCCCAAACAAGTCTCTAAAAGCATGAGTTTGCAACTACTTTACTTTTGGAGAAAATTCAAAACATTCATTATTCAATAGAGCCCAATAGCAAAAACCAGCGTTTTGAATGAAGAATCACATTTCTTGGTAGAATCATGCAGGATTGAAATTTTTGATGGTTTTTTACTCCTCTCAACAGCCCAAACAAGTTTCTAAAAGGATGAGTTTGCAACTACTTTACTTTTGGAGAAAATTCAAAACATTCATTATTCAATAGGGCCCAAACTATCAAAAACCAGCGGTTTGAATGAACACATTTCTTGGTAGAATCATGCAGGACTGAAATTTTTGATGTTTTTCTACTCCTCTCATGAGCCCAAACAAGTCTCTAAAAGCATGAGTTTGCAACTACTTTACTTTTGGAGAAAATTCAAAACATTCATTATTCAATAGAGCCCAAACTATCAAAAACCAGCGGTTTCAATGAACACACATTTCTTGGTAGAATCATGCAGGACTGAAATTTTTGATGTTTTTCTACTCTCGTGAGTCCAGACAAGTCTCTAAAAGCATGAGTTTGCAACTACTTTACTTTTGGAGAAAATTCAAAACATTCATTATTCAATAGAGCCCAATAGCAAAAACCAGCGTTTTGAATGAAGAATCACATTTCTTGGTAGAATCATGTAGGATTGAAATTTTTGATGGTTTTTTACTCCTCTCAACAGCCCAAACAAGTTTCTAAAAGGATGAGTTTGCAACTACTTTACTTTTGGAGAAAATTCAAAACATTCATTATTCAATAGGGCCCAAACTATCAAAAACCAGCGGTTTGAATGAACACATTTCTTGGTAGAATCATGCAGGACTGAAATTTTTGATGTTTTTCTACTCCTCTCATGAGCCCAAACAAGTCTCTAAAAGCATGAGTTTGCAACTACTTTACTTTTGGAGAAAATTCAAAACATTCATTATTCAATAGAGCCCAAACTATCAAAAACCAGCGGTTTCAATGAACACACATTTCTTGGTAGAATCATGCAGGACTGAAATTTTTGATGTTTTTCTACTCCTCTCATGAGCCCAAACAAGTCTCTAAAAGCATGAGTTTGCAACTACTTTACTTTTGGAGAAAATTCAAAACATTCATTATTCAATAGAGCCCAATAGCAAAAACCAGCGTTTTGAATGAAGAATCACATTTCTTGGTAGAATCATGCAGGATTGAAATTTTTGATGGTTTTTTACTCCTCTCAACAGCCCAAACAAGTTTCTAAAAGGATGAGTTTGCAACTACTTTACTTTTGGAGAAAATTCAAAACATTCATTATTCAATAGGGCCCAAACTATCAAAAACCAGCGGTTTCAATGGTCACACATTTCTTGGTAGAATCATGCAGGACTGAAATTTTTGATGTTTTTCTACTCCTCTCATGAGCCCAAACAAGTCTCTAAAAGCATGAGTTTGCAACTACTTTACTTTTGGAGAAAATTCAAAACATTCATTATTCAATAGGGCCCAAACTATCAAAAACCAGCGGTTTCAATGAACACACATTTCTTGGTAGAATCATGCAGGACTGAAATTTTTGATGGTTTTCTACTCCTCTCATGAGCCCAAACAAGTCTCTAAAAGCATGAGTTTGCAACTACTTTACTTTTGGAGAAAATTCAAAACATTCATTATTCAATAGAGCCCAATAGCAAAAACCAGCGTTTTGAATGAAGAATCACATTTCTTGGTAGAATCATGTAGGATTGAAATTTTTGATGGCTTTTTACTCCTCTCAACAGCCCAAACAAGTTTCTAAAAGGATGAGTTTGCAACTACTTTACTTTTGGAGAAAATTCAAAACATTCATTATTCAATAGGGCCCAAACTATCAAAAACCAGCCGTTTCAATGAACACACATGTCTTGGTAGAATCATGCAGGACTGAAATTTTTGATGTTTCTCTACTCATCTCATGAGCCCAAACAAGTCTCTAAAAGCATGAGTTTGCAACTACTTTACTTTTGGAGAAAATTCAAAACATTCATTATTCAATAGAGCCCAATAGCAAAAACCAGCGTTTTGAATGAAGAATCACATTTCTTGGTAGAATCATGCAGGATTGAAATTTTTGATGGTTTTTTACTCCTCTCAACAGCCCAAACAAGTTTCTAAAAGGATGAGTTTGCAACTACTTTACTTTTGGAGAAAATTCAAAACATTCATTATTCAATAGGGCCCAAACTATCAAAAACCAGCGGTTTGAATGAACACATTTCTTGGTAGAATCATGGAGGACTGAAATTTTTGATGTTTTTCTACTCCTCTCATGAGCCCAAACAAGTCTCTAAAAGCATGAGTTTGCAAATACTTTACTTTTGGAGAAAATTCAAAACATTCACTATTCAATAGAGCCCAATAGCAAAAATCAGGTTTTGAATGAAGAATCACATTTCTTGGTAAAATCATGCAGGATTGAAATTTTTGATGGTTTTTTACTCTTCTCAACAGCCCAAACAAGTTTCTAAAAGGATGAGTTTGCAACTACTTTACTTTTGGAGAAAATTCAAAACATTCATTATTCAATAGGGCCCAAACTATCAAAAACCAGCGGTTTCAATGAACACACATTTCTTGGTAGAATCATGCAGGACTGAAATTTTTGATGTTTTTCTACTCCTCTCATGAGCCCAAACAAGTCTCTAAAAGCATGAGTTTGCAACTACTTTACTTTTGGAGAAAATTCAAAACATTCATTATTCAATAGAGCCCAATAGCAAAAACCAGCGTTTTGAATGAAGAATCACATTTCTTGGTAGAATCATGCAGGATTGAAATTTTTGATGGTTTTTTACTCCTCTCAACAGCCCAAACAAGTTTCTAAAAGGATGAGTTTGCAACTACTTTACTTTTGGAGAAAATTCAAAACATTCATTATTCAATAGGGCCCAAACTATCAAAAACCAGCGGTTTGAATGAACACATTTCTTGGTAGAATCATGCAGGACTGAAATTTTTGATGTTTTTCTACTCCTCTCATGAGCCCAAACAAGTCTCTAAAAGCATGAGTTTGCAACTACTTTACTTTTGGAGAAAATTCAAAACATTCATTATTCAATAGAGCCCAAACTATCAAAAACCAGCGGTTTCAATGAACACACATTTCTTGGTAGAATCATGCAGGACTGAAATTTTTGATGTTTTTCTACTCTCGTGAGTCCAGACAAGTCTCTAAAAGCATGAGTTTGCAACTACTTTACTTTTGGAGAAAATTCAAAACATTCATTATTCAATAGAGCCCAATAGCAAAAACCAGCGTTTTGAATGAAGAATCACATTTCTTGGTAGAATCATGTAGGATTGAAATTTTTGATGGTTTTTTACTCCTCTCAACAGCCCAAACAAGTTTCTAAAAGGATGAGTTTGCAACTACTTTACTTTTGGAGAAAATTCAAAACATTCATTATTCAATAGGGCCCAAACTATCAAAAACCAGCGGTTTGAATGAACACATTTCTTGGTAGAATCATGCAGGACTGAAATTTTTGATGTTTTTCTACTCCTCTCATGAGCCCAAACAAGTCTCTAAAAGCATGAGTTTGCAACTACTTTACTTTTGGAGAAAATTCAAAACATTCATTATTCAATAGAGCCCAAACTATCAAAAACCAGCGGTTTCAATGAACACACATTTCTTGGTAGAATCATGCAGGACTGAAATTTTTGATGTTTTTCTACTCTCATGAGCCCAAACAAGTCTCTAAAAGCATGAGTTTGCAACTACTTTACTTTTGGAGAAAATTCAAAACATTCATTATTCAATAGAGCCCAATAGCAAAAACCAGCGTTTTGAATGAAGAATCACATTTCTTGGTAGAATCATGCAGGATTGAAATTTTTGATGGTTTTTTACTCCTCTCAACAGCCCAAACAAGTTTCTAAAAGGATGAGTTTGCAACTACTTTACTTTTGGAGAAAATTCAAAACATTCATTATTCAATAGGGCCCAAACTATCAAAAACCAGCGGTTTCAATGAACACACATTTCTTGGTAGAATCATGCAGGACTGAAATTTTTGATGTTTTTCTACTCCTCTCATGAGCCCAAACAAGTCTCTAAAAGCATGAGTTTGCAACTACTTTACTTTTGGAGAAAATTCAAAACATTCATTATTCAATAGAGCCCAATAGCAAAAACCAGCGTTTTGAATGAAGAATCACATTTCTTGGTAGAATCATGCAGGATTGAAATTTTTGATGTTTTTTTACTCCTCTCAAAAGCCCAAACAAGTTTCTAAAAGGATGAGTTTGCAACTACTTTACTTTTGGAGAAAATTCAAAACATTCATTATTCAATAGGGCCCAAACTATCAAAAACCAGCGGTTTCAATGAACACACATTTCTTGGTAGAATCATGCAGGACTGAAATTTTTGATGTTTTTCTACTCCTCTCATGAGCCCAAACAAGTCTCTAAAAGCATGAGTTTGCAACTACTTTACTTTTGGAGAAAATTCAAAACATTCATTATTCAATAGAGCCCAAACTATCAAAAACCAGCGGTTTGAATGAACACACATTTGTTGGTAGAATCATGCAGGACTGAAATTTTTGATGTTTTTCTACTCCTATCATGAGCCCAAACAAGTCTCTAAAAGCATGAGTTTGCAACTACTTTACTTTTGGAGAAAATTCAAAACATTCATTATTCAATAGAGCCCAATAGCAAAAACCAGCGTTTTGAATGAAGAATCACATTTCTTGGTAGAATCATGCAGGATTGAAATTTTTGATGGTTTTTTACTCCTCTCAACAGCCCAAACAAGTTTCTAAAAGGATGAGTTTGCAACTACTTTACTTTTGGAGAAAATTCAAAACATTCATTATTCAATAGGGCCCAAACTATCAAAAACCAGCGGTTTCAATGAACACACATTTCTTGGTAGAATCATGCAGGACTGAAATTTTTGATGCTTTTCTACTCCTCTCATGAGCCCAAACAAGTCTCTAAAAGCATGAGTTTGCAACTACTTTACTTTTGGAGAAAATTCAAAACATTCATTATTCAATAGAGCCCAATAGCAAAAACCAGCGTTTTGAATGAAGAATCACATTTCTTGGTAGAATCATGCAGGATTGAAATTTTTGATGGTTTTTTACTCCTCTCAACAGCCCAAACAAGTTTCTAAAAGGATGAGTTTGCAACTACTTTACTTTTGGAGAAAATTCAAAACATTCATTATACAATAGGGCCCAAACTATCAAAAACCAGCGGTTTCAATGAACACACATTTCTTGGTAGAATCATGCAGGACTGAAATTTTTGATGTTTTTCTACTCCTCTCATGAGCCCAAACAAGTCTCTAAAAGCATGAGTTTGCAACTACTTTACTTTTGGAGAAAATTCAAAACATTCATTATTCAATAGAGCCCAATAGCAAAAACCACCGTTTTGAATGAAGAATTACATTTCTTGGTAGAATCATGCAGGATTGAAATTTTTGATGGATTTTTACTCCTCTCAACAGCCCAAACAAGTTTCTAAAAGGATGAGTTTGCAACTACTTTACTTTTGGAGAAAATTCAAAACATTCATTATTCAATAGGGCCCAAACTATCAAAAACCAGCGGTTTCAATGAACACACATTTCTTGGTAGAATCATGCAGGACTGAAATTTTTGATGTTTTTCTACTCCTCTCATGAGCCCAAACAAGTCTCTAAAAGCATGAGTTTGCAACTACTTTACTTTTGGAGAAAATTCAAAACATTCATTATTCAATAGAGCCCAATAGCAAAAACCAGCGTTTTGAATGAAGAATCACATTTTTTGGTAGAATCATGCAGGATTGAAATTTTTGATGGTTTTTTACTCCTCTCAACAGCCCAAACAAGTTTCTAAAAGGATGAGTTTGCAACTACTTTACTTTTGGAGAAAATTCAAAACATTCATTATTCAATAGGGCCCAAACTATCAAAAACCAGCGGTTTCAATGAACACACATTTCTTGGTAGAATCATGCAGGACTGAAATTTTTGATGTTTTTCTACTCCTCTCATGAGCCCAAACAAGTCTCTAAAAGCATGAGTTTGCAACTACTTTACTTTTGGAGAAAATTCAAAACATTCATTATTCAATAGAGCCCAATAGCAAAAACCAGCGTTTTGAATGAAGAATCACATTTCTTGGTAGAATCATGCAGGATTGAAATTTTTGATGGTTTTTTACTCCTCTCAACAGCCCAAACAAGTTTCTAAAAGGATGAGTTTGCAACTACTTTACTTTTGGAGAAAATTCAAAACATTCATTATTCAATAGGGCCCAAACTATCAAAAACCAGCGGTTTCAATGGTCACACATTTCTTGGTAGAATCATGCAGGACTGAAATTTTTGATGTTTTTCTACTCCTCTCATGAGCCCAAACAAGTCTCTAAAAGCATGAGTTTGCAACTACTTTACTTTTGGAGAAAATTCAAAACATTCATTATTCAATAGGGCCCAAACTATCAAAAACCAGCGGTTTGAATGAACACACATTTCTTGGTAGAATCATGCAGGACTGAAATTTTTGATGTTTTTCTACTCCTATCATGAGCCCAAACAAGTCTCTAAAAGCATGAGTTTGCAACTACTTTACTTTTGGAGAAAATTCAAAACATTCATTATTCAATAGAGCCCAATAGCAAAAACCAGCGTTTTGAATGAAGAATCACATTTCTTGGTAGAATCATGCAGGATTGAAATTTTTGATGGTTTTTTACTCCTCTCAACAGCCCAAACAAGTTTCTAAAAGGATGAGTTTGCAACTACTTTACTTTTGGAGAAAATTCAAAACATTCATTATTCAATAGGGCCCAAACTATCAAAAACCAGCGGTTTCAATGGTCACACATTTCTTGGTAGAATCATGCAGGACTGAAATTTTTGATGTTTTTCTACTCCTCTCATGAGCCCAAACAAGTCTCTAAAAGCATGAGTTTGCAACTACTTTACTTTTGGAGAAAATTCAAAACATTCATTATTCAATAGGGCCCAAACTATCAAAAACCAGCGGTTTGAATGAACACACATTTCTTGGTAGAATCATGCAGGACTGAAATTTTTGATGTTTTTCTACTCCTATCATGAGCCCAAACAAGTCTCTAAAAGCATGAGTTTGCAACTACTTTACTTTTGGAGAAAATTCAAAACATTCATTATTCAATAGAGCCCAATAGCAAAAACCAGCGTTTTGAATGAAGAATTACATTTCTTGGTAGAATCATGCAGGATTGAAATTTTTGATGGATTTTTACTCCTCTCAACAGCCCAAACTAGTTTCTAAAAGGATGAGTTTGCAACTACTTTACTTTTGGAGAAAATTCAAAACATTCATTATTCAATAGGGCCCAAACTATCAAAAACCAGCGGTTTCAATGAACACACATTTCTTGGTAGAATCATGCAGGACTGAAATTTTTGATGTTTTTCTACTCCTCTCATGAGCCCAAACAAGTCTCTAAAAGCATGAGTTTGCAACTACTTTACTTTTGGAGAAAATTCAAAACATTCATTATTCAATAGAGCCCAATAGCAAAAACCAGCGTTTTGAATGAAGAATCAAATTTCTTGGTAGAATCATGCAGGATTGAAATTTTTGATGGTTTTTTACTCCTCTCAACAGCCCAAACAAGTTTCTAAAAGGATGAGTTTGCAACTACTTTTCTTTTGGAGAAAATTCAAAACATTCATTATTCAATAGGGCCCAAACTATCAAAAACCAGCGGTTTCAATGAACACACATTTCTTGGTAGAATCATGCAGGACTGAAATTTTTGATGTTTTTCTACTCCTCTCATGAGCCCAAACAAGTCTCTAAAAGCATGAGTTTGCAACTACTTTACTTTTGGAGAAAATTCAAAACATTCATTATTCAATAGAGCCCAATAGCAAAAACCAGCGTTTTGAATGAAGAATCACATTTCTTGGTAGAATCATGCAGGATTGAAATTTTTGATGGTTTTTTACTCCTCTCAACAGCCCAAACAAGTTTCTAAAAGGATGAGTTTGCAACTACTTTACTTTTGGAGAAAATTCAAAACATTCATTATTCAATAGGGCCCAAACTATCAAAAACCAGCGGTTTCAATGGTCACACATTTCTTGGTAGAATCATGCAGGACTGAAATTTTTGATGTTTTTCTACTCCTCTCATGAGCCCAAACAAGTCTCTAAAAGCATGAGTTTGCAACTACTTTACTTTTGGAGAAAATTCAAAACATTCATTATTCAATAGAGCCCAATAGCAAAAACCAGCGTTTTGAATGAAGAATTACATTTCTTGGTAGAATCATGCAGGATTGAAATTTTTGATGGATTTTTACTCCTCTCAACAGCCCAAACTAGTTTCTAAAAGGATGAGTTTGCAACTACTTTACTTTTGGAGAAAATTCAAAACATTCATTATTCAATAGGGCCCAAACTATCAAAAACCAGCGGTTTCAATGAACACACATTTCTTGGTAGAATCATGCAGGACTGAAATTTTTGATGTTTTTCTACTCCTCTCATGAGCCCAAACAAGTCTCTAAAAGCATGAGTTTGCAACTACTTTACTTTTGGAGAAAATTCAAAACATTCATTATTCAATAGAGCCCAATAGCAAAAACCAGCGTTTTGAATGAAGAATCAAATTTCTTGGTAGAATCATGCAGGATTGAAATTTTTGATGGTTTTTTACTCCTCTCAACAGCCCAAACAAGTTTCTAAAAGGATGAGTTTGCAACTACTTTACTTTTGGAGAAAATTCAAAACATTCATTATTCAATAGGGCCCAAACTATCAAAAACCAGCGGTTTCAATGAACACACATTTCTTGGTAGAATCATGCAGGACTGAAATTTTTGATGTTTTTCTACTCCTCTCATGAGCCCAAACAAGTCTCTAAAAGCATGAGTTTGCAACTACTTTACTTTTGGAGAAAATTCAAAACATTCATTATTCAATAGAGCCCAATAGCAAAAACCAGCGTTTTGAATGAAGAATCACATTTCTTGGTAGAATCATGCAGGATTGAAATTTTTGATGGTTTTTTACTCCTCTCAACAGCCCAAACAAGTTTCTAAAAGGATGAGTTTGCAACTACTTTACTTTTGGAGAAAATTCAAAACATTCATTATTCAATAGGGCCCAAACTATCAAAAACCAGCGGTTTCAATGGTCACACATTTCTTGGTAGAATCATGCAGGACTGAAATTTTTGATGTTTTTCTACTCCTCTCATGAGCCCAAACAAGTCTCTAAAAGCATGAGTTTGCAACTACTTTACTTTTGGAGAAAATTCAAAACATTCATTATTCAATAGGGCCCAAACTATCAAAAACCAGCGGTTTCAATGAACACACATTTCTTGGTAGAATCATGCAGGACTGAAATTTTTGATGGTTTTCTACTCCTCTCATGAGCCCAAACAAGTCTCTAAAAGCATGAGTTTGCAACTACTTTACTTTTGGAGAAAATTCAAAACATTCATTATTCAATAGAGCCCAATAGCAAAAACCAGCGTTTTGAATGAAGAATCACATTTCTTGGTAGAATCATGTAGGATTGAAATTTTTGATGGCTTTTTACTCCTCTCAACAGCCCAAACAAGTTTCTAAAAGGATGAGTTTGCAACTACTTTACTTTTGGAGAAAATTCAAAACATTCATTATTCAATAGGGCCCAAACTATCAAAAACCAGCCGTTTCAATGAACACACATGTCTTGGTAGAATCATGCAGGACTGAAATTTTTGATGTTTCTCTACTCATCTCATGAGCCCAAACAAGTCTCTAAAAGCATGAGTTTGCAACTACTTTACTTTTGGAGAAAATTCAAAACATTCATTATTCAATAGAGCCCAATAGCAAAAACCAGCGTTTTGAATGAAGAATCACATTTCTTGGTAGAATCATGCAGGATTGAAATTTTTGATGGTTTTTTACTCCTCTCAACAGCCCAAACAAGTTTCTAAAAGGATGAGTTTGCAACTACTTTACTTTTGGAGAAAATTCAAAACATTCATTATTCAATAGGGCCCAAACTATCAAAAACCAGCGGTTTGAATGAACACATTTCTTGGTAGAATCATGGAGGACTGAAATTTTTGATGTTTTTCTACTCCTCTCATGAGCCCAAACAAGTCTCTAAAAGCATGAGTTTGCAAATACTTTACTTTTGGAGAAAATTCAAAACATTCACTATTCAATAGAGCCCAATAGCAAAAATCAGGTTTTGAATGAAGAATCACATTTCTTGGTAAAATCATGCAGGATTGAAATTTTTGATGGTTTTTTACTCTTCTCAACAGCCCAAACAAGTTTCTAAAAGGATGAGTTTGCAACTACTTTACTTTTGGAGAAAATTCAAAACATTCATTATTCAATAGGGCCCAAACTATCAAAAACCAGCGGTTTCAATGAACACACATTTCTTGGTAGAATCATGCAGGACTGAAATTTTTGATGTTTTTCTACTCCTCTCATGAGCCCAAACAAGTCTCTAAAAGCATGAGTTTGCAACTACTTTACTTTTGGAGAAAATTCAAAACATTCATTATTCAATAGAGCCCAATAGCAAAAACCAGCGTTTTGAATGAAGAATCACATTTCTTGGTAGAATCATGCAGGATTGAAATTTTTGATGGTTTTTTACTCCTCTCAACAGCCCAAACAAGTTTCTAAAAGGATGAGTTTGCAACTACTTTACTTTTGGAGAAAATTCAAAACATTCATTATTCAATAGGGCCCAAACTATCAAAAACCAGCGGTTTGAATGAACACATTTCTTGGTAGAATCATGCAGGACTGAAATTTTTGATGTTTTTCTACTCCTCTCATGAGCCCAAACAAGTCTCTAAAAGCATGAGTTTGCAACTACTTTACTTTTGGAGAAAATTCAAAACATTCATTATTCAATAGAGCCCAAACTATCAAAAACCAGCGGTTTCAATGAACACACATTTCTTGGTAGAATCATGCAGGACTGAAATTTTTGATGTTTTTCTACTCTCGTGAGTCCAGACAAGTCTCTAAAAGCATGAGTTTGCAACTACTTTACTTTTGGAGAAAATTCAAAACATTCATTATTCAATAGAGCCCAATAGCAAAAACCAGCGTTTTGAATGAAGAATCACATTTCTTGGTAGAATCATGTAGGATTGAAATTTTTGATGGTTTTTTACTCCTCTCAACAGCCCAAACAAGTTTCTAAAAGGATGAGTTTGCAACTACTTTACTTTTGGAGAAAATTCAAAACATTCATTATTCAATAGGGCCCAAACTATCAAAAACCAGCGGTTTGAATGAACACATTTCTTGGTAGAATCATGCAGGACTGAAATTTTTGATGTTTTTCTACTCCTCTCATGAGCCCAAACAAGTCTCTAAAAGCATGAGTTTGCAACTACTTTACTTTTGGAGAAAATTCAAAACATTCATTATTCAATAGAGCCCAAACTATCAAAAACCAGCGGTTTCAATGAACACACATTTCTTGGTAGAATCATGCAGGACTGAAATTTTTGATGTTTTTCTACTCCTCTCATGAGCCCAAACAAGTCTCTAAAAGCATGAGTTTGCAACTACTTTACTTTTGGAGAAAATTCAAAACATTCATTATTCAATAGAGCCCAATAGCAAAAACCAGCGTTTTGAATGAAGAATCACATTTCTTGGTAGAATCATGCAGGATTGAAATTTTTGATGGTTTTTTACTCCTCTCAACAGCCCAAACAAGTTTCTAAAAGGATGAGTTTGCAACTACTTTACTTTTGGAGAAAATTCAAAACATTCATTATTCAATAGGGCCCAAACTATCAAAAACCAGCGGTTTCAATGGTCACACATTTCTTGGTAGAATCATGCAGGACTGAAATTTTTGATGTTTTTCTACTCCTCTCATGAGCCCAAACAAGTCTCTAAAAGCATGAGTTTGCAACTACTTTACTTTTGGAGAAAATTCAAAACATTCATTATTCAATAGGGCCCAAACTATCAAAAACCAGCGGTTTCAATGAACACACATTTCTTGGTAGAATCATGCAGGACTGAAATTTTTGATGGTTTTCTACTCCTCTCATGAGCCCAAACAAGTCTCTAAAAGCATGAGTTTGCAACTACTTTACTTTTGGAGAAAATTCAAAACATTCATTATTCAATAGAGCCCAATAGCAAAAACCAGCGTTTTGAATGAAGAATCACATTTCTTGGTAGAATCATGTAGGATTGAAATTTTTGATGGCTTTTTACTCCTCTCAACAGCCCAAACAAGTTTCTAAAAGGATGAGTTTGCAACTACTTTACTTTTGGAGAAAATTCAAAACATTCATTATTCAATAGGGCCCAAACTATCAAAAACCAGCCGTTTCAATGAACACACATGTCTTGGTAGAATCATGCAGGACTGAAATTTTTGATGTTTCTCTACTCATCTCATGAGCCCAAACAAGTCTCTAAAAGCATGAGTTTGCAACTACTTTACTTTTGGAGAAAATTCAAAACATTCATTATTCAATAGAGCCCAATAGCAAAAACCAGCGTTTTGAATGAAGAATCACATTTCTTGGTAGAATCATGCAGGATTGAAATTTTTGATGGTTTTTTACTCCTCTCAACAGCCCAAACAAGTTTCTAAAAGGATGAGTTTGCAACTACTTTACTTTTGGAGAAAATTCAAAACATTCATTATTCAATAGGGCCCAAACTATCAAAAACCAGCGGTTTGAATGAACACATTTCTTGGTAGAATCATGGAGGACTGAAATTTTTGATGTTTTTCTACTCCTCTCATGAGCCCAAACAAGTCTCTAAAAGCATGAGTTTGCAAATACTTTACTTTTGGAGAAAATTCAAAACATTCACTATTCAATAGAGCCCAATAGCAAAAATCAGGTTTTGAATGAAGAATCACATTTCTTGGTAAAATCATGCAGGATTGAAATTTTTGATGGTTTTTTACTCTTCTCAACAGCCCAAACAAGTTTCTAAAAGGATGAGTTTGCAACTACTTTACTTTTGGAGAAAATTCAAAACATTCATTATTCAATAGGGCCCAAACTATCAAAAACCAGCGGTTTCAATGAACACACATTTCTTGGTAGAATCATGCAGGACTGAAATTTTTGATGTTTTTCTACTCCTCTCATGAGCCCAAACAAGTCTCTAAAAGCATGAGTTTGCAACTACTTTACTTTTGGAGAAAATTCAAAACATTCATTATTCAATAGAGCCCAATAGCAAAAACCAGCGTTTTGAATGAAGAATCACATTTCTTGGTAGAATCATGCAGGATTGAAATTTTTGATGGTTTTTTACTCCTCTCAACAGCCCAAACAAGTTTCTAAAAGGATGAGTTTGCAACTACTTTACTTTTGGAGAAAATTCAAAACATTCATTATTCAATAGGGCCCAAACTATCAAAAACCAGCGGTTTGAATGAACACATTTCTTGGTAGAATCATGCAGGACTGAAATTTTTGATGTTTTTCTACTCCTCTCATGAGCCCAAACAAGTCTCTAAAAGCATGAGTTTGCAACTACTTTACTTTTGGAGAAAATTCAAAACATTCATTATTCAATAGAGCCCAAACTATCAAAAACCAGCGGTTTCAATGAACACACATTTCTTGGTAGAATCATGCAGGACTGAAATTTTTGATGTTTTTCTACTCTCGTGAGTCCAGACAAGTCTCTAAAAGCATGAGTTTGCAACTACTTTACTTTTGGAGAAAATTCAAAACATTCATTATTCAATAGAGCCCAATAGCAAAAACCAGCGTTTTGAATGAAGAATCACATTTCTTGGTAGAATCATGTAGGATTGAAATTTTTGATGGTTTTTTACTCCTCTCAACAGCCCAAACAAGTTTCTAAAAGGATGAGTTTGCAACTACTTTACTTTTGGAGAAAATTCAAAACATTCATTATTCAATAGGGCCCAAACTATCAAAAACCAGCGGTTTGAATGAACACATTTCTTGGTAGAATCATGCAGGACTGAAATTTTTGATGTTTTTCTACTCCTCTCATGAGCCCAAACAAGTCTCTAAAAGCATGAGTTTGCAACTACTTTACTTTTGGAGAAAATTCAAAACATTCATTATTCAATAGAGCCCAAACTATCAAAAACCAGCGGTTTCAATGAACACACATTTCTTGGTAGAATCATGCAGGACTGAAATTTTTGATGTTTTTCTACTCTCATGAGCCCAAACAAGTCTCTAAAAGCATGAGTTTGCAACTACTTTACTTTTGGAGAAAATTCAAAACATTCATTATTCAATAGAGCCCAATAGCAAAAACCAGCGTTTTGAATGAAGAATCACATTTCTTGGTAGAATCATGCAGGATTGAAATTTTTGATGGTTTTTTACTCCTCTCAACAGCCCAAACAAGTTTCTAAAAGGATGAGTTTGCAACTACTTTACTTTTGGAGAAAATTCAAAACATTCATTATTCAATAGGGCCCAAACTATCAAAAACCAGCGGTTTCAATGAACACACATTTCTTGGTAGAATCATGCAGGACTGAAATTTTTGATGTTTTTCTACTCCTCTCATGAGCCCAAACAAGTCTCTAAAAGCATGAGTTTGCAACTACTTTACTTTTGGAGAAAATTCAAAACATTCATTATTCAATAGAGCCCAATAGCAAAAACCAGCGTTTTGAATGAAGAATCACATTTCTTGGTAGAATCATGCAGGATTGAAATTTTTGATGTTTTTTTACTCCTCTCAAAAGCCCAAACAAGTTTCTAAAAGGATGAGTTTGCAACTACTTTACTTTTGGAGAAAATTCAAAACATTCATTATTCAATAGGGCCCAAACTATCAAAAACCAGCGGTTTCAATGAACACACATTTCTTGGTAGAATCATGCAGGACTGAAATTTTTGATGTTTTTCTACTCCTCTCATGAGCCCAAACAAGTCTCTAAAAGCATGAGTTTGCAACTACTTTACTTTTGGAGAAAATTCAAAACATTCATTATTCAATAGAGCCCAAACTATCAAAAACCAGCGGTTTGAATGAACACACATTTGTTGGTAGAATCATGCAGGACTGAAATTTTTGATGTTTTTCTACTCCTATCATGAGCCCAAACAAGTCTCTAAAAGCATGAGTTTGCAACTACTTTACTTTTGGAGAAAATTCAAAACATTCATTATTCAATAGAGCCCAATAGCAAAAACCAGCGTTTTGAATGAAGAATCACATTTCTTGGTAGAATCATGCAGGATTGAAATTTTTGATGGTTTTTTACTCCTCTCAACAGCCCAAACAAGTTTCTAAAAGGATGAGTTTGCAACTACTTTACTTTTGGAGAAAATTCAAAACATTCATTATTCAATAGGGCCCAAACTATCAAAAACCAGCGGTTTCAATGAACACACATTTCTTGGTAGAATCATGCAGGACTGAAATTTTTGATGCTTTTCTACTCCTCTCATGAGCCCAAACAAGTCTCTAAAAGCATGAGTTTGCAACTACTTTACTTTTGGAGAAAATTCAAAACATTCATTATTCAATAGAGCCCAATAGCAAAAACCAGCGTTTTGAATGAAGAATCACATTTCTTGGTAGAATCATGCAGGATTGAAATTTTTGATGGTTTTTTACTCCTCTCAACAGCCCAAACAAGTTTCTAAAAGGATGAGTTTGCAACTACTTTACTTTTGGAGAAAATTCAAAACATTCATTATACAATAGGGCCCAAACTATCAAAAACCAGCGGTTTCAATGAACACACATTTCTTGGTAGAATCATGCAGGACTGAAATTTTTGATGTTTTTCTACTCCTCTCATGAGCCCAAACAAGTCTCTAAAAGCATGAGTTTGCAACTACTTTACTTTTGGAGAAAATTCAAAACATTCATTATTCAATAGAGCCCAATAGCAAAAACCACCGTTTTGAATGAAGAATTACATTTCTTGGTAGAATCATGCAGGATTGAAATTTTTGATGGATTTTTACTCCTCTCAACAGCCCAAACAAGTTTCTAAAAGGATGAGTTTGCAACTACTTTACTTTTGGAGAAAATTCAAAACATTCATTATTCAATAGGGCCCAAACTATCAAAAACCAGCGGTTTCAATGAACACACATTTCTTGGTAGAATCATGCAGGACTGAAATTTTTGATGTTTTTCTACTCCTCTCATGAGCCCAAACAAGTCTCTAAAAGCATGAGTTTGCAACTACTTTACTTTTGGAGAAAATTCAAAACATTCATTATTCAATAGAGCCCAATAGCAAAAACCAGCGTTTTGAATGAAGAATCACATTTCTTGGTAGAATCATGCAGGATTGAAATTTTTGATGGTTTTTTACTCCTCTCAACAGCCCAAACAAGTTTCTAAAAGGATGAGTTTGCAACTACTTTACTTTTGGAGAAAATTCAAAACATTCATTATTCAATAGGGCCCAAACTATCAAAAACCAGCGGTTTCAATGAACACACATTTCTTGGTAGAATCATGCAGGACTGAAATTTTTGATGTTTTTCTACTCCTCTCATGAGCCCAAACAAGTCTCTAAAAGCATGAGTTTGCAACTACTTTACTTTTGGAGAAAATTCAAAACATTCATTATTCAATAGAGCCCAATAGCAAAAACCAGCGTTTTGAATGAAGAATCACATTTCTTGGTAGAATCATGTAGGATTGAAATTTTTGATGGTTTTTTACTCCTCTCAACAGCCCAAACAAGTTTCTAAAAGGATGAGTTTGCAACTACTTTACTTTTGGAGAAAATTCAAAACATTCATTATTCAATAGGGCCCAAACTATCAAAAACCAGCGGTTTCAATGGTCACACATTTCTTGGTAGAATCATGCAGGACTGAAATTTTTGATGTTTTTCTACTCCTCTCATGAGCCCAAACAAGTCTCTAAAAGCATGAGTTTGCAACTACTTTACTTTTGGAGAAAATTCAAAACATTCATTATTCAATAGGGCCCAAACTATCAAAAACCAGCGGTTTGAATGAACACACATTTCTTGGTAGAATCATGCAGGACTGAAATTTTTGATGTTTTTCTACTCCTATCATGAGCCCAAACAAGTCTCTAAAAGCATGAGTTTGCAACTACTTTACTTTTGGAGAAAATTCAAAACATTCATTATTCAATAGAGCCCAATAGCAAAAACCAGCGTTTTGAATGAAGAATCACATTTCTTGGTAGAATCATGCAGGATTGAAATTTTTGATGGTTTTTTACTCCTCTCAACAGCCCAAACAAGTTTCTAAAAGGATGAGTTTGCAACTACTTTACTTTTGGAGAAAATTCAAAACATTCATTATTCAATAGGGCCCAAACTATCAAAAACCAGCGGTTTCAATGGTCACACATTTCTTGGTAGAATCATGCAGGACTGAAATTTTTGATGTTTTTCTACTCCTCTCATGAGCCCAAACAAGTCTCTAAAAGCATGAGTTTGCAACTACTTTACTTTTGGAGAAAATTCAAAACATTCATTATTCAATAGGGCCCAAACTATCAAAAACCAGCGGTTTGAATGAACACACATTTCTTGGTAGAATCATGCAGGACTGAAATTTTTGATGTTTTTCTACTCCTATCATGAGCCCAAACAAGTCTCTAAAAGCATGAGTTTGCAACTACTTTACTTTTGGAGAAAATTCAAAACATTCATTATTCAATAGAGCCCAATAGCAAAAACCAGCGTTTTGAATGAAGAATTACATTTCTTGGTAGAATCATGCAGGATTGAAATTTTTGATGGATTTTTACTCCTCTCAACAGCCCAAACTAGTTTCTAAAAGGATGAGTTTGCAACTACTTTACTTTTGGAGAAAATTCAAAACATTCATTATTCAATAGGGCCCAAACTATCAAAAACCAGCGGTTTCAATGAACACACATTTCTTGGTAGAATCATGCAGGACTGAAATTTTTGATGTTTTTCTACTCCTCTCATGAGCCCAAACAAGTCTCTAAAAGCATGAGTTTGCAACTACTTTACTTTTGGAGAAAATTCAAAACATTCATTATTCAATAGAGCCCAATAGCAAAAACCAGCGTTTTGAATGAAGAATCAAATTTCTTGGTAGAATCATGCAGGATTGAAATTTTTGATGGTTTTTTACTCCTCTCAACAGCCCAAACAAGTTTCTAAAAGGATGAGTTTGCAACTACTTTTCTTTTGGAGAAAATTCAAAACATTCATTATTCAATAGGGCCCAAACTATCAAAAACCAGCGGTTTCAATGAACACACATTTCTTGGTAGAATCATGCAGGACTGAAATTTTTGATGTTTTTCTACTCCTCTCATGAGCCCAAACAAGTCTCTAAAAGCATGAGTTTGCAACTACTTTACTTTTGGAGAAAATTCAAAACATTCATTATTCAATAGAGCCCAATAGCAAAAACCAGCGTTTTGAATGAAGAATCACATTTCTTGGTAGAATCATGCAGGATTGAAATTTTTGATGGTTTTTTACTCCTCTCAACAGCCCAAACAAGTTTCTAAAAGGATGAGTTTGCAACTACTTTACTTTTGGAGAAAATTCAAAACATTCATTATTCAATAGGGCCCAAACTATCAAAAACCAGCGGTTTCAATGGTCACACATTTCTTGGTAGAATCATGCAGGACTGAAATTTTTGATGTTTTTCTACTCCTCTCATGAGCCCAAACAAGTCTCTAAAAGCATGAGTTTGCAACTACTTTACTTTTGGAGAAAATTCAAAACATTCATTATTCAATAGGGCCCAAACTATCAAAAACCAGCGGTTTCAATGAACACACATTTCTTGGTAGAATCATGCAGGACTGAAATTTTTGATGGTTTTCTACTCCTCTCATGAGCCCAAACAAGTCTCTAAAAGCATGAGTTTGCAACTACTTTACTTTTGGAGAAAATTCAAAACATTCATTATTCAATAGAGCCCAATAGCAAAAACCAGCGTTTTGAATGAAGAATCACATTTCTTGGTAGAATCATGTAGGATTGAAATTTTTGATGGTTTTTTACTCCTCTCAACAGCCCAAACAAGTTTCTAAAAGGATGAGTTTGCAACTACTTTACTTTTGGAGAAAATTCAAAACATTCATTATTCAATAGGGCCCAAACTATCAAAAACCAGCCGTTTCAATGAACACACATGTCTTGGTAGAATCATGCAGGACTGAAATTTTTGATGTTTCTCTACTCATCTCATGAGCCCAAACAAGTCTCTAAAAGCATGAGTTTGCAACTACTTTACTTTTGGAGAAAATTCAAAACATTCATTATTCAATAGAGCCCAATAGCAAAAACCAGCGTTTTGAATGAAGAATCACATTTCTTGGTAGAATCATGCAGGATTGAAATTTTTGATGGTTTTTTACTCCTCTCAACAGCCCAAACAAGTTTCTAAAAGGATGAGTTTGCAACTACTTTACTTTTGGAGAAAATTCAAAACATTCATTATTCAATAGGGCCCAAACTATCAAAAACCAGCGGTTTGAATGAACACATTTCTTGGTAGAATCATGGAGGACTGAAATTTTTGATGTTTTTCTACTCCTCTCATGAGCCCAAACAAGTCTCTAAAAGCATGAGTTTGCAAATACTTTACTTTTGGAGAAAATTCAAAACATTCACTATTCAATAGAGCCCAATAGCAAAAATCAGGTTTTGAATGAAGAATCACATTTCTTGGTAAAATCATGCAGGATTGAAATTTTTGATGGTTTTTTACTCTTCTCAACAGCCCAAACAAGTTTCTAAAAGGATGAGTTTGCAACTACTTTACTTTTGGAGAAAATTCAAAACATTCATTATTCAATAGGGCCCAAACTATCAAAAACCAGCGGTTTCAATGAACACACATTTCTTGGTAGAATCATGCAGGACTGAAATTTTTGATGTTTTTCTACTCCTCTCATGAGCCCAAACAAGTCTCTAAAAGCATGAGTTTGCAACTACTTTACTTTTGGAGAAAATTCAAAACATTCATTATTCAATAGAGCCCAATAGCAAAAACCAGCGTTTTGAATGAAGAATCACATTTCTTGGTAGAATCATGCAGGATTGAAATTTTTGATGGTTTTTTACTCCTCTCAACAGCCCAAACAAGTTTCTAAAAGGATGAGTTTGCAACTACTTTACTTTTGGAGAAAATTCAAAACATTCATTATTCAATAGGGCCCAAACTATCAAAAACCAGCGGTTTGAATGAACACATTTCTTGGTAGAATCATGCAGGACTGAAATTTTTGATGTTTTTCTACTCCTCTCATGAGCCCAAACAAGTCTCTAAAAGCATGAGTTTGCAACTACTTTACTTTTGGAGAAAATTCAAAACATTCATTATTCAATAGAGCCCAAACTATCAAAAACCAGCGGTTTCAATGAACACACATTTCTTGGTAGAATCATGCAGGACTGAAATTTTTGATGTTTTTCTACTCTCATGAGTCCAAACAAGTCTCTAAAAGCATGAGTTTGCAACTACTTTACTTTTGGAGAAAATTCAAAACATTCATTATTCAATAGAGCCCAATAGCAAAAACCAGCGTTTTGAATGAAGAATCACATTTCTTGGTAGAATCATGTAGGATTGAAATTTTTGATGGTTTTTTACTCCTCTCAACAGCCCAAACAAGTTTCTAAAAGGATGAGTTTGCAACTACTTTACTTTTGGAGAAAATTCAAAACATCCATTATTCAATAGGGCCCAAACTATCAAAAAACAGCCGTTTCAATGATCACACATGTCTTGGTAGAATCATGCAGGACTGAAATTTTTGATGTTTCTCTACTCATCTCATGAGCCCAAACAAGTCTCTAAAAGCATGAGTTTGCAACTACTTTACTTTTGGAGAAAATTCAAAACATTCATTATTCAATAGAGCCCAATAGCAAAAACCAGCGTTTTGAATGAAGAATCACATTTCTTGGTAGAATCATGCAGGATTGAAATTTTTGATGGTTTTTTACTCCTCTCAACAGCCCAAACAAGTTTCTAAAAGGATGAGTTTGCAACTACTTTACTTTTGGAGAAAATTCAAAACATTCATTATTCAATAGGGCCCAAACTATCAAAAACCAGCGGTTTCAATGAACACACATTTCTTGGTAGAATCATGCAGGACTGAAATTTTTGATGTTTTTCTACTCCTCTCATGAGCCCAAACAAGTCTCTAAAAGCATGAGTTTGCAACTACTTTACTTTTGGAGAAAATTCAAAACATTCATTATTCAATAGAGCCCAAACTATCAAAAACCAGCGGTTTGAATGAACACACATTTGTTGGTAGAATCATGCAGGACTGAAATTTTTGATGTTTTTCTACTCCTATCATGAGCCCAAACAAGTCTCTAAAAGCATGAGTTTGCAACTACTTTACTTTTGGAGAAAATTCAAAACATTCATTATTCAATAGAGCCCAATAGCAAAAACCAGCGTTTTGAATGAAGAATCACATTTCTTGGTAGAATCATGCAGGATTGAAATTTTTGATGGTTTTTTACTCCTCTCAACAGCCCAAACAAGTTTCTAAAAGGATGAGTTTGCAACTACTTTACTTTTGGAGAAAATTCAAAACATTCATTATTCAATAGGGCCCAAACTATCAAAAACCAGCGGTTTCAATGAACACACATTTCTTGGTAGAATCATGCAGGACTGAAATTTTTGATGCTTTTCTACTCCTCTCATGAGCCCAAACAAGTCTCTAAAAGCATGAGTTTGCAACTACTTTACTTTTGGAGAAAATTCAAAACATTCATTATTCAATAGAGCCCAATAGCAAAAACCAGCGTTTTGAATGAAGAATCACATTTCTTGGTAGAATCATGCAGGATTGAAATTTTTGATGGTTTTTTACTCCTCTCAACAGCCCAAACAAGTTTCTAAAAGGATGAGTTTCCAACTACTTTACTTTTGGAGAAAATTCAAAACATTCATTATTCAATAGGGCCCAAACTATCAAAAACCAGCGATTTCAATGAACACACATTTCTTGGTAGAATCATGCAGGACTGAAATTTTTGATGTTTTTCTACTCCTCTCATGAGCCCAAACAAGTCTCTAAAAGCATGAGTTTGCAACTACTTTACTTTTGGAGAAAATTCAAAACATTCATTATTCAATAGAGCCCAATAGCAAAAACCAGCGTTTTGAATGAAGAATCACATTTCTTGGTAGAATCATGCAGGATTGAAATTTTTGATGGTTTTTTACTCCTCTCAACAGCCCAAACAAGTTTCTAAAAGGATGAGTTTGCAACTACTTTACTTTTGGAGAAAATTCAAAACATTCATTATTCAATAGGGCCCAAACTATCAAAAACCAGCGGTTTCAATGGTCACACATTTCTTGGTAGAATCATGCAGGACTGAAATTTTTGATGTTTTTCTACTCCTCTCATGAGCCCAAACAAGTCTCTAAAAGCATGAGTTTGCAACTACTTTACTTTTGGAGAAAATTCAAAACATTCATTATTCAATAGGGCCCAAACTATCAAAAACCAGCGGTTTGAATGAACACACATTTCTTGGTAGAATCATGCAGGACTGAAATTTTTGATGTTTTTCTACTCCTCTCATGAGCCCAAACAAGTCTCTAAAAGCATGAGTTTGCAACTACTTTACTTTTGGAGAAAATTCAAAACATTCATTATTCAATAGAGCCCAATAGCAAAAACCAGCGTTTTGAATGAAGAATCACATTTCTTGGTAGAATCATGTAGGATTGAAATTTTTGATGGTTTTTTACTCCTCTCAACAGCCCAAACAAGTTTCTAAAAGGATGAGTTTGCAACTACTTTACTTTTGGAGAAAATTCAAAACATTCATTATTCAATAGGGCCCAAACTATCAAAAACCAGCCGTTTCAATGAACACACATGTCTTTGTAGAATCATGCAGGACTGAAATTTTTGATGTTTCTCTACTCATCTCATGAGCCCAAACAAGTCTCTAAAAGCATGAGTTTGCAACTACTTTACTTTTGGAGAAAATTCAAAACATTCATTATTCAATAGAGCCCAATAGCAAAAACCAGCGTTTTGAATGAAGAATCACATTTCTTGGTAGAATCATGCAGGATTGAAATTTTTGATGGTTTTTTACTCCTCTCAACAGCCCAAACAAGTTTCTAAAAGGATGAGTTTGCAACTACTTTACTTTTGGAGAAAATTCAAAACATTCATTATTCAATAGGGCCCAAACTATCAAAAACCAGCGGTTTGAATGAACACATTTCTTGGTAGAATCATGCAGGACTGAAATTTTTGATGTTTTTCTACTCTCATGAGCCCAAACAAGTCTCTAAAAGCATGAGTTTGCAAATACTTTACTTTTGGAGAAAATTCAAAACATTCACTATTCAATAGAGCCCAATAGCAAAAATCAGGTTTTGAATGAAGAATCACATTTCTTGGTAAAATCATGCAGGATTGAAATTTTTGATGGTTTTTTACTCCTCTCAACAGCCCAAACAAGTTTCTAAAAGGATGAGTTTGCAACTACTTTACTTTTGGAGAAAATTCAAAACATTCATTATTCAATAGGGCCCAAACTATCAAAAACCAGCGGTTTCAATGAACACACATTTCTTGGTAGAATCATGCAGGACTGAAATTTTTGATGTTTTTCTACTCCTCTCATGAGCCCAAACAAGTCTCTAAAAGCATGAGTTTGCAACTACTTTACTTTTGGAGAAAATTCAAAACATTCATTATTCAATAGAGCCCAATAGCAAAAACCAGCGTTTTGAATGAAGAATCACATTTCTTGGTAGAATCATGCAGGATTGAAATTTTTGATGGTTTTTTACTCCTCTCAACAGCCCAAACAAGTTTCTAAAAGGATGAGTTTGCAACTACTTTACTTTTGGAGAAAATTCAAAACATTCATTATTCAATAGGGCCCAAACTATCAAAAACCAGCGGTTTGAATGAACACATTTCTTGGTAGAATCATGCAGGACTGAAATTTTTGATGTTTTTCTACTCCTCTCATGAGCCCAAACAAGTCTCTAAAAGCATGAGTTTGCAACTACTTTACTTTTGGAGAAAATTCAAAACATTCATTATTCAATAGAGCCCAAACTATCAAAAACCAGCGGTTTCAATGAACACACATTTCTTGGTAGAATCATGCAGGACTGAAATTTTTGATGTTTTTCTACTCTCATGAGCCCAAACAAGTCTCTAAAAGCATGAGTTTGCAACTACTTTACTTTTGGAGAAAATTCAAAACATTCATTATTCAATAGAGCCCAATAGCAAAAACCAGCGTTTTGAATGAAGAATCACATTTCTTGGTAGAATCATGCAGGATTGAAATTTTTGATGGTTTTTTACTCCTCTCAACAGCCCAAACAAGTTTCTAAAAGGATGAGTTTGCAACTACTTTACTTTTGGAGAAAATTCAAAACATTCATTATTCAATAGGGCCCAAACTATCAAAAACCAGCGGTTTGAATGAACACATTTCTTGGTAGAATCATGCAGGACTGAAATTTTTGATGTTTTTCTACTCCTCTCATGAGCCCAAACAAGTCTCTAAAAGCATGAGTTTGCAACTACTTTACTTTTGGAGAAAATTCAAAACATTCATTATTCAATAGAGCCCAAACTATCAAAAACCAGCGGTTTCAATGAACACACATTTCTTGGTAGAATCATGCAGGACTGAAATTTTTGATGTTTTTCTACTCTCATGAGCCCAAACAAGTCTCTAAAAGCATGAGTTTGCAACTACTTTACTTTTGGAGAAAATTCAAAACATTCATTATTCAATAGAGCCCAATAGCAAAAACCAGCGTTTTGAATGAAGAATCACATTTCTTGGTAGAATCATGCAGGATTGAAATTTTTGATGGTTTTTTACTCCTCTCAACAGCCCAAACAAGTTTCTAAAAGGATGAGTTTGCAACTACTTTACTTTTGGAGAAAATTCAAAACATTCATTATTCAATAGGGCCCAAACTATCAAAAACCAGCGGTTTCAATGAACACACATTTCTTGGTAGAATCATGCAGGACTGAAATTTTTGATGCTTTTCTACTCCTCTCATGAGCCCAAACAAGTCTCTAAAAGCATGAGTTTGCAACTACTTTACTTTTGGAGAAAATTCAAAACATTCATTATTCAATAGAGCCCAATAGCAAAAACCAGCGTTTTGAATGAAGAATCACATTTCTTGGTAGAATCATGCAGGATTGAAATTTTTGATGGTTTTTTACTCCTCTCAACAGCCCAAACAAGTTTCTAAAAGGATGAGTTTGCAACTACTTTACTTTTGGAGAAAATTCAAAACATTCATTATACAATAGGGCCCAAACTATCAAAAACCAGCGGTTTCAATGAACACACATTTCTTGGTAGAATCATGCAGGACTGAAATTTTTGATGTTTTTCTACTCCTCTCATGAGCCCAAACAAGTCTCTAAAAGCATGAGTTTGCAACTACTTTACTTTTGGAGAAAATTCAAAACATTCATTATTCAATAGAGCCCAATAGCAAAAACCAGCGTTTTGAATGAAGAATTACATTTCTTGGTAGAATCATGCAGGATTGAAATTTTTGATGGATTTTTACTCCTCTCAACAGCCCAAACAAGTTTCTAAAAGGATGAGTTTGCAACTACTTTACTTTTGGAGAAAATTCAAAACATTCATTATTCAATAGGGCCCAAACTATCAAAAACCAGCGGTTTCAATGAACACACATTTCTTGGTAGAATCATGCAGGACTGAAATTTTTGATGTTTTTCTACTCCTCTCATGAGCCCAAACAAGTCTCTAAAAGCATGAGTTTGCAACTACTTTACTTTTGGAGAAAATTCAAAACATTCATTATTCAATAGAGCCCAATAGCAAAAACCAGCGTTTTGAATGAAGAATCACATTTCTTGGTAGAATCATGCAGGATTGAAATTTTTGATGGTTTTTTACTCCTCTCAACAGCCCAAACAAGTTTCTAAAAGGATGAGTTTGCAACTACTTTACTTTTGGAGAAAATTCAAAACATTCATTATTCAATAGGGCCCAAACTATCAAAAACCAGCGGTTTCAATGAACACACATTTCTTGGTAGAATCATGCAGGACTGAAATTTTTGATGTTTTTCTACTCCTCTCATGAGCCCAAACAAGTCTCTAAAAGCATGAGTTTGCAACTACTTTACTTTTGGAGAAAATTCAAAACATTCATTATTCAATAGAGCCCAAACTATCAAAAACCAGCGGTTTCAATGAACACACATTTCTTGGTAGAATCATGCAGGACTGAAATTTTTGATGTTTTTCTACTCTCATGAGTCCAAACAAGTCTCTAAAAGCATGAGTTTGCAACTACTTTACTTTTGGAGAAAATTCAAAACATTCATTATTCAATAGAGCCCAATAGCAAAAACCAGCGTTTTGAATGAAGAATCACATTTCTTGGTAGAATCATGTAGGATTGAAATTTTTGATGGTTTTTTACTCCTCTCAACAGCCCAAACAAGTTTCTAAAAGGATGAGTTTGCAACTACTTTACTTTTGGAGAAAATTCAAAACATTCATTATTCAATAGGGCCCAAACTATCAAAAAACAGCCGTTTCAATGATCACACATGTCTTGGTAGAATCATGCAGGACTGAAATTTTTGATGTTTCTCTACTCATCTCATGAGCCCAAACAAGTCTCTAAAAGCATGAGTTTGCAACTACTTTACTTTTGGAGAAAATTCAAAACATTCATTATTCAATAGAGCCCAATAGCAAAAACCAGCGTTTTGAATGAAGAATCACATTTCTTGGTAGAATCATGCAGGATTGAAATTTTTGATGGTTTTTTACTCCTCTCAACAGCCCAAACAAGTTTCTAAAAGGATGAGTTTGCAACTACTTTACTTTTGGAGAAAATTCAAAACATTCATTATTCAATAGGGCCCAAACTATCAAAAACCAGCGGTTTGAATGAACACATTTCTTGGTAGAATCATGCAGGACTGAAATTTTTGATGTTTTTCTACTCCTCTCATGAGCCCAAACAAGTCTCTAAAAGCATGAGTTTGCAAATACTTTACTTTTGGAGAAAATTCAAAACATTCACTATTCAATAGAGCCCAATAGCAAAAATCAGGTTTTGAATGAAGAATCACATTTCTTGGTAAAATCATGCAGGATTGAAATTTTTGATGGTTTTTTACTCCTCTCAACAGCCCAAACAAGTTTCTAAAAGGATGAGTTTGCAACTACTTTACTTTTGGAGAAAATTCAAAACATTCATTATTCAATAGGGCCCAAACTATCAAAAACCAGCGGTTTCAATGAACACACATTTCTTGGTAGAATCATGCAGGACTGAAATTTTTGATGTTTTTCTACTCCTCTCATGAGCCCAAACAAGTCTCTAAAAGCATGAGTTTGCAACTACTTTACTTTTGGAGAAAATTCAAAACATTCATTATTCAATAGAGCCCAATAGCAAAAACCAGCGTTTTGAATGAAGAATCACATTTCTTGGTAGAATCATGCAGGATTGAAATTTTTGATGGTTTTTTACTCCTCTCAACAGCCCAAACAAGTTTCTAAAAGGATGAGTTTGCAACTACTTTACTTTTGGAGAAAATTCAAAACATTCATTATTCAATAGGGCCCAAACTATCAAAAACCAGCGGTTTGAATGAACACATTTCTTGGTAGAATCATGCAGGACTGAAATTTTTGATGTTTTTCTACTCCTCTCATGAGCCCAAACAAGTCTCTAAAAGCATGAGTTTGCAACTACTTTACTTTTGGAGAAAATTCAAAACATTCATTATTCAATAGAGCCCAAACTATCAAAAACCAGCGGTTTCAATGAACACACATTTCTTGGTAGAATCATGCAGGACTGAAATTTTTGATGTTTTTCTACTCTCATGAGCCCAAACAAGTCTCTAAAAGCATGAGTTTGCAAATACTTTACTTTTGGAGAAAATTCAAAACATTCATTATTCAATATAGTCCAATAGCAAAAACCAGCGTTTTGAATGAAGAATCACATTTCTTGGTAGAATCATGCAGGATTGAAATTTTTGATGGTTTTTTACTCCACTCAACAGCCCAAACAAGTTTCTAAAAGGATGAGTTTGCAACTACTTTACTTTTGGAGAAAATTCAAAACATTCATTATTCAATAGGGCCCAAACTATCAAAAAACAGCGGTTTGAATGAACACATTTCTTGGTAGAATCATGCAGGACTGAAATTTTTGATGTTTTTCTACTCCTCTCATGAGCCCAAACAAGTCTCTAAAAGCATGAGTTTGCAACTACTTTACTTTTGGAGAAAATTCAAAACATTCACTATTCAATAGAGCCCAATAGCAAAAATCAGGTTTTGAATGAAGAATCACATTTCTTGGTAAAATCATGCAGGATTAAAATTTTTGATGGTTTTTTACTCCTCTCAACAGCCCAAACAAGTTTCTAAAAGGATGAGTTTGCAACCACTTTACTTTTGGAGAAAATTCAAAACATTCATTATTCAATAGGGCCCAAACTATAAAAAACCAGCGGTTTCAATGAACACACATTTCTTGGTAGAATCATGCAGGACTGAAATTTTTGATGTTTTTCTACTCCTCTCATGAGCCCAAACAAGTCTCTAAAAGCATGAGTTTGCAACTACTTTACTTTTGGAGAAAATTCAAAACATTCATTATTCAATAGAGCCCAAACTAACAAAAACCAGCGGTTTGAATGAACACACATTTGTTGGTAGAATCATGCAGGACTGAAATTTTTGATGTTTTTCTACTCCTATCATGAGCCCCAAACAAGTCTCTAAAAGCATGAGTTTGCAACTACTTTACTTTTGGAGAAAATTCAAAACATTCATTATTCAATAGAGCCCAATAGCAAAAACCAGCGTTTTGAATGAAGAATCACAGTTCTTGGTAGAATCATGCAGGATTGAAATTTTTGATGGTTTTTTACTCCTCTCAACAGCCCAAACAAGTTTCTAAAAGGATGAGTTTGCAACTACTTTACTTTTGGAGAAAATTCAAAACATTCATTATTCAATAGGGCCCAAACTATCAAAAACCAGCGGTTTCAATGAACACACATTTCTTGGTAGTATCATGCAGGACTGAAATTTTTGATGTTTTTCTACTCCGCTCATGAGCCCAAACAAGTCTCTAAAAGCATGAGTTTGCAACTACTTTACTTTTGGAGAAAATTCAAAACATTCACTATTCAATAGAGCCCAATAGCAAAAATCAGGTTTTGAATGAAGAATCACATTTCTTGGTAAAATCATGCAGGATTGAAATTTTTGATGGTTTTTTACTCCTCTCAACAGCCCAAACAAGTTTCTAAAAGGATGAGTTTGCAACTACTTTACTTTTGGAGAAAATTCAAAACATTCCTTATTCAATAGGGCCCAAACTATCAAAAACCAGCGGTTTCAATGAACACACATTTCTTGGTAGAATCATGCAGGACTGAAATTTTTGATGTTTTTCTACTCCTCTCATGAGCCCAAACAAGTCTCTAAAAGCATGAGTTTGCAACTACTTTTCTAAAGTAGTTTCTAAAGTAGTTTTCTAAAGGATGAGTTTGCAACTACTTTACTTTTGGAGAAAATTCAAAACATTCATTATTCAATAGGGCCCAAACTATCAAAAACCAGCGGTTTGAATGAACACATTTCTTGGTAGAATCATGCAGGACTGAAATTTTTGATGTTTTTCTACTCCTCTCATGAACCCAAACAAGTCTCTAAAAGCATGAGTTTGCAACTACTTTACTTTTGGATAAAATTCAAAACATTCACTATTCAATAGAGCCCAATAGCAAAAATCAGGTTTTGAATGAAGAATCACATTTCTTGGTAAAATCATGCAGGATTGAAATTTTTGATGGTTTTTTACTCCTCTCAACAGCCCAAACAAGTTTCTAAAAGGATGAGTTTGCAACTACTTTACTTTTGGAGAAAATTCAAAACATTCATTATTCAATAGGGCCCAAACTATCAAAAACCAGCGGTTTCAATGAACACACATTTCTTGGTAGAATCATGCAGGACTGAAATTTTTGATGTTTTTCTACTCCTCTCATGAGCCCAAACAAGTCTCTAAAAGCATGAGTTTGCAACTACTTTACTTTTGGATAAAATTCAAAACATTCACTATTCAATAGAGCCCAATAGCAAAAACCAGCGTTTTGAATGAAGAATCAAATTTCTTGGTAGAATCATGCAGGATTGAAATTTTTGATGGTTTTTTACTCCTCTCAACAGCCCAAACAAGTTTCTAAAAGGATGAGTTTGCAACTACTTTACTTTTGGAGAAAATTCAAAACATTCATTATTCAATAGGGCCCAAACTATCAAAAACCAGCGGTTTCAATGAACACACATTTCTTGGTAGAATCATGCAGGACTGAAATTTTTGATGTTTTTCTACTCCTCTCATGAGCCCAAACAAGTCTCTAAAAGCATGAGTTTGCAACTACTTTACTTTTGGAGAAAATTCAAAACATTCATTATTCAATAGAGCCCAATAGCAAAAACCAGCGTTTTGAATGAAGAATCACATTTCTTGGTAGAATCATGCAGGATTGAAATTTTTGATGGTTTTTTACTCCTCTCAACAGCCCAAACAAGTTTCTAAAAGGATGAGTTTGCAACTACTTTACTTTTGGAGAAAATTCAAAACATTCATTATTCAATAGGGCCCAAACTATCAAAAACCAGCGGTTTCAATGGTCACACATTTCTTGGTAGAATCATGCAGGACTGAAATTTTTGATGTTTTTCTACTCCTCTCATGAGCCCAAACAAGTCTCTAAAAGCATGAGTTTGCAACTACTTTACTTTTGGAGAAAATTCAAAACATTAATTATTCAATAGGGCCCAAACTATCAAAAACCAGCGGTTTCAATGAACACACATTTCTTGGTAGAATCATGCAGGACTGAAATTTTTGATGTTTTTCTACTCCTCTCATGAGCCCAAACAAGTCTCTAAAAGCATGAGTTTGCAACTACTTTACTTTTGGAGAAAATTCAAAACATTCATTATTCAATAGAGCCCAATAGCAAAAACCAGCGTTTTGAATGAAGAATCACATTTCTTGGTAGAATCATGTAGGATTGAAATTTTTGATGGTTTTTTACTCCTCTCAACAGCCCAAACAAGTTTCTAAAAGGATGAGTTTGCAACTACTTTACTTTTGGAGAAAATTCAAAACATTCATTATTCAATAGGGCCCAAACTATCAAAAACCAGCCGTTTCAATGAACACACATGTCTTGGTAGAATCATGCAGGACTGAAATTTTTGATGTTTCTCTACTCATCTCATGAGCCCAAACAAGTCTCTAAAAGCATGAGTTTGCAACTACTTTACTTTTGGAGAAAATTCAAAACATTCATTATTCAATAGAGCCCAATAGCAAAAACCAGCGTTTTGAATGAAGAATCACATTTCTTGGTAGAATCATGCAGGATTGAAATTTTTGATGGTTTTTTACTCCTCTCAACAGCCCAAACAAGTTTCTAAAAGGATGAGTTTGCAACTACTTTACTTTTGGAGAAAATTCAAAACATTCATTATTCAATAGGGCCCAAACTATCAAAAACCAGCGGTTTGAATGAACACATTTCTTGGTAGAATCATGGAGGACTGAAATTTTTGATGTTTTTCTACTCCTCTCATGAGCCCAAACAAGTCTCTAAAAGCATGAGTTTGCAAATACTTTACTTTTGGAGAAAATTCAAAACATTCACTATTCAATAGAGCCCAATAGCAAAAATCAGGTTTTGAATGAAGAATCACATTTCTTGGTAAAATCATGCAGGATTGAAATTTTTGATGGTTTTTTACTCTTCTCAACAGCCCAAACAAGTTTCTAAAAGGATGAGTTTGCAACTACTTTACTTTTGGAGAAAATTCAAAACATTCATTATTCAATAGGGCCCAAACTATCAAAAACCAGCGGTTTCAATGAACACACATTTCTTGGTAGAATCATGCAGGACTGAAATTTTTGATGTTTTTCTACTCCTCTCATGAGCCCAAACAAGTCTCTAAAAGCATGAGTTTGCAACTACTTTACTTTTGGAGAAAATTCAAAACATTCATTATTCAATAGAGCCCAATAGCAAAAACCAGCGTTTTGAATGAAGAATCACATTTCTTGGTAGAATCATGCAGGATTGAAATTTTTGATGGTTTTTTACTCCTCTCAACAGCCCAAACAAGTTTCTAAAAGGATGAGTTTGCAACTACTTTACTTTTGGAGAAAATTCAAAACATTCATTATTCAATAGGGCCCAAACTATCAAAAACCAGCGGTTTGAATGAACACATTTCTTGGTAGAATCATGCAGGACTGAAATTTTTGATGTTTTTCTACTCCTCTCATGAGCCCAAACAAGTCTCTAAAAGCATGAGTTTGCAACTACTTTACTTTTGGAGAAAATTCAAAACATTCATTATTCAATAGAGCCCAAACTATCAAAAACCAGCGGTTTCAATGAACACACATTTCTTGGTAGAATCATGCAGGACTGAAATTTTTGATGTTTTTCTACTCTCATGAGTCCAAACAAGTCTCTAAAAGCATGAGTTTGCAACTACTTTACTTTTGGAGAAAATTCAAAACATTCATTATTCAATAGAGCCCAATAGCAAAAACCAGCGTTTTGAATGAAGAATCACATTTCTTGGTAGAATCATGTAGGATTGAAATTTTTGATGGTTTTTTACTCCTCTCAACAGCCCAAACAAGTTTCTAAAAGGATGAGTTTGCAACTACTTTACTTTTGGAGAAAATTCAAAACATTCATTATTCAATAGGGCCCAAACTATCAAAAAACAGCCGTTTCAATGATCACACATGTCTTGGTAGAATCATGCAGGACTGAAATTTTTGATGTTTCTCTACTCATCTCATGAGCCCAAACAAGTCTCTAAAAGCATGAGTTTGCAACTACTTTACTTTTGGAGAAAATTCAAAACATTCATTATTCAATAGAGCCCAATAGCAAAAACCAGCGTTTTGAATGAAGAATCACATTTCTTGGTAGAATCATGCAGGATTGAAATTTTTGATGGTTTTTTACTCCTCTCAACAGCCCAAACAAGTTTCTAAAAGGATGAGTTTGCAACTACTTTACTTTTGGAGAAAATTCAAAACATTCATTATTCAATAGGGCCCAAACTATCAAAAACCAGCGGTTTGAATGAACACATTTCTTGGTAGAATCATGCAGGACTGAAATTTTTGATGTTTTTCTACTCCTCTCATGAGCCCAAACAAGTCTCTAAAAGCATGAGTTTGCAAATACTTTACTTTTGGAGAAAATTCAAAACATTCACTATTCAATAGAGCCCAATAGCAAAAATCAGGTTTTGAATGAAGAATCACATTTCTTGGTAAAATCATGCAGGATTGAAATTTTTGATGGTTTTTTACTCCTCTCAACAGCCCAAACAAGTTTCTAAAAGGATGAGTTTGCAACTACTTTACTTTTGGAGAAAATTCAAAACATTCATTATTCAATAGGGCCCAAACTATCAAAAACCAGCGGTTTCAATGAACACACATTTCTTGGTAGAATCATGCAGGACTGAAATTTTTGATGTTTTTCTACTCCTCTCATGAGCCCAAACAAGTCTCTAAAAGCATGAGTTTGCAACTACTTTACTTTTGGAGAAAATTCAAAACATTCATTATTCAATAGAGCCCAATAGCAAAAACCAGCGTTTTGAATGAAGAATCACATTTCTTGGTAGAATCATGCAGGATTGAAATTTTTGATGGTTTTTTACTCCTCTCAACAGCCCAAACAAGTTTCTAAAAGGATGAGTTTGCAACTACTTTACTTTTGGAGAAAATTCAAAACATTCATTATTCAATAGGGCCCAAACTATCAAAAACCAGCGGTTTGAATGAACACATTTCTTGGTAGAATCATGCAGGACTGAAATTTTTGATGTTTTTCTACTCCTCTCATGAGCCCAAACAAGTCTCTAAAAGCATGAGTTTGCAACTACTTTACTTTTGGAGAAAATTCAAAACATTCATTATTCAATAGAGCCCAAACTATCAAAAACCAGCGGTTTCAATGAACACACATTTCTTGGTAGAATCATGCAGGACTGAAATTTTTGATGTTTTTCTACTCTCATGAGCCCAAACAAGTCTCTAAAAGCATGAGTTTGCAAATACTTTACTTTTGGAGAAAATTCAAAACATTCATTATTCAATAGAGTCCAATAGCAAAAACCAGCGTTTTGAATGAATAATCACATTTCTTGGTAGAATCATGCAGGATTGAAATTTTTGATGGTTTTTTACTCCACTCAACAGCCCAAACAAGTTTCTAAAAGGATGAGTTTGCAACTACTTTACTTTTGGAGAAAATTCAAAACATTCATTATTCAATAGGGCCCAAACTATCAAAAACCAGCGGTTTGAATGAACACATTTCTTGGTAGAATCATGCAGGACTGAAATTTTTGATGTTTTTCTACTCCTCTCATGAGCCCAAACAAGTCTCTAAAAGCATGAGTTTGCAACTACTTTACTTTTGGAGAAAATTCAAAACATTCACTATTCAATAGAGCCCAATAGCAAAAATCAGGTTTTGAATGAAGAATCACATTTCTTGGTAAAATCATGCAGGATTAAAATTTTTGATGGTTTTTTACTCCTCTCAACAGCCCAAACAAGTTTCTAAAAGGATGAGTTTGCAACCACTTTACTTTTGGAGAAAATTCAAAACATTCATTATTCAATAGGGCCCAAACTATAAAAAACCAGCGGTTTCAATGAACACACATTTCTTGGTAGAATCATGCAGGACTGAAATTTTTGATGTTTTTCTACTCCTCTCATGAGCCCAAACAAGTCTCTAAAAGCATGAGTTTGCAACTACTTTACTTTTGGAGAAAATTCAAAACATTCATTATTCAATAGAGCCCAAACTATCAAAAACCAGCGGTTTGAATGAACACACATTTGTTGGTAGAATCATGCAGGACTGAAATTTTTGATGTTTTTCTACTCCTATCATGAGCCCCAAACAAGTCTCTAAAAGCATGAGTTTGCAACTACTTTACTTTTGGAGAAAATTCAAAACATTCATTATTCAATAGAGCCCAATAGCAAAAACCAGCGTTTTGAATGAAGAATCACAGTTCTTGGTAGAATCATGCAGGATTGAAATTTTTGATGGTTTTTTACTCCTCTCAACAGCCCAAACAAGTTTCTAAAAGGATGAGTTTGCAACTACTTTACTTTTGGAGAAAATTCAAAACATTCATTATTCAATAGGGCCCAAACTATCAAAAACCAGCGGTTTCAATGAACACACATTTCTTGGTAGAATCATGCAGGACTGAAATTTTTGATGTTTTTCTACTCCGCTCATGAGCCCAAACAAGTCTCTAAAAGCATGAGTTTGCAACTACTTTACTTTTGGAGAAAATTCAAAACATTCACTATTCAATAGAGCCCAATAGCAAAAATCAGGTTTTGAATGAAGAATCACATTTCTTGGTAAAATCATGCAGGATTGAAATTTTTGATGGTTTTTTACTCCTCTCAACAGCCCAAACAAGTTTCTAAAAGGATGAGTTTGCAACTACTTTACTTTTGGAGAAAATTCAAAACATTCCTTATTCAATAGGGCCCAAACTATCAAAAACCAGCGGTTTCAATGAACACACATTTCTTGGTAGAATCATGCAGGACTGAAATTTTTGATGTTTTTCTACTCCTCTCATGAGCCCAAACAAGTCTCTAAAAGCATGAGTTTGCAACTACTTTTCTAAAGTAGTTTCTAAAGTAGTTTTCTAAAGGATGAGTTTGCAACTACTTTACTTTTGGAGAAAATTCAAAACATTCATTATTCAATAGGGCCCAAACTATCAAAAACCAGCGGTTTGAATGAACACATTTCTTGGTAGAATCATGCAGGACTGAAATTTTTGATGTTTTTCTACTCCTCTCATGAACCCAAACAAGTCTCTAAAAGCATGAGTTTGCAACTACTTTACTTTTGGATAAAATTCAAAACATTCACTATTCAATAGAGCCCAATAGCAAAAATCAGGTTTTGAATGAAGAATCACATTTCTTGGTAAAATCATGCAGGATTGAAATTTTTGATGGTTTTTTACTCCTCTCAACAGCCCAAACAAGTTTCTAAAAGGATGAGTTTGCAACTACTTTACTTTTGGAGAAAATTCAAAACATTCATTATTCAATAGGGCCCAAACTATCAAAAACCAGCGGTTTCAATGAACACACATTTCTTGGTAGAATCATGCAGGACTGAAATTTTTGATGTTTTTCTACTCCTCTCATGAGCCCAAACAAGTCTCTAAAAGCATGAGTTTGCAACTACTTTACTTTTGGAGAAAATTCAAAACATTCATTATTCAATAGAGCCCAATAGCAAAAACCAGCGTTTTGAATGAAGAATCACATTTCTTGGTAGAATCATGCAGGATTGAAATTTTTGATGGTTTTTTACTCCTCTCAACAGCCCAAACAAGTTTCTAAAAGGATGAGTTTGCAACTACTTTACTTTTGGAGAAAATTCAAAACATTCATTATTCAATAGGGCCCAAACTATCAAAAACCAGCGGTTTCAATGAACACACATTTCTTGGTAGAATCATGCAGGACTGAAATTTTTGATGTTTTTCTACTCCACTCATGAGCCCAAACAAGTCTCTAAAAGCATGAGTTTGCAACTACTTTACTTTTGGAGAAAATTCAAAACATTCATTATTCAATAGAGCCCAATAGCAAAAACCAGCGTTTTGAATGAAGAATCACATTTCTTGGTAGAATCATGCAGGATTGAAATTTTTGATGGTTTTTTACTCCTCTCAACAGCCCAAACAAGTTTCTAAAAGGATGAGTTTGCAACTACTTTACTTTTGGAGAAAATTCAAAACATTCATTATTCAATAGGGCCCAAACTATCAAAAACCAGCGGTTTGAATGAACACACATTTCTTGGTAGAATCATGCAGGACTGAAATTTTTGATGTTTTTCTACTCCTCTCATGAGCCCAAACAAGTCTCTAAAAGCATGAGTTTGCAACTACTTTACTTTTGGAGAAAATTCAAAACATTCATTATTCAATAGAGCCCAATAGCAAAAACCAGCGTTTTGAATGAAGAATCACATTTCTTGGTAGAATCATGCAGGATTGAAATTTTTGATGGTTTTTTACTCCTCTCAACAGCCCAAACAAGTTTCTAAAAGGATGAGTTTGCAACTACTTTACTTTTGGAGAAAATTCAAAACATTCATTATTCAATAGGGCCCAAACTATCAAAAACCAGCGGTTTGAATGAACACATTTCTTGGTAGAATCATGCAGGACTGAAATTTTTGATGTTTTTCTACTCCTCTCATGAGCCCAAACAAGTCTCTAAAAGCATGAGTTTGCAACTACTTTACTTTTGGAGAAAATTCAAAACATTCATTATTCAATAGAGCCCAAACTATCAAAAACCAGCGGTTTCAATGAACACACATTTCTTGGTAGAATCATGCAGGACTGAAATTTTTGATGTTTTTCTACTCTCATGAGTCCAAACAAGTCTCTAAAAGCATGAGTTTGCAACTACTTTACTTTTGGAGAAAATTCAAAACATTCATTATTCAATAGAGCCCAATAGCAAAAACCAGCGTTTTGAATGAAGAATCACATTTCTTGGTAGAATCATGTAGGATTGAAATTTTTGATGGTTTTTTACTCCTCTCAACAGCCCAAACAAGTTTCTAAAAGGATGAGTTTGCAACTACTTTACTTTTGGAGAAAATTCAAAACATTCATTATTCAATAGGGCCCAAACTATCAAAAAACAGCCGTTTCAATGATCACACATGTCTTGGTAGAATCATGCAGGACTGAAATTTTTGATGTTTCTCTACTCATCTCATGAGCCCAAACAAGTCTCTAAAAGCATGAGTTTGCAACTACTTTACTTTTGGAGAAAATTCAAAACATTCATTATTCAATAGAGCCCAATAGCAAAAACCAGCGTTTTGAATGAAGAATCACATTTCTTGGTAGAATCATGCAGGATTGAAATTTTTGATGGTTTTTTACTCCTCTCAACAGCCCAAACAAGTTTCTAAAAGGATGAGTTTGCAACTACTTTACTTTTGGAGAAAATTCAAAACATTCATTATTCAATAGGGCCCAAACTATCAAAAACCAGCGGTTTGAATGAACACATTTCTTGGTAGAATCATGCAGGACTGAAATTTTTGATGTTTTTCTACTCCTCTCATGAGCCCAAACAAGTCTCTAAAAGCATGAGTTTGCAAATACTTTACTTTTGGAGAAAATTCAAAACATTCACTATTCAATAGAGCCCAATAGCAAAAATCAGGTTTTGAATGAAGAATCACATTTCTTGGTAAAATCATGCAGGATTGAAATTTTTGATGGTTTTTTACTCCTCTCAACAGCCCAAACAAGTTTCTAAAAGGATGAGTTTGCAACTACTTTACTTTTGGAGAAAATTCAAAACATTCATTATTCAATAGGGCCCAAACTATCAAAAACCAGCGGTTTCAATGAACACACATTTCTTGGTAGAATCATGCAGGACTGAAATTTTTGATGTTTTTCTACTCCTCTCATGAGCCCAAACAAGTCTCTAAAAGCATGAGTTTGCAACTACTTTACTTTTGGAGAAAATTCAAAACATTCATTATTCAATAGAGCCCAATAGCAAAAACCAGCGTTTTGAATGAAGAATCACATTTCTTGGTAGAATCATGCAGGATTGAAATTTTTGATGGTTTTTTACTCCTCTCAACAGCCCAAACAAGTTTCTAAAAGGATGAGTTTGCAACTACTTTACTTTTGGAGAAAATTCAAAACATTCATTATTCAATAGGGCCCAAACTATCAAAAACCAGCGGTTTGAATGAACACATTTCTTGGTAGAATCATGCAGGACTGAAATTTTTGATGTTTTTCTACTCCTCTCATGAGCCCAAACAAGTCTCTAAAAGCATGAGTTTGCAACTACTTTACTTTTGGAGAAAATTCAAAACATTCATTATTCAATAGAGCCCAAACTATCAAAAACCAGCGGTTTCAATGAACACACATTTCTTGGTAGAATCATGCAGGACTGAAATTTTTGATGTTTTTCTACTCTCATGAGCCCAAACAAGTCTCTAAAAGCATGAGTTTGCAAATACTTTACTTTTGGAGAAAATTCAAAATATTCATTATTCAATAGAGTCCAATAGCAAAAACCAGCGTTTTGAATGAATAATCACATTTCTTGGTAGAATCATGCAGGATTGAAATTTTTGATGGTTTTTTACTCCACTCAACAGCCCAAACAAGTTTCTAAAAGGATGAGTTTGCAACTACTTTACTTTTGGAGAAAATTCAAAACATTCATTATTCAATAGGGCCCAAACTATCAAAAACCAGCGGTTTGAATGAACACATTTCTTGGTAGAATCATGCAGGACTGAAATTTTTGATGTTTTTCTACTCCTCTCATGAGCCCAAACAAGTCTCTAAAAGCATGAGTTTGCAACTACTTTACTTTTGGAGAAAATTCAAAACATTCACTATTCAATAGAGCCCAATAGCAAAAATCAGGTTTTGAATGAAGAATCACATTTCTTGGTAAAATCATGCAGGATTAAAATTTTTGATGGTTTTTTACTCCTCTCAACAGCCCAAACAAGTTTCTAAAAGGATGAGTTTGCAACCACTTTACTTTTGGAGAAAATTCAAAACATTCATTATTCAATAGGGCCCAAACTATAAAAAACCAGCGGTTTCAATGAACACACATTTCTTGGTAGAATCATGCAGGACTGAAATTTTTGATGTTTTTCTACTCCTCTCATGAGCCCAAACAAGTCTCTAAAAGCATGAGTTTGCAACTACTTTACTTTTGGAGAAAATTCAAAACATTCATTATTCAATAGAGCCCAAACTATCAAAAACCAGCGGTTTGAATGAACACACATTTGTTGGTAGAATCATGCAGGACTGAAATTTTTGATGTTTTTCTACTCCTATCATGAGCCCCAAACAAGTCTCTAAAAGCATGAGTTTGCAACTACTTTACTTTTGGAGAAAATTCAAAACATTCATTATTCAATAGAGCCCAATAGCAAAAACCAGCGTTTTGAATGAAGAATCACAGTTCTTGGTAGAATCATGCAGGATTGAAATTTTTGATGGTTTTTTACTCCTCTCAACAGCCCAAACAAGTTTCTAAAAGGATGAGTTTGCAACTACTTTACTTTTGGAGAAAATTCAAAACATTCATTATTCAATAGGGCCCAAACTATCAAAAACCAGCGGTTTCAATGAACACACATTTCTTGGTAGAATCATGCAGGACTGAAATTTTTGATGTTTTTCTACTCCGCTCATGAGCCCAAACAAGTCTCTAAAAGCATGAGTTTGCAACTACTTTACTTTTGGAGAAAATTCAAAACATTCACTATTCAATAGAGCCCAATAGCAAAAATCAGGTTTTGAATGAAGAATCACATTTCTTGGTAAAATCATGCAGGATTGAAATTTTTGATGGTTTTTTACTCCTCTCAACAGCCCAAACAAGTTTCTAAAAGGATGAGTTTGCAACTACTTTACTTTTGGAGAAAATTCAAAACATTCCTTATTCAATAGGGCCCAAACTATCAAAAACCAGCGGTTTCAATGAACACACATTTCTTGGTAGAATCATGCAGGACTGAAATTTTTGATGTTTTTCTACTCCTCTCATGAGCCCAAACAAGTCTCTAAAAGCATGAGTTTGCAACTACTTTTCTAAAGTAGTTTCTAAAGTAGTTTTCTAAAGGATGAGTTTGCAACTACTTTACTTTTGGAGAAAATTCAAAACATTCATTATTCAATAGGGCCCAAACTATCAAAAACCAGCGGTTTGAATGAACACATTTCTTGGTAGAATCATGCAGGACTGAAATTTTTGATGTTTTTCTACTCCTCTCATGAACCCAAACAAGTCTCTAAAAGCATGAGTTTGCAACTACTTTACTTTTGGATAAAATTCAAAACATTCACTATTCAATAGAGCCCAATAGCAAAAATCAGGTTTTGAATGAAGAATCACATTTCTTGGTAAAATCATGCAGGATTGAAATTTTTGATGGTTTTTTACTCCTCTCAACAGCCCAAACAAGTTTCTAAAAGGATGAGTTTGCAACTACTTTACTTTTGGAGAAAATTCAAAACATTCATTATTCAATAGGGCCCAAACTATCAAAAACCAGCGGTTTCAATGAACACACATTTCTTGGTAGAATCATGCAGGACTGAAATTTTTGATGTTTTTCTACTCCTCTCATGAGCCCAAACAAGTCTCTAAAAGCATGAGTTTGCAACTACTTTACTTTTGGAGAAAATTCAAAACATTCATTATTCAATAGAGCCCAATAGCAAAAACCAGCGTTTTGAATGAAGAATCACATTTCTTGGTAGAATCATGCAGGATTGAAATTTTTGATGGTTTTTTACTCCTCTCAACAGCCCAAACAAGTTTCTAAAAGGATGAGTTTGCAACTACTTTACTTTTGGAGAAAATTCAAAACATTCATTATTCAATAGGGCCCAAACTATCAAAAACCAGCGGTTTCAATGAACACACATTTCTTGGTAGAATCATGCAGGACTGAAATTTTTGATGTTTTTCTACTCCTCTCATGAGCCCAAACAAGTCTCTAAAAGCATGAGTTTGCAACTACTTTACTTTTGGAGAAAATTCAAAACATTCATTATTCAATAGAGCCCAATAGCAAAAACCAGCGTTTTGAATGAAGAATCACATTTCTTGGTAGAATCATGCAGGATTGAAATTTTTGATGGTTTTTTACTCCTCTCAACAGCCCAAACAAGTTTCTAAAAGGATGAGTTTGCAACTACTTTACTTTTGGAGAAAATTCAAAACATTCATTATTCAATAGGGCCCAAACTATCAAAAACCAGCGGTTTGAATGAACACACATTTCTTGGTAGAATCATGCAGGACTGAAATTTTTGATGTTTTTCTACTCCTCTCATGAGCCCAAACAAGTCTCTAAAAGCATGAGTTTGCAACTACTTTACTTTTGGAGAAAATTCAAAACATTCATTATTCAATAGAGCCCAATAGCAAAAACCAGCGTTTTGAATGAAGAATCACATTTCTTGGTAGAATCATGCAGGATTGAAATTTTTGATGGTTTTTTACTCCTCTCAACAGCCCAAACAAGTTTCTAAAAGGATGAGTTTGCAACTACTTTACTTTTGGAGAAAATTCAAAACATTCATTATTCAATAGGGCCCAAACTATCAAAAACCAGCGGTTTCAATGAACACACATTTCTTGGTAGAATCATGCAGGACTGAAATTTTTGATGTTTTTCTACTCCTCTCATGAGCCCAAACAAGTCTCTAAAAGCATGAGTTTGCAACTACTTTACTTTTGGAGAAAATTCAAAACATTCATTATTCAATAGGGCCCAAAATATCAAAAACCAGCGGTTTCAATGAACACACATTTCTTGGTAGAATCATGCAGGACTGAAATTTTTGATGTTTTTCTACTCCTCTCATGAGCCCAAACAAGTCTCTAAAAGCATGAGTTTGCAACTACTTCACTTTTGGAGAAAATTCAAAACATTCATTATTCAATAGAGCCCAATAGCAAAAATCAGGTTTTGAATGAAGAATCACATTTCTTGGTAGAATCATGCAGGATTGAAATTTTTGATGGTTTTTTACTCCTCTCAACAGCCCAAACAAGTTTCTAAAAGGATGAGTTTGCAACTACTTTACTTTTGGAGAAAATTCAAAACATTCATTATTCAATAGGGCCCAAAATATCAAAAACCAGCGGTTTCAATGAACACACATTTCTTGGTAGAATCATGCAGGACTGAAATTTTTGATGTTTTTCTACTCCTCTCATGAGCCCAAACAAGTCTCTAAAAGCATGAGTTTGCAACTACTTCACTTTTGGAGAAAATTCAAACATTCATTATTCAATAGAGCCCAATAGCAAAAATCAGGTTTTGAATAAAGAATCACATTTCTTGGTAGAATCATGCAGGATTGAAATTTTTGATGGTTTTTTACTCCTCTCAACAGCCCAAACAAGTTTCTAAAAGGATGAGTTTGCAACTACTTTACTTTTGGAGAAAATTCAAAACATTCATTATTCAATAGGGCCCAAACTATCAAAAACCAGCGGTTTGAATGAACACACATTTCTTGGTAGAATCATGCAGGACTGAAATTTTTGATGTTTTTCTACTCCTCTCATGAGCCCAAACAAGTCTCTAAAAGCATGAGTTTGCAACTACTTTACTTTTGGAGAAAATTCAAAACATTCATTATTCAATAGGGCCCAAACTATCAAAAACCAGCGGTTTGAATGAACACACATTTCTTGGTAGAATCATGCAGGACTGAAATTTTTGATGTTTTTCTACTCCTCTCATGAGCCCAAACAAGTCTCTAAAAGCATGAGTTTGCAACTACTTTACTTTTGGAGAAAATTCAAAACATTCATTATTCAATAGAGCCCAATAGCAAAAACCAGCGTTTTGAATGAAGAATCACATTTCTTGGTAGAATCATGCAGGATTGAAATTTTTGATGGTTTTTTACTCCTCTCAACAGCCCAAACAAGTTTCTAAAAGGATGAGTTTGCAACTACTTTACTTTTGGAGAAAATTCAAAACATTCCTTATTCAATAGGGCCCAAACTATCAAAAACCAGCGGTTTCAATGAACACACATTTCTTGGTAGAATCATGCAGGACTGAAATTTTTGATGTTTTTCTACTCCTCTCATGAGCCCAAACAAGTCTCTAAAAGCATGAGTTTGCAACTACTTTTCTAAAGTAGTTTCTAAAGTAGTTTTCTAAAGGATGAGTTTGCAACTACTTTACTTTTGGAGAAAATTCAAAACATTCATTATTCAATAGGGCCCAAACTATCAAAAACCAGCGGTTTGAATGAACACATTTCTTGGTAGAATCATGCAGGACTGAAATTTTTGATGTTTTTCTACTCCTCTCATGAACCCAAACAAGTCTCTAAAAGCATGAGTTTGCAACTACTTTACTTTTGGATAAAATTCAAAACATTCACTATTCAATAGAGCCCAATAGCAAAAATCAGGTTTTGAATGAAGAATCACATTTCTTGGTAAAATCATGCAGGATTGAAATTTTTGATGGTTTTTTACTCCTCTCAACAGCCCAAACAAGTTTCTAAAAGGATGAGTTTGCAACTACTTTACTTTTGGAGAAAATTCAAAACATTCATTATTCAATAGGGCCCAAACTATCAAAAACCAGCGGTTTCAATGAACACACATTTCTTGGTAGAATCATGCAGGACTGAAATTTTTGATGTTTTTCTACTCCTCTCATGAGCCCAAACAAGTCTCTAAAAGCATGAGTTTGCAACTACTTTACTTTTGGAGAAAATTCAAAACATTCATTATTCAATAGAGCCCAATAGCAAAAACCAGCGTTTTGAATGAAGAATCACATTTCTTGGTAGAATCATGCAGGATTGAAATTTTTGATGGTTTTTTACTCCTCTCAACAGCCCAAACAAGTTTCTAAAAGGATGAGTTTGCAACTACTTTACTTTTGGAGAAAATTCAAAACATTCATTATTCAATAGGGCCCAAACTATCAAAAACCAGCGGTTTCAATGAACACACATTTCTTGGTAGAATCATGCAGGACTGAAATTTTTGATGTTTTTCTACTCCTCTCATGAGCCCAAACAAGTCTCTAAAAGCATGAGTTTGCAACTACTTTACTTTTGGAGAAAATTCAAAACATTCATTATTCAATAGAGCCCAATAGCAAAAACCAGCGTTTTGAATGAAGAATCACATTTCTTGGTAGAATCATGCAGGATTGAAATTTTTGATGGTTTTTTACTCCTCTCAACAGCCCAAACAAGTTTCTAAAAGGATGAGTTTGCAACTACTTTACTTTTGGAGAAAATTCAAAACATTCATTATTCAATAGGGCCCAAACTATCAAAAACCAGCGGTTTCAATGAACACACATTTCTTGGTAGAATCATGCAGGGCTGAAATTTTTGATGTTTTTCTACTCCTCTCATGAGCCCAAACAAGTCTCTAAAAGCATGAGTTTGCAACTACTTTACTTTTGGAGAAAATTCAAAACATTCATTATTCAATAGAGCCCAATAGCAAAAACCAGCGTTTTGAATGAAGAATCACATTTCTTGGTAGAATCATGCAGGATTGAAATTTTTGATGGTTTTTTACTCCTCTCAACAGCCCAAACAAGTTTCTAAAAGGATGAGTTTGCAACTACTTTACTTTTGGAGAAAATTCAAAACATTCATTATTCAATAGGGCCCAAACTATCAAAAACCAGCGGTTTCAATGAACACACATTTCTTGGTAGAATCATGCAGGACTGAAATTTTTGATGTTTTTCTACTCCTCTCATGAGCCCAAACAAGTCTCTAAAAGCATGAGTTTGCAACTACTTTACTTTTGGAGAAAATTCAAAACATTCATTATTCAATAGGGCCCAAACTATCAAAAACCAGCGGTTTGAATGAACACACATTTCTTGGTAGAATCATGCAGGACTGAAATTTTTGATGTTTTTCTACTCCTCTCATGAGCCCAAACAAGTCTCTAAAAGCATGAGTTTGCAACTACTTTACTTTTGGAGAAAATTCAAAACATTCATTATTCAATAGAGCCCAATAGCAAAAACCAGCGTTTTGAATGAAGAATCACATTTCTTGGTAGAATCATGCAGGATTGAAATTTTTGATGGTTTTTTACTCCTCTCAACAGCCCAAACAAGTTTCTAAAAGGATGAGTTTGCAACTACTTTACTTTTGGAGAAAATTCAAAACATTCATTATTCAATAGGGCCCAAACTATCAAAAACCAGCGGTTTCAATGAACACACATTTCTTGGTAGAATCATGCAGGACTGAAATTTTTGATGTTTTTCTACTCCTCTCATGAGCCCAAACAAGTCTCTAAAAGCATGAGTTTGCAACTACTTTACTTTTGGAGAAAATTCAAAACATTCATTATTCAATAGGGCCCAAACTATCAAAAACCAGCGGTTTCAATGAACACACATTTCTTGGTAGAATCATGCAGGACTGAAATTTTTGATGTTTTTCTACTCCTCTCATGAGCCCAAACAAGTCTCTAAAAGCATGAGTTTGCAACTACTTCACTTTTGGAGAAAATTCAAAACATTCATTATTCAATAGAGCCCAATAGCAAAAATCAGGTTTTGAATGAAGAATCACATTTCTTGGTAGAATCATGCAGGATTGAAATTTTTGATGGTTTTTTACTCCTCTCAACAGCCCAAACAAGTTTCTAAAAGGATGAGTTTGCAACTACTTTACTTTTGGAGAAAATTCAAAACATTCATTATTCAATAGGGCCCAAAATATCAAAAACCAGCGGTTTCAATGAACACACATTTCTTGGTAGAATCATGCAGGACTGAAATTTTTGATGTTTTTCTACTCCTCTCATGAGCCCAAACAAGTCTCTAAAAGCATGAGTTTGCAACTACTTCACTTTTGGAGAAAATTCAAAACATTCATTATTCAATAGAGCCCAATAGCAAAAATCAGGTTTTGAATAAAGAATCACATTTCTTGGTAGAATCATGCAGGATTGAAATTTTTGATGGTTTTTTACTCCTCTCAACAGCCCAAACAAGTTTCTAAAAGGATGAGTTTGCAACTACTTTACTTTTGGAGAAAATTCAAAACATTCATTATTCAATAGGGCCCAAACTATCAAAAACCAGCGGTTTGAATGAACACACATTTCTTGGTAGAATCATGCAGGACTGAAATTTTTGATGTTTTTCTACTCCTCTCATGAGCCCAAACAAGTCTCTAAAAGCATGAGTTTGCAACTACTTTACTTTTGGAGAAAATTCAAAACATTCATTATTCAATAGGGCCCAAACTATCAAAAACCAGCGGTTTGAATGAACACACATTTCTTGGTAGAATCATGCAGGACTGAAATTTTTGATGTTTTTCTACTCCTCTCATGAGCCCAAACAAGTCTCTAAAAGCATGAGTTTGCAACTACTTTACTTTTGGAGAAAATTCAAAACATTCATTATTCAATAGAGCCCAATAGCAAAAACCAGCGTTTTGAATGAAGAATCACATTTCTTGGTAGAATCATGCAGGATTGAAATTTTTGATGGTTTTTTACTCCTCTCAACAGCCCAAACAAGTTTCTAAAAGGATGAGTTTGCAACTACTTTACTTTTGGAGAAAATTCAAAACATTCCTTATTCAATAGGGCCCAAACTATCAAAAACCAGCGGTTTCAATGAACACACATTTCTTGGTAGAATCATGCAGGACTGAAATTTTTGATGTTTTTCTACTCCTCTCATGAGCCCAAACAAGTCTCTAAAAGCATGAGTTTGCAACTACTTTTCTAAAGTAGTTTCTAAAGTAGTTTTCTAAAGGATGAGTTTGCAACTACTTTACTTTTGGAGAAAATTCAAAACATTCATTATTCAATAGGGCCCAAACTATCAAAAACCAGCGGTTTGAATGAACACATTTCTTGGTAGAATCATGCAGGACTGAAATTTTTGATGTTTTTCTACTCCTCTCATGAACCCAAACAAGTCTCTAAAAGCATGAGTTTGCAACTACTTTACTTTTGGATAAAATTCAAAACATTCACTATTCAATAGAGCCCAATAGCAAAAATCAGGTTTTGAATGAAGAATCACATTTCTTGGTAAAATCATGCAGGATTGAAATTTTTGATGGTTTTTTACTCCTCTCAACAGCCCAAACAAGTTTCTAAAAGGATGAGTTTGCAACTACTTTACTTTTGGAGAAAATTCAAAACATTCATTATTCAATAGGGCCCAAACTGTCAAAAACCAGCGGTTTCAATGAACACACATTTCTTGGTAGAATCATGCAGGACTGAAATTTTTGATGTTTTTCTACTCCTCTCATGAGCCCAAACAAGTCTCTAAAAGCATGAGTTTGCAACTACTTTACTTTTGGAGAAAATTCAAAACATTCATTATTCAATAGAGCCCAATAGCAAAAACCAGCGTTTTGAATGAAGAATCACATTTCTTGGTAGAATCATGCAGGATTGAAATTTTTGATGGTTTTTTACTCCTCTCAACAGCCCAAACAAGTTTCTAAAAGGATGAGTTTGCAACTACTTTACTTTTGGAGAAAATTCAAAACATTCATTATTCAATAGGGCCCAAACTATCAAAAACCAGCGGTTTCAATGAACACACATTTCTTGGTAGAATCATGCAGGACTGAAATTTTTGATGTTTTTCTACTCCTCTCATGAGCCCAAACAAGTCTCTAAAAGCATGAGTTTGCAACTACTTTACTTTTGGAGAAAATTCAATACATTCATTATTCAATAGAGCCCAATAGCAAAAACCAGCGTTTTGAATGAAGAATCACATTTCTTGGTAGAATCATGCAGGATTGAAATTTTTGATGGTTTTTTACTCCTCTCAACAGCCCAAACAAGTTTCTAAAAGGATGAGTTTGCAACTACTTTACTTTTGGAGAAAATTCAAAACATTCATTATTCAATAGGGCCCAAACTATCAAAAACCAGCGGTTTCAATGAACACACATTTCTTGGTAGAATCATGCAGGACTGAAATTTTTGATGTTTTTCTACTCCTCTCATGAGCCCAAACAAGTCTCTAAAAGCATGAGTTTGCAACTACTTTACTTTTGGAGAAAATTCAAAACATTCATTATTCAATAGGGCCCAAACTATCAAAAACCAGCGGTTTGAATGAACACACATTTCTTGGTAGAATCATGCAGGACTGAAATTTTTGATGTTTTTCTACTCCTCTCATGAGCCCAAACAAGTCTCTAAAAGCATGAGTTTGCAACTACTTTACTTTTGGAGAAAATTCAAAACATTCATTATTCAATAGAGCCCAATAGCAAAAACCAGCGTTTTGAATGAAGAATCACATTTCTTGGTAGAATCATGCAGGATTGAAATTTTTGATGGTTTTTTACTCCTCTCAACAGCCCAAACAAGTTTCTAAAAGGATGAGTTTGCAACTACTTTACTTTTGGAGAAAATTCAAAACATTCATTATTCAATAGGGCCCAAACTATCAAAAACCAGCGGTTTCAATGAACACACATTTCTTGGTAGAATCATGCAGGACTGAAATTTTTGATGTTTTTCTACTCCTCTCATGAGCCCAAACAAGTCTCTAAAAGCATGAGTTTGCAACTACTTTACTTTTGGAGAAAATTCAAAACATTCATTATTCAATAGGGCCCAAACTATCAAAAACCAGCGGTTTCAATGAACACACATTTCTTGGTAGAATCATGCAGGACTGAAATTTTTGATGTTTTTCTACTCCTCTCATGAGCCCAAACAAGTCTCTAAAAGCATGAGTTTGCAACTACTTCACTTTTGGAGAAAATTCAAAACATTCATTATTCAATAGAGCCCAATAGCAAAAATCAGGTTTTGAATGAAGAATCACATTTCTTGGTAGAATCATGCAGGATTGAAATTTTTGATGGTTTTTTACTCCTCTCAACAGCCCAAACAAGTTTCTAAAAGGATGAGTTTGCAACTACTTTACTTTTGGAGAAAATTCAAAACATTCATTATTCAATAGGGCCCAAAATATCAAAAACCAGCGGTTTCAATGAACACACATTTCTTGGTAGAATCATGCAGGACTGAAATTTTTGATGTTTTTCTACTCCTCTCATGAGCCCAAACAAGTCTCTAAAAGCATGAGTTTGCAACTACTTCACTTTTGGAGAAAATTCAAAACATTCATTATTCAATAGAGCCCAATAGCAAAAATCAGGTTTTGAATAAAGAATCACATTTCTTGGTAGAATCATGCAGGATTGAAATTTTTGATGGTTTTTTACTCCTCTCAACAGCCCAAACAAGTTTCTAAAAGGATGAGTTTGCAACTACTTTACTTTTGGAGAAAATTCAAAACATTCATTATTCAATAGGGCCCAAACTATCAAAAACCAGCGGTTTGAATGAACACACATTTCTTGGTAGAATCATGCAGGACTGAAATTTTTGATGTTTTTCTACTCCTCTCATGAGCCCAAACAAGTCTCTAAAAGCATGAGTTTGCAACTACTTTACTTTTGGAGAAAATTCAAAACATTCATTATTCAATAGGGCCCAAACTATCAAAAACCAGCGGTTTGAATGAACACACATTTCTTGGTAGAATCATGCAGGACTGAAATTTTTGATGTTTTTCTACTCCTCTCATGAGCCCAAACAAGTCTCTAAAAGCATGAGTTTGCAACTACTTTACTTTTGGAGAAAATTCAAAACATTCATTATTCAATAGAGCCCAATAGCAAAAACCAGCGTTTTGAATGAAGAATCACATTTCTTGGTAGAATCATGCAGGATTGAAATTTTTGATGGTTTTTTACTCCTCTCAACAGCCCAAACAAGTTTCTAAAAGGATGAGTTTGCAACTACTTTACTTTTGGAGAAAATTCAAAACATTCATTATTCAATAGGGCCCAAACTATCAAAAACCAGCGGTTTCAATAAACACACATTTCTTGGTAGAATCATGCAGGACTGAAATTTTTGATGTTTTTCTACTCCTCTCATGAGCCCAAACAAGTCTCTAAAAGCATGAGTTTGCAACTACTTTACTTTTGTAGAAAATTCAAAACATTCATTATTCAATAGAGCCCAATAGCAAAAACCAGCGTTTTGAATGAAGAATCACATTTCTTGGTAGAATCATGCAGGATTGAAATTTTTGATGGTTTTTTACTCCTCTCATGAGCCCAAACAAGTTTCTAAAAGGATGAGTTTGCAACTACTTTACTTTTGGAGAAAATTCAAAACATTCATTATTCAATAGGGCCCAAACTACCAAAAACCAGCGGTTTGAATGAACACATTTCTTGGTAGAATCATGCAGGACTGAAATTTTTGATGTTTTTCTACTCCTCTCATGAACCCAAACAAGTCTCTAAAAGCATGAGTTTGCAACTACTTTACTTTTGGAGAAAATTCAAAACATTCACTATTCAATAGAGCCCAATAGCAAAAATCAGGTTTTGAATGAAGAATCACATTTCTTGGTAAAATCATGCAGGATTGAAATTTTTGATGGTTTTTTACTCCTCTCAACAGCCCAAACAAGTTTCTAAAAGGATGAGTTTGCAACTACTTTACTTTTGGAGAAAATTCAAAACTAGAGTTGAGCGATACCGTCCGATACTTCAAAGTATCGTATCGGATGGTATCGGCCGATCTTTAAAAAAAGTATCGGTATCGCCGATTCCGATACCGGAAGTCCCATTCAAGTCTATGGGACTTCCGGTATCGGAATAAGAAAAACCCTTTCCTGCCCTTGTACAGCCTCTCTGGGGTCTGTACGGGCCTTTCGGGGGGCTGTGCCGGCCTGCCAGGGGGTCTGTGCAGGCTCCGGTGGTCTGTGCCGGCCTGCCGGTGGTCTGTGCAGGCTCCGGGGGGCTGTGCCGGCCTGCCGGGGGGCTGTGCCGGCCTGCCGGGGGGCTGTGCAGGCTCCGGGGGGCTGTGCCGGCCTGCCGGGGGGCTGTGCCGGCCTGCCGGGGGGCTGTGCAGGCTCCGGGGGGCTGTGCCGGCCTGCCGGGGGGCTGTGCCGGCCTGCCGGTGGTCTGTGCAGGCTCCGGGGGTCTGTGCAGGCATCGTCCGATGGGACTACAAGTCCCATCGGGCGATGCCTGCTACCATGACAGTGATTGACACATTAGCCAATGATGGGACAGTAGTAGTCCCATCATCCGGCTAATGTGTTAAATGTAAAAAAAAAAAAAAAAAAAATTACATGCTACATACATACAACATGCATACTACATACATGCTACATTCATACTACATACTACATACATGCTACATTCATACTACATAAATACTACATGCAACATACATACTACATATATACTACATGCATGCTACATACATACTGCATGCTACATACATACCACATATATACTACATACATACTACATGCATGCTACATGCTACATACATAACACATATATACTACATGCATGCTACATACATACTACATGCTACATACTACATATATACTACATGCATGCTACATACTACATGCTACATACATACTACATGCATGCTACATACATACTACATACATACTACATATATACTACATGCATGCTACATACATACTACATGCTACATACTACATGCATGCTACATACATACTACATGCTACATACTACATATATACTACATGCATGCTACATACATACTACATACATACTACATATATACTACATGCATGCTACATACTACATGCTACATACATACTACATATATACTACATTCATACTACATACATACTACATACATACTACATACATACTACATGCATGCTACATACATACTACATGCATGCTACATACATACCACATACATACTACATGCTACATACATACCACATATATACTACATACATACAATACATTCATACAATACATACATAGACATACAGTACATATAACATAGAGTAACATACTTACCAATACTTGTCACATTGTTCCCCGAAGCCATTGTCTATTCCGGGATAAATATTAACATAACAAACCACAAAAATACTCACCCACGATCCGAAGCAGTCCACGAGTGTGTCCCACGACGATCTTGGGTAGAGAACTGCAGCATCAGATGATGCTGCCGTTCTCTACGGGCTGCAGGAATCCAATGACGGAAGGTAGGTATCCTTCCGCACTGTATTCCTCCGCCACTTAAAAAAAAAAAGTCCCTAGTCTCACTTTATGCCATTGCTGTGTGGGAAATTCCCACACAGCAATGGCATAAAGTGAGACTAGGGACTTTTTTTTTTTAAGTGGCGGAGGAATACAGTGCGGAAGGATACCTACCTTCCGTCATTGGATTCCTACAGCCCGTAGAGAACGGCAGCATCATCTGATGCTGCAGTTCTCTACCCAAGATCGTCGTGGGACACACTCGTGGACTGCTTCGGATCGTGGGTGAGTATTTTTGTGGTTTGTTATGTTAATATTTATCCCGGAATAGACAATGGCTTCGGGGAACAATGTGACAAGTATTGGTAAGTATGTTACTCTATGTTATATGTACTGTATGTCTATGTATGTATTGTATGAATGTATTGTATGTATGTAGTATATATGTGGTATGTATGTAGCATGTAGTATGTATGTGGTATGTATGTAGCATGCATGTAGTATGTATGTAGCATGCATGTAGCATGCATGTAGCGTGCATGTAGTATGTATGTAGTATGTATGTAGTATGTATGTAGCATGTATGTAGCATGCAGTATGTATGTAGTATATATGTAGTATGTATGTAGTATATATGTAGTATGTAGTATGTATGTAGCATGCATGTAGTATATATGTAGTATGTATGTAGCATGCATGTAGTATGTATGTAGCATGTAGTATATATGTAGCATGCAGCATGTATGTAGTATGTATGTAGCATATATGTAGTATGCATGTAGTATGTATGTAGTATGTATGTAGCATGCAGTATGTATGTAGCATGTATGTAGTATGTATGTAGTATATATGTAGTATGTATGTAGCATGCATGTAGTATGTATGTAGTATGTATGTAGCATGCAGTATGTAGCATGTATGTAGTATGTATGTAGTATGTATGTATGTAGTATGTATGTAGCATGCAGTATGTATGTAGCATGTATGTAGTATGTATGTAGTATATATGTAGTATGTATGTAGTATGTATGTAGTATGTATGTAGTATGTATGTAGCATGCAGTATGTATGTAGCATGTATGTAGTATGTATGTAGTATATATGTAGCATGCATGTAGTATGTATGTAGCATGCATGTAGTATTTTTTTTTTTTTTTTTTTAACATTTAACACATTAGCCGGATGATGGGACTACTACTGTCCCATCATTGGCTAATGTGTCAATCACTGTCATGGTAGCAGGCATCGCCCGATGGGACTTGTAGTCCCATCGGACGATGCTTGCACAGACCCCCGGACATCAGCACAGCCCCCCGGCAGGCCGGCACAGCCCCCCGGCAGGCCGGTACAGACCCCCACAGGGTGCACAGACCACCGGCAGGCCGGCACAGCCCCCCGGCAGGCCGGTACAGACCCCGGGCAGTCCACACAGCCCCCCGGCAGGCCGGCACAGCCCCCCGGCAGGCCGGCAGAGACCCCCGGAAGGCCCGAAATGACGGCGCATCATGATGCGCACACACCGCGCATCATGATGACGTCAGGCCGTCAATCAACTGAACTTCCGATTCCGATGCCGAATTCCGATATTGAAAAAATATCGGAAGTCGGTATCGGAATTCCGATACAGCAAGTATCGGCCGATACCCGATACTTGCGGTATCGGAATGCTCAACACTATTCAAAACATTCATTATTCAATAGGGCCCAAACTATCAAAAACCAGCGGTTTCAATGAACACACATTTCTTGGTAGAATCATGCAGGACTGAAATTTTTGATGTTTTTCTACTCCTCTCATGAGCCCAAACAAGTCTCTAAAAGCATGAGTTTGCAAATACTTTACTTTTGGAGAAAATTCAAAACATTCATTATTCAATAGAGCCCAATAGCAAAAACCAGCGTTTTGAATGAAGAATCACATTTCTTGGTAGAATCATGCAGGATTGAAATTTTTGATGGTTTTTTACTCCTCTCAACAGCCCAAACAAGTTTCTAAAAGGATGAGTTTGCAACTACTTTACTTTTGGAGAAAATTCAAAACATTCATTATTCAATAGGGCCCAAACTATCAAAAACCAGCGGTTTCAATAAACACACATTTCTTGGTAGAATCATGCAGGACTGAAATTTTTGATGTTTTTCTACTCCTCTCATGAGCCCAAACAAGTCTCTAAAAGCATGAGTTTGCAACTACTTTACTTTTGTAGAAAATTCAAAACATTCATTATTCAATAGAGCCCAATAGCAAAAACCAGCGTTTTGAATGAAGAATCACATTTCTTGGTAGAATCATGCAGGATTGAAATTTTTGATGGTTTTTTACTCCTCTCATGAGCCCAAACAAGTTTCTAAAAGGATGAGTTTGCAACTACTTTACTTTTGGAGAAAATTCAAAACATTCATTATTCAATAGGGCCCAAACTACCAAAAACCAGCGGTTTGAATGAACACATTTCTTGGTAGAATCATGCAGGACTGAAATTTTTGATGTTTTTCTACTCCTCTCATGAACCCAAACAAGTCTCTAAAAGCATGAGTTTGCAACTACTTTACTTTTGGAGAAAATTCAAAACATTCACTATTCAATAGAGCCCAATAGCAAAAATCAGGTTTTGAATGAAGAATCACATTTCTTGGTAAAATCATGCAGGATTGAAATTTTTGATGGTTTTTTACTCCTCTCAACAGCCCAAACAAGTTTCTAAAAGGATGAGTTTGCAACTACTTTACTTTTGGAGAAAATTCAAAACTAGAGTTGAGCGATACCGTCCGATACTTCAAAGTATCGTATCGGATGGTATCGGCCGATCTTTAAAAAAAGTATCGGTATCGCCGATTCCGATACCGGAAGTCCCATTCAAGTCTATGGGACTTCCGGTATCGGAATAAGAAAAACCCTTTCCTGCCCTTGTACAGCCTCTCTGGGGTCTGTACGGGCCTTTCGGGGGGCTGTGCCGGCCTGCCAGGGGGTCTGTGCAGGCTCCGGTGGTCTGTGCTGGCCTGCCGGTGGTCTGTGCAGGCTCCGGGGGGCTGTGCCGGCCTGCCGGGGGGCTGTGCCGGCCTGCCGGGGGGCTGTGCAGGCTCCGGGGGGCTGTGCCGGCCTGCCGGGGGGCTGTGCCGGCCTGCCGGGGGGCTGTGCAGGCTCCGGGGGGCTGTGCCGGCCTGCCGGGGGGCTGTGCCGGCCTGCCGGTGGTCTGTGCAGGCTCCGGGGGTCTGTGCAGGCATCGTCCGATGGGACTACAAGTCCCATCGGGCGATGCCTGCTACCATGACAGTGATTGACACATTAGCCAATGATGGGACAGTAGTAGTCCCATCATCCGGCTAATGTGTTAAATGTAAAAAAAAAAAAAAAAAAAAAAAATTACATGCTACATACATACAACATGCATACTACATACATGCTACATTCATACTACAAACTACATACATGCTACATTCATACTACATAAATACTACATGCAACATACATACTACATATATACTACATGCATGCTACATACATACTGCATGCTACATACATACCACATATATACTACATACATACTACATGCATGCTACATGCTACATACATAACACATATATACTACATGCATGCTACATACATACTACATGCTACATACTACATATATACTACATGCATGCTACATACTACATGCTACATACATACTACATGCATGCTACATACATACTACATACATACTACATATATACTACATGCATGCTACATACATACTACATGCTACATACTACATGCATGCTACATACATACTACATGCTACATACTACATATATACTACATGCATGCTACATACATACTACATACATACTACATATATACTACATGCATGCTACATACTACATGCTACATACATACTACATATATACTACATTCATACTACATACATACTACATACATACTACATACATACTACATGCATGCTACATACATACTACATGCATGCTACATACATACCACATACATACTACATGCTACATACATACCACATATATACTACATACATACAATACATTCATACAATACATACATAGACATACAGTACATATAACATAGAGTAACATACTTACCAATACTTGTCACATTGTTCCCCGAAGCCATTGTCTATTCCGGGATAAATATTAACATAACAAACCACAAAAATACTCACCCACGATCCGAAGCAGTCCACGAGTGTGTCCCACGACGATCTTGGGTAGAGAACTGCAGCATCAGATGATGCTGCCGTTCTCTATGGGCTGCAGGAATCCAATGACGGAAGGTAGGTATCCTTCCGCACTGTATTCCTCCGCCACTTAAAAAAAAAAAAGTCCCTAGTCTCACTTTATGCCATTGCTGTGTGGGAAATTCCCACACAGCAATGGCATAAAGTGAGACTAGGGACTTTTTTTTTTTAAGTGGCGGAGGAATACAGTGCGGAAGGATACCTACCTTCCGTCATTGGATTCCTACAGCCCGTAGAGAACGGCAGCATCATCTGATGCTGCAGTTCTCTACCCAAGATCGTCGTGGGACACACTCGTGGACTGCTTCGGATCGTGGGTGAGTATTTTTGTGGTTTGTTATGTTAATATTTATCCCGGAATAGACAATGGCTTCGGGGAACAATGTGACAAGTATTGGTAAGTATGTTACTCTATGTTATATGTACTGTATGTCTATGTATGTATTGTATGAATGTATTGTATGTATGTAGTATATATGTGGTATGTATGTAGCATGTAGTATGTATGTGGTATGTATGTAGCATGCATGTAGTATGTATGTAGCATGCATGTAGCATGCATGTAGCATGCATGTAGTATGTATGTAGTATGTATGTAGTATGTATGTAGCATGTATGTAGCATGCAGTATGTATGTAGTATATATGTAGTATGTATGTAGTATATATGTAGTATGTAGTATGTATGTAGCATGCATGTAGTATATATGTAGTATGTATGTAGCATGCATGTAGTATGTATGTAGCATGTAGTATATATGTAGCATGCAGCATGTATGTAGTATGTATGTAGTATATATGTAGTATGCATGTAGTATGTATGTAGTATGTATGTAGCATGCAGTATGTATGTAGCATGTATGTAGTATGTATGTAGTATATATGTAGTATGTATGTAGCATGCATGTAGTATGTATGTAGTATGTATGTAGCATGCAGTATGTAGCATGTATGTAGTATGTATGTAGTATGTATGTATGTAGTATGTATGTAGCATGCAGTATGTATGTAGCATGTATGTAGTATGTATGTAGTATATATGTAGTATGTATGTAGTATGTATGTAGTATGTATGTAGTATGTATGTAGCATGCAGTATGTATGTAGCATGTATGTAGTATGTATGTAGTATATATGTAGCATGCATGTAGTATGTATGTAGCATGCATGTAGTATTTTTTTTTTTTTTTTTTAACATTTAACACATTAGCCGGATGATGGGACTACTACTGTCCCATCATTGGCTAATGTGTCAATCACTGTCATGGTAGCAGGCATCGCCCGATGGGACTTGTAGTCCCATCGGACGATGCTTGCACAGACCCCCGGACATCAGCACAGCCCCCGGCAGGCCGGCACAGCCCCCCGGCAGGCCGGTACAGACCCCCACAGGGTGCACAGACCACCGGCAGGCCGGCACAGCCCCCCGGCAGGCCGGTACAGACCCCGGGCAGTCCACACAGCCCCCCGGCAGGCCGGCACAGCCCCCCGGCAGGCCGGCAGAGACCCCCGGAAGGCCCGAAATGACGGCGCATCATGATGCGCACACACCGCGCATCATGATGACGTCAGGCCGTCAATCAACTGAACTTCCGATTCCGATGCCGAATTCCGATATTGAAAAAATATCGGAAGTCGGTATCGGAATTCCGATACAGCAAGTATCGGCCGATACCCGATACTTGCGGTATCGGAATGCTCAACACTATTCAAAACATTCATTATTCAATAGGGCCCAAACTATCAAAAACCAGCGGTTTCAATGAACACACATTTCTTGGTAGAATCATGCAGGACTGAAATTTTTGATGTTTTTCTACTCCTCTCATGAGCCCAAACAAGTCTCTAAAAGCATGAGTTTGCAAATACTTTACTTTTGGAGAAAATTCAAAACATTCATTATTCAATAGAGCCCAATAGCAAAAACCAGCGTTTTGAATGAAGAATCACATTTCTTGGTAGAATCATGCAGGATTGAAATTTTTGATGGTTTTTTACTCCTCTCAACAGCCCAAACAAGTTTCTAAAAGGATGAGTTTGCAGCTACTTTACTTTTGGAGAAAATTCAAAACATTCATTATTCAATAGGGCCCAAACTATCAAAAACCAGCGGTTTCAATGAACACACATTTCTTGGTAGAATCATGCAGGACTGAAATTTTTGATGTTTTTCTACTCCTCTCATGAGCCGAAACAAGTCTCTAAAAGCATGAGTTTGCAACTACTTTACTTTTGGAGAAAATTCAAAACATTCATTATTCAATAGAGCCCAATAGCAAAAACCAGCGTTTTGAATGAAGAATCACATTTCTTGGTAGAATCATGCAGGATTGAAATTTTTGATGGTTTTTTACTCCTCTCAACAGCCCAAACAAGTTTCTAAAAGGATGAGTTTGTAACTACTTTACTTTTGGAGAAAATTCAAAACATTCATTATTCAAAAGGGACCAAACTATCAAAAACCAGCGGTTTCAATGAACACACATTTCTTGGTAGAATCATGCAGGACTGAAATTTTTGATGTTTTTCTACTCCTCTCATGAGCCCAAACAAGTCTCTAAAAGCATGAGTTTGCAACTACTTTACTTTTGGAGAAAATTCAAAACATTCACTATTCAATAGAGCCCAATAGCAAAATTCAGGTTTTGAATGAAGAATCACATTTCTTGGTAAAATCATGCAGGATTGAAATTTTTGATGGTTTTTTACTCCTCTCAACAGCCCAAACAAGTTTCTAAAAGGATGAGTTTGCAACTACTTTACTTTTGGAGAAAATTCAAAACATTCCTTATTCAATAGGGCCCAAACTATCAAAAACCAGCGGTTTCAATGAACACACATTTCTTGGTAGAATCATGCAGGACTGAAATTTTTGATGTTTTTCTACTCCTCTCATGAGCCCAAAGAAGTCTCTAAAAGCATGAGTTTGCAACTACTTTACTTTTGGAGAAAATTCAAAACATTCATTATTCAATAGAGCCCAATAGCAAAAACCAGCGTTTTGAATGAAGAATCACATTTCTTGGTAGAATCATGCAGGATTGAAATTTTTGATGGTTTTTTACTCCTCTCAACAGCCCAAACAAGTTTCTAAAAGGATGAGTTTGCAACTACTTTACTTTTGGAGAAAATTCAAAACATTCATTATTCAATAGGGCCCAAACTATCAAAAACCAGCGGTTTGAATGAACACATTTCTTGGTAGAAACATGCAGGACTGAAATTTTTGATGTTTTTCTACTCCTCTCATGAGCCCAAACAAGTCTCTAAAAGCATGAGTTTGCAACTACTTTACTTTTGGAGAAAATTCAAAACATTCACTATTCAATAGAGCCCAATAGCAAAAATCAGGTTTTGAATGAAGAATCACATTTCTTGGTAAAATCATGCAGGATTGAAATTTTTGATGGTTTTTTACTCCTCTCAACAGCCCAAACAAGTTTCTAAAAGGATGAGTTTGCAACTACTTTACTTTTGGAGAAAATTCAAAACATTCATTATTCAATAGGGCCCAAACTATCAAAAACCAGCGGTTTCAATGAACACACATTTCTTGGTAGAATCATGCAGGACTGAAATTTTTGATGTTTTTCTACTCCTCTAATGAGCTCAAACAAGTCTCTAAAAGCATGAGTTTGCAACTACTTTACTTTTGGAGAAAATTCAAAACATTCATTATTCAATAGAGCCCAATAGCAAAAACCAGCGTTTTGAATGAAGAATCACATTTCTTGGTAGAATCATGCAGGATTGAAATTTTTGATGGTTTTTTACTCCTCTCAACAGCCCAAACAAGTTTCTAAAAGGATGAGTTTGCAACTACTTTACTTTTGGAGAAAATTCAAAACATTCATTATTCAATAGGGCCCAAACTATCAAAAACCAGCGGTTTGAATGAACACACATTTCTTGGTAGAATCATGCAGGACTGAAATTTTTGATGTTTTTCTACTCCTCTCATGAGCCCAAACAAGTCTCTAAAAGCATGAGTTTGCAACTACTTTACTTTTGGAGAAAATTCAAAACATTCATTATTCAATAGGGCCCAAACTATCAAAAACCAGCGGTTTGAATGAACACACATTTCTTGGTAGAATCATGCAGGACTGAAATTTTTGATGTTTTTCTACTCCTCTCATGAGCCCAAACAAGTCCCTAAAAGCATGAGTTTGCAACTACTTTACTTTTGGAGAAAATTCAAAACATTCATTATTCAATAGAGCCCAATAGCAAAAATGAGGTTTTGAATGAAGAATCACATTTCTTGGTAGAATCAAGCAGGATTGAAATTTTTGATGGTTTTTTACTCCTCTCAACAGCCCAAACAAGTTTCTAAAAGGATGAGTTTGCAACTACTTTACTTTTGGAGAAAATTCAAAACATTCATTATTCAATAGGGCCCAAACTATCAAAAACCAGCGGTTTCAATAAACACACATTTCTTGGTAGAATCATGCAGGACTGAAATTTTTGATGTTTTTCTACTCCTCTCATGAGCCCAAACAAGTCTCTAAAAGCATGAGTTTGCAACTACTTTACTTTTGGAGAAAATTCAAAACATTCATTATTCAATAGAGCCCAATAGCAAAAACTAGCGTTTTGAATGAAGAATCACATTTCTTGGTAGAATCATGCAGGATTGAAATTTTTGATGGTTTTTTACTCCTCTCATGAGCCCAAACAAGTTTCTAAAAGGATGAGTTTGCAACTACTTTACTTTTGGAGAAAATTCAAAACATTCATTATTCAATAGGGCCCAAACTACCAAAAACCAGCGGTTTGAATGAACACATTTCTTGGTAGAATCATGCAGGACTGAAATTTTTGATGTTTTTCTACTGCTCTCATGAACCCAAACAAGTCTCTAAAAGCATGAGTTTGCAACTACTTTACTTTTGGAGAAAATTCAAAACATTCATTATTCAATAGAGCCCAATAGCAAAAACCAGCGTTTTGAATGAAGAATCACATTTCTTGGTAGAATCATGCAGGATTGAAATTTTTGATGTTTTTCTACTCCTCTCATGAGCCCAAACAAGTCTCTAAAAGCATGAGTTTGCAACTACTTTACTTTTGGAGAAAATTCAAAACATTCATTATTCAATAGGGCCCAAACTATCAAAAACCAGCGGTTTGAATGAACACACATTTCTTGGTAGAATCATGCAGGACTGAAATTTTTGATGTTTTTCTACTCCTCTCATGAGCCCAAACAAGTCTCTAAAAGCATGAGTTTGCAACTACTTTACTTTTGGAGAAAATTCAAAACATTCATTATTCAATAGAGCCCAATAGCAAAAACCAGCGTTTTGAATGAAGAATCACATTTCTTGGTAGAATCATGCAGGATTGAAATTTTTGATGGTTTTTTACTCCTCTCAACAGCCCAAACAAGTTTCTAAAAGGATGAGTTTGCAACTACTTTACTTTTGGAGAAAATTCAAAACATTCATTATTCAATAGGGCCCAAACTATCAAAAACCAGCGGTTTCAATGAACACACATTTCTTGGTAGAATCATGCAGGACTGAAATTTTTGATGTTTTTCTACTCCTCTCATGAGCCCAAACAAGTGTCTAAAAGCATGAGTTTGCAACTACTTTACTTTTGGAGAAAATTCAAAACATTCATTATTCAATAGGGCCCAAACTATCAAAAACCAGCGGTTTGAATGAACACACATTTCTTGGTAGAATCATGCAGGACTGAAATTTTTGATGTTTTTCTACTCCTCTCATGAGCCCAAACAAGTCTCTAAAAGCATGAGTTTGCAACTACTTTACTTTTGGAGAAAATTCAAAACATTCATTATTCAATAGAGCCCAATAGCAAAAACCAGCGTTTTGAATGAAGAATCACATTTCTTGGTAGAATCATGCAGGATTGAAATTTTTGATGGTTTTTTACTCCTCTCAACAGCCCAAACAAGTTTCTAAAAGGATGAGTTTGCAACTACTTTACTTTTGGAGAAAATTCAAAACATTCATTATTCAATAGGGCCCAAACTATCAAAAACAAGCGGTTTGAATGAACACATTTCTTGGTAGAATCATGCAGGACTGAAATTTTTGATGTTTTTCTACTCCTCTCATGAGCCCAAACAAGTCTCTAAAAGCATGAGTTTGCAACTACTTTACTTTTGGAGAAAATTCAAAACATTCACTATTCAATAGAGCCCAATAGCAAAAATCAGGTTTTGAATGAAGAATCACATTTCTTGGTAAAATCATGCAGGATTGAAATTTTTGATTTTTTTTTACTCCTCTCAACAGCCCAAACAAGTTTCTAAAAGGATGAGTTTGCAACTACTTTACTTTTGGAGAAAATTCAAAACATTCATTATTCAATAGGGCCCAAACTATCAAAAACCAGCGGTTTGAATAAACACACATTTCTTGGTAGAATCATGCAGGACTGAAATTTTTGATGTTTTTCTACTCCTCTCATGAGCTCAAACAAGTCTCTAAAAGCATGAGTTTGCAACTACTTTACTTTTGGAGAAAATTCAAAACATTCATTATTCAATAGAGCCCAATAGCAAAAACCAGCGTTTTGAATGAAGAATCACATTTCTTGGTAGAATCATGCAGGATTGAAATTTTTGATGGTTTTTTACTCCTTCCAACAGCCCAAACAAGTTTCTAAAAGGATGAGTTTGCAACTACTTTACTTTTGGAGAAAATTCAAAACATTCATTATTCAATAGGGCCCAAACTATCAAAAACCAGCCGTTTCAATGAACACACATGTCTTGGTAGAATCATGCAGGACTGAAATTTTTGATGTTTTTCTTCTCCTCTCATGAGCCCAAACAAGTCTCTAAAAGCATGAGTTTGCAACTACTTTACTTTTGGAGAAAATTCAAAACATTCATTATTCAATAGAGCCAAATAGCAAAAACCAGCGTTTTGAATGAAGAATCACATTTCTTGGTAGAATCATGCAGGATTGAAATTTTTGATGGTTTTTTACTCCTCTCAACAGCCCAAACAAGTTTCTAAAAGGATGAGTTTGCAACTACTTTACTTTTGGAGAAAATTCAAAACATTCTTTATTCAATAGGGCCCAAACTATCAAAAACCAGCGGTTTCAATGAACACACATGTCTTGGTAGAATCATGCAGGACTGAAATTTTTGATGTTTTACTATTCATCTCATGAGCCCAAACAAGTCTCTAAAAGCATGAGTTTGCAACTACTTCACTTTTGGAGAAAATTCAAAACATTCATTATTCAATAGGGCCCAAACTATCAAAAACCAGCGGTTTGAATGAACACACATTTCTTGGTAGAATCATGCAGGACTGAAATTTTTGATGTTTTTCTACTCCTCTCATGAGCCCAAACAAGTCTCTAAAAGCATGAGTTTGCAACTACTTTACTTTTGGAGAAAATTCAAAACATTCATTATTCAATAGAGCCCAATAGCAAAAACCAGCGTTTTGAATGAAGAATCACATTTCTTGGTAGAATCATGCAGGATTGAAATTTTTGATGGTTTTTTACTCCTCTCAACAGCCCAAACAAGTTTCTAAAAGGATGAGTTTGCAACTACTTTACTTTTGGAGAAAATTCAAAACATTCATTATTCAATAGGGCCCAAACTATCAAAAACCAGCGGTTTCAATAAACACACATTTCTTGGTAGAATCATGCAGGACTGAAATTTTTGATGTTTTTCTACTCCTCTCATGAGCCCAAACAAGTCTCTAAAAGCATGAGTTTGCAACTACTTTACTTTTGGAGAAAATTCAAAAAAGGGCGTGGCTTGGAGCTCGATGGAGCAGGCTGTGTGAGCTCTGAGCTCTGAGGAAGCCATCCTTGTTAAGCGACGAAGAAAACAAACAAGAAGAATTTTGCCACAAAAATATATTGGACTTAAGAGACCTCGTTCCCAGGAATATTTTGAGACCTTCCTGGAGTCTCTAAGTTGGATTATTCCCAAGATACAGCCCTTTGAATCTGGAGGTGTAGTGACTCAGCAGGTTTTTCCCGCGCCTGCCTTCAGCTGCAGTGGCGCGGCTAAGCAGAGGAGAGAGGAGACGCTGAAGATACTGGCGGGAAAACTAAAAACAGCAGGGGCTTGGGAGCCTGCATAAAGAAGAGGTCAGTGCAGCCGGTACCAGCGGTGGCCCTCGGAAGATTAGAGGACCTGCAACACAGCACAGCAGTGCTGGGGAAAACAGCGGTGCCGGCAACTGAATACAGAGAAAGAGAAAGGAAGAAAGTGCAGCGGCGTCTAAGGAGGAGAGCGGGGGATTAACCAGTGGTGGAGTGACCCGGCGGGAATATCTCTGCTTCTGCTCTCCATTATAACGAAAAGCCCAGGCAAAGGAGAAGAAGAAGCTGCGTGAACTTGCGGGAATTGGCGGGAAAACTAACAGAGGGGGCTCGCGGCCCGGGAGTCAGCTGAAAGAGAAGGACTTTGTTGCGGAGACCAGCGGTGGCCCTCGGAAGATCAGAGGACCAGCGGCGCTGCAGTGCTGGTGAAAATAGCGGCGCCGGCAATTAAGTTGAGAAGAAGAGATCTGAAGACAGTGCAGCGGCGCTTGGGGAGGAGAGCGGGAGATCGATCAACGGTGGAGGACTCTTTCACTTCTGCTCTTCACTAAAATCGAGCGCCCAGACAAAGGTGAGGAGATCGCTGCTAGATAAAAAGACAAGGGAGAAGAAGAGGAGGATCGGTTTACCGGGGAAAAAGACCAGCGACGCATTAAGAAAAGAGCGGGAGAAGCAGATCTTACTAACGGTGGATTGATTTAAACTTTCCCGCGCTTGCTCTTCACAGCAGCGGCGCGCACAAGCGGAGAGGAGGGGAATCTCTGAAGAAAAAGGCGCGAATTCAAACAGTGAGTGTTACCTGTCTTGGAGTGCAAATTAGATACTTTATAGAGAACAACTTATTGTTAGAAACTGTCATCAGAGGTCCAACATCAAAAACAGAGTTCGGTGTGTGTGGGTCCAGACCAGGAGCGAAGCCAAAGAATCCTGAGCAACAAGTTGGAGGATAAATAGGACTTGGTGCCAACAAAAAATCTACAGGGCGGAAAGTCTGAAGTGGTGGCTGACGTATTTGTTGGGGAACTCGGTGGACATTTTGAAGGACTTAATAACTACACGACTGAGTGACAACCATTGGAAAGTCTTCTGCAGTGGGTGAGTGAACGTCTCTGAGGCTGTTATACTAATAGGAGCAGTGGTGGAGTAGTATTGCGGAGGACCTTTTAGCAGCAATTCCTTGTCAGTTCGAGTTCCATACGGGGATTCCCCGAACGGGTCTGTTCTCGATAGAGCGATTCAGTGGTAGTTCCATAGCAACGATCTACGACTGGGAGCAGCAGTAGAGCAGTGCGCTCGTGGGTTCTGAGTGCTGTACCTTATAGAAGGAAGTGCCGAGGTTTCTGCTGGTCGTGGGAACGAGCATCGTGGGACCTGAAAGCAGAGGAGCAGCACGTAAATCGACGATATTATAGAATAGACTTACAAGGTGTCGAAGCTACATTAGAAGGAACAGATTGATACTGGTGCCCCGACTGGAGTGCTCTGCTTTGGATCTTCAGGTTTTCTGACCATTTGTTTACAGGGATTTTGACTCTGAAGTGTTATTTACAAAATTGTCTTTCTTTGCAGTGGTGTCTTTTTCTACTTATTGTGATTTGTTTGGTCTTAGTTGAGGATTTGATATAATAGTTTCCTTATCTTGTATTATAAATAGGCTTGTGTATATCTTACTGGGGATAATCTAAACCGATCCTTCCTGTTATTTAATCTATACTTGCTCTGATACACTTAAACTGTAACAGGTATTGATATTTACTCTTGGCCTAATAATTACTAGACAGGGATACCCTTTTCATTGGCATAATGAGTCAGAGAAACAGTAAAACTAAACAACTAAAGGAAAAGCCTCATAAATCAGACTCAACAGAGCTAGATCAAGCTATCTGTATTAGCCCCCCTACCACTCCTAAAAGTACTAAATTCTCGATTGGGCAGAAAGGGAACACTAATATGATGCAGGAATTAGATATCATCCAAACAGAGATGGACACGACTGTAAAGAGAAAGACTAAGAGAGACGAGCCTAAATTAGGGAGTCCTTCTGTTCTTTCAGACGAAGAAGAATTTTATGAAGCTTCTCCCATACAAAGCCCAGATAAATGTAGGCCTAGATTAGATTTTAGCTCTGTCAGTGAGGACTCAAGTACTCTTACAGGCCTTGATGATATTCAGGCCTCGGAGAAGGGGGCTTCGGAACAATATATCAAAGATATAATGCAAGCCCTTAATAGATCTTTAAAATCTACTTTGGATGAAAACACTAACCGCTTACAAGTTAAAATTGATACAATTAATACTAGGATTGATAAAAATGTCACCAAGATAGAGGTTCTGGAGAAAAAATCTGAGGCCTTTCAAAAACAACAATATGATACTCAAAAAGAGATTACTTTTCTACGTAACAAATTAGCTGATCTCGAGGATCGTAGTAGAAGAAACAACTTAAAATTGAGAGGTATTTCAGAAAAGATAAACCAAAATAGCTTACAGAATTATGTTAAAGAAATATTAATTAAAATCTTGCCAACTATTCCAGAACCAGAACTTATGATTGATAGGATACATAGACTCCCTCGCCCTGGATCCTTACCATCCGATGTCCCTAGAGACACTATACTTAGATTCCATTTCTTCTCCACGAAAGAAAAATTCTTAAATTACCTAAGAACTAATAAACTTCTCCCTCACCCTTATGACCATATCAAATCGTTTGCGGACCTCTCTAAAGATACTATTCAGTCAAGAAAAAACTTTAATGAGGTAACTACTTTATTAAGGAAGAAAGGCGTGATGTACAGGTGGGGGTTCCCTACTAAACTCCTCATTAGCCAGGGTGGTAGGGTGATTTCGATTTTGTCTCCACAGGAGGGTATGAAGTTTCTTGATTCCATCGATAAAAGAGGAGAGACTCCGGGCTGAAGAAAAATTTATATATATATCAATTTCTTCTTTTCGTGTGGGAGGCTTCCTACAGAGATACACGAACTTTCCCCATTTGGAAGCTTATCTGCGAGTTGCAGTTGCTTCCTCTATTGGTGTTGCGGTTTATTTGTTCATTGTTTTTTAGTTTATGGTTAAGATTTTATCTTTCAATGTTAGGGGTTTAAATAGTCCCGTTAAAAGGTACTGGACATGGAGAGAGATCAAAAGAAGCAAAGCAGACATAATCTGTCTCCAGGAAGTGAAATTAGCTAAATCAGGGCATCCTGGATTAGAAAACAAGAATTTCCCACATTCATTTAAATCTTTAAATGAGTCTAAAAAGGCCGGAGTGATTACTTTGATTAAAAATTCAATTTCTTTTGAAATAATTGAACAGATTTCCGACTTAGAGGGAAGATACCTAATTTTAATATGTCTGATAGAAAACCAATTAACCACCCTAGTTAATGTTTATGCGCCTAATGATGGCCAGATGCGCTACTTTAATAATCTGGAAAAGAAAATACAGGAGGTTAAAAAAGGTACACTGATTGTGGCTGGGGACTTTAATATTGTCCCTAATGGTGTTTATGATTCCACTTCTCCCACCAGATCAGCTTTTCCAGAGTTAGGTAATTGGCTTATTAATCATGAATATTTAGACATTTTCAGGTGTCTTAATACTTCTTCCCTGGAATTTACCCACTATTCATCGGTCCATAAAACCTTTTCTAGATTAGACCTTTTTATTACAGATTCCCTTTCCATTTCCAAATTCAAAAAAATCGAGATCCTTCCCAGAACCTTTTCAGATCACGCGCCTGTTTTATGTGAAGTTCTACTAGGTAGAGCAACAAGTCATCACCCATTATGGAGATGTAATTCTTCACTATTACACAAGCCTGATTCAAAAAAAGAAATCGAATCGTCAATTACAAATTTTTTTTTAGAAAATGATACAGACGGCATGAGCCCTTTTTCAATTTGGAATGCCCATAAGGCAGTTGTTAGGGGTACGATGATACATATTTCCTATAAAAATAAAAAAATGAATCAAACAGAGATAAATAAAATACAATTAGAATTAAAACACAAAGAGGACACTCAGAAAAAATTAACTCATCCCTCCACAAATCTCCATCTGGAAATTATCAAACTTAGAACTAAATTAAGAGCGATCCTTTTTAATGAATATGAAAAATTTGCTAAAAGCATGAAATCGAATTATTACTCTTCTTTTAACAAGCCGACTAAGATTATGGCCCAAAAATTTAAAATGAATAGAATCAAAAACAGGATCAATAAAATTAAACATAACGGTGAACACCTAGTTAACCCGGCAGATATAGTCAACAAATTTGCTGACTATTATACTTCATTATATAATCTTAAAGATGACCGAAGTATTTCACAACCAAATAAACAAAAAATTAATGAGTTTCTTACACATCTTACTTTACCCAAACTTTCTAATCAACAATTATCATCTCTTGAGGTTCCCTTCTCAGATCTTGAGGTACTTGAGGCCATTAAATCACTCAAAACTAAGAAATCACCGGGTCCTGATGGTTTTTCAAATGACTATTACTTGACCTTTGCCTCTTTATTGACTCCGTATTTAACTAGGGTTTTTAATAGAGCTTCTGAAACTGGGAAATTTCCTCAAGAGATGCTGCAGGCCATTATATCCTTAATTCCTAAACCGAAAGGAGATTTAGATTCTGTCAAAAACTATAGGCCTATATCACTAATTAATACCGATGTTAAAATTTATTCTAAAATTATCGCTACAAGAATGAAAAAAATACTACCAAACATAGTTCATAGAGATCAATTGGGCTTTATAACTGGTCGACAAACTAGCGATGGAACTAGGAGAATATTCAATTTAATAGACCATATCAAAACCAAAAAGATTCCATCATTACTCCTTGCTCTGGACGCTGAAAAAGCCTTTGACAGAGTCAATTGGCAATTTTTAACCGCCACCCTAAACAAATTTGGTTTCGGTTCTAAACTAATAAATACAATAATGGCACTTTATTCGTCCCCTTCTGCTAATATATATGCTAATAACCATCTATCTAAGCAAATTTTGATTACAAATGGTACTAGACAAGGATGTCCCCTTTCGCCTTTACTTTTTGCGTTAATAATGGAACCTCTAGCAGAAACTATTAGATCCAGCCAATTTGTCAAGGGCATCCAAATAGGTGAGACACAATATAAGATAGGATTATTTGCTGACGATATTATATTAAGTCTCTCAAACCCGCTAGATTCAATTAAAGGTGTTCTTCCTATTATTGAAAAATTCTCTAGGGTCTCCTTTTATAGAATAAATGACACGAAATCGAAAATTCTAGATTTTTTCCTTAGCAATGAAACCATCACTAGTATTAAAAACATTACCAAATTCGAATGGGAAAAAGATGCAATTTTGTATTTAGGCATCTCCATAACTAGGAATTTTGCCAAAACCATTGAAGTGAATATGCAGAATCTCATTAAAAGTACTCAAATCGAATTTAATACTCATTCTAAGCATGAAATTTCGTGGGTAGGGAGGATAGTTCTCTTCAAACTTCTCACTCTCCCTAAGATACTTTACATTTTCAGGTGTTTGCCTCTTTCCATTCCCCTTAAATATATCAGACAATTGCAATCCTTAGTAAACAAATTTGTTTCTAATGGAAAAAGAGCTAGAGTAGCATTCCTTTCACTTACTAGAGGGAAAATTGAAGGAGGTTTAGCCCTTCCTAACTTAGTTAATTATTACTACTCGAATCTCATAATGCAATCCCTACCATGGTTTAATCAGGATAATTGCCCAATATGGGTAGATATAGAAAGATGCTGGAACAAAAATACTCCGCTATCAAGACTGATTTTGGATGGGTTGACATCATTTAATTGCTTATCACATCTTCCTCCAACAACATCAGCCACACTACTAGCTTGGAAAAACTTAGCCAAACCTCAAATACACACCAAAAAAGGCTCCAAATACCAACAAATTAAAAATATCTCTCTTAAAACTTTTGGTTTAATATTGGAAAAGGAAATTCCTTCAAATTGGGAAAAGGTTGGTATTAAAAAACTAGCGGACTTGCATAATGGTAAACAATTTTTCTGCAACAATTCACTCCGAATTAAATTTAATCTTTCTACTGATGACTTTCAATTTCTATCTAACTTAAAGAAACTTATTAAGAAGCTTTTGAGAAAAAGAACTTTTCTGACAGACTCCACAAGCTTATTGATATGTAATCCCGGTAATAAATACTATTGGAAGTCGAGAAATATTTACGATTTTCTTAATTCTAGTAATGCACCAGAAAAAACCACTTTTATGCTCAACTGGGAAAAGGACCTCAACATTTCGAGAACTCAACAACAATGGTCTAAAGCACTAAAATCAACATACTCGTCTAATATATGTGCTAATCTTCACGAATCATTTTTTAAAATCCTGTCTAGATGGTACTTTACCCCCTTTAAACTAGCAAAAATCTTTCCTGGTAGATCCCCTGATTGCTGGAGGAATTGTGGTGAAGTTGGTAGTTTACTCCACATGTTCTGGGATTGTTCAAGAATCAGACCTTTATGGTCCGAAATCTCTGACTTAATTAACAAGATCACTAAAACTAAAATCATTTTAACTCCACATAAGGCCTTGTTATCCCTGGATCTTGAAGATATTCATCCCCATCACCGATCCGTTGTTATCCATTTATTCTTAATAACCAAAAATGCGATAGCTATCTTTTGGAAAGAAGACTCAATTCCCAGACTTAGTGACATCATTGATAAAATGAATCTTCATGATTCATACGAAAAAAGCCATGCTATCGCTAATAACTACTATATGACTTATTGTAAGAGGTGGAAATGTTGGTCAGATTTTAACACTTCCTAGCTTAGCTTTGATCTCTCTCATTCACTCCTAGTCCAATTTGATTTTATTAGGGTTATTGTTTATTATATACAACTCCCTAACCGCATTATTGCTTTATTAAACAACGGTTAATTTGTATTTGAATTTACTCCTATTGTACCTGCAATTTTGGTAATTGTACTGTTATTGTTAGTTGTTTATCTCAACTGATCTCATAATTGTAAAATTACTGTTATATTTCCCCTCCCCCTCCCCCCCTTTATCCTTCTTTCCTTTTACCTCGTGGTTTGACCTTTGTGTGTCTCAATAAAACAACTAAAAATCATTCCAAACTTCTTTCCCTTCCCATACCTTCCCCCAACCCCCCCCTCCCCTCTTTCTTTATTTATTACATATGTGACATCTACATTGGAATCCCATTGGAAGACATTACTGTTATTATATTTTAAAATTTAATAAAGTTCATTGAAAATGGAGAAAATTCAAAACATTCATTATTCAATAGAGCCCAATAGCAAAAACCAGCGTTTTGAATGAAGAATCACATTTCTTGGTAGAATCATGCAGGATTGAAATTTTTGATGGTTTTTTACTCCTCTCATGAGCCCAAACAAGTTTCTAAAAGTATGAGTTTGCAACTACTTTACTTTTGGAGAAAATTCAAAACATTCATTATTCAATACGGCCCAAACTACCAAAAACCAGCGGTTTGAATGAACACATTTCTTGGTAGAATCATGCAGGACTGAAATTTTTGATGTTTTTCTACTCCTCTCATGAACCCAAACAAGTCTCTAAAAGCATGAGTTTGCAACTACTTTACTTTTGGAGAAAATTCAAAACATTCACTATTCAATAGAGCCCAATAGCAAAAATCAGGTTTTGAATGAAGAATCACATTTCTTGGTAAAATCATGCAGGATTGAAATTTTTGATGGTTTTTTACTCCTCTCAACAGCCCAAACAAGTTTCTAAAAGGATGAGTTTGCAACTACTTTACTTTTGGAGAAAATTCAAAACATTCATTATTCAATAGGGCCCAAACTATCAAAAACCAGCGGTTTCAATGAACACACATTTCTTGGTAGAATCATGCAGGACTGAAATTTTTGATGTTTTTCTACTCCTCTCATGAGCCCAAACAAGTCTCTAAAAGCATGAGTTTGCAAATACTTTACTTTTGGAGAAAATTCAAAACATTCATTATTCAATAGAGCCCAATAGCAAAAACCAGCGTTTTGAATGAAGAATCACATTTCTTGGTAGAATCATGCAGGATTGAAATTTTTGATGGTTTTTTACTCCTCTCAACAGCCCAAACAAGTTTCTAAAAGGATGAGTTTGCAGCTACTTTACTTTTGGAGAAAATTCAAAACATTCATTATTCAATAGGGCCCAAACTATCAAAAACCAGCGGTTTCAATGAACACACATTTCTTGGTAGAATCTTGCAGGACTGAAATTTTTGATGTTTTTCTACTCCTCTCATGAGCCGAAACAAGTCTCTAAAAGCATGAGTTTGCAACTACTTTACTTTTGGAGAAAATTCAAAACATTCATTATTCAATAGACCCCAATAGCAAAAACCAGCGTTTTGAATGAAGAATCACATTTCTTGGTAGAATCATGCAGGATTGAAATTTTTGATGGTTTTTTACTCCTCTCAACAGCCCAAACAAGTTTCTAAAAGGATGAGTTTGTAACTACTTTACTTTTGGAGAAAATTCAAAACATTCATTATTCAAAAGGGCCCAAACTATCAAAAACCAGCGGTTTCAATGAACACACATTTCTTGGTAGAATCATGCAGGACTGAAATTTTTGATGTTTTTCTACTCCTCTCATGAGCCCAAACAAGTCTCTAAAAGCATGAGTTTGCAACTACTTTACTTTTGGAGAAAATTCAAAACATTCACTATTCAATAGAGCCCAATAGCAAAATTCAGGTTTTGAATGAAGAATCACATTTCTTGGTAAAATCATGCAGGATTGAAATTTTTGATGGTTTTTTACTCCTCTCAACAGCCCAAACAAGTTTCTAAAAGGATGAGTTTGCAACTACTTTACTTTTGGAGAAAATTCAAAACATTCCTTATTCAATAGGGCCCAAACTATCAAAAACCAGCGGTTTCAATGAACACACATTTCTTGGTAGAATCATGCAGGACTGAAATTTTTGATGTTTTTCTACTCCTCTCATGAGCCCAAACAAGTCTCTAAAAGCATGAGTTTGCAACTACTTTACTTTTGGAGAAAATTCAAAACATTCATTATTCAATAGAGCCCAATAGCAAAAACCAGCGTTTTGAATGAAGAATCACATTTCTTGGTAGAATCATGCAGGATTGAAATTTTTGATGGTTTTTTACTCCTCTCAACAGCCCAAACAAGTTTCTAAAAGGATGAGCTTGCAACTACTTTACTTTTGGAGAAAATTCAAAACATTCATTATTCAATAGGGCCCAAACTATCAAAAACCAGCGGTTTCAATAAACACACATTTCTTGGTAGAATCATGCAGGACTGAAATTTTTGATGTTTTTCTACTCCTCTCATGAGCCCAAACAAGTCTCTAAAAGCATGAGTTTGCAACTACTTTACTTTTGGAGAAAATTCAAAACATTCATTATTCAATAGAGCCCAATAGCAAAAACCAGCGTTTTGAATGAAGAATCACATTTCTTGGTAGAATCATGCAGGATTGAAATTTTTGATGGTTTTTTACTCCTCTCATGAGCCCAAACAAGTTTCTAAAAGTATGAGTTTGCAACTACTTTACTTTTGGAGAAAATTCAAAACATTCATTATTCAATACGGCCCAAACTACCAAAAACCAGCGGTTTGAATGAACACATTTCTTGGTAGAATCATGCAGGACTGAAATTTTTGATGTTTTTCTACTCCTCTCATGAACCCAAACAAGTCTCTAAAAGCATGAGTTTGCAACTACTTTACTTTTGGAGAAAATTCAAAACATTCACTATTCAATAGAGCCCAATAGCAAAAATCAGGTTTTGAATGAAGAATCACATTTCTTGGTAAAATCATGCAGGATTGAAATTTTTGATGGTTTTTTACTCCTCTCAACAGCCCAAACAAGTTTCTAAAAGGATGAGTTTGCAACTACTTTACTTTTGGAGAAAATTCAAAACATTCATTATTCAATAGGGCCCAAACTATCAAAAACCAGCGGTTTCAATGAACACACATTTCTTGGTAGAATCATGCAGGACTGAAATTTTTGATGTTTTTCTACTCCTCTCATGAGCCCAAACAAGTCTCTAAAAGCATGAGTTTGCAAATACTTTACTTTTGGAGAAAATTCAAAACATTCATTATTCAATAGAGCCCAATAGCAAAAACCAGCGTTTTGAATGAAGAATCACATTTCTTGGTAGAATCATGCAGGATTGAAATTTTTGATGGTTTTTTACTCCTCTCAACAGCCCAAACAAGTTTCTAAAAGGATGAGTTTGCAGCTACTTTACTTTTGGAGAAAATTCAAAACATTCATTATTCAATAGGGCCCAAACTATCAAAAACCAGCGGTTTCAATGAACACACATTTCTTGGTAGAATCTTGCAGGACTGAAATTTTTGATGTTTTTCTACTCCTCTCATGAGCCGAAACAAGTCTCTAAAAGCATGAGTTTGCAACTACTTTACTTTTGGAGAAAATTCAAAACATTCATTATTCAATAGACCCCAATAGCAAAAACCAGCGTTTTGAATGAAGAATCACATTTCTTGGTAGAATCATGCAGGATTGAAATTTTTGATGGTTTTTTACTCCTCTCAACAGCCCAAACAAGTTTCTAAAAGGATGAGTTTGTAACTACTTTACTTTTGGAGAAAATTCAAAACATTCATTATTCAAAAGGGCCCAAACTATCAAAAACCAGCGGTTTCAATGAACACACATTTCTTGGTAGAATCATGCAGGACTGAAATTTTTGATGTTTTTCTACTCCTCTCATGAGCCCAAACAAGTCTCTAAAAGCATGAGTTTGCAACTACTTTACTTTTGGAGAAAATTCAAAACATTCACTATTCAATAGAGCCCAATAGCAAAATTCAGGTTTTGAATGAAGAATCACATTTCTTGGTAAAATCATGCAGGATTGAAATTTTTGATGGTTTTTTACTCCTCTCAACAGCCCAAACAAGTTTCTAAAAGGATGAGTTTGCAACTACTTTACTTTTGGAGAAAATTCAAAACATTCCTTATTCAATAGGGCCCAAACTATCAAAAACCAGCGGTTTCAATGAACACACATTTCTTGGTAGAATCATGCAGGACTGAAATTTTTGATGTTTTTCTACTCCTCTCATGAGCCCAAAGAAGTCTCTAAAAGCATGAGTTTGCAACTACTTTACTTTTGGAGAAAATTCAAAACATTCCTTATTCAATAGAGCCCAATAGCAAAAACCAGCGTTTTGAATGAAGAATCACATTTATTGGTAGAATCATGCAGGATTGAAATTTTTGATGTTTTTTTACTCCTCTCAACAGCCCAAACAAGTTTCTAAAAGGATGAGTTTGCAACTACTTTACTTTTGGAGAAAATTCAAAACATTCATTATTCAATAGGGCCCAAACTATCAAAAACCAGCGGTTTGAATGAACACATTTCTTGGTAGAAACATGCAGGACTGAAATTTTTGATGTTTTTCTACTCCTCTCATGAGCCCAAACAAGTCTCTAAAAGCATGAGTTTGCAACTACTTTACTTTTGGAGAAAATTCAAAACATTCACTATTCAATAGAGCCCAATAGCAAAAATCAGGTTTTGAATGAAGAATCACATTTCTTGGTAAAATCATGCAGGATTGAAATTTTTGATGGTTTTTTACTCCTCTCAACAGCCCAAACAAGTTTCTAAAAGGATGAGTTTGCAACTACTTTACTTTTGGAGAAAATTCAAAACATTCATTATTCAATAGGGCCCAAACTATCAAAAACCAGCGGTTTCAATGAACACACATTTCTTGGTAGAATCATGCAGGACTGAAATTTTTGATGTTTTTCTACTCCTCTAATGAGCTCAAACAAGTCTCTAAAAGCATGAGTTTGCAACTACTTTACTTTTGGAGAAAATTCAAAACATTCATTATTCAATAGAGCCCAATAGCAAAAACCAGCGTTTTGAATGAAGAATCACATTTCTTGGTAGAATCATGCAGGATTGAAATTTTTGATGGTTTTTTACTCCTCTCAACAGCCCAAACAAGTTTCTAAAAGGATGAGTTTGCAACTACTTTACTTTTGGAGAAAATTCAAAACATTCATTATTCAATAGGGCCCAAACTATCAAAAACCAGCGGTTTCAATGAACACACATTTCTTGGTAGAATCATGCAGGACTGAAATTTTTGATGTTTTTCTACTCCTCTCATGAGCCCAAACAAGTCTCTAAAAGCATGAGTTTGCAACTACTTTACTTTTGGAGAAAATTCAAAACATTCATTATTCAATAGGGCCCAAACTATCAAAAACCAGCGGTTTGAATGAACACACATTTCTTGGTAGAATCATGCAGGACTGAAATTTTTGATGTTTTTCTACTCCTCTCATGAGCCCAAACAAGTCTCTAAAAGCATGAGTTTGCAACTACTTTACTTTTGGAGAAAATTCAAAACATTCATTATTCAATAGAGCCCAATAGCAAAAATGAGGTTTTGAATGAAGAATCACATTTCTTGGTAGAATCATGCAGGATTGAAATTTTTGATGGTTTTTTACTCCTCTCAACAGCGCAAACAAGTTTCTAAAAGGATGAGTTTGCAACTACTTTACTTTTGGAGAAAATTCAAAACATTCATTATTCAATAGGGCCCAAACTATCAAAAACCAGCGGTTTCAATAAACACACATTTCTTGGTAGAATCATGCAGGACTGAAATTTTTGATGTTTTTCTACTCCTCTCATGAGCCCAAACAAGTCTCTAAAAGCATGAGTTTGCAACTACTTTACTTTTGGAGAAAATTCAAAACATTCATTATTCAATAGAGCCCAATAGCAAAAACCAGCGTTTTGAATGAAGAATCACATTTCTTGGTAGAATCATGCAGGATTGAAATTTTTGATGGTTTTTTACTCCTCTCATGAGCCCAAACAAGTTTCTAAAAGGATGAGTTTGCAACTACTTTACTTTTGGAGAAAATTCAAAACATTCATTATTCAATAGGGCCCAAACTACCAAAAACCAGCGGTTTGAATGAACACATTTCTTGGTAGAATCATGCAGGACTGAAATTTTTGATGTTTTTCTACTGCTCTCATGAACCCAAACAAGTCTCTAAAAGCATGAGTTTGCAACTACTTTACTTTTGGAGAAAATTCAAAACATTCACTATTCAATAGAGCCCAATAGCAAAAATCAGGTTTTGAATGAAGAATCACATTTCTTGGTAAAATCATGCAGGATTGAAATTTTTGATGGTTTTTTACTCCTCTCAACAGCCCAAACAAGTTTCTAAAAGGATGAGTTTGCAACTACTTTACTTTTGGAGAAAATTCAAAACATTCATTATTCAATAGGGCCCAAACTATCAAAAACCAGCGGTTTCAATGAACACACATTTCTTGGTAGAATCATGCAGGACTGAAATTTTTGATGTTTTTCTACTCCTCTCATGAGCCCAAACAAGTCTCTAAAAGCATGAGTTTGCAACTACTTTACTTTTGGAGAAAATTCAAAACATTCATTATTCAATAGAGCCCAATAGCAAAAACCAGCGTTTTGAATGAAGAATCACATTTCTTGGTAGAATCATGCAGGATTGAAATTTTTGATGGTTTTTTACTCCTCTCAACAGCCCAAACAAGTTTCTAAAAGGATGAGCTTGCAACTACTTTACTTTTGGAGAAAATTCAAAACATTCATTATTCAATAGGGCCCAAACTATCAAAAACCAGCGGTTTCAATGAACACACATTTCTTGGTAGAATCATGCAGGACTGAAATTTTTGATGTTTTTCTACTCCTCTCATGAGCCCAAACAAGTCTCTAAAAGCATGAGTTTGCAACTACTTTACTTTTGGAGAAAATTCAAAACATTCATTATTCAATAGAGCCCAATAGCAAAAACCAGCGTTTTGAATGAAGAATCACATTTCTTGGTAGAATCATGCAGGATTGAAATTTTTGATGGTTTTTTACTCCTCTCAACAGCCCAAACAAGTTTCTAAAAGGATGAGTTTGCAACTACTTTACTTTTGGAGAAAATTCAAAACATTCATTATTCAATAGGGCCCAAACTATCAAAAACCAGCGGTTTCAATGAACACACATTTCTTGGTAGAATCATGCAGGACTGAAATTTTTGATGTTTTTCTACTCCTCTCATGAGCCCAAACAAGTGTCTAAAAGCATGAGTTTGCAACTACTTTACTTTTGGAGAAAATTCAAAACATTCATTATTCAATAGGGCCCAAACTATCAAAAACCAGCGGTTTGAATGAACACACATTTCTTGGTAGAATCATGCAGGACTGAAATTTTTGATGTTTTTCTACTCCTCTCATGAGCCCAAACAAGTCTCTAAAAGCATGAGTTTGCAACTACTTTACTTTTGGAGAAAATTCAAAACATTCATTATTCAATAGAGCCCAATAGCAAAAAACAGCGTTTTGAATGAAGAATCACATTTCTTGGTAGAATCATGCAGGATTGAAATTTTTGATGGTTTTTTACTCCTCTCAACAGCCCAAACAAGTTTCTAAAAGGATGAGTTTGCAACTACTTTACTTTTGGAGAAAATTCAAAACATTCATTATTCAATAGGGCCCAAACTATCAAAAACAAGCGGTTTGAATGAACACATTTCTTGGTAGAATCATGCAGGACTGAAATTTTTGATGTTTTTCTACTCCTCTCATGAGCCCAAACAAGTCTCTAAAAGCATGAGTTTGCAACTACTTTACTTTTGGAGAAAATTCAAAACATTCACTATTCAATAGAGCCCAATAGCAAAAATCAGGTTTTGAATGAAGAATCACATTTCTTGGTAAAATCATGCAGGATTGAAATTTTTGATTTTTTTTTACTCCTCTCAACAGCCCAAACAAGTTTCTAAAAGGATGAGTTTGCAACTACTTTACTTTTGGAGAAAATTCAAAACATTCATTATTCAATAGGGCCCAAACTATCAAAAACCAGCGGTTTGAATAAACACACATTTCTTGGTAGAATCATGCAGGACTGAAATTTTTGATGTTTTTCTACTCCTCTCATGAGCTCAAACAAGTCTCTAAAAGCATGAGTTTGCAACTACTTTACTTTTGGAGAAAATTCAAAACATTCATTATTCAATAGAGCCCAATAGCAAAAACCAGCGTTTTGAATGAAGAATCACATTTCTTGGTAGAATCATGCAGGATTGAAATTTTTGATGGTTTTTTACTCCTTCCAACAGCCCAAACAAGTTTCTAAAAGGATGAGTTTGCAACTACTTTACTTTTGGAGAAAATTCAAAACATTCATTATTCAATAGGGCCCAAACTATCAAAAACCAGCCGTTTCAATGAACACACATGTCTTCGTAGAATCATGCAGGACTGAAATTTTTGATGTTTTTCTTCTCCTCTCATGAGCCCAAACAAGTCTCTAAAAGCATGAGTTTGCAACTACTTTACTTTTGGAGAAAATTCAAAACATTCATTATTCAATAGAGCCAAATAGCAAAAACCAGCGTTTTGAATGAAGAATCACATTTCTTGGTAGAATCATGCAGGATTGAAATTTTTGATGGTTTTTTACTCCTCTCAACAGCCCAAACAAGTTTCTAAAAGGATGAGTTTGCAACTACTTTACTTTTGGAGAAAATTCAAAACATTCATTATTCAATAGGGCCCAAACTATCAAAAACCAGCGGTTTCAATGAACACACATGTCTTGGTAGAATCATGCAGGACTGAAATTTTTGATGTTTTACTATTCATCTCATGAGCCCAAACAAGTCTCTAAAAGCATGAGTTTGCAACTACTTTACTTTTGGAGAAAATTCAAAACATTCATTATTCAATAGGGCCCAAACTATCAAAAACCAGCGGTTTCAATGAACACACATTTCTTGGTAGAATCATGCAGGACTGAAATTTTTGATGTTTTTCTACTCCTCTCATGAGCCCAAACAAGTCTCTAAAAGCATGAGTTTGCAACTACTTCACTTTTGGAGAAAATTCAAAACATTCATTATTCAATAGAGCCCAATAGCAAAAATCAGGTTTTGAATGAAGAATCACATTTCTTGGTAGAATCATGCAGGATTGAAATTTTTGATGGTTTTTTACTCCTCTCAACAGCCCAAACAAGTTTCTAAAAGGATGAGTTTGCAACTACTTTACTTTTGGAGAAAATTCAAAACATTCATTATTCAATAGGGCCCAAAATATCAAAAACCAGCGGTTTCAATGAACACACATTTCTTGGTAGAATCATGCAGGACTGAAATTTTTGATGTTTTTCTACTCCTCTCATGAGCCCAAACAAGTCTCTAAAAGCATGAGTTTGCAACTACTTCACTTTTGGAGAAAATTCAAAACATTCATTATTCAATAGAGCCCAATAGCAAAAATCAGGTTTTGAATAAAGAATCACATTTCTTGGTAGAATCATGCAGGATTGAAATTTTTGATGGTTTTTTACTCCTCTCAACAGCCCAAACAAGTTTCTAAAAGGATGAGTTTGCAACTACTTTACTTTTGGAGAAAATTCAAAACATTCATTATTCAATAGGGCCCAAACTATCAAAAACCAGCGGTTTGAATGAACACACATTTCTTGGTAGAATCATGCAGGACTGAAATTTTTGATGTTTTTCTACTCCTCTCATGAGCCCAAACAAGTCTCTAAAAGCATGAGTTTGCAACTACTTTACTTTTGGAGAAAATTCAAAACATTCATTATTCAATAGGGCCCAAACTATCAAAAACCAGCGGTTTGAATGAACACACATTTCTTGGTAGAATCATGCAGGACTGAAATTTTTGATGTTTTTCTACTCCTCTCATGAGCCCAAACAAGTCTCTAAAAGCATGAGTTTGCAACTACTTTACTTTTGGAGAAAATTCAAAACATTCATTATTCAATAGAGCCCAATAGCAAAAACCAGCGTTTTGAATGAAGAATCACATTTCTTGGTAGAATCATGCAGGATTGAAATTTTTGATGGTTTTTTACTCCTCTCAACAGCCCAAACAAGTTTCTAAAAGGATGAGTTTGCAACTACTTTACTTTTGGAGAAAATTCAAAACATTCATTATTCAATAGGGCCCAAACTATCAAAAACCAGCGGTTTCAATAAACACACATTTCTTGGTAGAATCATGCAGGACTGAAATTTTTGATGTTTTTCTACTCCTCTCATGAGCCCAAACAAGTCTCTAAAAGCATGAGTTTGCAACTACTTTACTTTTGGAGAAAATTCAAAACATTCATTATTCAATAGAGCCCAATAGCAAAAACCAGCGTTTTGAATGAAGAATCACATTTCTCGGTAGAATCATGCAGGATTGAAATTTTTGATGGTTTTTTACTCCTCTCATGAGCCCAAACAAGTTTCTAAAAGGATGAGTTTGCAACTACTTTACTTTTGGAGAAAATTCAAAACATTCATTATTCAATAGGGCCCAAACTACCAAAAACCAGCGGTTTGAATGAACACATTTCTTGGTAGAATCATGCAGGACTGAAATTTTTGATGTTTTTCTACTCCTCTCATGAACCCAAACAAGTCTCTAAAAGCATGAGTTTGCAACTACTTTACTTTTGGAGAAAATTCAAAACATTCACTATTCAATAGAGCCCAATAGCAAAAATCAGGTTTTGAATGAAGAATCACATTTCTTGTTAAAATCATGCAGGATTGAAATTTTTGATGGTTTTTTACTCCTCTCAACAGCCCAAACAAGTTTCTAAAAGGATGAGTTTGCAACTACTTTACTTTTGGAGAAAATTCAAAACATTCATTATTCAATAGGGCCCAAACTATCAAAAACCAGCGGTTTCAATGAACACACATTTCTTGGTAGAATCATGCAGGACTGAAATTTTTGATGTTTTTCTACTCCTCTCATGAGCCCAAACAAGTCTCTAAAAGCATGAGTTTGCAAATACTTTACTTTTGGAGAAAATTCAAAACATTCATTATTCAATAGAGCCCAATAGCAAAAACCAGCGTTTTGAATGAAGAATCACATTTCTTGGTAGAATCATGCAGGATTGAAATTTTTGATGGTTTTTTACTCCTCTCAACAGCCCAAACAAGTTTCTAAAAGGATGAGTTTGCAGCTACTTTACTTTTGGAGAAAATTCAAAACATTCATTATTCAATAGGGCCCAAACTATCAAAAACCAGCGGTTTCAATGAACACACATTTCTTGGTAGAATCTTGCAGGACTGAAATTTTTGATGTTTTTCTACTCCTCTCATGAGCCGAAACAAGTCTCTAAAAGCATGAGTTTGCAACTACTTTACTTTTGGAGAAAATTCAAAACATTCATTATTCAATAGAGCCCAATAGCAAAAACCAGCGTTTTGAATGAAGAATCACATTTCTTGGTAGAATCATGCAGGATTGAAATTTTTGATGGTTTTTTACTCCTCTCAACAGCCCAAACAAGTTTCTAAAAGGATGAGTTTGTAACTACTTTACTTTTGGAGAAAATTCAAAACATTCATTATTCAAAAGGGCCCAAACTATCAAAAACCAGCGGTTTCAATGAACACACATTTCTTGGTAGAATCATGCAGGACTGAAATTTTTGATGTTTTTCTACTCCTCTCATGAGCCCAAACAAGTCTCTAAAAGCATGAGTTTGCAACTACTTTACTTTTGGAGAAAATTCAAAACATTCACTATTCAATAGAGCCCAATAGCAAAAATCAGGTTTTGAATGAAGAATCACATTTCTTGGTAAAATCATGCAGGATTGAAATTTTTGATGGTTTTTTACTCCTCTCAACAGCCCAAACAAGTTTCTAAAAGGATGAGTTTGCAACTACTTTACTTTTGGAGAAAATTCAAAACATTCCTTATTCAATAGGGCCCAAACTATCAAAAACCAGCGGTTTCAATGAACACACATTTCTTGGTAGAATCATGCAGGACTGAAATTTTTGATGTTTTTCTACTCCTCTCATGAGCCCAAAGAAGTCTCTAAAAGCATGAGTTTGCAACTACTTTACTTTTGGAGAAAATTCAAAACATTCATTATTCAATAGAGCCCAATAGCAAAAACCAGCGTTTTGAATGAAGAATCACATTTCTTGGTAGAATCATGCAGGATTGAAATTTTTGATGGTTTTTTACTCCTCTCAACAGCCCAAACAAGTTTCTAAAAGGATGAGTTTGCAACTACTTTACTTTTGGAGAAAATTCAAAACATTCATTATTCAATAGGGCCCAAACTATCAAAAACCAGCGGTTTGAATGAACACATTTCTTGGTAGAAACATGCAGGACTGAAATTTTTGATGTTTTTCTACTCCTCTCATGAGCCCAAACAAGTCTCTAAAAGCATGAGTTTGCAACTACTTTACTTTTGGAGAAAATTCAAAACATTCATTATTCAATAGAGCCCAATAGCAAAAACCAGCGTTTTGAATGAAGAATCACATTTCTTGGTAGAATCATGCAGGATTGAAATTTTTCGATGGTTTTTTACTCCTCTCAACAGCCCAAACAAGTTTCTAAAAGGATGAGTTTGCAACTACTTTACTTTTGGAGAAAATTCAAAACATTCATTATTCAATAGGGCCCAAACTATCAAAAACCAGCGGTTTGAATGAACACACATTTCTTGGTAGAATCATGCAGGACTGAAATTTTTGATGTTTTTCTACTCCTCTCATGAGCCCAAACAAGTCTCTAAAAGCATGAGTTTGCAACTACTTTACTTTTGGAGAAAATTCAAAACATTCATTATTCAATAGGGCCCAAACTATCAAAAACCAGCGGTTTGAATGAACACACATTTCTTGGTAGAATCATGCAGGACTGAAATTTTTGATGTTTTTCTACTCCTCTCATGAGCCCAAACAAGTCTCTAAAAGCATGAGTTTGCAACTACTTTACTTTTGGAGAAAATTCAAAACATTCATTATTCAATAGAGCCCAATAGCAAAAACCAGCGTTTTGAATGAAGAATCACATTTCTTGGTAGAATCATGCAGGATTGAAATTTTTGATGGTTTTTTACTCCTCTCAACAGCCCAAACAAGTTTCTAAAAGGATGAGTTTGCAACTACTTTACTTTTGGAGAAAATTCAAAACATTCATTATTCAATAGGGTCCAAACTATCAAAAACCAGCGGTTTCAATAAACACACATTTCTTGGTAGAATCATGCAGGACTGAAATTTTTGATGTTATTCTACTCCTCTCATGAGCCCAAACAAGGCTCTAAAAGCATGAGTTTGCAACTACTTTACTTTTGGAGAAAATTCAAAACATTCATTATTCAATAGAGCCCAATAGCAAAAATCAGGTTTTGAATGAAGAATCACATTTCTTGGTAGAATCATGCAGGATTGAAATTTTTGATGGTTTTTTACTCCTCTCAACAGCCCAAACAAGTTTCTAAAAGGATGAGTTTGCAACTACTTTACTTTTGGAGAAAATTCAAAACATTCATTATTCAATAGGGCCCAAACTATCAAAAACCAGCGGTTTGAATGAACACACATTTCTTGGTAGAATCATGCAGGACTGAAATTTTTGATGTTTTTCTACTCCTCTCATGAGCCCAAACAAGTCTCTAAAAGCATGAGTTTGCAACTACTTCACTTTTGGAGAAAATTCAAAACATTCATTATTCAATAGAGCCCAATAGCAAAAACCAGCGTTTTGAATGAAGAATCACATTTCTTGGTAGAATCATGCAGGATTGAAATTTTTGATGGTTTTTTACTCCTCTCAACAGCCCAAACAAGTTTCTAAAAGGATGAGTTTGCAACTACTTTACTTTTGGAGAAAATTCAAAACATTCATTATTCAATAGGGCCCAAACTATCAAAAACCAGCGGTTTCAATGAACACACATTTCTTGGTAGAATCATGCAGGACTGAAATTTTTGATGTTTTTCTACTTCTCTCATGAGCCCAAACAAGTCTCTAAAAGCATGAGTTTGCAACTACTTTACTTTTGGAGAAAATTCAAAACATTCATTATTCAATAGAGCCCAATAGCAAAAACCAGCGTTTTGAATGAAGAATCACATTTCTTGGTAGAATCATGCAGGATTGAAATTTTTGATGGTTTTTTACTCCTCTCAACAGCCCAAACAAGTTTCTAAAAGGATGAGTTTGCAACTACTTTACTTTTGGAGAAAATTCAAAACATTCATTATTCAATAGAGCCCAATAGCAAAAACCAGCGTTTTGAATGAAGAATCACATTTCTTGGTAGAATCATGCAGGATTGAAATTTTTGATGGTTTTTTACTCCTCTCAACAGCCCAAACAAGTTTCTAAAAGGATGAGTTTGCAACTACTTTACTTTTGGAGAAAATTCAAAACATTCATTATTCAATAGGGCCCAAAATATCAAAAACCAGCGGTTTGAATGAACACACATTTCTTGGTAGAATCGTGCAGGACTAAAATTTTTGATGTTTTTTTACTTCTCTCATGAGCCCAAACAAGTCTCTAAAAGGATGAGTTTGCAACTACTTTACTTTTGGAGAAAATTCAAAACATTCATTATTCAATAGAGCCCAATAGCAAAAACCAGCGTTTTGAATGAAGAATCACATTTCTTGGTAGAATCATGCAGGATTGAAATTTTTGATGGTTTTTTACTGCTCTCAACATCCCAAACAAGTTTCTAAAAGGATGAGTTTGCAACTACTTTACTTTTGGAGAAAATTCAAAACATTCATTATTCAATAGGGCCCAAACTATCAAAAACCAGCGGTTTCAATGAACACACATTTCTTGGTAGAATCATGCAGGACTGAAATTTTTGATGTTTTTCTACTCCTCTCATGAGCCCAAACAAGTCTCTAAAAGCATGAGTTTGCAACTACTTTACTTTTGGAGAAAATTCAAAACATTCATTATTCAATAGAGCCCAATAGCAAAAACCAGCGTTTTGAATGAAGAATCACATTTCTTGGTAGAATCATGCAGGATTGAAATTTTTGATGGTTTTTTACTCCTCTCAACAGCCCAAACAAGTTTCTAAAAGGATGAGTTTGCAACTACTTTACTTTTGGAGAAAATTCAAAACATTCATTATTCAATAGGGCCCAAACTATCAAAAACCAGCGGTTTCAATAAACACACATTTCTTGGTAGAATCATGCAGGACTGAAATTTTTGATGTTATTCTACTCCTCTCATGAGCCCAAACAAGGCTCTAAAAGCATGAGTTTGCAACTACTTTACTTTTGGAGAAAATTCAAAACATTCATTATTCAATAGAGCCCAATAGCAAAAATCAGGTTTTGAATGAAGAATCACATTTCTTGGTAGAATCATGCAGGATTGAAATTTTTGATGGGTTTTTACTCCTCTCAACAGCCCAAACAAGTTTCTAAAAGGATGAGTTTGCAACTACTTTACTTTTGGAGAAAATTCAAAACATTTATTATTCAATAGGGCCCAAAATATCAAAAACCAGCGGTTTGAATGAACACACATTTCTTGGTAGAATCGTGCAGGACTGAAATTTTTGATGTTTTTCTACTCCTCTCATGAGCCCAAACAAGTCTCCAAAAGCATGAGTTTGCAACTACTTTACTTTTGGAGAAAATTCAAAACATTCATTATTCAATAGAGCCCAATAGCAAAAACCAGCGTTTTGAATGAAGAATCACATTTCTTGGTAGAATCATGCAGGATTGAAATTTTTGATGGTTTTTTACTCCTCTCAACAGCCCAAACAAGTTTCTAAAAGGATGAGTTTGCAACTACTTTACTTTTGGAGAAAATTCAAAAAATTCATTATTCAATAGGGCCCAAACTATCAAAAACCAGCGGTTTCAATGAACACACATTTCTTGGTAGAATCATGCAGGACTGAAATTTTTGATGTTTTTCTACTCCTCTCATGAGCCCAAACAAGTCTCTAAAAGCATGAGTTTGCAACTACTTCACTTTTGGAGAAAATTCAAAACATTCATTATTCAATAGAGCCCAATAGCAAAAATCAGGTTTTGAATGAAGAATCACATTTCTTGGTAGAATCATGCAGGATTGAAATTTTTGATGGTTTTTTACTCCTCTCAACAGCCCAAACAAGTTTCTAAAAGGATGAGTTTGCAACTACTTTACTTTTGGAGAAAATTCAAAACATTCATTATTCAATAGGGCCCAAACTATCAAAAACCAGCGGTTTCAATGAACACACATTTCTTGGTAGAATCATGGAGGACTGAAATTTTTGATGTTTTTCTACTCCTCTCATGAGCCCAAACAAGTCTCTAAAAGCATGAGTTTGCAACTACTTCACTTTTGGAGAAAATTCAAAACATTCATTATTCAATAGAGCCCAATAGCAAAAATCAGGTTTTGAATGAAGAATCACATTTCTTGGTAGAATCATGCAGGATTGAAATTTTTGATGGTTTTTAACTCCTCTCAACAGCCCAAACAAGTTTCTAAAAGGATGAGTTTGCAACTACTTTACTTTTGGAGAAAATTCAAAACATTCATTATTCAATAGAGCCCAATAGCAAAAACCAGCGTTTTGAATGAAGAATCACATTTTTTGGTAGAATCATGCAGGATTGAAATTTTTGATGGTTTTTTACTCCTCTCAACAGCCCAAACAAGTTTCTAAAAGGATGAGTTTGCAACTACTTTACTTTTGGAGAAAATTCAAAACATTCATTATTCAATAGGGCCCAAACTATCAAAAACCAGCGGTTTGAATGAACACATTTCTTGGTAGAATCATGCAGGACTGAAATTTTTGATGTTTTTCTACTCCTCTCATGAACCCAAACAAGTCTCTAAAAGCATGAGTTTGCAACTACTTTACTTTTGGAGAAAATTCAAAACATTCACTATTCAATAGAGCCCAATAGCAAAAATCAGGTTTTGAATGAAGAATCACATTTCTTGGTAAAATCATGCAGGATTGAAATTTTTGATGGTTTTTTACTCCTCTCAACAGCCCAAACAAGTTTCTAAAAGGATGAGTTTGCAACTACTTTACTTTTGGAGAAAATTCAAAACATTCATTATTCAATAGGGCCCAAACTATCAAAAACCAGCGGTTTCAATGAACACACATTTCTTGGTAGAATCATGCAGGACTGAAATTTTTGATGTTTTTCTACTCCTCTAATGAGCTCAAACAAGTCTCTAAAAGCATGAGTTTGCAACTACTTTACTTTTGGAGAAAATTCAAAACATTCATTATTCAATAGAGCCCAATAGCAAAAACCAGCGTTTTGAATGAAGAATCACATTTCTTGGTAGAATCATGCAGGATTGAAATTTTTCGATGGTTTTTTACTCCTCTCAACAGCCCAAACAAGTTTCTAAAAGGATGAGTTTGCAACTACTTTACTTTTGGAGAAAATTCAAAACATTCATTATTCAATAGGGCCCAAACTATCAAAAACCAGCGGTTTGAATGAACACACATTTCTTGGTAGAATCATGCAGGACTGAAATTTTTGATGTTTTTCTACTCCTCTCATGAGCCCAAACAAGTCTCTAAAAGCATGAGTTTGCAACTACTTTACTTTTGGAGAAAATTCAAAACATTCATTATTCAATAGGGCCCAAACTATCAAAAACCAGCGGTTTGAATGAACACACATTTCTTGGTAGAATCATGCAGGACTGAAATTTTTGATGTTTTTCTACTCCTCTCATGAGCCCAAACAAGTCTCTAAAAGCATGAGTTTGCAACTACTTTACTTTTGGAGAAAATTCAAAACATTCATTATTCAATAGAGCCCAATAGCAAAAACCAGCGTTTTGAATGAAGAATCACATTTCTTGGTAGAATCATGCAGGATTGAAATTTTTGATGGTTTTTTACTCCTCTCAACAGCCCAAACAAGTTTCTAAAAGGATGAGTTTGCAACTACTTTACTTTTGGAGAAAATTCAAAACATTCATTATTCAATAGGGTCCAAACTATCAAAAACCAGCGGTTTCAATAAACACACATTTCTTGGTAGAATCATGCAGGACTGAAATTTTTGATGTTATTCTACTCCTCTCATGAGCCCAAACAAGGCTCTAAAAGCATGAGTTTGCAACTACTTTACTTTTGGAGAAAATTCAAAACATTCATTATTCAATAGAGCCCAATAGCAAAAATCAGGTTTTGAATGAAGAATCACATTTCTTGGTAGAATCATGCAGGATTGAAATTTTTGATGGTTTTTTACTCCTCTCAACAGCCCAAACAAGTTTCTAAAAGGATGAGTTTGCAACTACTTTACTTTTGGAGAAAATTCAAAACATTCATTATTCAATAGGGCCCAAACTATCAAAAACCAGCGGTTTGAATGAACACACATTTCTTGGTAGAATCATGCAGGACTGAAATTTTTGATGTTTTTCTACTCCTCTCATGAGCCCAAACAAGTCTCTAAAAGCATGAGTTTGCAACTACTTCACTTTTGGAGAAAATTCAAAACATTCATTATTCAATAGAGCCCAATAGCAAAAACCAGCGTTTTGAATGAAGAATCACATTTCTTGGTAGAATCATGCAGGATTGAAATTTTTGATGGTTTTTTACTCCTCTCAACAGCCCAAACAAGTTTCTAAAAGGATGAGTTTGCAACTACTTTACTTTTGGAGAAAATTCAAAACATTCATTATTCAATAGGGCCCAAACTATCAAAAACCAGCGGTTTCAATGAACACACATTTCTTGGTAGAATCATGCAGGACTGAAATTTTTGATGTTTTTCTACTTCTCTCATGAGCCCAAACAAGTCTCTAAAAGCATGAGTTTGCAACTACTTTACTTTTGGAGAAAATTCAAAACATTCATTATTCAATAGAGCCCAATAGCAAAAACCAGCGTTTTGAATGAAGAATCACATTTCTTGGTAGAATCATGCAGGATTGAAATTTTTGATGGTTTTTTACTCCTCTCAACAGCCCAAACAAGTTTCTAAAAGGATGAGTTTGCAACTACTTTACTTTTGGAGAAAATTCAAAACATTCATTATTCAATAGAGCCCAATAGCAAAAACCAGCGTTTTGAATGAAGAATCACATTTCTTGGTAGAATCATGCAGGATTGAAATTTTTGATGGTTTTTTACTCCTCTCAACAGCCCAAACAAGTTTCTAAAAGGATGAGTTTGCAACTACTTTACTTTTGGAGAAAATTCAAAACATTCATTATTCAATAGGGCCCAAAATATCAAAAACCAGCGGTTTGAATGAACACACATTTCTTGGTAGAATCGTGCAGGACTAAAATTTTTGATGTTTTTTTACTTCTCTCATGAGCCCAAACAAGTCTCTAAAAGGATGAGTTTGCAACTACTTTACTTTTGGAGAAAATTCAAAACATTCATTATTCAATAGAGCCCAATAGCAAAAACCAGCGTTTTGAATGAAGAATCACATTTCTTGGTAGAATCATGCAGGATTGAAATTTTTGATGGTTTTTTACTGCTCTCAACATCCCAAACAAGTTTCTAAAAGGATGAGTTTGCAACTACTTTACTTTTGGAGAAAATTCAAAACATTCATTATTCAATAGGGCCCAAACTATCAAAAACCAGCGGTTTCAATGAACACACATTTCTTGGTAGAATCATGCAGGACTGAAATTTTTGATGTTTTTCTACTCCTCTCATGAGCCCAAACAAGTCTCTAAAAGCATGAGTTTGCAACTACTTTACTTTTGGAGAAAATTCAAAACATTCATTATTCAATAGAGCCCAATAGCAAAAACCAGCGTTTTGAATGAAGAATCACATTTCTTGGTAGAATCATGCAGGATTGAAATTTTTGATGGTTTTTTACTCCTCTCAACAGCCCAAACAAGTTTCTAAAAGGATGAGTTTGCAACTACTTTACTTTTGGAGAAAATTCAAAACATTCATTATTCAATAGGGCCCAAACTATCAAAAACCAGCGGTTTCAATAAACACACATTTCTTGGTAGAATCATGCAGGACTGAAATTTTTGATGTTATTCTACTCCTCTCATGAGCCCAAACAAGGCTCTAAAAGCATGAGTTTGCAACTACTTTACTTTTGGAGAAAATTCAAAACATTCATTATTCAATAGAGCCCAATAGCAAAAATCAGGTTTTGAATGAAGAATCACATTTCTTGGTAGAATCATGCAGGATTGAAATTTTTGATGGGTTTTTACTCCTCTCAACAGCCCAAACAAGTTTCTAAAAGGATGAGTTTGCAACTACTTTACTTTTGGAGAAAATTCAAAACATTTATTATTCAATAGGGCCCAAAATATCAAAAACCAGCGGTTTGAATGAACACACATTTCTTGGTAGAATCGTGCAGGACTGAAATTTTTGATGTTTTTCTACTCCTCTCATGAGCCCAAACAAGTCTCCAAAAGCATGAGTTTGCAACTACTTTACTTTTGGAGAAAATTCAAAACATTCATTATTCAATAGAGCCCAATAGCAAAAACCAGCGTTTTGAATGAAGAATCACATTTCTTGGTAGAATCATGCAGGATTGAAATTTTTGATGGTTTTTTACTCCTCTCAACAGCCCAAACAAGTTTCTAAAAGGATGAGTTTGCAACTACTTTACTTTTGGAGAAAATTCAAAAAATTCATTATTCAATAGGGCCCAAACTATCAAAAACCAGCGGTTTCAATGAACACACATTTCTTGGTAGAATCATGCAGGACTGAAATTTTTGATGTTTTTCTACTCCTCTCATGAGCCCAAACAAGTCTCTAAAAGCATGAGTTTGCAACTACTTCACTTTTGGAGAAAATTCAAAACATTCATTATTCAATAGAGCCCAATAGCAAAAATCAGGTTTTGAATGAAGAATCACATTTCTTGGTAGAATCATGCAGGATTGAAATTTTTGATGGTTTTTTACTCCTCTCAACAGCCCAAACAAGTTTCTAAAAGGATGAGTTTGCAACTACTTTACTTTTGGAGAAAATTCAAAACATTCATTATTCAATAGGGCCCAAACTATCAAAAACCAGCGGTTTCAATGAACACACATTTCTTGGTAGAATCATGGAGGACTGAAATTTTTGATGTTTTTCTACTCCTCTCATGAGCCCAAACAAGTCTCTAAAAGCATGAGTTTGCAACTACTTCACTTTTGGAGAAAATTCAAAACATTCATTATTCAATAGAGCCCAATAGCAAAAATCAGGTTTTGAATGAAGAATCACATTTCTTGGTAGAATCATGCAGGATTGAAATTTTTGATGGTTTTTAACTCCTCTCAACAGCCCAAACAAGTTTCTAAAAGGATGAGTTTGCAACTACTTTACTTTTGGAGAAAATTCAAAACATTCATTATTCAATAGAGCCCAATAGCAAAAACCAGCGTTTTGAATGAAGAATCACATTTTTTGGTAGAATCATGCAGGATTGAAATTTTTGATGGTTTTTTACTCCTCTCAACAGCCCAAACAAGTTTCTAAAAGGATGAGTTTGCAACTACTTTACTTTTGGAGAAAATTCAAAACATTCATTATTCAATAGGGCCCAAACTATCAAAAACCAGCGGTTTGAATGAACACATTTCTTGGTAGAATCATGCAGGACTGAAATTTTTGATGTTTTTCTACTCCTCTCATGAACCCAAACAAGTCTCTAAAAGCATGAGTTTGCAACTACTTTACTTTTGGAGAAAATTCAAAACATTCACTATTCAATAGAGCCCAATAGCAAAAATCAGGTTTTGAATGAAGAATCACATTTCTTGGTAAAATCATGCAGGATTGAAATTTTTGATGGTTTTTTACTCCTCTCAACAGCCCAAACAAGTTTCTAAAAGGATGAGTTTGCAACTACTTTACTTTTGGAGAAAATTCAAAACATTCATTATTCAATAGGGCCCAAACTATCAAAAACCAGCGGTTTCAATGAACACACATTTCTTGGTAGAATCATGCAGGACTGAAATTTTTGATGTTTTTCTACTCCTCTCATGAGCCCAAACAAGTCTCTAAAAGCATGAGTTTGCAACTACTTTACTTTTGGAGAAAATTCAAAACATTCATTATTCAATAGAGCCCAATAGCAAAAACCAGCGTTTTGAATGAAGAATCACATTTCTTGGTAGAATCATGCAGGATTGAAATTTTTGATGGTTTTTTACTCCTCTCAACAGCCCAAACAAGTTTCTAAAAGGATGAGTTTGCAACTACTTTACTTTTGGAGAAAATTCAAAACATTCATTATTCAATAGGGCCCAAACTATCAAAAACCAGCGGTTTGAATGAACACACATTTCTTGGTAGAATCATGCAGGACTGAAATTTTTGATGTTTTTCTACTCCTCTCATGAGCCCAAACAAGTCTCTAAAAGCATGAGTTTGCAACTACTTTACTTTTGGAGAAAATTCAAAACATTCACTATTCAATAGAGCCCAATAGCAAAAATCAGGTTTTGAATGAAGAATCACATTTCTTGGTAAAATCATGCAGGATTGAAATTTTTGATGGTTTTTTACTCCTCTCAACAGCGCAAACAAGTTTCTAAAAGGATGAGTTTGCAACTACTTTACTTTTGGAGAAAATTCAAAACATTAATTATTCAATAGGGCCCAAACTATCAAAAACAAGCCGTTTGAATGAACACATTTCTTGGTAGAATCATGCAGGACTGAAATTTTTGATGTTTTTCTACTCCTCTCATGAGCCCAAACAAGTCTCTAAAAGCATGAGTTTGCAACTACTTTACTTTTGGAGAAAATTCAAAACATTCACTATTCAATAGAGCCCAATAGCAAAAATCAGGTTTTGAATGAAGAATCACATTTCTTGGTAAAATCATGCAGGATTGAAATTTTTGATTTTTTTTTACTCCTCTCAACAGCCCAAACAAGTTTCTAAAAGGATGAGTTTGCAACTACTTTACTTTTGGAGAAAATTCAAAACATTCATTATTCAATAGGGCCCAAACTATCAAAAACCAGCGGTTTGAATAAACACACATTTCTTGGTAGAATCATGCAGGACTGAAATTTTTGATGTTTTTCTACTCCTATCATGAGCTCAAACAAGTCTCTAAAAGCATGAGTTTGCAACTACTTTACTTTTGGAGAAAATTCAAAACATTCATTATTCAATAGAGCCCAATAGCAAAAACCAGCGTTTTGAATGAAGAATCACATTTCTTGGTAGAATCATGCAGGATTGAAATTTTTGATGGTTTTTTACTCCTTCCAACAGCCCAAACAAGTTTCTAAAAGGATGAGTTTGCAACTACTTTACTTTTGGAGAAAATTCAAAACATTCATTATTCAATAGGGCCCAAACTATCAAAAACCAGCCGTTTCAATGAACACACATGTCTTGGTAGAATCATGCAGGACTGAAATTTTTGATGTTTTTCTTCTCCTCTCATGAGCCCAAACAAGTCTCTAAAAGCATGAGTTTGCAACTACTTTACTTTTGGAGAAAATTCAAAACATTCATTATTCAATAGAGCCAAATAGCAAAAACCAGCGTTTTGAATGAAGAATCACATTTCTTGGTAGAATCATGCAGGATTGAAATTTTTGATGGTTTTTTTACTCCTCTCAACAGCCCAAACAAGTTTCTAAAAGGATGAGTTTGCAACTACTTTACTTTTGGAGAAAATTCAAAACATTCATTATTCAATAGGGCCCAAACTATCAAAAACCAGCGGTTTCAATGAACACACATGTCTTGGTAGAATCATGCAGGACTGAAATTTTTGATGTTTTACTATTCATCTCATGAGCCCAAACAAGTCTCTAAAAGAATGAGTTTGCAACTACTTTACTTTTGGAGAAAATTCAAAACATTCATTATTCAATAGGGCCCAAACTATCAAAAACCAGCGGTTTCAATGAACACACATTTCTTGGTAGAATCATGCAGGACTGAAATTTTTGATGTTTTTCTACTCCTCTCATGAGCCCAAACAAGTCTCTAAAAGCATGAGTTTGCAACTACTTCACTTTTGGAGAAAATTCAAAACATTCATTATTCAATAGAGCCCAATAGCAAAAATCAGGTTTTGAATGAAGAATCACATTTCTTGGTAGAATCATGCAGGATTGAAATTTTTGATGGTTTTTTACTCCTCTCAACAGCCCAAACAAGTTTCTAAAAGGATGAGTTTGCAACTACTTTACTTTTGGAGAAAATTCAAAACATTCATTATTCAATAGGGCCCAAACTATCAAAAACCAGCGGTTTCAATGAACACACATTTCTTGGTAGAATCATGCAGGACTGAAATTTTTGATGTTTTTCTACTCCTCTCATGAGCCCAAACAAGTCTCTAAAAGCATGAGTTTGCAACTACTTCACTTTTGGAGAAAATTCAAAACATTCATTATTCAATAGAGCCCAATAGCAAAAATCAGGTTTTGAATGAAGAATCACATTTCTTGGTAGAATCAAGCAGGATTGAAATTTTTGATGGTTTTTAACTCCTCTCAACAGCCCAAACAAGTTTCTAAAAGGATGAGTTTGCAACTACTTTACTTTTGGAGAAAATTCAAAACATTCATTATTCAATAGAGCCCAATAGCAAAAACCAGCGTTTTGAATGAAGAATCACATTTTTTGGTAGAATCATGCAGGATTGAAATTTTTGATGGTTTTTTACTCCTCTCAACAGCCCAAACAAGTTTCTAAAAGGATGAGTTTGCAACTACTTTACTTTTGGAGAAAATTCAAAACATTCATTATTCAATAGGGCCCAAACTATCAAAAACCAGCGGTTTGAATGAACACATTTCTTGGTAGAATCATGCAGGACTGAAATTTTTGATGTTTTTCTACTCCTCTCATGAACCCAAACAAGTCTCTAAAAGCATGAGTTTGCAACTACTTTACTTTTGGAGAAAATTCAAAACATTCACTATTCAATAGAGCCCAATAGCAAAAATCAGGTTTTGAATGAAGAATCACATTTCTTGGTAAAATCATGCAGGATTGAAATTTTTGATGGTTTTTTACTCCTCTCAACAGCCCAAACAAGTTTCTAAAAGGATGAGTTTGCAACTACTTTACTTTTGGAGAAAATTCAAAACATTCATTATTCAATAGGGCCCAAACTATCAAAAACCAGCGGTTTCAATGAACACACATTTCTTGGTAGAATCATGCAGGACTGAAATTTTTGATGTTTTTCTACTCCTCTCATGAGCCCAAACAAGTCTCTAAAAGCATGAGTTTGCAACTACTTTACTTTTGGAGAAAATTCAAAACATTCATTATTCAATAGAGCCCAATAGCAAAAACCAGCGTTTTGAATGAAGAATCACATTTCTTGGTAGAATCATGCAGGATTGAAATTTTTGATGGTTTTTTACTCCTCTCAACAGCCCAAACAAGTTTCTAAAAGGATGAGTTTGCAACTACTTTACTTTTGGAGAAAATTCAAAACATTCATTATTCAATAGGGCCCAAACTATCAAAAACCAGCGGTTTGAATGAACACACATTTCTTGGTAGAATCATGCAGGACTGAAATTTTTGATGTTTTTCTACTCCTCTCATGAGCCCAAACAAGTCTCTAAAAGCATGAGTTTGCAACTACTTTACTTTTGGAGAAAATTCAAAACATTCACTATTCAATAGAGCCCAATAGCAAAAATCAGGTTTTGAATGAAGAATCACATTTCTTGGTAAAATCATGCAGGATTGAAATTTTTGATGGTTTTTTACTCCTCTCAACAGCGCAAACAAGTTTCTAAAAGGATGAGTTTGCAACTACTTTACTTTTGGAGAAAATTCAAAACATTCATTATTCAATAGGGCCCAAACTATCAAAAACAAGCGGTTTGAATGAACACATTTCTTGGTAGAATCATGCAGGACTGAAATTTTTGATGTTTTTCTACTCCTCTCATGAGCCCAAACAAGTCTCTAAAAGCATGAGTTTGCAACTACTTTACTTTTGGAGAAAATTCAAAACATTCACTATTCAATAGAGCCCAATAGCAAAAATCAGGTTTTGAATGAAGAATCACATTTCTTGGTAAAATCATGCAGGATTGAAATTTTTGATTTTTTTTTACTCCTCTCAACAGCCCAAACAAGTTTCTAAAAGGATGAGTTTGCAACTACTTTACTTTTGGAGAAAATTCAAAACATTCATTATTCAATAGGGCCCAAACTATCAAAAACCAGCGGTTTGAATAAACACACATTTCTTGGTAGAATCATGCAGGACTGAAATTTTTGATGTTTTTCTACTCCTCTCATGAGCTCAAACAAGTCTCTAAAAGCATGAGTTTGCAACTACTTTACTTTTGGAGAAAATTCAAAACATTCATTATTCAATAGAGCCCAATAGCAAAAACCAGCGTTTTGAATGAAGAATCACATTTCTTGGTAGAATCATGCAGGATTGAAATTTTTGATGGTTTTTTACTCCTTCCAACAGCCCAAACAAGTTTCTAAAAGGATGAGTTTGCAACTACTTTACTTTTGGAGAAAATTCAAAACATTCATTATTCAATAGGGCCCAAACTATCAAAAACCAGCCGTTTCAATGAACACACATGTCTTGGTAGAATCATGCAGGACTGAAATTTTTGATGTTTTTCTTCTCCTCTCATGAGCCCAAACAAGTCTCTAAAAGCATGAGTTTGCAACTACTTTACTTTTGGAGAAAATTCAAAACATTCATTATTCAATAGAGCCAAATAGCAAAAACCAGCGTTTTGAATGAAGAATCACATTTCTTGGTAGAATCATGCAGGATTGAAATTTTTGATGGTTTTTTACTCCTCTCAACAGCCCAAACAAGTTTCTAAAAGTATGAGTTTGCAACTACTTTACTTTTGGAGAAAATTCAAAACATTCATTATTCAATAGGGCCCAAACTATCAAAAACCAGCGGTTTCAATGAACACACATGTCTTGGTAGAATCATGCAGGACTGAAATTTTTGATGTTTTACTATTCATCTCATGAGCCCAAACAAGTCTCTAAAAGAATGAGTTTGCAACTACTTTACTTTTGGAGAAAATTCAAAACATTCATTATTCAATAGGGCCCAAACTATCAAAAACCAGCGGTTTCAATGAACACACATTTCTTGGTAGAATCATGCAGGACTGAAATTTTTGATGTTTTTCTACTCCTCTCATGAGCCCAAACAAGTCTCTAAAAGCATGAGTTTGCAACTACTTCACTTTTGGAGAAAATTCAAAACATTCATTATTCAATAGAGCCCAATAGCAAAAATCAGGTTTTGAATGAAGAATCACATTTCTTGGTAGAATCATGCAGGATTGAAATTTTTGATGGTTTTTTACTCCTCTCAACAGCCCAAACAAGTTTCTAAAAGGATGAGTTTGCAACTACTTTACTTTTGGAGAAAATTCAAAACATTCATTATTCAATAGGGCCCAAAATATCAAAAACCAGCGGTTTCAATGAACACACATTTCTTGGTAGAATCATGCAGGACTGAAATTTTTGATGTTTTTCTACTCCTCTCATGAGCCCAAACAAGTCTCTAAAAGCATGAGTTTGCAACTACTTCACTTTTGGAGAAAATTCAAAACATTCATTATTCAATAGAGCCCAATAGCAAAAATCAGGTTTTGAATAAAGAATCACATTTCTTGGTAGAATCATGCAGGATTGAAATTTTTGATGGTTTTTTACTCCTCTCAACAGCCCAAACAAGTTTCTAAAAGGATGAGTTTGCAACTACTTTACTTTTGGAGAAAATTCAAAACATTCATTATTCAATAGGGCCCAAACTATCAAAAACCAGCGGTTTGAATGAACACACATTTCTTGGTAGAATCATGCAGGACTGAAATTTTTGATGTTTTTCTACTCCTCTCATGAGCCCAAACAAGTCTCTAAAAGCATGAGTTTGCAACTACTTTACTTTTGGAGAAAATTCAAAACATTCATTATTCAATAGGGCCCAAACTATCAAAAACCAGCGGTTTGAATGAACACACATTTCTTGGTAGAATCATGCAGGACTGAAATTTTTGATGTTTTTCTACTCCTCTCATGAGCCCAAACAAGTCTCTAAAAGCATGAGTTTGCAACTACTTTACTTTTGGAGAAAATTCAAAACATTCATTATTCAATAGAGCCCAATAGCAAAAACCAGCGTTTTGAATGAAGAATCACATTTCTTGGTAGAATCATGCAGGATTGAAATTTTTGATGGTTTTTTACTCCTCTCAACAGCCCAAACAAGTTTCTAAAAGGATGAGTTTGCAACTACTTTACTTTTGGAGAAAATTCAAAACATTCATTATTCAATAGGGCCCAAACTATCAAAAACCAGCGGTTTCAATAAACACACATTTCTTGGTAGAATCATGCAGGACTGAAATTTTTGATGTTTTTCTACTCCTCTCATGAGCCCAAACAAGTCTCTAAAAGCATGAGTTTGCAACTACTTTACTTTTGGAGAAAATTCAAAACATTCATTATTCAATAGAGCCCAATAGCAAAAACCAGCGTTTTGAATGAAGAATCACATTTCTTGGTAGAATCATGCAGGATTGAAATTTTTGATGTTTTTTTACTCCTCTCATGAGCCCAAACAAGTTTCTAAAAGGATGAGTTTGCAACTACTTTACTTTTGGAGAAAATTCAAAACATTCATTATTCAATAGGGCCCAAACTACCAAAAAACAGCGGTTTGAATGAACACATTTCTTGGTAGAATCATGCAGGACTGAAATTTTTGATGTTTTTCTACTCCTCTCATGAACCCAAACAAGTCTCTAAAAGCATGAGTTTGCAACTACTTTACTTTTGGAGAAAATTCAAAACATTCACTATTCAATAGAGCCCAATAGCAAAAATCAGGTTTTGAATGAAGAATCACATTTCTTGGTAAAATCATGCAGGATTGAAATTTTTGATGGTTTTTTACTCCTCTCAACAGCCCAAACAAGTTTCTAAAAGGATGAGTTTGCAACTACTTTACTTTTGGAGAAAATTCAAAACATTCATTATTCAATAGGGCCCAAACTATCAAAAACCAGCGGTTTCAATGAACACACATTTCTTGGTAGAATCATGCAGGACTGAAATTTTTGATGTTTTTCTACTCCTCTCATGAGCCCAAACAAGTCTCTAAAAGCATGAGTTTGCAAATACTTTACTTTTGGAGAAAATTCAAAACATTCATTATTCAATAGAGCCCAATAGCAAAAACCAGCGTTTTGAATGAAGAATCACATTTCTTGGTAGAATCATGCAGGATTGAAATTTTTGATGTTTTTCTACTCCTCTCATGAGCCCAAACAAGTCTCTAAAAGCATGAGTTTGCAACTACTTTACTTTTGGAGAAAATTCAAAACATTCATTATTCAATAGAGCCCAATAGCAAAAACCAGCGTTTTGAATGAAGAATCACATTTCTTGGTAGAATCATGCAGGATTGAAATTTTTGATGGTTTTTTACTCCTCTCAACAGCCCAAACAAGTTTCTAAAAGGATGAGTTTGCAACTACTTTACTTTTGGAGAAAATTCAAAACATTCATTATTCAATAGGGCCCAAACTATCAAAAACCAGCGGTTTCAATGAACACACATGTCTTAGTAGAATCATGCAGGACTGAAATTTTTGATGTTTTACTACTCATCTCATGAGCCCAAACAAGTCTCTAAAAGCATGAGTTTGCAACTACTTTACTTTTGGAAAAAATTCAAAAAATTCATTATTCAATAGGGCCCAAACTATCAAAAACCAGCGGTTTCAATGAACACACATTTCTTGGTAGAATCATGCAGGACTGAAATTTTTGATGTTTTTCTACTCCTCTCATGAGCCCAAACAAGTCTCTAAAAGCATGAGTTTGCAACTACTTCACTTTTGGAGAAAATTCAAAACATTCATTATTCAATAGAGCCCAATAGCAAAAATCAGGTTTTGAATGAAGAATCACATTTCTTGGTAAAATCATGCAGGATTGAAATTTTTGATGGTTTTTTACTCCTCTCAACAGCCCAAACAAGTTTCTAAAAGGATGAGTTTGCAACTACTTTACTTTTGGAGAAAATTCAAAACATTCATTATTCAATAGGGCCCAAACTATCAAAAACCAGCGGTTTCAATGAACACACATTTCTTGGTAGAATCATGCAGGACTGAAATTTTTGATGTTTTTCTACTCCTCTCATGAGCCCAAACAAGTCTCTAAAAGCATGAGTTTGCAAATACTTTACTTTTGGAGAAAATTCAAAACATTCATTATTCAATAGAGCCCAATAGCAAAAACCAGCGTTTTGAATGAAGAATCACATTTCTTGGTAGAATCATGCAGGATTGAAATTTTTGATGTTTTTCTACTCCTCTCATGAGCCCAAACAAGTCTCTAAAAGCATGAGTTTGCAACTACTTTACTTTTGGAGAAAATTCAAAACATTCATTATTCAATAGAGCCCAATAGCAAAAACCAGCGTTTTGAATGAAGAATCACATTTCTTGGTAGAATCATGCAGGATTGAAATTTTTGATGGTTTTTTACTCCTCTCAACAGCCCAAACAAGTTTCTAAAAGGATGAGTTTGCAACTACTTTACTTTTGGAGAAAATTCAAAACATTCATTATTCAATAGGGCCCAAACTATCAAAAACCAGCGGTTTCAATGAACACACATGTCTTGGTAGAATCATGCAGGACTGAAATTTTTGATGTTTTACTATTCATCTCATGAGCCCAAACAAGTCTCTAAAAGAATGAGTTTGCAACTACTTTACTTTTGGAGAAAATTCAAAACATTCATTATTCAATAGGGCCCAAACTATCAAAAACCAGCGGTTTCAATGAACACACATTTCTTGGTAGAATCATGCAGGACTGAAATTTTTGATGTTTTTCTACTCCTCTCATGAGCCCAAACAAGTCTCTAAAAGCATGAGTTTGCAACTACTTCACTTTTGGAGAAAATTCAAAACATTCATTATTCAATAGAGCCCAATAGCAAAAATCAGGTTTTGAATGAAGAATCACATTTCTTGGTAGAATCATGCAGGATTGAAATTTTTGATGGTTTTTTACTCCTCTCAACAGCCCAAACAAGTTTCTAAAAGGATGAGTTTGCAACTACTTTACTTTTGGAGAAAATTCAAAACATTCATTATTCAATAGGGCCCAAACTATCAAAAACCAGCGGTTTCAATGAACACACATTTCTTGGTAGAATCATGCAGGACTGAAATTTTTGATGTTTTTCTACTCCTCTCATGAGCCCAAACAAGTCTCTAAAAGCATGAGTTTGCAACTACTTCACTTTTGGAGAAAATTCAAAACATTCATTATTCAATAGAGCCCAATAGCAAAAATCAGGTTTTGAATGAAGAATCACATTTCTTGGTAGAATCAAGCAGGATTGAAATTTTTGATGGTTTTTAACTCCTCTCAACAGCCCAAACAAGTTTCTAAAAGGATGAGTTTGCAACTACTTTACTTTTGGAGAAAATTCAAAACATTCATTATTCAATAGAGCCCAATAGCAAAAACCAGCGTTTTGAATGAAGAATCACATTTTTTGGTAGAATCATGCAGGATTGAAATTTTTGATGGTTTTTTACTCCTCTCAACAGCCCAAACAAGTTTCTAAAAGGATGAGTTTGCAACTACTTTACTTTTGGAGAAAATTCAAAACATTCATTATTCAATAGGGCCCAAACTATCAAAAACCAGCGGTTTGAATGAACACATTTCTTGGTAGAATCATGCAGGACTGAAATTTTTGATGTTTTTCTACTCCTCTCATGAACCCAAACAAGTCTCTAAAAGCATGAGTTTGCAACTACTTTACTTTTGGAGAAAATTCAAAACATTCACTATTCAATAGAGCCCAATAGCAAAAATCAGGTTTTGAATGAAGAATCACATTTCTTGGTAAAATCATGCAGGATTGAAATTTTTGATGGTTTTTTACTCCTCTCAACAGCCCAAACAAGTTTCTAAAAGGATGAGTTTGCAACTACTTTACTTTTGGAGAAAATTCAAAACATTCATTATTCAATAGGGCCCAAACTATCAAAAACCAGCGGTTTCAATGAACACACATTTCTTGGTAGAATCATGCAGGACTGAAATTTTTGATGTTTTTCTACTCCTCTCATGAGCCCAAACAAGTCTCTAAAAGCATGAGTTTGCAACTACTTTACTTTTGGAGAAAATTCAAAACATTCATTATTCAATAGAGCCCAATAGCAAAAACCAGCGTTTTGAATGAAGAATCACATTTCTTGGTAGAATCATGCAGGATTGAAATTTTTGATGGTTTTTTACTCCTCTCAACAGCCCAAACAAGTTTCTAAAAGGATGAGTTTGCAACTACTTTACTTTTGGAGAAAATTCAAAACATTCATTATTCAATAGGGCCCAAACTATCAAAAACCAGCGGTTTGAATGAACACACATTTCTTGGTAGAATCATGCAGGACTGAAATTTTTGATGTTTTTCTACTCCTCTCATGAGCCCAAACAAGTCTCTAAAAGCATGAGTTTGCAACTACTTTACTTTTGGAGAAAATTCAAAACATTCACTATTCAATAGAGCCCAATAGCAAAAATCAGGTTTTGAATGAAGAATCACATTTCTTGGTAAAATCATGCAGGATTGAAATTTTTGATGGTTTTTTACTCCTCTCAACAGCGCAAACAAGTTTCTAAAAGGATGAGTTTGCAACTACTTTACTTTTGGAGAAAATTCAAAACATTCATTATTCAATAGGGCCCAAACTATCAAAAACAAGCGGTTTGAATGAACACATTTCTTGGTAGAATCATGCAGGACTGAAATTTTTGATGTTTTTCTACTCCTCTCATGAGCCCAAACAAGTCTCTAAAAGCATGAGTTTGCAACTACTTTACTTTTGGAGAAAATTCAAAACATTCATTATTCAATAGGGCCCAAACTATCAAAAACCAGCGGTTTCAATGAACACACATGTCTTGGTAGAATCATGCAGGACTGAAATTTTTGATGTTTTACTATTCATCTCATGAGCCCAAACAAGTCTCTAAAAGAATGAGTTTGCAACTACTTTACTTTTGGAGAAAATTCAAAACATTCATTATTCAATAGGGCCCAAACTATCAAAAACCAGCGGTTTCAATGAACACACATTTCTTGGTAGAATCATGCAGGACTGAAATTTTTGATGTTTTTCTACTCCTCTCATGAGCCCAAACAAGTCTCTAAAAGCATGAGTTTGCAACTACTTCACTTTTGGAGAAAATTCAAAACATTCATTATTCAATAGAGCCCAATAGCAAAAATCAGGTTTTGAATGAAGAATCACATTTCTTGGTAGAATCATGCAGGATTGAAATTTTTGATGGTTTTTTACTCCTCTCAACAGCCCAAACAAGTTTCTAAAAGGATGAGTTTGCAACTACTTTACTTTTGGAGAAAATTCAAAACATTCATTATTCAATAGGGCCCAAAATATCAAAAACCAGCGGTTTCAATGAACACACATTTCTTGGTAGAATCATGCAGGACTGAAATTTTTGATGTTTTTCTACTCCTCTCATGAGCCCAAACAAGTCTCTAAAAGCATGAGTTTGCAACTACTTCACTTTTGGAGAAAATTCAAAACATTCATTATTCAATAGAGCCCAATAGCAAAAATCAGGTTTTGAATAAAGAATCACATTTCTTGGTAGAATCATGCAGGATTGAAATTTTTGATGGTTTTTTACTCCTCTCAACAGCCCAAACAAGTTTCTAAAAGGATGAGTTTGCAACTACTTTACTTTTGGAGAAAATTCAAAACATTCATTATTCAATAGGGCCCAAACTATCAAAAACCAGCGGTTTGAATGAACACACATTTCTTGGTAGAATCATGCAGGACTGAAATTTTTGATGTTTTTCTACTCCTCTCATGAGCCCAAACAAGTCTCTAAAAGCATGAGTTTGCAACTACTTTACTTTTGGAGAAAATTCAAAACATTCATTATTCAATAGGGCCCAAACTATCAAAAACCAGCGGTTTGAATGAACACACATTTCTTGGTAGAATCATGCAGGACTGAAATTTTTGATGTTTTTCTACTCCTCTCATGAGCCCAAACAAGTCTCTAAAAGCATGAGTTTGCAACTACTTTACTTTTGGAGAAAATTCAAAACATTCATTATTCAATAGAGCCCAATAGCAAAAACCAGCGTTTTGAATGAAGAATCACATTTCTTGGTAGAATCATGCAGGATTGAAATTTTTGATGGTTTTTTACTCCTCTCAACAGCCCAAACAAGTTTCTAAAAGGATGAGTTTGCAACTACTTTACTTTTGGAGAAAATTCAAAACATTCATTATTCAATAGGGCCCAAACTATCAAAAACCAGCGGTTTCAATAAACACACATTTCTTGGTAGAATCATGCAGGACTGAAATTTTTGATGTTTTTCTACTCCTCTCATGAGCCCAAACAAGTCTCTAAAAGCATGAGTTTGCAACTACTTTACTTTTGGAGAAAATTCAAAACATTCATTATTCAATAGAGCCCAATAGCAAAAACCAGCGTTTTGAATGAAGAATCACATTTCTTGGTAGAATCATGCAGGATTGAAATTTTTGATGTTTTTTTACTCCTCTCATGAGCCCAAACAAGTTTCTAAAAGGATGAGTTTGCAACTACTTTACTTTTGGAGAAAATTCAAAACATTCATTATTCAATAGGGCCCAAACTACCAAAAACCAGCGGTTTGAATGAACACATTTCTTGGTAGAATCATGCAGGACTGAAATTTTTGATGTTTTTCTACTCCTCTCATGAACCCAAACAAGTCTCTAAAAGCATGAGTTTGCAACTACTTTACTTTTGGAGAAAATTCAAAACATTCACTATTCAATAGAGCCCAATAGCAAAAATCAGGTTTTGAATGAAGAATCACATTTCTTGGTAAAATCATGCAGGATTGAAATTTTTGATGGTTTTTTACTCCTCTCAACAGCCCAAACAAGTTTCTAAAAGGATGAGTTTGCAACTACTTTACTTTTGGAGAAAATTCAAAACATTCATTATTCAATAGGGCCCAAACTATCAAAAACCAGCGGTTTCAATGAACACACATTTCTTGGTAGAATCATGCAGGACTGAAATTTTTGATGTTTTTCTACTCCTCTCATGAGCCCAAACAAGTCTCTAAAAGCATGAGTTTGCAAATACTTTACTTTTGGAGAAAATTCAAAACATTCATTATTCAATAGAGCCCAATAGCAAAAACCAGCGTTTTGAATGAAGAATCACATTTCTTGGTAGAATCATGCAGGATTGAAATTTTTGATGTTTTTCTACTCCTCTCATGAGCCCAAACAAGTCTCTAAAAGCATGAGTTTGCAACTACTTTACTTTTGGAGAAAATTCAAAACATTCATTATTCAATAGAGCCCAATAGCAAAAACCAGCGTTTTGAATGAAGAATCACATTTCTTGGTAGAATCATGCAGGATTGAAATTTTTGATGGTTTTTTACTCCTCTCAACAGCCCAAACAAGTTTCTAAAAGGATGAGTTTGCAACTACTTTACTTTTGGAGAAAATTCAAAACATTCATTATTCAATAGGGCCCAAACTATCAAAAACCAGCGGTTTCAATGAACACACATGTCTTAGTAGAATCATGCAGGACTGAAATTTTTGATGTTTTACTACTCATCTCATGAGCCCAAACAAGTCTCTAAAAGCATGAGTTTGCAACTACTTTACTTTTGGAAAAAATTCAAAAAATTCATTATTCAATAGGGCCCAAACTATCAAAAACCAGCGGTTTCAATGAACACACATTTCTTGGTAGAATCATGCAGGACTGAAATTTTTGATGTTTTTCTACTCCTCTCATGAGCCCAAACAAGTCTCTAAAAGCATGAGTTTGCAACTACTTCACTTTTGGAGAAAATTCAAAACATTCATTATTCAATAGAGCCCAATAGCAAAAATCAGGTTTTGAATGAAGAATCACATTTCTTGGTAAAATCATGCAGGATTGAAATTTTTGATGGTTTTTTACTCCTCTCATGAGCCCAAACAAGTTTCTAAAAGGATGAGTTTGCAACTACTTTACTTTTGGAGAAAATTCAAAACATTCATTATTCAATAGGGCCCAAACTACCAAAAACCAGCGGTTTGAATGAACACATTTCTTGGTAGAATCATGCAGGACTGAAATTTTTGATGTTTTTCTACTCCTCTCATGAACCCAAACAAGTCTCTAAAAGCATGAGTTTGCAACTACTTTACTTTTGGAGAAAATTCAAAACATTCACTATTCAATAGAGCCCAATAGCAAAAATCAGGTTTTGAATGAAGAATCACATTTCTTGGTAAAATCATGCAGGATTGAAATTTTTGATGGTTTTTTACTCCTCTCAACAGCCCAAACAAGTTTCTAAAAGGATGAGTTTGCAACTACTTTACTTTTGGAGAAAATTCAAAACATTCATTATTCAATAGGGCCCAAACTATCAAAAACCAGCGGTTTCAATGAACACACATTTCTTGGTAGAATCATGCAGGACTGAAATTTTTGATGTTTTTCTACTCCTCTCATGAGCCCAAACAAGTCTCTAAAAGCATGAGTTTGCAAATACTTTACTTTTGGAGAAAATTCAAAACATTCATTATTCAATAGAGCCCAATAGCAAAAACCAGCGTTTTGAATGAAGAATCACATTTCTTGGTAGAATCATGCAGGATTGAAATTTTTGATGTTTTTCTACTCCTCTCATGAGCCCAAACAAGTCTCTAAAAGCATGAGTTTGCAACTACTTTACTTTTGGAGAAAATTCAAAACATTCATTATTCAATAGAGCCCAATAGCAAAAACCAGCGTTTTGAATGAAGAATCACATTTCTTGGTAGAATCATGCAGGATTGAAATTTTTGATGGTTTTTTACTCCTCTCAACAGCCCAAACAAGTTTCTAAAAGGATGAGTTTGCAACTACTTTACTTTTGGAGAAAATTCAAAACATTCATTATTCAATAGGGCCCAAACTATCAAAAACCAGCGGTTTCAATGAACACACATGTCTTGGTAGAATCATGCAGGACTGAAATTTTTGATGTTTTACTACTCATCTCATGAGCCCAAACAAGTCTCTAAAAGCATGAGTTTGCAACTACTTTACTTTTGGAGAAAATTCAAAAAATTCATTATTCAATAGGGCCCAAACTATCAAAAACCAGCGGTTTCAATGAACACACATTTCTTGGTAGAATCATGCAGGACTGAAATTTTTGATGTTTTTCTACTCCTCTCATGAGCCCAAACAAGTCTCTAAAAGCATGAGTTTGCAACTACTTCACTTTTGGAGAAAATTCAAAACATTCATTATTCAATAGAGCCCAAAAGCAAAAATCAGGTTTTGAATGAAGAATCACATTTCTTGGTAGAATCATGCAGGATTGAAATTTTTGATGGTTTTTTACTCCTCTCAACAGCCCAAACAAGTTTCTAAAAGGATGAGTTTGCAACTACTTTACTTTTGGAGAAAATTCAAAACATTCATTATTCAATAGGGCCCAAACTATCAAAAACCAGCGGTTTCAATGAACACACATTTCTTGGTAGAATCATGGAGGACTGAAATTTTTGATGTTTTTCTACTCCTCTCATGAGCCCAAACAAGTCTCTAAAAGCATGAGTTTGCAACTACTTCACTTTTGGAGAAAATTCAAAACATTCATTATTCAATAGAGCCCAATAGCAAAAATCAGGTTTTGAATGAAGAATCACATTTCTTGGTAGAATCATGCAGGATTGAAATTTTTGATGGTTTTTAACTCCTCTCAACAGCCCAAACAAGTTTCTAAAAGGATGAGTTTGCAACTACTTTACTTTTGGAGAAAATTCAAAACATTCATTATTCAATAGAGCCCAATAGCAAAAACCAGCGTTTTGAATGAAGAATCACATTTTTTGGTAGAATCATGCAGGATTGAAATTTTTGATGGTTTTTTACTCCTCTCAACAGCCCAAACAAGTTTCTAAAAGGATGAGTTTGCAACTACTTTACTTTTGGAGAAAATTCAAAACATTCATTATTCAATAGGGCCCAAACTATCAAAAACCAGCGGTTTGAATGAACACATTTCTTGGTAGAATCATGCAGGACTGAAATTTTTGATGTTTTTCTACTCCTCTCATGAACCCAAACAAGTCTCTAAAAGCATGAGTTTGCAACTACTTTACTTTTGGAGAAAATTCAAAACATTCACTATTCAATAGAGCCCAATAGCAAAAATCAGGTTTTGAATGAAGAATCACATTTCTTGGTAAAATCATGCAGGATTGAAATTTTTGATGGTTTTTTACTCCTCTCAACAGCCCAAACAAGTTTCTAAAAGGATGAGTTTGCAACTACTTTACTTTTGGAGAAAATTCAAAACATTCATTATTCAATAGGGCCCAAACTATCAAAAACCAGCGGTTTCAATGAACACACATTTCTTGGTAGAATCATGCAGGACTGAAATTTTTGATGTTTTTCTACTCCTCTCATGAGCCCAAACAAGTCTCTAAAAGCATGAGTTTGCAACTACTTTACTTTTGGAGAAAATTCAAAACATTCATTATTCAATAGAGCCCAATAGCAAAAACCAGCGTTTTGAATGAAGAATCACATTTCTTGGTAGAATCATGCAGGATTGAAATTTTTGATGGTTTTTTACTCCTCTCAACAGCCCAAACAAGTTTCTAAAAGGATGAGTTTGCAACTACTTTACTTTTGGAGAAAATTCAAAACATTCATTATTCAATAGGGCCCAAACTATCAAAAACCAGCGGTTTCAATGAACACACATTTCTTGGTAGAATCATGCAGGACTGAAATTTTTGATGTTTTTCTACTCCTCTCATGAGCCCAAACAAGTCTCTAAAAGCATGAGTTTGCAACTACTTCACTTTTGGAGAAAATTCAAAACATTCATTATTCAATAGAGCCCAATAGCAAAAATCAGGTTTTGAATAAAGAATCACATTTCTTGGTAGAATCATGCAGGATTGAAATTTTTGATGGTTTTTTACTCCTCTCAACAGCCCAAACAAGTTTCTAAAAGGATGAGTTTGCAACTACTTTACTTTTGGAGAAAATTCAAAACATTCATTATTCAATAGGGCCCAAACTATCAAAAACCAGCGGTTTGAATGAACACACATTTCTTGGTAGAATCATGCAGGACTGAAATTTTTGATGTTTTTCTACTCCTCTCATGAGCCCAAACAAGTCTCTAAAAGCATGAGTTTGCAACTACTTTACTTTTGGAGAAAATTCAAAACATTCATTATTCAATAGAGCCCAATAGCAAAAACCAGCGTTTTGAATGAAGAATCACATTTCTTGGTAGAATCATGCAGGATTGAAATTTTTGATGGTTTTTTACTCCTCTCAACAGCCCAAACAAGTTTCTAAAAGGATGAGTTTGCAACTACTTTACTTTTGGAGAAAATTCAAAACATTCATTATTCAATAGGGCCCAAACTATCAAAAACCAGCGGTTTCAATAAACACACATTTCTTGGTAGAATCATGCAGGACTGAAATTTTTGATGTTTTTCTACTCCTCTCATGAGCCCAAACAAGTCTCTAAAAGCATGAGTTTGCAACTACTTTACTTTTGGAGAAAATTCAAAACATTCATTATTCAATAGAGCCCAATAGCAAAAACCAGCGTTTTGAATGAAGAATCACATTTCTTGGTAGAATCATGCAGGATTGAAATTTTTGATGTTTTTTTACTCCTCTCATGAGCCCAAACAAGTTTCTAAAAGGATGAGTTTGCAACTACTTTACTTTTGGAGAAAATTCAAAACTTTCATTATTCAATAGGGCCCAAACTACCAAAAACCAGCGGTTTGAATGAACACATTTCTTGGTAGAATCATGCAGGACTGAAATTTTTGATGTTTTTCTACTCCTCTCATGAACCCAAACAAGTCTCTAAAAGCATGAGTTTGCAACTACTTTACTTTTGGAGAAAATTCAAAACATTCACTATTCAATAGAGCCCAATAGCAAAAATCAGGTTTTGAATGAAGAATCACATTTCTTGGTAAAATCATGCAGGATTGAAATTTTTGATGGTTTTTTACTCCTCTCAACAGCCCAAACAAGTTTCTAAAAGGATGAGTTTGCAACTACTTTACTTTTGGAGAAAATTCAAAACATTCATTATTCAATAGGGCCCAAACTATCAAAAACCAGCGGTTTCAATGAACACACATTTCTTGGTAGAATCATGCAGGACTGAAATTTTTGATGTTTTTCTACTCCTCTCATGAGCCCAAACAAGTCTCTAAAAGCATGAGTTTGCAAATACTTTACTTTTGGAGAAAATTCAAAACATTCATTATTCAATAGAGCCCAATAGCAAAAACCAGCGTTTTGAATGAAGAATCACATTTCTTGGTAGAATCATGCAGGATTGAAATTTTTGATGTTTTTCTACTCCTCTCATGAGCCCAAACAAGTCTCTAAAAGCATGAGTTTGCAACTACTTTACTTTTGGAGAAAATTCAAAACATTCATTATTCAATAGAGCCCAATAGCAAAAACCAGCGTTTTGAATGAAGAATCACATTTCTTGGTAGAATCATGCAGGATTGAAATTTTTGATGGTTTTTTACTCCTCTCAACAGCCCAAACAAGTTTCTAAAAGGATGAGTTTGCAACTACTTTACTTTTGGAGAAAATTCAAAACATTCATTATTCAATAGGGCCCAAACTATCAAAAACCAGCGGTTTCAATGAACACACATGTCTTAGTAGAATCATGCAGGACTGAAATTTTTGATGTTTTACTACTCATCTCATGAGCCCAAACAAGTCTCTAAAAGCATGAGTTTGCAACTACTTTACTTTTGGAAAAAATTCAAAAAATTCATTATTCAATAGGGCCCAAACTATCAAAAACCAGCGGTTTCAATGAACACACATTTCTTGGTAGAATCATGCAGGACTGAAATTTTTGATGTTTTTCTACTCCTCTCATGAGCCCAAACAAGTCTCTAAAAGCATGAGTTTGCAACTACTTCACTTTTGGAGAAAATTCAAAACATTCATTATTCAATAGAGCCCAATAGCAAAAATCAGGTTTTGAATGAAGAATCACATTTCTTGGTTAAAATCATGCAGGATTGAAATTTTTGATGGTTTTTTACTCCTCTCATGAGCCCAAACAAGTTTCTAAAAGGATGAGTTTGCAACTACTTTACTTTTGGAGAAAATTCAAAACATTCATTATTCAATAGGGCCCAAACTACCAAAAACCAGCGGTTTGAATGAACACATTTCTTGGTAGAATCATGTAGGACTGAAATTTTTGATGTTTTTCTACTCCTCTCATGAACCCAAACAAGTCTCTAAAAGCATGAGTTTGCAACTACTTTACTTTTGGAGAAAATTCAAAACATTCACTATTCAATAGAGCCCAATAGCAAAAATCAGGTTTTGAATGAAGAATCACATTTCTTGGTAAAATCATGCAGGATTGAAATTTTTGATGGTTTTTTACTCCTCTCAACAGCCCAAACAAGTTTCTAAAAGGATGAGTTTGCAACTACTTTACTTTTGGAGAAAATTCAAAACATTCATTATTCAATAGGGCCCAAACTATCAAAAACCAGCGGTTTCAATGAACACACATTTCTTGGTAGAATCATGCAGGACTGAAATTTTTGATGTTTTTCTACTCCTCTCATGAGCCCAAACAAGTCTCTAAAAGCATGAGTTTGCAAATACTTTACTTTTGGAGAAAATTCAAAACATTCATTATTCAATAGAGCCCAATAGCAAAAACCAGCGTTTTGAATGAAGAATCACATTTCTTGGTAGAATCATGCAGGATTGAAATTTTTGATGTTTTTCTACTCCTCTCATGAGCCCAAACAAGTCTCTAAAAGCATGAGTTTGCAACTACTTTACTTTTGGAGAAAATTCAAAACATTCATTATTCAATAGAGCCCAATAGCAAAAACCAGCGTTTTGAATGAAGAATCACATTTCTTGGTAGAATCATGCAGGATTGAAATTTTTGATGGTTTTTTACTCCTCTCAACAGCCCAAACAAGTTTCTAAAAGGATGAGTTTGCAACTACTTTACTTTTGGAGAAAATTCAAAACATTCATTATTCAATAGGGCCCAAACTATCAAAAACCAGCGGTTTCAATGAACACACATGTCTTGGTAGAATCATGCAGGACTGAAATTTTTGATGTTTTACTACTCATCTCATGAGCCCAAACAAGTCTCTAAAAGCATGAGTTTGCAACTACTTTACTTTTGGAGAAAATTCAAAAAATTCATTATTCAATAGGGCCCAAACTATCAAAAACCAGCGGTTTCAATGAACACACATTTCTTGGTAGAATCATGCAGGACTGAAATTTTTGATGTTTTTCTACTCCTCTCATGAGCCCAAACAAGTCTCTAAAAGCATGAGTTTGCAACTACTTCACTTTTGGAGAAAATTCAAAACATTCATTATTCAATAGAGCCCAAAAGCAAAAATCAGGTTTTGAATGAAGAATCACATTTCTTGGTAGAATCATGCAGGATTGAAATTTTTGATGGTTTTTTACTCCTCTCAACAGCCCAAACAAGTTTCTAAAAGGATGAGTTTGCAACTACTTTACTTTTGGAGAAAATTCAAAACATTCATTATTCAATAGGGCCCAAACTATCAAAAACCAGCGGTTTCAATGAACACACATTTCTTGGTAGAATCATGGGGGACTGAAATTTTTGATGTTTTTCTACTCCTCTCATGAGCCCAAACAAGTCTCTAAAAGCATGAGTTTGCAACTACTTCACTTTTGGAGAAAATTCAAAACATTCATTATTCAATAGAGCCCAATAGCAAAAATCAGGTTTTGAATGAAGAATCACATTTCTTGGTAGAATCATGCAGGATTGAAATTTTTGATGGTTTTTAACTCCTCTCAACAGCCCAAACAAGTTTCTAAAAGGATGAGTTTGCAACTACTTTACTTTTGGAGAAAATTCAAAACATTCATTATTCAATAGAGCCCAATAGCAAAAACCAGCGTTTTGAATGAAGAATCACATTTTTTGGTAGAATCATGCAGGATTGAAATTTTTGATGGTTTTTTACTCCTCTCAACAGCCCAAACAAGTTTCTAAAAGGATGAGTTTGCAACTACTTTACTTTTGGAGAAAATTCAAAACATTCATTATTCAATAGGGCCCAAACTATCAAAAACCAGCGGTTTGAATGAACACATTTCTTGGTAGAATCATGCAGGACTGAAATTTTTGATGTTTTTCTACTCCTCTCATGAACCCAAACAAGTCTCTAAAAGCATGAGTTTGCAACTACTTTACTTTTGGAGAAAATTCAAAACATTCACTATTCAATAGAGCCCAATAGCAAAAATCAGGTTTTGAATGAAGAATCACATTTCTTGGTAAAATCATGCAGGATTGAAATTTTTGATGGTTTTTTACTCCTCTCAACAGCCCAAACAAGTTTCTAAAAGGATGAGTTTGCAACTACTTTACTTTTGGAGAAAATTCAAAACATTCATTATTCAATAGGGCCCAAACTATCAAAAACCAGCGGTTTCAATGAACACACATTTATTGGTAGAATCATGCAGGACTGAAATTTTTGATGTTTTTCTACTCCTCTCATGAGCCCAAACAAGTCTCTAAAAGCATGAGTTTGCAACTACTTTACTTTTGGAGAAAATTCAAAACATTCATTATTCAATAGAGCCCAATAGCAAAAACCAGCGTTTTGAATGAAGAATCACATTTCTTGGTAGAATCATGCAGGATTGAAATTTTTGATGGTTTTTTACTCCTCTCAACAGCCCAAACAAGTTTCTAAAAGGATGAGTTTGCAACTACTTTACTTTTGGAGAAAATTCAAAACATTCATTATTCAATAGGGCCCAAACTATCAAAAACCAGCGGTTTGAATGAACACACATTTCTTGGTAGAATCATGCAGGACTGAAATTTTTGATGTTTTTCTACTCCTCTCATGAGCCCAAACAAGTCTCTAAAAGCATGAGTTTGCAACTACTTTACTTTTGGAGAAAATTCAAAACATTCACTATTCAATAGAGCCCAATAGCAAAAATCAGGTTTTGAATGAAGAATCACATTTCTTGGTAAAATCATGCAGGATTGAAATTTTTGATGGTTTTTTACTCCTCTCAACAGCCCAAACAAGTTTCTAAAAGGATGAGTTTGCAACTACTTTACTTTTGGAGAAAATTCAAAACATTCATTATTCAATAGGGCCCAAACTATCAAAAACCAGCGGTTTCAATGAACACACATTTCTTGGTAGAATCATGCAGGACTGAAATTTTTGATGTTTTTCTACTCCTCTCATGAGCCCAAACAAGTCTCTAAAAGCATGAGTTTGCAACTACTTTACTTTTGGAGAAAATTCAAAACATTCATTATTCAATAGAGCCCAATAGCAAAAACCAGCGTTTTGAATGAAGAATCACATTTCTTGGTAGAATCATGCAGGATTGAAATTTTTGATGGTTTTTTACTCCTCTCAACAGCCCAAACAAGTTTCTAAAAGGATGAGTTTGCAACTACTTTACTTTTGGAGAAAATTCAAAACATTCATTATTCAATAGGGCCCAAACTATCAAAAACCAGCGGTTTCAATGAACACACATTTCTTGGTAGAATCATGCAGGACTGAAATTTTTGATGATTTTCTACTCCTCTCATGAGCCCAAACAAGTCTCTAAAAGCATGAGTTTGCAACTACTTTACTTTTGGAGAAAATTCAAAACATTCACTATTCAATAGAGCCCAATAGCAAAAATCAGGTTTTGAATGAAGAATCACATTTCTTGGTAAAATCATGCAGGATTGAAATTTTTGATGGTTTTTTACTCCTCTCAACAGCCCAAACAAGTTTCTAAAAGGATGAGTTTGCAACTACTTTACTTTTGGAGAAAATTCAAAACATTCCTTATTCAATAGGGCCCAAACTATCAAAAACCAGCGGTTTCAATGAACACACATTTCTTGGTAGAATCATGCAGGAATGACATTTTTGATGTTTTTCTACTCCTCTCATGAGCCCAAACAAGTCTCTAAAAGCATGAGTTTGCAACTACTTTACTTTTGGAGAAAATTCAAAACATTCATTATTCAATAGAGCCCAATAGCAAAAACCAGCGTTTTGAATGAAGAATCACATTTCTTGGTAGAATCATGCAGGATTGAAATTTTTGATGGTTTTTTACTCCTCTCAACAGCCCAAACAAGTTTCTAAAAGGATGAGTTTGCAACTACTTTACTTTTGGAGAAAATTCAAAACATTCATTATTCAATAGGGCCCAAACTATAAAAAACCAGCGGTTTCAATGAACACACATTTCTAGGTAGAATCATGCAGGACTGAAATTTTTGATGTTTTTCTACTCCTCTCATGAGCCCAAACAAGTCTCTAAAAGCATGAGTTTGCAACTACTTTACCTTTGGAGAAAATTCAAAACATTCACTATTCAATAGAGCCCAATAGCAAAAATCAGGTTTTGAATGAAGAATCACATTTCTTGGTAAAATCATGCAGGATTGAAATTTTTGATGGCTTTTTACTCCTCTCAACAGCCCAAACAAGTTTCTAAAAGGATGATATTGCAACTACTTTACTTTTGGAGAAAATTCAAAACATTCCTTATTCAATAGGGCCCAAACTATCAAAAACCAGCAGTTTCAATGAACACACATTTCTTGGTAGAATCATGCAGGACTGAAATTTTTGATGTTTTTCTGCTCCTCTCATGAGCCCAAACAAGTCTCTAAAAGCATGAGTTTGCAACTACTTTACTTTTGGAGAAAATTCAAAACATTCATTATTCAATAGAGCCCAATAGCAAAAACCAGCGTTTTGAATGAAGAATCACATTTCTTGGTAGAATCATGCAGGATTGAAATTTTTGATGGTTTTTTACTCCTCTCAACAGCCCAAACAAGTTTCTAAAAGGATGAGTTTGCAACTACTTTACTTTTGGAGAAAATTCAAAACATTCATTATTCAATAGGGCCCAAACTATCAAAAACCAGCGGTTTCAATGAACACACATGTCTTGGTAGAATCATGCAGGACTGAAATTTTTGATGTTTTACTACTCATCTCATGAGCCCAAACAAGTCTCTAAAAGCATGAGTTTGCAACTACTTTACTTTTGGAGAAAATTCAAAACATTCATTATTCAATAGGGCCCAAACTATCAAAAACCAGCGGTTTCAATGAACACACATTTCTTGGTAGAATCATGCAGGACTGAAATTTTTGATGTTTTTCTACTCCTCTCATGAGCCCAAACAAGTCTCTAAAAGCATGAGTTTGCAACTACTTCACTTTTGGAGAAAATTCAAAACATTCATTATTCAATAGAGCCCAATAGCAAAAATCAGGTTTTGAATGAAGAATCACATTTCTTGGTAGAATCATGCAGGATTGAAATTTTTGATGGTTTTTAACTCCTCTCAACAGCCCAAACAAGTTTCTAAAAGGATGAGTTTGCAACTACTTTACTTTTGGAGAAAATTCAAAACATTCATTATTCAATAGAGCCCAATAGCAAAAACCAGCGTTTTGAATGAAGAATCACATTTCTTGGTAGAATCATGCAGGATTGAAATTTTTGATGGTTTTTTACTCCTCTCAACAGCCCAAACAAGTTTCTAAAAGGATGAGTTTGCAACTACTTTACTTTTGGAGAAAATTCAAAACATTCATTATTCAATAGGGCCCAAACTATCAAAAACCAGCGGTTTGAATGAACACATTTCTTGGTAGAATCATGCAGGACTGAAATTTTTGATGTTTTTCTACTCCTCTCATGAACCCAAACAAGTCTCTAAAAGCATGAGTTTGCAACTACTTTACTTTTGGAGAAAATTCAAAACATTCACTATTCAATAGAGCCCAATAGCAAAAATCAGGTTTTGAATGAAGAATCACATTTCTTGGTAAAATCATGCAGGATTGAAATTTTTGATGTTTTTTTACTCCTCTCAACAGCCCAAACAAGTTTCTAAAAGGATGAGTTTGCAACTACTTTACTTTTGGAGAAAATTCAAAACATTCATTATTCAATAGGGCCCAAACTATCAAAAACCAGCGGTTTCAATGAACACACATTTCTTGGTAGAATCATGCAGGACTGAAATTTTTGATGTTTTTCTACTCCTCTCATGAGCCCAAACAAGTCTCTAAAAGCATGAGTTTGCAACTACTTTACTTTTGGAGAAAATTCAAAACATTCATTATTCAATAGAGCCCAATAGCAAAAACTAGCGTTTTGAATGAAGAATCACATTTCTTGGTAGAATCATGCAGGATTGAAATTTTTGATGGTTTTTTACTCCTCTCAACAGCCCAAACAAGTTTCTAAAAGGATGAGTTTGCAACTACTTTACTTTTGGAGAAAATTCAAAACATTCATTATTCAATAGGGCCCAAACTATCAAAAACCAGCGGTTTCAATAAACACACATTTCTTGGTAGAATCATGGAGGACTGAAATTTTTGATGTTTTTCTACTCCTCTCATGAGCCCAAACAAGTCTCTAAAAGCATGAGTTTGCAACTACTTCACTTTTGGAGAAAATTCAAAACATTCATTATTCAATAGAGCCCAATAGCAAAAATCAGGTTTTGAATGAAGAATCACATTTCTTGGTAGAATCATGCAGGATTGAAATTTTTGATGGTTTTTTACTCCTCTCAACAGCCCAAACAAGTTTCTAAAAGGATGAGTTTGCAACTACTTTACTTTTGGAGAAAATTCAAAACATTCATTATTCAATAGGGCCCAAACTATCAAAAACCAGCGGTTTGAATGAACACACATTTCTTGGTAGAATCATGCAGGACTGAAATTTTTGATGTTTTTCTACTCCTCTCATGAGCCCAAACAAGTCTCTAAAAGCATGAGTTTGCAATTACTTTACTTTTGGAGAAAATTCAAAACATTCATTATTCAATAGAGCCCAATAGCAAAAACCAGGTTTTGAATGAAGAATCACATTTCTTGGTAGAATCATGCAGGATTGAAATTTTTGATGGTTTTTTACTCCTCTCAACAGCCCAAACAAGTTTCTAAAAGGATGAGTTTGCAACTACTTTACTTTTGGAGAAAATTCAAAACATTCATTATTCAATAGGGCCCAAACTATCAAAAACCAGCGGTTTCAATGAACACACATTTCTTGGTAGAATCATGGGGGACTGAAATTTTTGATGTTTTTCTACTCCTCTCATGAGCCCAAACAAGTCTCTAAAAGCATGAGTTTGCAACTACTTCACTTTTGGAGAAAATTCAAAACATTCATTATTCAATAGAGCCCAATAGCAAAAATCAGGTTTTGAATGAAGAATCACATTTCTTGGTAGAATCATGCAGGATTGAAATTTTTGATGGTTTTTAACTCCTCTCAACAGCCCAAACAAGTTTCTAAAAGGATGAGTTTGCAACTACTTTACTTTTGGAGAAAATTCAAAACATTCATTATTCAATAGAGCCCAATAGCAAAAACCAGCGTTTTGAATGAAGAATCACATTTTTTGGTAGAATCATGCAGGATTGAAATTTTTGATGGTTTTTTACTCCTCTCAACAGCCCAAACAAGTTTCTAAAAGGATGAGTTTGCAACTACTTTACTTTTGGAGAAAATTCAAAACATTCATTATTCAATAGGGCCCAAACTATCAAAAACCAGCGGTTTGAATGAACACATTTCTTGGTAGAATCATGCAGGACTGAAATTTTTGATGTTTTTCTACTCCTCTCATGAACCCAAACAAGTCTCTAAAAGCATGAGTTTGCAACTACTTTACTTTTGGAGAAAATTCAAAACATTCACTATTCAATAGAGCCCAATAGCAAAAATCAGGTTTTGAATGAAGAATCACATTTCTTGGTAAAATCATGCAGGATTGAAATTTTTGATGGTTTTTTACTCCTCTCAACAGCCCAAACAAGTTTCTAAAAGGATGAGTTTGCAACTACTTTACTTTTGGAGAAAATTCAAAACATTCATTATTCAATAGGGCCCAAACTATCAAAAACCAGCGGTTTCAATGAACACACATTTATTGGTAGAATCATGCAGGACTGAAATTTTTGATGTTTTTCTACTCCTCTCATGAGCCCAAACAAGTCTCTAAAAGCATGAGTTTGCAACTACTTTACTTTTGGAGAAAATTCAAAACATTCATTATTCAATAGAGCCCAATAGCAAAAACCAGCGTTTTGAATGAAGAATCACATTTCTTGGTAGAATCATGCAGGATTGAAATTTTTGATGGTTTTTTACTCCTCTCAACAGCCCAAACAAGTTTCTAAAAGGATGAGTTTGCAACTACTTTACTTTTGGAGAAAATTCAAAACATTCATTATTCAATAGGGCCCAAACTATCAAAAACCAGCGGTTTGAATGAACACACATTTCTTGGTAGAATCATGCAGGACTGAAATTTTTGATGTTTTTCTACTCCTCTCATGAGCCCAAACAAGTCTCTAAAAGCATGAGTTTGCAACTACTTTACTTTTGGAGAAAATTCAAAACATTCACTATTCAATAGAGCCCAATAGCAAAAATCAGGTTTTGAATGAAGAATCACATTTCTTGGTAAAATCATGCAGGATTGAAATTTTTGATGGTTTTTTACTCCTCTCAACAGCCCAAACAAGTTTCTAAAAGGATGAGTTTGCAACTACTTTACTTTTGGAGAAAATTCAAAACATTCATTATTCAATAGGGCCCAAACTATCAAAAACCAGCGGTTTCAATGAACACACATTTCTTGGTAGAATCATGCAGGACTGAAATTTTTGATGTTTTTCTACTCCTCTCATGAGCCCAAACAAGTCTCTAAAAGCATGAGTTTGCAACTACTTTACTTTTGGAGAAAATTCAAAACATTCATTATTCAATAGAGCCCAATAGCAAAAACCAGCGTTTTGAATGAAGAATCACATTTCTTGGTAGAATCATGCAGGATTGAAATTTTTGATGGTTTTTTACTCCTCTCAACAGCCCAAACAAGTTTCTAAAAGGATGAGTTTGCAACTACTTTACTTTTGGAGAAAATTCAAAACATTCATTATTCAATAGGGCCCAAACTATCAAAAACCAGCGGTTTCAATGAACACACATTTCTTGGTAGAATCATGCAGGACTGAAATTTTTGATGATTTTCTACTCCTCTCATGAGCCCAAACAAGTCTCTAAAAGCATGAGTTTGCAACTACTTTACTTTTGGAGAAAATTCAAAACATTCACTATTCAATAGAGCCCAATAGCAAAAATCAGGTTTTGAATGAAGAATCACATTTCTTGGTAAAATCATGCAGGATTGAAATTTTTGATGGTTTTTTACTCCTCTCAACAGCCCAAACAAGTTTCTAAAAGGATGAGTTTGCAACTACTTTACTTTTGGAGAAAATTCAAAACATTCCTTATTCAATAGGGCCCAAACTATCAAAAACCAGCGGTTTCAATGAACACACATTTCTTGGTAGAATCATGCAGGAATGACATTTTTGATGTTTTTCTACTCCTCTCATGAGCCCAAACAAGTCTCTAAAAGCATGAGTTTGCAACTACTTTACTTTTGGAGAAAATTCAAAACATTCATTATTCAATAGAGCCCAATAGCAAAAACCAGCGTTTTGAATGAAGAATCACATTTCTTGGTAGAATCATGCAGGATTGAAATTTTTGATGGTTTTTTACTCCTCTCAACAGCCCAAACAAGTTTCTAAAAGGATGAGTTTGCAACTACTTTACTTTTGGAGAAAATTCAAAACATTCATTATTCAATAGGGCCCAAACTATAAAAAACCAGCGGTTTCAATGAACACACATTTCTAGGTAGAATCATGCAGGACTGAAATTTTTGATGTTTTTCTACTCCTCTCATGAGCCCAAACAAGTCTCTAAAAGCATGAGTTTGCAACTACTTTACCTTTGGAGAAAATTCAAAACATTCACTATTCAATAGAGCCCAATAGCAAAAATCAGGTTTTGAATGAAGAATCACATTTCTTGGTAAAATCATGCAGGATTGAAATTTTTGATGGCTTTTTACTCCTCTCAACAGCCCAAACAAGTTTCTAAAAGGATGATATTGCAACTACTTTACTTTTGGAGAAAATTCAAAACATTCCTTATTCAATAGGGCCCAAACTATCAAAAACCAGCAGTTTCAATGAACACACATTTCTTGGTAGAATCATGCAGGACTGAAATTTTTGATGTTTTTCTGCTCCTCTCATGAGCCCAAACAAGTCTCTAAAAGCATGAGTTTGCAACTACTTTACTTTTGGAGAAAATTCAAAACATTCATTATTCAATAGAGCCCAATAGCAAAAACCAGCGTTTTGAATGAAGAATCACATTTCTTGGTAGAATCATGCAGGATTGAAATTTTTGATGGTTTTTTACTCCTCTCAACAGCCCAAACAAGTTTCTAAAAGGATGAGTTTGCAACTACTTTACTTTTGGAGAAAATTCAAAACATTCATTATTCAATAGGGCCCAAACTATCAAAAACCAGCGGTTTCAATGAACACACATGTCTTGGTAGAATCATGCAGGACTGAAATTTTTGATGTTTTACTACTCATCTCATGAGCCCAAACAAGTCTCTAAAAGCATGAGTTTGCAACTACTTTACTTTTGGAGAAAATTCAAAACATTCATTATTCAATAGGGCCCAAACTATCAAAAACCAGCGGTTTCAATGAACACACATTTCTTGGTAGAATCATGCAGGACTGAAATTTTTGATGTTTTTCTACTCCTCTCATGAGCCCAAACAAGTCTCTAAAAGCATGAGTTTGCAACTACTTCACTTTTGGAGAAAATTCAAAACATTCATTATTCAATAGAGCCCAATAGCAAAAATCAGGTTTTGAATGAAGAATCACATTTCTTGGTAGAATCATGCAGGATTGAAATTTTTGATGGTTTTTAACTCCTCTCAACAGCCCAAACAAGTTTCTAAAAGGATGAGTTTGCAACTACTTTACTTTTGGAGAAAATTCAAAACATTCATTATTCAATAGAGCCCAATAGCAAAAACCAGCGTTTTGAATGAAGAATCACATTTCTTGGTAGAATCATGCAGGATTTAAATTTTTGATGGTTTTTTACTCCTCTCAACAGCCCAAACAAGTTTCTAAAAGGATGAGTTTGCAACTACTTTACTTTTGGAGAAAATTCAAAACATTCATTATTCAATAGGGCCCAAACTATCAAAAACCAGCGGTTTGAATGAACACATTTCTTGGTAGAATCATGCAGGACTGAAATTTTTGATGTTTTTCTACTCCTCTCATGAACCCAAACAAGTCTCTAAAAGCATGAGTTTGCAACTACTTTACTTTTGGAGAAAATTCAAAACATTCACTATTCAATAGAGCCCAATAGCAAAAATCAGGTTTTGAATGAAGAATCACATTTCTTGGTAAAATCATGCAGGATTGAAATTTTTGATGTTTTTTTACTCCTCTCAACAGCCCAAACAAGTTTCTAAAAGGATGAGTTTGCAACTACTTTACTTTTGGAGAAAATTCAAAACATTCATTATTCAATAGGGCCCAAACTATCAAAAACCAGCGGTTTCAATGAACACACATTTCTTGGTAGAATCATGCAGGACTGAAATTTTTGATGTTTTTCTACTCCTCTCATGAGCCCAAACAAGTCTCTAAAAGCATGAGTTTGCAACTACTTTACTTTTGGAGAAAATTCAAAACATTCATTATTCAATAGAGCCCAATAGCAAAAACTAGCGTTTTGAATGAAGAATCACATTTCTTGGTAGAATCATGCAGGATTGAAATTTTTGATGGTTTTTTACTCCTCTCAACAGCCCAAACAAGTTTCTAAAAGGATGAGTTTGCAACTACTTTACTTTTGGAGAAAATTCAAAACATTCATTATTCAATAGGGCCCAAACTATCAAAAACCAGCGGTTTCAATAAACACACATTTCTTGGTAGAATCATGGAGGACTGAAATTTTTGATGTTTTTCTACTCCTCTCATGAGCCCAAACAAGTCTCTAAAAGCATGAGTTTGCAACTACTTCACTTTTGGAGAAAATTCAAAACATTCATTATTCAATAGAGCCCAATAGCAAAAATCAGGTTTTGAATGAAGAATCACATTTCTTGGTAGAATCATGCAGGATTGAAATTTTTGATGGTTTTTTACTCCTCTCAACAGCCCAAACAAGTTTCTAAAAGGATGAGTTTGCAACTACTTTACTTTTGGAGAAAATTCAAAACATTCATTATTCAATAGGGCCCAAACTATCAAAAACCAGCGGTTTGAATGAACACACATTTCTTGGTAGAATCATGCAGGACTGAAATTTTTGATGTTTTTCTACTCCTCTCATGAGCCCAAACAAGTCTCTAAAAGCATGAGTTTGCAATTACTTTACTTTTGGAGAAAATTCAAAACATTCATTATTCAATAGAGCCCAATAGCAAAAACCAGGTTTTGAATGAAGAATCACATTTCTTGGTAGAATCATGCAGGATTGAAATTTTTGATGGTTTTTTACTCCTCTCAACAGCCCAAACAAGTTTCTAAAAGGATGAGTTTGCAACTACTTTACTTTTGGAGAAAATTCAAAACATTCATTATTCAATAGGGCCCAAACTATCAAAAACCAGCGGTTTCAATGAACACACATTTCTTGGTAGAATCATGCAGGACTGAAATTTTTGATGTTTTTCTACTCCTCTCATGAGCCCAAACAAGTCTCTAAAAGCATGAGTTTGCAACTACTTTACTTTTGGAGAAAATTCAAAACATTCATTATTCAATAGAGCCCAATAGCAAAAACCAGCGTTTTGAATGAAGAATCACATTTCTTGGTAGAATCATGCAGGATTGAAATTTTTGATGGTTTTTTACTCCTCTCAACAGCCCAAACAAGTTTCTAAAAGGATGAGTTTGCAACTACTTTACTTTTGGAGAAAATTCAAAACATTCATTATTCAATAGGGCCCAAACTATCAAAAACCAGCGGTTTCAATGAACACACATTTCTTGGTAGAATCATGCAGGACTGAAATTTTTGATGTTTTTCTACTCCTCTCATGAGCCCAAACAAGTCTCTAAAAGCATGAGTTTGCAACTACTTTACTTTTGGAGAAAAATCAAAACATTCACTATTCAATAGAGCCCAATAGCAAAAATCAGGTTTTGAATGAAGAATCACATTTCTTGGTAAAATCATGCAGGATTGAAATTTTTGATGGTTTTTTACTCCTCTCAACAGCCCAAACAAGTTTCTAAAAGGATGATATTGCAACTACTTTACTTTTGGAGAAAATTCAAAACATTCCTTATTCAATAGGGCCCAAACTATCAAAAACCAGCGGTTTCAATGAACACACATTTCTTGGTAGAATCATGCAGGACTGAAATTTTTGATGTTTTTCTACTCCTCTCATGAGCCCAAACAAGTCTCTAAAAGCATGAGTTTGCAACTACTTTACTTTTGGAGAAAATTCAAAACATTCATTATTCAATAGAGCCCAATAGCAAAAATCAGGTTTTGAATGAAGAATCACATTTCTTGGTAGAATCATGCAGGATTGAAATTTTTGATGGTTTTTTACTCCTCTCAACAGCCCAAACAAGTTTCTAAAAAGATGAGTTTGCAACTACTTTACTTTTGGAGAAAATTCAAAACATTCATTATTCAATAGGGCCCAAACTATCAAAAACCAGCGGTTTCAATGAACACACATTTCTTGGTAGAATCATGCAGGACTGAAATTTTTGATGTTTTTCTACTCCTCTCATGAGCCCAAACAAGTCTCTAAAAGCATGAGTTTGCAACTACTTTACTTTTGGAGAAAATTCAAAACATTCATTATTCAATAGAGCCCAATAGCAAAAACCAGCGTTTTGAATGAAGAATCACATTTCTTGGTAGAATCATGCAGGATTGAAATTTTTGATGGTTTTTTACTCCTCTCAACAGCCCAAACAAGTTTCTAAAAGGATGAGTTTGCAACTACTTTACTTTTGGAGAAAATTCAAAACATTCATTATTCAATAGGGCCCAAACTATCAAAAACCAGCGGTTTGAATGAACACACATTTCTTGGTAGAATCATGCAGGACTGAAATTTTTGATGTTTTTCTACTCCTCTCATGAGCCCAAACAAGTCTCTAAAAGCATGAGTTTGCAACTACTTTACTTTTGGAGAAAATTCAAAACATTCACTATTCAATTGAGCCCAATAGCAAAAATCAGGTTTTGAATGAAGAATCACATTTCTTGGTAAAATCATGCAGGATTGAAATTTTTGATGGTTTTTTACTCCTCTCAACAGCCCAAACAAGTTTCTAAAAGGATGAGTTTGCAACTACTTTACTTTTGGAGAAAATTCAAAACATTCCTTATTCAATAGGGCCCAAACTATCAAAAACCAGCGGTTTCAATGAACACACATTTCTTGGTAGAATCATGCAGGAATGACATTTTTGATGTTTTTCTACTCCTCTCATGAGCCCAAACAAGTCTCTAAAAGCATGAGTTTGCAACTACTTTACTTTTGGAGAAAATTCAAAACATTCATTATTCAATAGAGCCCAATAGCAAAAACCAGCGTTTTGAATGAAGAATCACATTTCTTGGTAGAATCATGCAGGATTGAAATTTTTGATGGTTTTTTACTCCTCTCAACAGCCCAAACAAGTTTCTAAAAGGATGAGTTTGCAACTACTTTACTTTTGGAGAAAATTCAAAACATTCATTATTCAATAGGGCCCAAACTATAAAAAACCAGCGGTTTCAATGAACACACATTTCTAGGTAGAATCATGCAGGACTGAAATTTTTGATGTTTTTCTACTCCTCTCATGAGCCCAAACAAGTCTCTAAAAGCATGAGTTTGCAACTACTTTACTTTTGGAGAAAATTCAAAACATTCACTATTCAATAGAGCCCAATAGCAAAAATCAGGTTTTGAATGAAGAATCACATTTCTTGGTAAAATCATGCAGGATTGAAATTTTTGATGGTTTTTTACTCCTCTCAACAGCCCAAACAAGTTTCTAAAAGGATGATATTGCAACTACTTTACTTTTGGAGAAAATTCAAAACATTCCTTATTCAATAGGGCCCAAACTATCAAAAACCAGCGGTTTCAATGAACACACATTTCTTGGTAGAATCATGCAGGACTGAAATTTTTGATGTTTTTCTGCTCCTCTCATGAGCCCAAACAAGTCTCTAAAAGCATGAGTTTGCAACTACTTTACTTTTGGAGAAAATTCAAAACATTCATTATTCAATAGAGCCCAATAGCAAAAACCAGCGTTTTGAATGAAGAATCACATTTCTTGGTAGAATCATGCAGGATTGAAATTTTTGATGGTTTTTTACTCCTCTCAACAGCCCAAACAAGTTTCTAAAAGGATGAGTTTGCAACTACTTTACTTTTGGAGAAAATTCAAAACATTCATTATTCAATAGGGCCCAAACTATCAAAAACCAGCGGTTTCAATGAACACACATGTCTTGGTAGAATCATGCAGGACTGAAATTTTTGATGTTTTACTACTCATCTCATGAGCCCAAACAAGTCTCTAAAAGCATGAGTTTGCAACTACTTTACTTTTGGAGAAAATTCAAAACATTCATTATTCAATAGGGCCCAAACTATCAAAAACCAGCGGTTTCAATGAACACGCATTTCTTGGTAGAATTATGCAGGACTGAAATTTTTGATGTTTTTCTACTCCTCTCATGAGCCCAAACAAGTCTCTAAAAGCATGAGTTTGCAACTACTTCACTTTTGGAGAAAATTCAAAACATTCATTATTCAATAGAGCCCAATAGCAAAAATCAGGTTTTGAATGAAGAATCACATTTCTTGGTAGAATCATGCATGATTGAAATTTTTGATGGTTTTTTACTCCTCTCAACAGCCCAAACAAGTTTCTAAAAGGATGAGTTTGCAACTACTTTACTTTTGGAGAAAATTCAAAACATTCATTATTCAATAGGGCCCAAACTATCAAAAACCAGCGGTTTCAATGAACACACATTTCTTGGTTGAATCATGGAGGACTGAAATTTTTGATGTTTTTCTACTCCTCTCATGAGCCCAAACAAGTCTCTAAAAGCATGAGTTTGCAACTACTTCACTTTTGGAGAAAATTCAAAACATTCATTATTCAATAGAGCCCAATAGCAAAAATCAGGTTTTGAATGAAGAATCACATTTCTTGGTAGAATCATGCAGGATTGAAATTTTTGATGGTTTTTTACTCCTCTCAACAGCCCAAACAAGTTTCTAAAAGGATGAGTTTGCAACTACTTTACTTTTGGAGAAAATTCAAAACATTCATTATTCAATAGGGCCCAAACTATCAAAAACCAGCGGTTTCAATGAACACACATTTCTTGGTAGAATCATGCAGGACTGAAATTTTTGATGTTTTTCTACTCCTCTCATGAGCCCAAACAAGTCTCTAAAAGCATGAGTTTGCAACTACTTTACTTTTGGAGAAAATTCAAAACATTCATTATTCAATAGAGCCCAATAGCAAAAACCAGCGTTTTGAATGAAGAATCACATTTCTTGGTAGAATCATGCAGGATTGAAATTTTTGATGGTTTTTTACTCCTCTCAACAGCCCAAACAAGTTTCTAAAAGGATGAGTTTGCAACTACTTTACTTTTGGAGAAAATTCAAAACATTCATTATTCAATAGGGCCCAAACTATCAAAAACCAGCGGTTTCAATAAACACACATTTCTTGGTAGAATCATGGAGGACTGAAATTTTTGATGTTTTTCTACTCCTCTCATGAGCCCAAACAAGTCTCTAAAAGCATGAGTTTGCAATTACTTTACTTTTGGAGAAAATTCAAAACATTCATTATTCAATAGAGCCCAATAGCAAAAACCAGGTTTTGAATGAAGAATCACATTTCTTGGTAGAATCATGCAGGATTGAAATTTTTGATGGTTTTTTACTCCTCTCAACAGCCCAAACAAGTTTCTAAAAGGATGAGTTTGCAACTACTTTACTTTTGGAGAAAATTCAAAACATTCATTATTCAAAAGGGCCCAAACTATCAAAAACCAGCGGTTTGAATGAACACACATTTCTTGGTAGAATCATGCAGGACTGAAATTTTTGATGTTTTTCTACTCCTCTCATGAGCCCAAACAAGTCTCTAAAAGCATGAGTTTGCAACTACTTTACTTTTGGAGAAAATTCAAAACATTCACTATTCAATAGAGCCCAATAGCAAAAATCAGGTTTTGAATGAAGAATCACATTTCTTGGTAAAATCATGCAGGATTGAAATTTTTGATGGTTTTTTACTCCTCTCAACAGCCCAAACAAGTTTCTAAAAGGATGAGTTTGCAACTACTTTACTTTTGGAGAAAATTCAAAACATTCATTATTCAATAGGGCCCAAACTATCAAAAACCAGCGGTTTCAATGAACACACATTTCTTGGTAGAATCATGCAGGACTGAAATTTTTGATGTTTTTCTACTCCTCTCATGAGCCCAAACAAGTCTCTAAAAGCATGAGTTTGCAACTACTTTACTTTTGGAGAAAATTCAAAACATTCATTATTCAATAGAGCCCAATAGCAAAAACCAGCGTTTTGAATGAAGAATCACATTTCTTGGTAGAATCATGCAGGATTGAAATTTTTGATGGTTTTTTACTCCTCTCAACAGCCCAAACAAGTTTCTAAAAGGATGAGTTTGCAACTACTTTACTTTTGGAGAAAATTCAAAACATTCATTATTCAATAGGGCCCAAACTATCAAAAACCAGCGGTTTCAATGAACACACATTTCTTGGTAGAATCATGCAGGACTGAAATTTTTGATGTTTTTCTACTCCTGTCATGAGCCCAAACAAGTCTCTAAAAGCATGAGTTTGCAACTACTTTACTTTTGGAGAAAAATCAAAACATTCACTATTCAATAGAGCCCAATAGCAAAAATCAGGTTTTGAATGAAGAATCACATTTCTTGGTAAAATCATGCAGGATTGAAATTTTTGATGGTTTTTTACTCCTCTCAACAGCCCAAACAAGTTTCTAAAAGGATGATATTGCAACTACTTTACTTTTGGAGAAAATTCAAAACATTCCTTATTCAATAGGGCCCAAACTATCAAAAACCACCGGTTTCAATGAACACACATTTCTTGGTAGAATCATGCAGGACTGAAATTTTTGATGTTTTTCTACTCCTCTCATGAGCCCAAACAAGTCTCTAAAAGCATGAGTTTGCAACTACTTTACTTTTGGAGAAAATTCAAAACATTCATTATTCAATAGAGCCCAATAGCAAAAATCAGGTTTTGAATGAAGAATCACATTTCTTGGTAGAATCATGCAGGATTGAAATTTTTGATGGTTTTTTACTCCTCTCAACAGCCCAAACAAGTTTCTAAAAGGATGAGTTTGCAACTACTTTACTTTTGGAGAAAATTCAAAACATTCATTATTCAATAGGGCCCAAACTATCAAAAACCAGCGGTTTCAATGAACACACATTTCTTGGTAGAATCATGCAGGACTGAAATTTTTGATGTTTTTCTACTCCTCTCATGAGCCCAAACAAGTCTCTAAAAGCATGAGTTTGCAACTACTTTACTTTTGGAGAAAATTCAAAACATTCATTATTCAATAGAGCCCAATAGCAAAAACCAGCGTTTTGAATGAAGAATCACATTTCTTGGTAGAATCATGCAGGATTGAAATTTTTGATGGTTTTTTACTCCTCTCAACAGCCCAAACAAGTTTCTAAAAGGATGAGTTTGCAACTACTTTACTTTTGGAGAAAATTCAAAACATTCATTATTCAATAGGGCCCAAACTATCAAAAACCAGCGGTTTCAATGAACACACATTTCTTGGTAGAATCATGCAGGACAGAAATTTTTGATGTTTTTCTACTCCTCTCATGAGCCGAAACAAGTCTCTAAAAGCATGAGTTTGCAACTACTTTACTTTTGGAGAATATTCAAAACATTCATTATTCAAAGGGCCCAAACTATCAAAAACCAGCGGTTTGAATGAACACACATTTCTTGGTAGAATCATGCAGGACTGACATTTTTGATGTTTTTCTACTCCTCTCATGAGCCCAAACAAGTCTCTAAAAGCATGAGTTTGCAACTACTTTACTTTTGGAGAAAATTCAAAACATTCATTATTCAATAGAGCCCAATAGCAAAAACCAGCGTTTTGAATGAAGAATCACATTTCTTGGTAGAATCATGCAGGATTGAAATTTTTGATGGTTTTTTACTCCTCTCAACAGCCCAAACAAGTTTCTAAAAGGATGAGTTTGCAATTACTTTACTTTTGGAGAAAATTCAAAACATTCATTATTCAATAGGGCCCAAACTATCAAAAACCAGCGGTTTGAATGAACACATTTCTTGGTAGAATCATGCAGGACTGAAATTTTTGATGTTTTTCTACTCCTCTCATGAGCCCAAACAAGTCTCTAAAAGCATGAGTTTGCAACTACTTTACTTTTGGAGAAAATTCAAAACATTCACTATTCAATAGAGCCCAATAGCAAAAATCAGGTTTTGAATGAAGAATCACATTTCTTGGTAGAATCATGCAGGATTGAAATTTTTGATGGTTTTTTACTCCTCTCAACAGCCCAAACAAGTTTCTAAAAGGATGAGTTTGCAACTACTTTACTTTTGGAGAAAATTCAAAACATTCATTATTCAATAGAGCCCAATAGCAAAAACCAGCGTTTTGAATGAAGAATCACATTTCTTGGTAGAATCATGCAGGATTGAAATTTTTGATGGTTTTTTACTCCTCTCAACAGCCCAAACAAGTTTCTAAAAGGATGAGTTTGCAACTACTTTACTTTTGGAGAAAATTCAAAACATTCATTATTCAATAGGGCCCAAAATATCAAAAACCAGCGGTTTGAATGAACACACATTTCTTGGTAGAATCGTGCAGGACTGAAATTTTTGATGTTTTTCTACTCCTCTCATGAGCCCAAACAAGTCTCCAAAAGCATGAGTTTGCAACTACTTTACTTTTGGAGAAAATTCAAAACATTCATTATTCAATAGAGCCCAATAGCAAAAATCAGGTTTTGAATGAAGAATCACATTTCTTGGTAGAATCATGCAGGATTGAAATTTTTGATGGTTTTTTACTCCACTCAACAGCCCAAACAAGTTTCTAAAAGGATGAGTTTGCAACTACTTTACTTTTGGATAAAATTCAAAACATTCATTATGCAATAGGGCCCAAACTATCAAAAACCAGCGGTTTCAATGAACACACATTTCTTGGTAGAATCATGCAGGACTGAAATTTTTGATGTTTTTCTACTCCTCTCATGAGCCCAAACAAGTCTCTAAAAGCATGAGTTTGCAACTACTTTACTTTTGGAGAAAATTCAAAACATTCATTATTCAATAGAGCCCAATAGCAAAAACCAGCGTTTTGAATGAAGAATCACATTTCTTGGTAGAATCATGCAGGATTGAAATTTTTGATGGTTTTTTACTCCTCTCAACAGCCCAAACAAGTTTCTAAAAGGATGAGTTTGCAACTACTTTACTTTTGGAGAAAATTCAAAACATTCATTATTCAATAGGGCCCAAACTATCAAAAACCAGCGGTTTCAATGAACACACATGTTTTGGTAGAATCATGCAGGACTGAAATTTTTGATGTTTTACTACTCATCTCATGAGCCCAAACAAGTCTCTAAAAGCATGAGTTTGCAACTACTTTACTTTTGGAGAAAATTCAAAACATTCATTATTCAATAGGGCCCAAACTATCAAAAACCAGCGGTTTCAATGAACACACATTTCTTGGTAGAATCATGCAGGACTGAAATTTTTGATGTTTTTCTACTCCTCTCATGAGCCCAAACAAGTCTCTAAAAGCATGAGTTTGCAATTACTTCACTTTTGGAGAAAATTCAAAACATTCATTATTCAATAGAGCCCAATAGCAAAAATCAGGTTTTGAATGAAGAATCACATTTCTTGGTAGAATCATGCAGGATTGAAATTTTTGATGGTTTTTTACTCCTCTCAACAGCCCAAACAAGTTTCTAAAAGGATGAGTTTGCAACTACTTTACTTTTGGAGAAAATTCAAAACATTCATTATTCAAAAGGGCCCAAACTATCAAAAACCAGAGGTTTGAATGAACACACATTTCTTGGTAGAATCATGCAGGACTGAAATTTTTGATGTTTTTCTACTCCTCTCATGAGCCCAAACAAGTCTCTAAAAGCATGAGTTTGCAACTACTTTACTTTTGGAGAAAATTCAAAACATTCACTATTCAATAGAGCCCAATAGCAAAAATCAGGTTTTGAATGAAGAATCACATTTCTTGGTAAAATCATGCAGGATTGAAATTTTTGATGGTTTTTTACTCCTCTCAACAGCCCAAACAAGTTTCTAAAAGGATGAGTTTGCAACTACTTTACTTTTGGAGAAAATTCAAAACATTCCTTATTCAATAGGGCCCAAACTATCAAAAACCAGCGGTTTGAATGAACACACATTTCTTGGTAGAATCATGCAGGACTGAAATTTTTGATGTTTTTCTACTCCTCTCATGAGCCCAAACAAGTCTCTAAAAGCATGAGTTTGCAACTACTTTACTTTTGGAGAAAATTCAAAACATTCATTATTCAATAGAGCCCAATAGCAAAAATCAGGTTTTGAATGAAGAATCACATTTCTTGGTAGAATCATGCAGGATTGAAATTTTTGATGGTTTTTTACTCCTCTCAACAGCCCAAACAAGTTTCTAAAAGGATGAGTTTGCAACTACTTTACTTTTGGAGAAAATTCAAAACATTCATTATTCAATAGGGCCCAAACTATCAAAAACCAGCGGTTTCAATGAACACACATTTCTTGGTAGAATCATGCATGACAGAAATTTTTGATGTTTTTCTACTCCTCTCATGAGCCGAAACAAGTCTCTAAAAGCATGAGTTTGCAACTACTTTACTTTTGGAGAATGTTCAAAACATTCATTATTCAAAGGGCCCAAACTATCAAAAACCAGCGGTTTGAATGAACACACATTTCTTGGTAGAATCATGCAGGACTGAAATTTTTGATGTTTTTCTACTCCTCTCATGAGCCCAAACAAGTCTCTAAAAGCATGAGTTTGCAACTACTTTACTTTTGGAGAAAATTCAAAACATTCATTATTCAATAGAGCCCAATAGCAAAAACCAGCGTTTTGAATGAAGAATCACATTTGTTGGTAGAATCATGCAGGATTGAAATTTTTGATGGTTTTTTACTCCTCTCAACAGCCCAAACAAGTTTCTAAAAGGATGAGTTTGCAATTACTTTACTTTTGGAGAAAATTCAAAACATTCATTATTCAATAGGGCCCAAACTATCAAAAACCAGCGGTTTGAATGAACACATTTCTTGGTAGAATCATGCAGGACTGAAATTTTTGATGTTTTTCTACTCCTCTCATGAGCCCAAACAAGTCTCTAAAAGCATGAGTTTGCAACTACTTTACTTTTGGAGAAAATTCAAAACATTCACTATTCAATAGAGCCCAATAGCAAAAATCAGGTTTTGAATGAAGATTCACATTTCTTGGTAGAATCATGCAGGATTGAAATTTTTGATGGTTTTTTACTCCTCTCAACAGCCCAAACAAGTTTCTAAATGGATGAGTTTGCAACTACTTTACTTTTGGAGAAAATTCAAAACATTCATTATTCAATAGAGCCCAATAGCAAAAACCAGCGTTTTGAATGAAGAATCACATTTCTTGGTAGAATCATGCAGGATTGAAATTTTTGATGGTTTTTTACTCCTCTCAACAGCCCAAACAAGTTTCTAAAAGGATGAGTTTGCAACTACTTTACTTTTGGAGAAAATTCAAAACATTCATTATTCAATAGGGCCCAAAATATCAAAAACCAGCGGTTTGAATGAACACACATTTCTTGGTAGAATCGTGCAGGACTGAAATTTTTGATGTTTTTCTACTCCTCTCATGAGCCCAAACAAGTCTCCAAAAGCATGAGTTTGCAACTACTTTACTTTTGGAGAAAATTCAAAACATTCATTATTCAATAGGGCCCAAACTATCAAAAACCAGCGGTTTCAATGAACACACATTTCTTGGTAGAATCATGCAGGACTGAAATTTTTGATGTTTTTCTACTCCTCTCATGAGCCCAAACAAGTCTCTAAAAGCATGAGTTTGCAACTACTTTACTTTTGGAGAAAATTCAAAACATTCATTATTCAATAGAGCCCAATAGCAAAAATCAGGTTTTGAATGAAGAATCACATTTCTTGGTAGAATCATGCAGGATTGAAATTTTTGATGGTTTTTTACTCCTCTCAACAGCCCAAACAAGTTTCTAAAAGGATGAGTTTGCAACTACTTTACTTTTGGAGAAAATTCAAAACATTCATTATTCAATAGGGCCCAAACTATCAAAAACCAGCGGTTTGAATGAACACACATTTCTTGGTAGAATCATGCAGGACTGAAATTTTTGATGTTTTTCTACTCCTCTCATGAGCCCAAACAAGTCTCTAAAAGCATGAGTTTGCAATTACTTCACTTTTGGAGAAAATTCAAAACATTCATTATTCAATAGAGCCCAATAGCAAAAATCAGGTTTTGAATGAAGAATCACATTTCTTGGTAGAATCATGCAGGATTGAAATTTTTGATGGTTTTTTACTCCTCTCAACAGCCCAAACAAGTTTCTAAAAGGATGAGTTTGCAACTACTTTACTTTTGGAGAAAATTCAAAACATTCATTATTCAAAAGGGCCCAAACTATCAAAAACCAGCGGTTTGAATGAACACACATTTCTTGGTAGAATCATGCAGGACTGAAATTTTTGATGTTTTTCTACTCCTCTCATGAGCCCAAACAAGTCTCTAAAAGCATGAGTTTGCAACTACTTTACTTTTGGAGAAAATTCAAAACATTCACTATTCAATAGAGCCCAATAGCAAAAATCAGGTTTTGAATGAAGAATCACATTTCTTGGTAAAATCATGCAGGATTGAAATTTTTGATGGTTTTTTACTCCTCTCAACAGCCCAAACAAGTTTCTAAAAGGATGAGTTTGCAACTACTTTACTTTTGGAGAAAATTCAAAACATTCATTATTCAATAGGGCCCAAACTATCAAAAACCAGCGGTTTGAATGAACACACATTTCTTGGTAGAATCATGCAGGACTGAAATTTTTGATGTTTTTCTACTCCTCTCATGAGCCCAAACAAGTCTCTAAAAGCATGAGTTTGCAACTACTTTACTTTTGGAGAAAATTCAAAACATTCATTATTCAATAGAGCCCAATAGCAAAAACCAGCGTTTTGAATGAAGAATCACATTTCTTGGTAGAATCATGCAGGATTGAAATTTTTGATGGTTTTTTACTCCTCTCAACAGCCCAAACAAGTTTCTAAAAGGATGAGTTTGCAACTACTTTACTTTTGGAGAAAATTCAAAACATTCATTATTCAATAGGGCCCAAACTATCAAAAACCAGCGGTTTGAATGAACACATTTCTTGGTAGAAACATGCAGGACTGAAATTTTTGATGTTTTTCTACTCCTCTCATGAGCCCAAACAAGTCTCTAAAAGCATGAGTTTGCAACTACTTTACTTTTGGAGAAAATTCAAAACATTCACTATTCAATAGAGCCCAATAGCAAAAATCAGGTTTTGAATGAAGAATCACATTTCTTGGTAAAATCATGCAGGATTGAAATTTTTGATGGTTTTTTACTCCTCTCAACAGCCCAAACAAGTTTCTAAAAGGATGAGTTTGCAACTACTTTACTTTTGGAGAAAATTCAAAACATTCATTATTCAATAGGGCCCAAACTATCAAAAACCAGCGGTTTCAATGAACACACATTTCTTGGTAGAATCATGCAGGACTGAAATTTTTGATGTTTTTCTACTCCTCTAATGAGCTCAAACAAGTCTCTAAAAGCATGAGTTTGCAACTACTTTACTTTTGGAGAAAATTCAAAACATTCATTATTCAATAGAGCCCAATAGCAAAAACCAGCGTTTTGAATGAAGAATCACATTTCTTGGTAGAATCATGCAGGATTGAAATTTTTGATGGTTTTTTACTCCTCTCAACAGCCCAAACAAGTTTCTAAAAGGATGAGTTTGCAACTACTTTACTTTTGGAGAAAATTCAAAACATTCATTATTCAATAGGGCCCAAACTATCAAAAACCAGCGGTTTGAATGAACACACATTTCTTGGTAGAATCATGCAGGACTGAAATTTTTGATGTTTTTCTACTCTCATGAGCCCAAACAAGTCTCTAAAAGCATGAGTTTGCAACTACTTTACTTTTGGAGAAAATTCAAAACATTCATTATTCAATAGAGCCCAATAGCAAAAACCAGCGTTTTGAATGAAGAATCACATTTCTTGGTAGAATCATGCAGGATTGAAATTTTTGATGGTTTTTTACTCCTCTCAACAGCCCAAACAAGTTTCTAAAAGGATGAGTTTGCAACTACTTTACTTTTGGAGAAAATTCAAAACATTCATTATTCAATAGGGCCCAAACTATCAAAAACCAGCGGTTTCAATGAACACACATTTCTTGGTAGAATCATGCAGGACTGAAATTTTTGATGTTTTTCTACTCCTCTCATGAGCCCAAACAAGTCTCTAAAAGCATGAGTTTGCAACTACTTTACTTTTGGAGAAAATTCAAAACATTCATTATTCAATAGGGCCCAAACTATCAAAAACCAGCGGTTTGAATGAACACACATTTCTTGGTAGAATCATGCAGGACTGAAATTTTTGATGTTTTTCTACTCCTCTCATGAGCCCAAACAAGTCTCTAAAAGCATGAGTTTGCAACTACTTTACTTTTGGAGAAAATTCAAAACATTCATTATTCAATAGAGCCCAATAGCAAAAACCAGCGTTTTGAATGAAGAATCACATTTCTTGGTAGAATCATGCAGGATTTAAATTTTTGATGGTTTTTTACTCCTCTCAACAGCCCAAACAAGTTTCTAAAAGGATGAGTTTGCAACTACTTTACTTTTGGAGAAAATTCAAAACATTCATTATTCAATAGGGCCCAAACTATCAAAAACCAGCGGTTTCAATGAACACACATTTCTTGGTAGAATCATGCAGGACTGAAATTTTTGATTTTTTTCTACTCCTCTCATGAGCCCAAACAAGTCTCTAAAAGCATGAGTTTGCAGCTACTTTACTTTTGGAGAAAATTCAAAACATTCATTATTCAATAGAGCCCAATAGCAAAAACCAGCGTTTTGAATGAAGAATCACATTTCTTGGTAGAATCATGCAGGATTGAAATTTTTGATGGTTTTTTACTCCTCTCAACAGCCCAAACAAGTTTCTAAAAGGATGAGTTTGCAACTACTTTACTTTTGGAGAAAATTCAAAACATTCATTATTCAATAGGGCCCAAACTATCAAAAACCAGCGGTTTGAATGAACACATTTCTTGGTAGAATCATGCAGGACTGAAATTTTTGATGTTTTTCTACTCCTCTCATGAACCCAAACAAGTCTCTAAAAGCATGAGTTTGCAACTACTTTACTTTTGGAGAAAATTCAAAACATTCACTATTCAATAGAGCCCAATAGCAAAAATCAGGTTTTGAATGAAGAATCACATTTCTTGGTAAAATCATGCAGGATTGAAATTTTTGATGGTTTTTTACTCCTCTCAACAGCCCAAACAAGTTTCTAAAAGGATGAGTTTGCAACTACTTTACTTTTGGAGAAAATTCAAAACATTCATTATTCAATAGGGCCCAAACTATCAAAAACCAGCGGTTTCAATGAACACACATTTCTTGGTAGAATCATGCAGGACTGAAATTTTTGATGTTTTTCTACTCCTCTCATGAGCCCAAACAAGTCTCTAAAAGCATGAGTTTGCAACTACTTTACTTTTGGAGAAAATTCAAAACATTCATTATTCAATAGAGCCCAATAGCAAAAACCAGCGTTTTGAATGAAGAATCACATTTCTTGGTAGAATCATGCAGGATTGAAATTTTTGATGGTTTTTTACTCCTCTCAACAGCCCAAACAAGTTTCTAAAAGGATGAGTTTGCAACTACTTTACTTTTGGAGAAAATTCAAAACATTCATTATTCAATAGGGCCCAAACTATCAAAAACCAGCGGTTTCAATGAACACACATTTCTTGGTAGAATCATGGAGGACTGAAATTTTTGATGTTTTTCTACTCCTCTCATGAGCCCAAACAAGTCTCTAAAAGCATGAGTTTGCAACTACTTCACTTTTGGAGAAAATTCAAAACATTCATTATTCAATAGAGCCCAATAGCAAAAATCAGGTTTTGAATGAAGAATCACATTTCTTGGTAGAATCATGCAGGATTGAAATTTTTGATGGCTTTTTACTCCTCTCAACAGCCCAAACAAGTTTCTAAAAGGATGAGTTTGCAACTACTTTACTTTTGGAGAAAATTCAAAACATTCATTATTCAAAAGGGCCCAAACTATCAAAAACCAGCGGTTTGAATGAACACACATTTCTTGGTAGAATCATGCAGGACTGAAATTTTTGATGTTTTTCTACTCCTCTCATGAGCCCAAACAAGTCTCTAAAAGCATGAGTTTGCAACTACTTTACTTTTGGAGAAAATTCAAAACATTCACTATTCAATAGAGCCCAATAGCAAAAATCAGGTTTTGAATGAAGAATCACATTTCTTGGTAAAATCATGCAGGATTGAAATTTTTGATGGTTTTTTACTCCTCTCAACAGCCCAAACAAGTTTCTAAAAGGATGTTTGCAACTACTTTACTTTTGGAGAAAATTTAAAACATTCATTATTCAATAGGGCCCAAACTATCAAAAACCAGCGGTTTCAATGAACACACATTTCTTGGTAGAATCATGCAGGACTGAAATTTTTGATGTTTTTCTACTCCTCTCATGAGCCCAAACAAGTCTCTAAAAGCATGAGTTTGCAACTACTTTACTTTTGGGGAAAATTCAAAACATTCATTATTCAATAGAGCCCAATAGCAAAAACCAGCGTTTTGAATGAAGAATCACATTTCTTGGTAGAATCATGCAGGATTGAAATTTTTGATGGTTTTTTACTCCTCTCAACAGCCCAAACAAGTTTCTAAAAGGATGAGTTTGCAACTACTTTACTTTTGGAGAAAATTCAAAACATTTATTATTCAATAGGGCCCAAACTATCAAAAACCAGCGGTTTCAATGAACACACATTTCTTGGTAGAATCATGCAGGACTGAAATTTTTGATGTTTTTCTACTCCTCTCATGAGCCCAAACAAGTCTCTAAAAGCATGAGTTTGCAACTACTTTACTTTTGGAGAAAATTCAAAACATTCACTATTCAATAGAGCCCAATAGCAAAAATCAGGTTTTGAATGAAGAATCACATTTCTTGGTAAAATCATGCAGGATTGAAATTTTTGATGGTTTTTTACTCCTCTCAACAGCCCAAACAAGTTTCTAAAAGGATAAGTTTGCAACTACTTTACTTTTGGAGAAAATTCAAAACATTCCTTATTCAATAGGGCCCAAACTATCAAAAAACAGCGGTTTCAATGAACACACATTTCTTGGTAGAATCATGCAGGACTGAAATTTTTGATGTTTTTCTACTCTCATGAGCCCAAACAAGTCTCTAAAAGCATGAGTTTGCAACTACTTTACTTTTGGAGAAAATTCAAAACATTCATTATTCAATAGAGCCCAATAGCAAAAACCAGCGTTTTGAATGAAGAATCACATTTCTTGGTAGAATCATGCAGGATTGAAATTTTTGATGGTTTTTTACTCCTCTCAACAGCCCAAACAAGTTTCTAAAAGGATGAGTTTGCAACTACTTTACTTTTGGAGAAAATTCAAAACATTCATTATTCAATAGGGCCCAAACTATCAAAAACCAGCGGTTTCAATGAACACACATTTCTTGGTAGAATCATGCAGGACTGAAATTTTTGATGTTTTTCTACTCCTCTCATGAGCCCAAACAAGTCTCTAAAAGCATGAGTTTGCAACTACTTTACTTTTGGAGAAAATTCAAAACATTCATTATTCAATAGGGCCCAAACTATCAAAAACCAGCGTTTTGAATGAACACACATTTCTTGGTAGAATCATGCAGGACTGAAATTTTTGATGTTTTTCTACTCCTCTCATGAGCCCAAACAAGTCTCTAAAAGCATGAGTTTGCAACTACTTTACTTTTGGAGAAAATTCAAAACATTCATTATTCAATAGAGCCCAATAGCAAAAACCAGCGTTTTGAATGAAGAATCACATTTCTTGGTAGAATCATGCAGGATTGAAATTTTTGATGGTTTTTTACTCCTCTCAACAGCCCAAACAAGTTTCTAAAAGGATGAGTTTGCAACTACTTTACTTTTGGAGAAAATTCAAAACATTCATTATTCAATAGGGCCCAAACTATCAAAAACCAGCGGTTTCAATGAACACACATTTCTTGGTAGAATCATGCAGGACTGAAATTTTTGATGTTTTTCTACTCCTCTCATGAGCCCAAACAAGTCTCTAAAAGCATGAGTTTGCAACTACTTTACTTTTGGAGAAAATTCAAAACATTCATTATTCAATAGAGCCCAATAGCAAAAATCAGGTTTTGAATGAAGAATCACATTTCTTGGTAGAATCATGCAGGATTGAAATTTTTGATGGTTTTTTACTCCTCTCAACAGCCCAAACAAGTTTCTAAAAGGATGAGTTTGCAACTACTTTACTTTTGGAGAAAATTCAAAACATTCATTATTCAATAGGGCCCAAACTATCAAAAACCAGCGGTTTGAATGAACACACATTTCTTGGTAGAATCATGCAGGACTGAAATTTTTGATGTTTTTCTACTCCTCTCATGAGCCCAAACAAGTCTCTAAAAGCATGAGTTTGCAACTACTTTACTTTTGGAGAAAATTCAAAACATTCACTATTCAATAGAGCCCAATAGCAAAAACCAGCGTTTTGAATGAAGAATCACATTTCTTGGTAGAATCATGCAGGATTGAAATTTTTGATGATTTTTTACTCCTCTCATGAGCCCAAACAAGTCTCTAAAAGCATGAGTTTGCAACTACTTTACTTTTGGAGAAAATTCAAAACATTCATTATTCAATAGAGCCCAATAGCAAAAACCAGCGTTTTGAATGAAGAATCACATTTCTTGGTAGAATCATGCAGGATTGAAATTTTTGATGGTTTTTTACTCCTCTCAACAGCCCAAACAAGTTTCTAAAAGGATGAGTTTGCAACTACTTTACTTTTGGAGAAAATTCAAAACATTCATTATTCAATAGGGCCCAAACTATCAAAAACCAGCGGTTTCAATGAACACACATTTCTTGGTAGAATCATGCAGGACTGAAATTTTTGATGTTTTTCTACTCCTCTCATGAGCCCAAACAAGTCTCTAAAAGCATGAGTTTGCAACTACTTTACTTTTGGAGAAAATTCAAAACATTCATTATTCAATAGAGCCCAATAGCAAAAACCAGCGTTTTGAATGAAGAATCACATTTCTTGGTAGAATCATGCAGGATTGAAATTTTTGATGGTTTTTTACTCCTCTCAACAGCCCAAACAAGTTTCTAAAAGGATGAGTTTGCAATTACTTTACTTTTGGAGAAAATTCAAAACATTCATTATTCAATAGGGCCCAAACTATCAAAAACCAGCGGTTTGAATGAACACATTTCTTGGTAGAATCATGCAGGACTGAAATTTTTGATGTTTTTCTACTCCTCTCATGAGCCCAAACAAGTCTCTAAAAGCATGAGTTTGCAACTACTTTACTTTTGGAGAAAATTCAAAACATTCACTATTCAATAGAGCCCAATAGCAAAAATCAGGTTTTGAATGAAGAATCACATTTCTTGGTAGAATCATGCAGGATTGAAATTTTTGATGGTTTTTTACTCCTCTCAACAGCCCAAACAAGTTTCTAAAAGGATGAGTTTGCAACTACTTTACTTTTGGAGAAAATTCAAAACATTCATTATTCAATAGAGCCCAATAGCAAAAACCAGCGTTTTGAATGAAGAATCACATTTCTTGGTAGAATCATGCAGGATTGAAATTTTTGATGGTTTTTTACTCCTCTCAACAGCCCAAACAAGTTTCTAAAAGGATGAGTTTGCAACTACTTTACTTTTGGAGAAAATTCAAAACATTCATTATTCAATAGGGCCCAAAATATCAAAAACCAGCGGTTTGAATGAACACACATTTCTTGGTAGAATCGTGCAGGACTGAAATTTTTGATGTTTTTCTACTCCTCTCATGAGCCCAAACAAGTCTCCAAAAGCATGAGTTTGCAACTACTTTACTTTTGGAGAAAATTCAAAACATTCATTATTCAATAGAGCCCAATAGCAAAAATCAGGTTTTGAATGAAGAATCACATTTCTTGGTAGAATCATGCAGGATTGAAATTTTTGATGGTTTTTTACTCCACTCAACAGCCCAAACAAGTTTCTAAAAGGATGAGTTTGCAACTACTTTACTTTTGGATAAAATTCAAAACATTCATTATGCAATAGGGCCCAAACTATCAAAAACCAGCGGTTTCAATGAACACACATTTCTTGGTAGAATCATGCAGGACTGAAATTTTTGATGTTTTTCTACTCCTCTCATGAGCCCAAACAAGTCTCTAAAAGCATGAGTTTGCAACTACTTTACTTTTGGAGAAAATTCAAAACATTCATTATTCAATAGAGCCCAATAGCAAAAACCAGCGTTTTGAATGAAGAATCACATTTCTTGGTAGAATCATGCAGGATTGAAATTTTTGATGGTTTTTTACTCCTCTCAACAGCCCAAACAAGTTTCTAAAAGGATGAGTTTGCAACTACTTTACTTTTGGAGAAAATTCAAAACATTCATTATTCAATAGGGCCCAAACTATCAAAAACCAGCGGTTTCAATGAACACACATGTTTTGGTAGAATCATGCAGGACTGAAATTTTTGATGTTTTACTACTCATCTCATGAGCCCAAACAAGTCTCTAAAAGCATGAGTTTGCAACTACTTTACTTTTGGAGAAAATTCAAAACATTCATTATTCAATAGGGCCCAAACTATCAAAAACCAGCGGTTTCAATGAACACACATTTCTTGGTAGAATCATGCAGGACTGAAATTTTTGATGTTTTTCTACTCCTCTCATGAGCCCAAACAAGTCTCTAAAAGCATGAGTTTGCAATTACTTCACTTTTGGAGAAAATTCAAAACATTCATTATTCAATAGAGCCCAATAGCAAAAATCAGGTTTTGAATGAAGAATCACATTTCTTGGTAGAATCATGCAGGATTGAAATTTTTGATGGTTTTTTACTCCTCTCAACAGCCCAAACAAGTTTCTAAAAGGATGAGTTTGCAACTACTTTACTTTTGGAGAAAATTCAAAACATTCATTATTCAAAAGGGCCCAAACTATCAAAAACCAGAGGTTTGAATGAACACACATTTCTTGGTAGAATCATGCAGGACTGAAATTTTTGATGTTTTTCTACTCCTCTCATGAGCCCAAACAAGTCTCTAAAAGCATGAGTTTGCAACTACTTTACTTTTGGAGAAAATTCAAAACATTCACTATTCAATAGAGCCCAATAGCAAAAATCAGGTTTTGAATGAAGAATCACATTTCTTGGTAAAATCATGCAGGATTGAAATTTTTGATGGTTTTTTACTCCTCTCAACAGCCCAAACAAGTTTCTAAAAGGATGAGTTTGCAACTACTTTACTTTTGGAGAAAATTCAAAACATTCATTATTCAATAGGGCCCAAACTATCAAAAACCAGCGGTTTGAATGAACACACATTTCTTGGTAGAATCATGCAGGACTGAAATTTTTGATGTTTTTCTACTCCTCTCATGAGCCCAAACAAGTCTCTAAAAGCATGAGTTTGCAACTACTTTACTTTTGGAGAAAATTCAAAACATTCATTATTCAATAGAGCCCAATAGCAAAAACCAGCGTTTTGAATGAAGAATCACATTTCTTGGTAGAATCATGCAGGATTGAAATTTTTGATGGTTTTTTACTCCTCTCAACAGCCCAAACAAGTTTCTAAAAGGATGAGTTTGCAACTACTTTACTTTTGGAGAAAATTCAAAACATTCATTATTCAATAGGGCCCAAACTATCAAAAACCAGCGGTTTGAATGAACACATTTCTTGGTAGAAACATGCAGGACTGAAATTTTTGATGTTTTTCTACTCCTCTCATGAGCCCAAACAAGTCTCTAAAAGCATGAGTTTGCAACTACTTTACTTTTGGAGAAAATTCAAAACATTCACTATTCAATAGAGCCCAATAGCAAAAATCAGGTTTTGAATGAAGAATCACATTTCTTGGTAAAATCATGCAGGATTGAAATTTTTGATGGTTTTTTACTCCTCTCAACAGCCCAAACAAGTTTCTAAAAGGATGAGTTTGCAACTACTTTACTTTTGGAGAAAATTCAAAACATTCATTATTCAATAGGGCCCAAACTATCAAAAACCAGCGGTTTGAATGAACACACATTTCTTGGTAGAATCATGCAGGACTGAAATTTTTGATGTTTTTCTACTCTCATGAGCCCAAACAAGTCTCTAAAAGCATGAGTTTGCAACTACTTTACTTTTGGAGAAAATTCAAAACATTCATTATTCAATAGAGCCCAATAGCAAAAACCAGCGTTTTGAATGAAGAATCACATTTCTTGGTAGAATCATGCAGGATTGAAATTTTTGATGGTTTTTTACTCCTCTCAACAGCCCAAACAAGTTTCTAAAAGGATGAGTTTGCAACTACTTTACTTTTGGAGAAAATTCAAAACATTCATTATTCAATAGGGCCCAAACTATCAAAAACCAGCGGTTTCAATGAACACACATTTCTTGGTAGAATCATGCAGGACTGAAATTTTTGATGTTTTTCTACTCCTCTCATGAGCCCAAACAAGTCTCTAAAAGCATGAGTTTGCAACTACTTTACTTTTGGAGAAAATTCAAAACATTCATTATTCAATAGGGCCCAAACTATCAAAAACCAGCGGTTTGAATGAACACACATTTCTTGGTAGAATCATGCAGGACTGAAATTTTTGATGTTTTTCTACTCCTCTCATGAGCCCAAACAAGTCTCTAAAAGCATGAGTTTGCAACTACTTTACTTTTGGAGAAAATTCAAAACATTCATTATTCAATAGAGCCCAATAGCAAAAACCAGCGTTTTGAATGAAGAATCACATTTCTTGGTAGAATCATGCAGGATTTAAATTTTTGATGGTTTTTTACTCCTCTCAACAGCCCAAACAAGTTTCTAAAAGGATGAGTTTGCAACTACTTTACTTTTGGAGAAAATTCAAAACATTCATTATTCAATAGGGCCCAAACTATCAAAAACCAGCGGTTTCAATGAACACACATTTCTTGGTAGAATCATGCAGGACTGAAATTTTTGATTTTTTTCTACTCCTCTCATGAGCCCAAACAAGTCTCTAAAAGCATGAGTTTGCAGCTACTTTACTTTTGGAGAAAATTCAAAACATTCATTATTCAATAGAGCCCAATAGCAAAAACCAGCGTTTTGAATGAAGAATCACATTTCTTGGTAGAATCATGCAGGATTGAAATTTTTGATGGTTTTTTACTCCTCTCAACAGCCCAAACAAGTTTCTAAAAGGATGAGTTTGCAACTACTTTACTTTTGGAGAAAATTCAAAACATTCATTATTCAATAGGGCCCAAACTATCAAAAACCAGCGGTTTGAATGAACACATTTCTTGGTAGAATCATGCAGGACTGAAATTTTTGATGTTTTTCTACTCCTCTCATGAACCCAAACAAGTCTCTAAAAGCATGAGTTTGCAACTACTTTACTTTTGGAGAAAATTCAAAACATTCACTATTCAATAGAGCCCAATAGCAAAAATCAGGTTTTGAATGAAGAATCACATTTCTTGGTAAAATCATGCAGGATTGAAATTTTTGATGGTTTTTTACTCCTCTCAACAGCCCAAACAAGTTTCTAAAAGGATGAGTTTGCAACTACTTTACTTTTGGAGAAAATTCAAAACATTCATTATTCAATAGGGCCCAAACTATCAAAAACCAGCGGTTTCAATGAACACACATTTCTTGGTAGAATCATGCAGGACTGAAATTTTTGATGTTTTTCTACTCCTCTCATGAGCCCAAACAAGTCTCTAAAAGCATGAGTTTGCAACTACTTTACTTTTGGAGAAAATTCAAAACATTCATTATTCAATAGAGCCCAATAGCAAAAACCAGCGTTTTGAATGAAGAATCACATTTCTTGGTAGAATCATGCAGGATTGAAATTTTTGATGGTTTTTTACTCCTCTCAACAGCCCAAACAAGTTTCTAAAAGGATGAGTTTGCAACTACTTTACTTTTGGAGAAAATTCAAAACATTCATTATTCAATAGGGCCCAAACTATCAAAAACCAGCGGTTTCAATGAACACACATTTCTTGGTAGAATCATGGAGGACTGAAATTTTTGATGTTTTTCTACTCCTCTCATGAGCCCAAACAAGTCTCTAAAAGCATGAGTTTGCAACTACTTCACTTTTGGAGAAAATTCAAAACATTCATTATTCAATAGAGCCCAATAGCAAAAATCAGGTTTTGAATGAAGAATCACATTTCTTGGTAGAATCATGCAGGATTGAAATTTTTGATGGCTTTTTACTCCTCTCAACAGCCCAAACAAGTTTCTAAAAGGATGAGTTTGCAACTACTTTACTTTTGGAGAAAATTCAAAACATTCATTATTCAAAAGGGCCCAAACTATCAAAAACCAGCGGTTTGAATGAACACACATTTCTTGGTAGAATCATGCAGGACTGAAATTTTTGATGTTTTTCTACTCCTCTCATGAGCCCAAACAAGTCTCTAAAAGCATGAGTTTGCAACTACTTTACTTTTGGAGAAAATTCAAAACATTCACTATTCAATAGAGCCCAATAGCAAAAATCAGGTTTTGAATGAAGAATCACATTTCTTGGTAAAATCATGCAGGATTGAAATTTTTGATGGTTTTTTACTCCTCTCAACAGCCCAAACAAGTTTCTAAAAGGATGTTTGCAACTACTTTACTTTTGGAGAAAATTTAAAACATTCATTATTCAATAGGGCCCAAACTATCAAAAACCAGCGGTTTCAATGAACACACATTTCTTGGTAGAATCATGCAGGACTGAAATTTTTGATGTTTTTCTACTCCTCTCATGAGCCCAAACAAGTCTCTAAAAGCATGAGTTTGCAACTACTTTACTTTTGGGGAAAATTCAAAACATTCATTATTCAATAGAGCCCAATAGCAAAAACCAGCGTTTTGAATGAAGAATCACATTTCTTGGTAGAATCATGCAGGATTGAAATTTTTGATGGTTTTTTACTCCTCTCAACAGCCCAAACAAGTTTCTAAAAGGATGAGTTTGCAACTACTTTACTTTTGGAGAAAATTCAAAACATTTATTATTCAATAGGGCCCAAACTATCAAAAACCAGCGGTTTCAATGAACACACATTTCTTGGTAGAATCATGCAGGACTGAAATTTTTGATGTTTTTCTACTCCTCTCATGAGCCCAAACAAGTCTCTAAAAGCATGAGTTTGCAACTACTTTACTTTTGGAGAAAATTCAAAACATTCACTATTCAATAGAGCCCAATAGCAAAAATCAGGTTTTGAATGAAGAATCACATTTCTTGGTAAAATCATGCAGGATTGAAATTTTTGATGGTTTTTTACTCCTCTCAACAGCCCAAACAAGTTTCTAAAAGGATAAGTTTGCAACTACTTTACTTTTGGAGAAAATTCAAAACATTCCTTATTCAATAGGGCCCAAACTATCAAAAAACAGCGGTTTCAATGAACACACATTTCTTGGTAGAATCATGCAGGACTGAAATTTTTGATGTTTTTCTACTCTCATGAGCCCAAACAAGTCTCTAAAAGCATGAGTTTGCAACTACTTTACTTTTGGAGAAAATTCAAAACATTCATTATTCAATAGAGCCCAATAGCAAAAACCAGCGTTTTGAATGAAGAATCACATTTCTTGGTAGAATCATGCAGGATTGAAATTTTTGATGGTTTTTTACTCCTCTCAACAGCCCAAACAAGTTTCTAAAAGGATGAGTTTGCAACTACTTTACTTTTGGAGAAAATTCAAAACATTCATTATTCAATAGGGCCCAAACTATCAAAAACCAGCGGTTTCAATGAACACACATTTCTTGGTAGAATCATGCAGGACTGAAATTTTTGATGTTTTTCTACTCCTCTCATGAGCCCAAACAAGTCTCTAAAAGCATGAGTTTGCAACTACTTTACTTTTGGAGAAAATTCAAAACATTCATTATTCAATAGGGCCCAAACTATCAAAAACCAGCGTTTTGAATGAACACACATTTCTTGGTAGAATCATGCAGGACTGAAATTTTTGATGTTTTTCTACTCCTCTCATGAGCCCAAACAAGTCTCTAAAAGCATGAGTTTGCAACTACTTTACTTTTGGAGAAAATTCAAAACATTCATTATTCAAGAGCCCAATAGCAAAAACCAGCGTTTTGAATGAAGAATCACATTTCTTGGTAGAATCATGCAGGATTGAAATTTTTGATGGTTTTTTACTCCTCTCAACAGCCCAAACAAGTTTCTAAAAGGATGAGTTTGCAACTACTTTACTTTTGGAGAAAATTCAAAACATTCATTATTCAATAGGGCCCAAACTATCAAAAACCAGCGGTTTCAATGAACACACATTTCTTGGTAGAATCATGCAGGACTGAAATTTTTGATGTTTTTCTACTCCTCTCATGAGCCCAAACAAGTCTCTAAAAGCATGAGTTTGCAACTACTTTACTTTTGGAGAAAATTCAAAACATTCATTATTCAATAGAGCCCAATAGCAAAAATCAGGTTTTGAATGAAGAATCACATTTCTTGGTAGAATCATGCAGGATTGAAATTTTTGATGGTTTTTTACTCCTCTCAACAGCCCAAACAAGTTTCTAAAAGGATGAGTTTGCAACTACTTTACTTTTGGAGAAAATTCAAAACATTCATTATTCAATAGGGCCCAAACTATCAAAAACCAGCGGTTTGAATGAACACACATTTCTTGGTAGAATCATGCAGGACTGAAATTTTTGATGTTTTTCTACTCCTCTCATGAGCCCAAACAAGTCTCTAAAAGCATGAGTTTGCAACTACTTTACTTTTGGAGAAAATTCAAAACATTCACTATTCAATAGAGCCCAATAGCAAAAACCAGCGTTTTGAATGAAGAATCACATTTCTTGGTAGAATCATGCAGGATTGAAATTTTTGATGATTTTTTACTCCTCTCAACAGCCCAAACAAGTTTCTAAAAGGATGAGTTTGCAACTACTTTACTTTTGGAGAAAATTCAAAACATTCATTATTCAATAGGGCCCAAACTATCAAAAACCAGCGGTTTCAAAGAACACACATTTCTTGGTAGAATCATGCAGGACTGAAATTTTTGATGTTTTTCTACTCCTCTCATGAGCCCAAACAAGTCTCTAAAAGCATGAGTTTGCAACTACTTTACTTTTGGAGAAAATTCAAAACATTCATTATTCAATAGAGCCCAATAGCAAAAATCAGGTTTTGAATGAAGAATCACATTTCTTGGTAGAATCATGCAGGATTGAAATTTTTGATGGTTTTTTACTCCTATCAACAGCCCAAACAAGTTTCTAAAAGGATGAGTTTGCAACTACTTTACTTTTGGAGAAAATTCAAAACATTCATTATTCAATAGGGCCCAAAATATCAAAAACCAGCGGTTTGAATGAACACACATTTCTTGGTAGAATCGTGCAGGACTGAAATTTTTGATGTTTTTCTACTTCTCTCATGAGTCCAAACAAGTCTCTAAAAGGATGAGTTTGCAACTACTTTACTTTTGGAGAAAATTCAAAACATTCATTATTCAATAGAGCCCAATAGCAAAAACCAGCGTTTTGAATGAAGAATCACATTTCTTGGTAAAATCATGCAGGATTGAAATTTTTGATGGTTTTTTACTCCTCTCAACAGCCCAAACAAGTTTCTAAAAGGATGAGTTTGCAACTACTTTACTTTTGGAGAAAATTCAAAACATTCATTATTCAATAGGGCCCAAACTATCAAAAACCAGCGGTTTCAATGAACACACATTTCTTGGTAGAATCATGCAGGACTGAAATTTTTGATGTTTTTCTACTCCTCTCATGAGCCCAAACAAGTCTCTAAAAGCATGAGTTTGCAACTACTTTACTTTTGGAGAAAATTCAAAACATTCATTATTCAATAGAGCCCAATAGCAAAAACCAGCTTTTTGAATGAAGAATCACATTTCTTGGTAGAATCATGCAGGATTGAAATTTTTGATGGTTTTTTACTCCTCTCAACAGCCCAAACAAGTTTCTAAAAGGATGAGTTTGCAACTACTTTACTTTTGGAGAAAATTCAAAACATTCATTATTCAATAGGGCCCAAACTATCAAAAACCAGCCGTTTCAATGAACACACATGTCTTGGTAGAATCATGCAGGACTGAAATTTTTGATGTTTTTCTACTCCTCTCATGAGCCCAAACAAGTCACTAAAAGCATGAGTTTGCAACTACTTCACTTTTGGAGAAAATTCAAAACATTCATTATTCAATAGAGCCCAATAGCAAAAATCAGGTTTTGAATGAAGAATCACATTTCTTGGTAGAATCATGCAGGATTGAAATTTTTGATGGTTTTTTACTCCTCTCAACAGCCCAAACAAGTTTCTAAAAGGATGAGTTTGCAACTACTTTACTTTTGGAGAAAATTCAAAACATTCATTATTCAAAAGGGCCCAAACTATCAAAAACCAGCGGTTTGAATGAACACACATTTCTTGGTAGAATCATGCAGGACTGAAATTTTTGATGTTTTTCTACTCCTCTCATGAGCCCAAACAAGTCTCTAAAAGCATGAGTTTGCAACTACTTTACTTTTGGAGAAAATTCAAAACATTCACTATTCAATAGAGCCCAATAGCAAAAATCAGGTTTTGAATGAAGAATCACATTTCTTGGTAAAATCATGCAGGATTGAAATTTTTGATGGTTTTTTACTCCTCTCAACAGCCCAAACAAGTTTCTAAAAGGATGTTTGCAACTACTTTACTTTTGGAGAAAATTTAAAACATTCATTATTCAATAGGGCCCAAACTATCAAAAACCAGCGGTTTCAATGAACACACATTTCTTGGTAGAATCATGCAGGACTGAAATTTTTGATGTTTTTCTACTCCTCTCATGAGCCCAAACAAGTCTCTAAAAGCATGAGTTTGCAACTACTTTACTTTTGGAGAAAATTCAAAACATTCATTATTCAATAGAGCCCAATAGCAAAAACCAGCGTTTTGAATGAAGAATCACATTTCTTGGTAGAATCATGCAGGATTGAAATTTTTGATGGTTTTTTACTCCTCTCAACAGCCCAAACAAGTTTCTAAAAGGATGAGTTTGCAACTACTTTACTTTTGGAGAAAATTCAAAACATTCATTATTCAATAGGGCCCAAACTATCAAAAACCAGCGGTTTCAATGAACACACATTTCTTGGTAGAATCATGCAGGACTGAAATTTTTGATGTTTTTCTACTCCTCTTATGAGCCCAAACAAGTCTCTAAAAGCATGAGTTTGCAACTACTTTACTTTTGGAGAAAATTCAAAACATTCACTATTCAATAGAGCCCAATAGCAAAAATCAGGTTTTGAATGAAGAATCACATTTCTTGGTAAAATCATGCAGGATTGAAATTTTTGATGGTTTTTTACTCCTCTCAACAGCCCAAACAAGTTTCTAAAAGGATGAGTTTGCAACTACTTTACTTTTGGAGAAAATTCAAAACATTCCTTATTCAATAGGGCCCAAACTATCAAAAAACAGCGGTTTCAATGAACACACATTTCTTGGTAGAATCATGCAGGACTGAAATTTTTGATGTTTTTCTACTCTCATGAGCCCAAACAAGTCTCTAAAAGCATGAGTTTGCAACTACTTTACTTTTGGAGAAAATTCAAAACATTCATTATTCAATAGAGCCCAATAGCAAAAACCAGCGTTTTGAATGAAGAATCACATTTCTTGGTAGAATCATGCAGGATTGAAATTTTTGATGGTTTTTTACTCCTCTCAACAGCCCAAACAAGTTTCTAAAAGGATGAGTTTGCAACTACTTTACTTTTGGAGAAAATTCAAAACATTCATTATTCAATAGGGCCCAAACTATCAAAAACCAGCGGTTTCAATGAACACACATTTCTTGGTAGAATCATGCAGGACTGAAATTTTTGATGTTTTTCTACTCCTCTCATGAGCCCAAACAAGTCTCTAAAAGCATGAGTTTGCAACTACTTTACTTTTGGAGAAAATTCAAAACATTCATTATTCAATAGGGCCCAAACTATCAAAAACCAGCGTTTTGAATGAACACACATTTCTTGGTAGAATCATGCAGGACTGAAATTTTTGATGTTTTTCTACTCCTCTCATGAGCCCAAACAAGTCTCTAAAAGCATGAGTTTGCAACTACTTTACTTTTGGAGAAAATTCAAAACATTCATTATTCAATAGAGCCCAATAGCAAAAACCAGCGTTTTGAATGAAGAATCACATTTCTTGGTAGAATCATGCAGGATTGAAATTTTTGATGGTTTTTTACTCCTCTCAACAGCCCAAACAAGTTTCTAAAAGGATGAGTTTGCAACTACTTTACTTTTGGAGAAAATTCAAAACATTCATTATTCAATAGGGCCCAAACTATCAAAAACCAGCGGTTTCAATGAACACACATTTCTTGGTAGAATCATGCAGGACTGAAATTTTTGATGTTTTTCTACTCCTCTCATGAGCCCAAACAAGTCTCTAAAAGCATGAGTTTGCAACTACTTTACTTTTGGAGAAAATTCAAAACATTCATTATTCAATAGAGCCCAATAGCAAAAACCAGCGTTTTGAATGAAGAATCACATTTCTTGGTAGAATCATGCAGGATTGAAATTTTTGATGGTTTTTTACTCCTCTCAACAGCCCAAACAAGTTTCTAAAAGGATGAGTTTGCAACTACTTTACTTTTGGAGAAAATTCAAAACATTCATTATTCAATAGGGCCCAAACTATCAAAAACCAGCGGTTTGAATGAACACATTTCTTGGTAGAATCATGCAGGACTGAAATTTTTGATGTTTTTCTACTCCTCTCATGAGCCCAAACAAGTCTCTAAAAGCATGAGTTTGCAACTACTTTACTTTTGGAGAAAATTCAAAACATTCACTTCAATAGAGCCCAATAGCAAAAATCAGGTTTTGAATGAAGAATCACATTTCTTGGTAAAATCATGCAGGATTGAAATTTTTGATGGTTTTTTACTCCTCTCAACAGCCCAAACAAGTTTCTAAAAGGATGAGTTTGCAACTACTTTACTTTTGGAGAAAATTCAAAACATTCATTATTCAATAGGGCCCAAACTATCAAAAACCAGCGGTTTCAATGAACACACATTTCTTGGTAGAATCATGCAGGACTGAAATTTTTGATGTTTTTCTACTCCTCTCATGAGCCCAAACAAGTCTCTAAAAGCATGAGTTTGCAACTACTTTACTTTTGGAGAAAATTCAAAACATTCATTATTCAATAGAGCCCAATAGCAAAAATCAGGTTTTGAATGAAGAATCACATTTCTTGGTAGAATCATGCAGGATTGAAATTTTTGATGGTTTTTTACTCCTCTCAACAGCCCAAACAAGTTTCTAAAAGGATGAGTTTGCAACTACTTTACTTTTGGAGAAAATTCAAAACATTCATTATTCAATAGGGCCCAAACTATCAAAAACCAGTGGTTTCAATGAACACACATTTCTTGGTAGAATCATGCAGGACTGAAATTTTTGATGTTTTTCTACTCCTCTCATGAGCCCAAAAAAGTCTCTAAAAGCATGAGTTTGCAACTACTTTACTTTTGGAGAAAATTCAAAACATTCATTATTCAATAGAGCCCAATAGCAAAAATCAGGTTTTGAATGAAGAATCACATTTCTTGGTAGAATCATGCAGGATTGAAATTTTTGATGGTTTTTTACTCCTCTCAACAGCCCAAACAAGTTTCTAAAAGGATGAGTTTGCAACTACTTTACTTTTGGAGAAAATTCAAAACATTCATTATTCAATAGGGCCCAAACTATCAAAAACCAGCCGTTTCAATGAACACACATGTCTTGGTAGAATCATGCAGGACTGAAATTTTTGATGTTTTTCTACTCCTCTCATGAGCCCAAACAAGTCACTAAAAGCATGAGTTTGCAACTACTTCACTTTTGGAGAAAATTCAAAACATTCATTATTCAATAGAGCCCAATAGCAAAAATCAGGTTTTGAATGAAGAATCACATTTCTTGGTAGAATCATGCAGGATGGAATTTTTGATGGTTTTTTACTCCTCTCAACAGCCCAAACAAGTTTCTAAAAGGATGAGTTTGCAACTACTTTACTTTTGGAGAAAATTCAAAACATTCATTATTCAAAAGGGCCCAAACTATCAAAAACCAGCGGTTTGAATGAACACACATTTCTTGGTAGAATCATGCAGGACTGAAATTTTTGATGTTTTTCTACTCCTCTCATGAGCCCAAACAAGTCTCTAAAAGCATGAGTTTGCAACTACTTTACTTTTGGAGAAAATTCAAAACATTCACTATTCAATAGAGCCCAATAGCAAAAATCAGGTTTTGAATGAAGAATCACATTTCTTGGTAAAATCATGCAGGATTGAAATTTTTGATGGTTTTTTACTCCTCTCAACAGCCCAAACAAGTTTCTAAAAGGATGTTTGCAACTACTTTACTTTTGGAGAAAATTTAAAACATTCATTATTCAATAGGGCCCAAACTATCAAAAACCAGCGGTTTCAATGAACACACATTTCTTGGTAGAATCATGCAGGACTGAAATTTTTGATGTTTTTCTACTCCTCTCATGAGCCCAAACAAGTCTCTAAAAGCATGAGTTTGCAACTACTTTACTTTTGGAGAAAATTCAAAACATTCATTATTCAATAGAGCCCAATAGCAAAAACCAGCGTTTTGAATGAAGAATCACATTTCTTGGTAGAATCATGCAGGATTGAAATTTTTGATGGTTTTTTACTCCTCTCAACAGCCCAAACAAGTTTCTAAAAGGATGAGTTTGCAACTACTTTACTTTTGGAGAAAATTCAAAACATTCATTATTCAATAGGGCCCAAACTATCAAAAACCAGCGGTTTCAATGAACACACATTTCTTGGTAGAATCATGCAGGACTGAAATTTTTGATGTTTTTCTACTCCTCTCATGAGCCCAAACAAGTCTCTAAAAGCATGAGTTTGCAACTACTTTACTTTTGGAGAAAATTCAAAACATTCACTATTCAATAGAGCCCAATAGCAAAAATCAGGTTTTGAATGAAGAATCACATTTCTTGGTAAAATCATGCAGGATTGAAATTTTTGATGGTTTTTTACTCCTCTCAACAGCCCAAACAAGTTTCTAAAAGGATGAGTTTGCAACTACTTTACTTTTGGAGAAAATTCAAAACATTCCTTATTCAATAGGGCCCAAACTATCAAAAAACAGCGGTTTCAATGAACACACATTTCTTGGTAGAATCATGCAGGACTGAAATTTTTGATGTTTTTCTACTCTCATGAGCCCAAACAAGTCTCTAAAAGCATGAGTTTGCAACTACTTTACTTTTGGAGAAAATTCAAAACATTCATTATTCAATAGAGCCCAATAGCAAAAACCAGCGTTTTGAATGAAGAATCACATTTCTTGGTAGAATCATGCAGGATTGAAATTTTTGATGGTTTTTTACTCCTCTCAACAGCCCAAACAAGTTTCTAAAAGGATGAGTTTGCAACTACTTTACTTTTGGAGAAAATTCAAAACATTCATTATTCAATAGGGCCCAAACTATCAAAAACCAGCGGTTTCAATGAACACACATTTCTTGGTAGAATCATGCAGGACTGAAATTTTTGATGTTTTTCTACTCCTCTCATGAGCCCAAACAAGTCTCTAAAAGCATGAGTTTGCAACTACTTTACTTTTGGAGAAAATTCAAAACATTCATTATTCAATAGGGCCCAAACTATCAAAAACCAGCGTTTTGAAAGAACACACATTTCTTGGTAGAATCATGCAGGACTGAAATTTTTGATGTTTTTCTACTCCTCTCATGAGCCCAAACAAGTCTCTAAAAGCATGAGTTTGCAACTACTTTACTTTTGGTGAAAATTCAAAACATTCATTATTCAATAGAGCCCAATAGCAAAAACCAGCGTTTTGAATGAAGAATCACATTTCTTGGTAGAATCATGCAGGATTGAAATTTTTGATGGTTTTTTTACTCCTCTCAACAGCCCAAACAAGTTTCTAAAAGGATGAGTTTGCAACTACTTTACTTTTGGAGAAAATTCAAAACATTCATTATTCAATAGGGCCCAAACTATCAAAAACCAGCGGTTTCAATGAACACACATTTCTTGGTAGAATCATGGAGGACTGAAATTTTTGATGTTTTTCTACTCCTCTCATGAGCCCAAACAAGTCTCTAAAAGCGTGAGTTTGCAACTACTTCACTTTTGGAGAAAATTCAAAACATTCATTATTCAATAGAGCCCAATAGCAAAAATCAGGTTTTGAATGAAGAATCACATTTCTTGGTAGAATCATGCAGGATTGAAATTTTTGATGGTTTTTTACTCCTCTCAACAGCCCAAACAAGTTTCTAAAAGGATGAGTTTGCAACTACTTTACTTTTGGAGAAAATTCAAAACATTCATTATTCAATAGGGCCCAAACTATCAAAAACCAGCGGTTTGAATGAACACACATTTCTTGGTAGAATCATGCAGGACTGAAATTTTTGATGTTTTTCTACTCCTCTCATGAGCCCAAACAAGTCTCTAAAAGCATGAGTTTGCAATTACTTCACTTTTGGAGAAAATTCAAAACATTCATTATTCAATAGAGCCCAATAGCAAAAATCAGGTTTTGAATGAAGAATCACATTTCTTGGTAGAATCATGCAGGATTGAAATTTTTGATGGTTTTTTACTCCTCTCAACAGCCCAAACAAGTTTCTAAAAGGATGAGTTTGCAACTACTTTACTTTTGGAGAAAATTCAAAACATTCCTTATTCAATAGGGCCCAAACTATCAAAAACCAGCGGTTTCAATGAACACACATTTCTTGGTAGAATCATGCAGGACTGAAATTTTTGATGTTTTTCTACTCCTCTCATGAGCCCAAACAAGTCTCTAAAAGCATGAGTTTGCAACTACTTTACTTTTGGAGAAAATTCAAAACATTCATTATTCAATAGAGCCCAATAGCAAAAACCAGCGTTTTGAATGAAGAATCACATTTCTTGGTAGAATCATGCAGGATTGAAATTTTTGATGGTTTTTTACTCCTCTCAACAGCCCAAACAAGTTTCTAAAAGGATGAGTTTGCAACTACTTTACTTTTGGAGAAAATTCAAAACATTCCTTATTCAATAGGGCCCAAACTATCAAAAACCAGCGGTTTCAATGAACACACATTTCTTGGTAGAATCATGCAGGACTGAAATTTTTGATGTTTTTCTACTCCTCTCATGAGCCCAAACAAGTCTCTAAAAGCATGAGTTTGCAACTACTTTACTTTTGGAGAAAATTCAAAACATTCATTATTCAATAGAGCCCAATAGCAAAAACCAGCGTTTTGAATGAAGAATCACATTTCTTGGTAGAATCATGCAGGATTGAAATTTTTGATGGTTTTTTACTCCTCTCAACAGCCCAAACAAGTTTCTAAAAGGATGAGTTTGCAACTACTTTACTTTTGGAGAAAATTCAAAACATTCATTATTCAATAGGGCCCAAACTATCAAAAACCAGCGGTTTGAATGAACACATTTCTTGGTAGAAACATGCAGGACTGAAATTTTTGATGTTTTTCTACTCCTCTCATGAGCCCAAACAAGTCTCTAAAAGCATGAGTTTGCAACTACTTTACTTTTGGAGAAAATTCAAAACATTCACTATTCAATAGAGCCCAATAGCAAAAATCAGGTTTTGAATGAAGAATCACATTTCTTGGTAAAATCATGCAGGATTGAAATTTTTGATGGTTTTTTACTCCTCTCAACAGCCCAAACAAGTTTCTAAAAGGATGAGTTTGCAACTACTTTACTTTTGGAGAAAATTCAAAACATTCATTATTCAATAGGGCCCAAACTATCAAAAACCAGCGGTTTCAATGAACACACATTTCTTGGTAGAATCATGCAGGACTGAAATTTTTGATGTTTTTCTACTCCTCTAATGAGCTCAAACAAGTCTCTAAAAGCATGAGTTTGCAACTACTTTACTTTTGGAGAAAATTCAAAACATTCATTATTCAATAGAGCCCAATAGCAAAAACCAGCGTTTTGAATGAAGAATCACATTTCTTGGTAGAATCATGCAGGATTGAAATTTTTGATGGTTTTTTACTCCTCTCAACAGCCCAAACAAGTTTCTAAAAGGATGAGTTTGCAACTACTTTACTTTTGGAGAAAATTCAAAACATTCATTATTCAATAGGGCCCAAACTATCAAAAACCAGCGGTTTGAATGAACACACATTTCTTGGTAGAATCATGCAGGACTGAAATTTTTGATGTTTTTCTACTCCTCTCATGAGCCCAAACAAGTCTCTAAAAGCATGAGTTTGCAACTACTTTACTTTTGGAGAAAATTCAAAACATTCATTATTCAATAGAGCCCAATAGCAAAAACCAGCGTTTTGAATGAAGAATCACATTTCTTGGTAGAATCATGCAGGATTGAAATTTTTGATGGTTTTTTACTCCTCTCAACAGCCCAAACAAGTTTCTAAAAGGATGAGTTTGCAACTACTTTACTTTTGGAGAAAATTCAAAACATTCATTATTCAATAGGGCCCAAACTATCAAAAACCAGCGGTTTCAATGAACACACATTTCTTGGTAGAATCATGCAGGACTGAAATTTTTGATGTTTTTCTACTCCTCTCATGAGCCCAAACAAGTCTCTAAAAGCATGAGTTTGCAACTACTTTACTTTTGGAGAAAATTCAAAACATTCATTATTCAATAGGGCCCAAACTATCAAAAACCAGCGGTTTGAATGAACACACATTTCTTGGTAGAATCATGCAGGACTGAAATTTTTGATGTTTTTCTACTCCTCTCATGAGCCCAAACAAGTCTCTAAAAGCATGAGTTTGCAACTACTTTACTTTTGGAGAAAATTCAAAACATTCATTATTCAATAGAGCCCAATAGCAAAAACCAGCGTTTTGAATGAAGAATCACATTTCTTGGTAGAATCATGCAGGATTGAAATTTTTGATGGTTTTTTACTCCTCTCAACAGCCCAAACAAGTTTCTAAAAGGATGAGTTTGCAACTACTTTACTTTTGGAGAAAATTCAAAACATTCATTATTCAATAGGGCCCAAACTATCAAAAACCAGCGGTTTCAATGAACACACATTTCTTGGTAGAATCATGCAGGACTGAAATTTTTGATTTTTTTCTACTCCTCTCATGAGCCCAAACAAGTCTCTAAAAGCATGAGTTTGCAACTACTTTACTTTTGGAGAAAATTCAAAACATTCATTATTCAATAGAGCCCAATAGCAAAAACCAGCGTTTTGAATGAAGAATCACATTTCTTGGTAGAATCATGCAGGATTGAAATTTTTGATGGTTTTTTACTCCTCTCAACAGCCCAAACAAGTTTCTAAAAGGATGAGTTTGCAACTACTTTACTTTTGGAGAAAATTCAAAACATTCATTATTCAATAGGGCCCAAACTATCAAAAACCAGCGGTTTGAATGAACACATTTCTTGGTAGAATCATGCAGGACTGAAATTTTTGATGTTTTTCTACTCCTCTCATGAACCCAAACAAGTCTCTAAAAGCATGAGTTTGCAACTACTTTACTTTTGGAGAAAATTCAAAACATTCACTATTCAATAGAGCCCAATAGCAAAAATCAGGTTTTGAATGAAGAATCACATTTCTTGGTAAAATCATGCAGGATTGAAATTTTTGATGGTTTTTTACTCCTCTCAACAGCCCAAACAAGTTTCTAAAAGGATGAGTTTGCAACTACTTTACTTTTGGAGAAAATTCAAAACATTCATTATTCAATAGGGCCCAAACTATCAAAAACCAGCGGTTTCAATGAACACACATTTCTTGGTAGAATCATGCAGGACTGAAATTTTTGATGTTTTTCTACTCCTCTCATGAGCCCAAACAAGTCTCTAAAAGCATGAGTTTGCAACTACTTTACTTTTGGAGAAAATTCAAAACATTCATTATTCAATAGAGCCCAATAGCAAAAACCAGCGTTTTGAATGAAGAATCACATTTCTTGGTAGAATCATGCAGGATTGAAATTTTTGATGGTTTTTTACTCCTCTCAACAGCCCAAACAAGTTTCTAAAAGCATGAGTTTGCAACTACTTTACTTTTGGAGAAAATTCAAAACATTCATTATTCAATAGGGCCCAAACTATCAAAAACCAGCGGTTTCAATGAACACACATTTCTTGGTAGAATCATGCAGGACTGAAATTTTTGATGTTTTTCTACCCCTCTCATGAGCCCAAACAAGTCTCTAAAAGCATGAGTTTGCAACTACTTTACTTTTGGAGAAAATTCAAAACATTCATTATTCAATAGAGCCCAATAGCAAAAACCAGCGTTTTGAATGAAGAATCACATTTCTTGGTAGAATCATGCAGGATTGAAATTTTTGATGGTTTTTTACTCCTCTCAACAGCCCAAACAAGTTTCTAAAAGGATGAGTTTGCAACTACTTTACTTTTGGAGAAAATTCAAAACATTCATTATTCAATAGGGCCCAAACTATCAAAAACCAGCGGTTTCAATGAACACACATTTCTTGGTAGAATCATGCAGGACTGAAATTTTTGATGTTTTTCTACTCCTCTCATGAGCCCAAACAAGTCTCTAAAAGCATGAGTTTGCAACTACTTTACTTTTGGAGAAAATTCAAAACATTCATTATTCAATAGGGCCCAAACTATCAAAAACCAGCGGTTTGAATGAACACACATTTCTTGATAGAATCATGCAGGACTGAAATTTTTGATGTTTTTCTACTCCTCTCATGAGCCCAAACAAGTCTCTAAAAGCATGAGTTTGCAACTACTTTACATTTGGAGAAAATTCAAAACATTCATTATTCAATAGAGCCCAATAGCAAAAACCAGCGTTTTGAATGAAGAATCACATTTATTGGTAGAATCATGCAGGATTGAAATTTTTGATGGTTTTTTACTCCTCTCAACAGCCCAAACAAGTTTCTAAGAGGATGAGTTTGCAACTACTTTACTTTTGGAGAAAATTCAAAACATTCATTATTCAATAGGGCCCAAACTATCAAAAACCAGCGGTTTCAATGAACACACATTTCTTGGTAGAATCATGCAAGACTGAAATTTTTGATGTTTTTCTACTCCTCTCATGAGCCCAAACAAGTCTCTAAAAGCATGAGTTTGCAACTACTTTACTTTTGGAGAAAATTCAAAACATTCACTATTCAATAGAGCCCAATAGCAAAAATCAGGTTTTGAATGAAGAATCACATTTCTTGGTAAAATCATGCAGGATTGAAATTTTTGATTTTTTTTTACTCCTCTCAACAGCCCAAACAAGTTTCTAAAAGGATGAGTTTGCAACTACTTTACTTTTGGAGAAAATTCAAAACATTCATTATTCAATAGGGCCCAAACTATCAAAAACCAGCGGTTTGAATAAACACACATTTCTTGGTAGAATCATGCAGGACTGAAATTTTTGATGTTTTTCTACTCCTCTCATGAGCTCAAACAAGTCTCTAAAAGCATGAGTTTGCAACTACTTTACTTTTGGAGAAAATTCAAAACATTCATTATTCAATAGAGCCCAATGGCAAAAACCAGCGTTTTGAATGAAGAATCACATTTCTTGGTAGAATCATGCAGGATTGAAATATTTGATGGTTTTTTACTCCTCTCAACAGCCCAAACAAGTTTCTAAAAGGATGAGTTTGCAACTACTTTACTTTTGGAGAAAATTCAAAACATTCATTATTCAGTAGGGCCCAAACTATCAAAAACCAGCCGTTTCAATGAACACACATGTCTTGGTAGAATCATGCAGGACTGAAATTTTTGATGTTTTTCTTCTCCTCTCATGAGCCCAAACAAGTCTCTAAAAGCATGAGTTTGCAACTACTTTACTTTTGGAGAAAATTCAAAACATTCATTATTCAATAGAGCCAAATAGCAAAAACCAGCGTTTTGAATGAAGAATCACATTTCTTGGTAGAATCATGCAGGATTGAAATTTTTGATGGTTTTTTACTCCTCTCAACAGCCCAAACAAGTTTCTAAAAGGATGAGTTTGCAACTACTTTACTTTTGGAGAAAATTCAATACATTCATTATTCAATAGGGCCCAAACTATCAAAAACCAGCGGTTTCAATGAACACACATGTCTTGGTAGAATCATGCAGGACTGAAATTTTTGATGTTTTACTACTCATCTCATGAGCCCAAACAAGTCTCTAAAAGCATGAGTTTGCAACTACTTTACTTTTGGAGAAAATTCAAAACATTCATTATTCAATAGGGCCCAAACTATCAAAAACCAGCCGTTTCAATGAACACACATTTCTTGGTAGAATCATGCAGGACTGAAATTTTTGATGTTTTTGCTACTCCTCTCATGAGCCCAAACAAGTCTCTAAAAGCATGAGTTTGCAACTACTTTACTTTTGGAGAAAATTCAAAACATTCATTATTCAATAGAGCCCAATAGCAAAAATCAGGTTTTGAATGAAGAATCACATTTCTTGGTAGAATCATGCAGGATTGAAATTTTTGATGGTTTTTTACTCCGCTCAACAGCCCAAACAAGTTTCTAAAAGGATGAGTTTGCAACTACTTTACTTTTGGAGAAAATTCAAAACATTCATTATTCAATAGGGCCCAAACTATCAAAAACCAGTGGTTTCAATGAACACACATTTCTTGGTAGAATCATGCAGGACTGAAATTTTTGATGTTTTTCTACTCCTCTCATGAGCCCAAACAAGTCTCTAAAAGCATGAGTTTGCAACTACTTCACTTTTGGAGAAAATTCAAAACATTCATTATTCAATAGAGCCCAATAGCAAAAATGAGGTTTTGAATGAAGAATCACATTTCTTGGTAGAATCATGCAGGATTGAAATTTTTGATGGTTTTTTACTCCTCTCAACAGCCCAAACAAGTTTCTAAAAGGATGAGTTTGCAACTACTTTACTTTTGGAGAAAATTCAAAACATTCATTATTCAATAGGGCCCAAACTATCAAAAACCAGCGGTTTGAATGAACACACATTTCTTGGTAGAATCATGCAGGACTGAAATTTTTGATGTTTTTCTACTCCTCTCATGAGCCCAAACAAGTCTCTAAAAGCATGAGTTTGCAACTACTTTACTTTTGGAGAAAATTCAAAACATTCACTATTCAATAGAGCCCAATAGCAAAAATCAGGTTTTGAATGAAGAATCACATTTCTTGGTAAAATCATGCAGGATTGAAATTTTTGATGGTTTTTTACTCCTCTCAACAGCCCAAACAAGTTTCTAAAAGGATGAGTTTGCAACTACTTTACTTTTGGAGAAAATTCAAAACATTCATTATTCAATAGGGCCCAAACTATCAAAAACCAGCGGTTTCAATGAACACACATTTCTTGGTAGAATCATGCAGGACTGAAATTTTTGATGGTTTTCTACTCCTCTCATGAGCCCAAACAAGTCTCTAAAAGCATGAGTTTGCAACTACTTTACTTTTGGAGAAAATTCAAAACATTCATTATTCAATAGAGCCCAATAGCAAAAACCAGCGTTTTGAATGAAGAATCACATTTCTTGGTAGAATCATGCAGGATTGAAATTTTTGATGGTTTTTTACTCCTCTCAACAGCCCAAACAAGTTTCTAAAAGGATGAGTTTGCAACTACTTTACTTTTGGAGAAAATTCAAAACATTCATTATTCAATAGGGCCCAAACTATCAAAAACCAGCGGTTTCAATGAACACACATTTCTTGGTAGAATCATGCAGGACTGAAATTTTTGATGTTTTTCTACTCCTCTCATGAGCCCAAACAAGTCTCTAAAAGCATGAGTTTGCAACTACTTTACTTTTGGAGAAAATTCAAAACATTCATTATTCAATAGAGCCCAATAGCAAAAATCAGGTTTTGAATGAAGAATCACATTTCTTGGTAGAATCATACAGGATTGAAATTTTTGATGGGTTTTTACTCCTCTCAACAGCGCAAACAAGTTTCTAAAAGGATGAGTTTGCAACTACTTTACTTTTGGAGAAAATTCAAAACATTCATTATTCAATAGGGCCCAAAATATCAAAAACCAGCGGTTTGAATGAACACACATTTCTTGGTAGAATCGTGCAGGACTGAAATTTTTGATGTTTTTCTATTCCTCTCATGAGCCCAAACAAGTCTATAAAAGCATGAGTTTGCAACTACTTTACTTTTGGAGAAAATTCAAAACATTCATTATTCAATAGAGCCCAATAGCAAAAATCAGGTTTTGAATGAAGAATCACATTTCTTGGTAGAATCATGCAGGATTGAAATTTTTGATGGTTTTTTACTCCTCTCAACAGCCCAAACAAGTTTCTAAAAGGATGAGTTTGCAACTACTTTACTTTTGGAGAAAATTCAAAACATTCATTATTCAATAGGGCCCAAACTATCAAAAACCAGCGGTTTCAATGAACACACATTTCTTGGTAGAATCATGCAGGACTGAAATTTTTGATGTTTTTCTACTCCTCTCATGAGCCCAAACAAGTCTCTAAAAGCATGAGTTTGCAACTACTTTACTTTTGGAGAAAATTCAAAACATTCATTATTCAATAGAGCCCAATAGCAAAAACCAGCTTTTTGAATGAAGAATCACATTTCTTGGTAGAATCATGCAGGATTGAAATTTTTGATGGTTTTTTACTCCTCTCAACAGCCCAAACAAGTTTCTAAAAGGATGAGTTTGCAACTACTTTACTTTTGGAGAAAATTCAAAACATTCATTATTCAATAGGGCCCAAACTATCAAAAACCAGCCGTTTCAATGAACACACATGTCTTGGTAGAATCATGCAGGACTGAAATTTTTGATGTTTTTCTACTCCTCTCATGAGCCCAAACAAGTCACTAAAAGCATGAGTTTGCAACTACTTCACTTTTGGAGAAAATTCAAAACATTCATTATTCAATAGAGCCCAATAGCAAAAATCAGGTTTTGAATGAAGAATCACATTTCTTGGTAGAATCATGCAGGATTGAAATTTTTGATGGTTTTTTACTCCTCTCAACAGCCCAAACAAGTTTCTAAAAGGATGAGTTTGCAACTACTTTACTTTTGGAGAAAATTCAAAACATTCATTATTCAATAGGGCCCAAACTATCAAAAACCAGCCGTTTCAATGAACACACATGTCTTGGTAGAATCATGCAGGACTGAAATTTTTGATGTTTTTCTACTCATCTCATGAGCCCAAACAAGTCTCTAAAAGCATGAGTTTGCAACTACTTTACTTTTGGAGAAAATTCAAAACATTCATTATTCAATAGAGCCCAATAGCAAAAACCAGCGTTTTGAATGAAGAATCACATTTCTTGGTAGAATCATGCAGGATTGAAATTTTTGATGGTTTTTTACTCCTCTCAACAGCCCAAACAAGTTTCTAAAAGGATGAGTTTGCAACTACTTTACTTTTGGAGAAAATTCAAAACATTCATTATTCAATAGGGCCCAAACTATCAAAAACCAGCGGTTTCAATGAACACACATTTCTTGGTAGAATCTTGCAGGACTGAAATTTTTGATGTTTTTCTACTCCTCTCATGAGCCCAAACAAGTCTCTAAAAGCATGAGTTTGCAACTACTTTACTTTTGGAGAAAATTCAAAACATTCACTATTCAATAGAGCCCAATAGCAAAAATCAGGTTTTGAATGAAGAATCACATTTCTTGGTAAAATCATGCAGGATTGAAATTTTTGATGGTTTTTTACTCCTCTCAACAGCCCAAACAAGTTTCTAAAAGGATGAGTTTGCAACTACTTTACTTTTGGAGAAAATTCAAAACATTCATTATTCAATAGGGCCCAAACTATCAAAAACCAGCGGTTTCAATGAACACACATTTCTTGGTAGAATCATGCAGGACTGAAATTTTTGATGTTTTTCTACTCCTCTCATGAGCCCAAACAAGTCTCTAAAAGCATGAGTTTGCAACTACTTTACTTTTGGAGAAAATTCAAAACATTCATTATTCAATAGGGCCCAAACTATCAAAAACCAGCGGTTTGAATGAACACACATTTCTTGGTAGAATCATGCAGGACTGAAATTTTTGATGTTTTTCTACTCCTCTCATGAGCCCAAACAAGTCTCTAAAAGCATGAGTTTGCAACTACTTTACTTTTGGAGAAAATTCAAAACATTCATTATTCAATAGAGCCCAATAGCAAAAACCAGCGTTTTGAATGAAGAATCACATTTCTTGGTAGAATCATGCAGGATTGAAATTTTTGATGGTTTTTTACTCCTCTCAACAGCCCAAACAAGTTTCTAAAAGGATGAGTTTGCAACTACTTTACTTTTGGAGAAAATTCAAAACATTCATTATTCAATAGGGCCCAAACTATCAAAAACCAGCGGTTTCAATGAACACACATTTCTTGGTAGAATCATGCAGGACTGAAATTTTTGATGTTTTTCTACTCCTCTCATGAGCCCAAACAAGTCTCTAAAAGCATGAGTTTGCAACTACTTTACTTTTGGAGAAAATTCAAAACATTCACTATTCAATAGAGCCCAATAGCAAAAATCAGGTTTTGAATGAAGAATCACATTTCTTGGTAAAATCATGCAGGATTGAAATTTTTGATGGTTTTTTACTCCTCTCAACAGCCCAAACAAGTTTCTAAAAGGATGAGTTTGCAACTACTTTACTTTTGGAGAAAATTCAAAACATTCCTTATTCAATAGGGCCCAAACTATCAAAAACCAGCGGTTTGAATGAACACACATTTCTTGGTAGAATCATGCAGGACTGAAATTTTTGATGTTTTTCTACTCCTCTCATGAGCCCAAACAAGTCTCTAAAAGCATGAGTTTGCAACTACTTTACTTTTGGAGAAAATTCAAAACATTCATTATTCAATAGAGCCCAATAGCAAAAATCAGGTTTTGAATGAAGAATCACATTTCTTGGTAGAATCATGCAGGATTGAAATTTTTGATGGTTTTTTACTCCTCTCAACAGCCCAAACAAGTTTCTAAAAGGATGAGTTTGCAACTACTTTACTTTTGGAGAAAATTCAAAACATTCATTATTCAATAGGGCCCAAACTATCAAAAACCAGCGGTTTCAATGAACACACATTTCTTGGTAGAATCATGCATGACAGAAATTTTTGATGTTTTTCTACTCCTCTCATGAGCCGAAACAAGTCTCTAAAAGCATGAGTTTGCAACTACTTTACTTTTGGAGAATGTTCAAAACATTCATTATTCAAAGGGCCCAAACTATCAAAAACCAGCGGTTTGAATGAACACACATTTCTTGGTAGAATCATGCAGGACTGAAATTTTTGATGTTTTTCTACTCCTCTCATGAGCCCAAACAAGTCTCTAAAAGCATGAGTTTGCAACTACTTTACTTTTGGAGAAAATTCAAAACATTCATTATTCAATAGAGCCCAATAGCAAAAACCAGCGTTTTGAATGAAGAATCACATTTGTTGGTAGAATCATGCAGGATTGAAATTTTTGATGGTTTTTTACTCCTCTCAACAGCCCAAACAAGTTTCTAAAAGGATGAGTTTGCAATTACTTTACTTTTGGAGAAAATTCAAAACATTCATTATTCAATAGGGCCCAAACTATCAAAAACCAGCGGTTTGAATGAACACATTTCTTGGTAGAATCATGCAGGACTGAAATTTTTGATGTTTTTCTACTCCTCTCATGAGCCCAAACAAGTCTCTAAAAGCATGAGTTTGCAACTACTTTACTTTTGGAGAAAATTCAAAACATTCACTATTCAATAGAGCCCAATAGCAAAAATCAGGTTTTGAATGAAGATTCACATTTCTTGGTAGAATCATGCAGGATTGAAATTTTTGATGGTTTTTTACTCCTCTCAACAGCCCAAACAAGTTTCTAAATGGATGAGTTTGCAACTACTTTACTTTTGGAGAAAATTCAAAACATTCATTATTCAATAGAGCCCAATAGCAAAAACCAGCGTTTTGAATGAAGAATCACATTTCTTGGTAGAATCATGCAGGATTGAAATTTTTGATGGTTTTTTTACTCCTCTCAACAGCCCAAACAAGTTTCTAAAAGGATGAGTTTGCAACTACTTTACTTTTGGAGAAAATTCAAAACATTCATTATTCAATAGGGCCCAAAATATCAAAAACCAGCGGTTTGAATGAACACACATTTCTTGGTAGAATCGTGCAGGACTGAAATTTTTGATGTTTTTCTACTCCTCTCATGAGCCCAAACAAGTCTCCAAAAGCATGAGTTTGCAACTACTTTACTTTTGGAGAAAATTCAAGGGGCGTGGCTTGCAGGGGAGCAGAGCAGACGTGTTTTCTAGGAGCTCCTGCTTTCCCCTACTCTAAGCTTACAAAAAGATTGCTAACTTGTGGAATAATCCAGCCACGGATTAATAAGAAGATGCCTAAGAGGTGCAGCAAGAAAAACAGAAGGGTCCCAGTGAGAAAAGACCGTTTAACGGGTCCAAGAAGCCTGGGGAGTCTGTCGGGCCCAAGCCTCCACGCTGGATGTAAACAACCCAGCCATGTGACTGATCAACGCAGCGGGAAGAAAAAACAAGGAGCCAGCGAGACCCAGAGGGCAGATCAGACTTTAATGGTGAGCTCCCTTGGGTGCAGAGAGGCCCCGACACTAGCTGACAGTGTTTTGAGAGGAGATCGGCAGACCGCGCTGACTGTTGGAGCTGTGATGCGGCAGGAGAGAAGCGGCGGTGGAGTCTCTGTGGCATCGCGGGTGGAACCAGTTGGGACATCTCCAGACAGATCTTCTACACCTGGAAGACCGAGTGGACGTGTGGGGACTGTGGCAGCGTGGTCTTTGACAGCTGCAGCGGTCCCTGCTTCACAAAATCAAAGCGGGGAGACCGCGGTGAAGGCTGAAACCGCGTTGCTGCAGAGGAGCGGCGGTGGAGACGTTGCGGCGCCGCTGCTGAGATCAGGTGTGCCACCCCCCGATGGGTCTTCTGCAGCGGGAGATCCACGCAGATCTACTGTGACATCAGCGGTGAGGTCCCCGGCACCTGGAGAAATCCCCGCTTTGAAGGATCATAGCGGGGAGATCGCGGTGAAAGCCGCGGCCGCGCGACAGTGGAGGAGCCGCGACGGGGGATCTCCTTCCTTTCCTTCTTCTCCGGTGAGCGGATCCGGGGGGTCGCCCATCTGTGGTGGATCTGGGGATATTAAGGGACAGTCGGGAGTCCGATCAGCGGCATGCATAGGGCCGCTGAGGGCTTCTGAAGTCAGGGCCACACAGGCTTCAGGGGAGAACTTTGGTCAGATGACTACATCTGGTGCTGCAACAGCGCGGCCATTGGAATATAGCAGTGCTGAGGTTCCTGCGCCTTTGTTGGATTCTGGTGTCCGCACAGCACTATCGGCGGAGGAGGAAAGTGGGGGAAAAGAGTCTGACGTTGTAGTAATGCTCCAGGAGAGATGTAGCAGAGCCGAAACGATTGCATTACCGCTACTTAAATCTACCGCAGATTTATCATTATGTACACCTGTTACATCATTAACACCTTCTATCAAACATTTTAATAGTGTTTTGCGACATGATGCAGCGGAATTTTCACCATTAAACACACCTAAACAATTATTAGATGGGGAGATAAAATCACCGTACTATGGGGGGGGCCGGTCATCCCGTGGGATAGATCTCAATATGGGATTTCAAAAAAGTGTTGGGGACAAGCGATTATTAGTAGATTCTGGTGTTGACAAGGGGCTACAAAAAAATGGCTTTCATGAAAAATCAGTCTGTGTTTCCTCTAGACAGGAAGAGTTTGGGGGGGATGATCTTTTCCAGTCTATGAAAGAAGAGATATGGGCTTTGATTGCTCGATTCGAAAGCACCCTCCTCACTTTATACACTAATGGGGAGTCCTCTTCTAATGACCAGTCAGGTTTAAATTATAAAAAGTCAGAAACTTCGTCCGACGGTGGGGAGGAATCAGAAAATGTAGATTCGGAGGTCTTTGGGGAGGAGGTAGCCTCTCTTGGAGACTCAAAAAACGATTTGATTGATTCAACTGATATAAGCAATACGGATGAGGCATCTTCGTTGCGTTCCTTTATTTCTGAGAACTCTATCAGCTATGGAGAATCCGGAAGTGGTGACTCTTCTCAGGATGATAAAACTAATATAGCTCAAGAGAAGACGCAGACTGATGTTAAGGAGGTATTTATTGATCCATCCTCGCTATATAATATATGGGTTCCTGGGAGCTGCCCCGTTGAGGATTTACTAGTTAAATCATGCAAAACTTTCTTGACTTCGTTGAATGATCTGGGGATTGGCAATGTGGGAGACCCGGGAATAGACAAAATTAAACTATTAGGAAACTCGATTAAGCAACTTATGAAAAATATTTTTTCAATTATAGTCAGCGAGAATGTAATAAAACCTAACACCACACTTGACATTTCTCTCTCTACAGTAAAACCTACGTTTAAACAATTTGAATTCTCCTCTATTGAAGCATCAAAATTTCATGAGCTCTCGGATTCTTTGAGGGATTTACAGAAGGAGATTGCCTCATTCAGATGTTCTTTGTCCAATTTTGAGGATTTGAAGAGGAAAAATAATGTAAAAATCAGGGGTATTCCCGAGTCAGTTCAACCAACTCGATTGAGGGAATACGTTTCCTCAATGATTTCTTATTTATTTCCGGAAACTAAAGGAAAAAATCTAATTGAGAGGATATTTAGGATTCGTAGACCTTCCTCCCTACTGTCTGACTTAACTAGAGATGTCATTGTCACATTTTATCCTAACTGGGTCAGAAACACCCTCCTTGGTTTATCAAAAAATTCTAGCTTTCTTTCATCTCCCTATCAAAACTTAGTTTTCTTTAAGGATTTGTGTAAGAACACCATACAAAAACGCAGGTCATTTTTACAAATAACAACTGTGCTTCGTCGGGCTAATATTGATTATAATTGGTCCCAAACTTCTACATTAATCGTGAGATATGCTTCAAACATAATTCATATTCTGTCTCCGCGGGATGGTATGGACTTCCTTAGAAATGCTCGACTTATTTCTAACAATTGTCTTCCCAAAACTTTACACCCATCTGTACAAGACCTCCGCTTACACCATACTTGAACTTTGGATCTTACTTGGATTTTATTATCGGGAAACTTTGGACTCACTTGGACCTCTCAAAAGCTTTTTACATATATGTCAGATTAAAATTATGATCTGTGGTTTATGTTCCATGAGCTGATTTGAGAAAAAAGCTGAACTTTCCCCCCATATGGTCCTTGGGTATTGATTACTCGGACCAATAACGACGGGTTTACTTACAATTACGTTTAAATATTTAAGTGTTATTAATATTTTGATTACAGGTGTCATATGACAGGTTTAGGTTTATTAAGTGTTATTAATACCTTTTATAAGTGTCATGTGACAGGTGCAGAGGCTTACTATAGCTAGAGGCATTTGAAAGCAGACTTAAAGCGTTATTTACTTTTTTTTTTGGGGCATATTAATGTATGTATGCCTGTCCAAAATACTTTAGGGGCTTATAACCCCCAATTCAATACTCAATAGATAACTGTTAGTCTGTCCTGTCTCTTCCTTATGGGGTATGTTCATGCCCATTCATATTGAGGAGACATGACCCTTTTAGATTTATAATTAGACGACTTTATAGCATCTTATTTCTACACGTAACTTACTGTTATGTTTCCCTTTGTTCCTTCCTTACCCCTCCTTTTGTTTTTTTTTTCCTTTGTGTGTTTCATTAAAGCAACTTTAAACCCATTCCGAAACCCCTACCCCTTTCTTCCCTTGACACTTATGAATGTATCTGCTACTTGAAAGTCATGTTATTATACTACTGTTATTTTGTAAACCACATTGAAATATGATGATGAACAATATAACTGTTAAGTAGAAAAACTTAATAAAGTTTATTGAAAATGGAGAAAATTCAAAACATTCATTATTCAATAGAGCCCAATAGCAAAAACCAGCGTTTTGAATGAAGAATCACATTTCTTGGTAGAATCATGCAGGATTGAAATTTTTGATGGTTTTTTACTCCTCTCAACAGCCCAAACAAGTTTCTAAAAGGATGAGTTTGCAACTACTTTACTTTTGGAGAAAATTCAAAACATTCATTATTCAATAGGGCCCAAACTATCAAAAACCAGCGGTTTCAATGAACACACATGTCTTGGTAGAATCATGCAGGACTGAAATTTTTGATGTTTTACTACTCATCTCATGAGCCCAAACAAGTCTCTAAAAGCATGAGTTTGCAACTACTTTACTTTTGGAGAAAATTCAAAACATTCATTATTCAATAGGGCCCAAACTATCAAAAACCAGCGGTTTCAATGAACACACATTTCTTGGTAGAATCATGCAGGACTGAAATTTTTGATGTTTTTCTACTCCTCTCATGAGCCCAAACAAGTCTCTAAAAGCATGAGTTTGCAACTACTTTACTTTTGGAGAAAATTCAAAACATTCATTATTCAATAGAGCCCAATAGCAAAAATCAGGTTTTGAATGAAGAATCACATTTCTTGGTAGAATCATGCAGGATTGAAATTTTTGATGGTTTTTTACTCCTCTCAACAGCCCAAACAAGTTTCTAAAAGGATGAGTTTGCAACTACTTTACTTTTGGAGAAAATTCAAAACATTCATTATTCAATAGGGCCCAAACTATCAAAAACCAGCGGTTTGAATGAACACACATTTCTTGGTAGAATCATGCAGGACTGAAATTTTTGATGTTTTTCTACTCCTCTCATGAGCCCAAACAAGTCTCTAAAAGCATGAGTTTGCAATTACTTCACTTTTGGAGAAAATTCAAAACATTCATTATTCAATAGAGCCCAATAGCAAAAATCAGGTTTTGAATGAAGAATCACATTTCTTGGTAGAATCATGCAGGATTGAAATTTTTGATGGTTTTTTACTCCTCTCAACAGCCCAAACAAGTTTCTAAAAGGATGAGTTTGCAACTACTTTACTTTTGGAGAAAATTCAAAACATTCATTATTCAAAAGGGCCCAAACTATCAAAAACCAGCGGTTTGAATGAACACACATTTCTTGGTAGAATCATGCAGGACTGAAATTTTTGATGTTTTTCTACTCCTCTCATGAGCCCAAACAAGTCTCTAAAAGCATGAGTTTGCAACTACTTTACTTTTGGAGAAAATTCAAAACATTCACTATTCAATAGAGCCCAATAGCAAAAATCAGGTTTTGAATGAAGAATCACATTTCTTGGTAAAATCATGCAGGATTGAAATTTTTGATGGTTTTTTACTCCTCTCAACAGCCCAAACAAGTTTCTAAAAGGATGAGTTTGCAACTACTTTACTTTTGGAGAAAATTCAAAACATTCATTATTCAATAGGGCCCAAACTATCAAAAACCAGCGGTTTGAATGAACACACATTTCTTGGTAGAATCATGCAGGACTGAAATTTTTGATGTTTTTCTACTCCTCTCATGAGCCCAAACAAGTCTCTAAAAGCATGAGTTTGCAACTACTTTACTTTTGGAGAAAATTCAAAACATTCATTATTCAATAGAGCCCAATAGCAAAAACCAGCGTTTTGAATGAAGAATCACATTTCTTGGTAGAATCATGCAGGATTGAAATTTTTGATGGTTTTTTACTCCTCTCAACAGCCCAAACAAGTTTCTAAAAGGATGATTTTGCAACTACTTTACTTTTGGAGAAAATTCAAAACATTCATTATTCAATAGGGCCCAAACTATCAAAAACCAGCGGTTTGAATGAACACATTTCTTGGTAGAAACATGCAGGACTGAAATTTTTGATGTTTTTCTACTCCTCTCATGAGCCCAAACAAGTCTCTAAAAGCATGAGTTTGCAACTACTTTACTTTTGGAGAAAATTCAAAACATTCACTATTCAATAGAGCCCAATAGCAAAAATCAGGTTTTGAATGAAGAATCACATTTCTTGGTAAAATCATGCAGGATTGAAATTTTTGATGGTTTTTTACTCCTCTCAACAGCCCAAACAAGTTTCTAAAAGGATGAGTTTGCAACTACTTTACTTTTGGAGAAAATTCAAAACATTCATTATTCAATAGGGCCCAAACTATCAAAAACCAGCGGTTTGAATGAACACACATTTCTTGGTAGAATCATGCAGGACTGAAATTTTTGATGTTTTTCTACTCTCATGAGCCCAAACAAGTCTCTAAAAGCATGAGTTTGCAACTACTTTACTTTTGGAGAAAATTCAAAACATTCATTATTCAATAGAGCCCAATAGCAAAAACCAGCGTTTTGAATGAAGAATCACATTTCTTGGTAGAATCATGCAGGATTGAAATTTTTGATGGTTTTTTACTCCTCTCAACAGCCCAAACAAGTTTCTAAAAGGATGAGTTTGCAACTACTTTACTTTTGGAGAAAATTCAAAACATTCATTATTCAATAGGGCCCAAACTATCAAAAACCAGCGGTTTCAATGAACACACATTTCTTGGTAGAATCATGCAGGACTGAAATTTTTGATGTTTTTCTACTCCTCTCATGAGCCCAAACAAGTCTCTAAAAGCATGAGTTTGCAACTACTTTACTTTTGGAGAAAATTCAAAACATTCATTATTCAATAGGGCCCAAACTATCAAAAACCAGCGGTTTGAATGAACACACATTTCTTGGTAGAATCATGCAGGACTGAAATTTTTGATGTTTTTCTACTCCTCTCATGAGCCCAAACAAGTCTCTAAAAGCATGAGTTTGCAACTACTTTACTTTTGGAGAAAATTCAAAACATTCATTATTCAATAGAGCCCAATAGCAAAAACCAGCGTTTTGAATGAAGAATCACATTTCTTGGTAGAATCATGCAGGATTTAAATTTTTGATGGTTTTTTACTCCTCTCAACAGCCCAAACAAGTTTCTAAAAGGATGAGTTTGCAACTACTTTACTTTTGGAGAAAATTCAAAACATTCATTATTCAATAGGGCCCAAACTATCAAAAACCAGCGGTTTCAATGAACACACATTTCTTGGTAGAATCATGCAGGACTGAAATTTTTGATTTTTTTCTACTCCTCTCATGAGCCCAAACAAGTCTCTAAAAGCATGAGTTTGCAGCTACTTTACTTTTGGAGAAAATTCAAAACATTCATTATTCAATAGAGCCCAATAGCAAAAACCAGCGTTTTGAATGAAGAATCACATTTCTTGGTAGAATCATGCAGGATTGAAATTTTTGATGGTTTTTTACTCCTCTCAACAGCCCAAACAAGTTTCTAAAAGGATGAGTTTGCAACTACTTTACTTTTGGAGAAAATTCAAAACATTCATTATTCAATAGGGCCCAAACTATCAAAAACCAGCGGTTTGAATGAACACATTTCTTGGTAGAATCATGCAGGACTGAAATTTTTGATGTTTTTCTACTCCTCTCATGAACCCAAACAAGTCTCTAAAAGCATGAGTTTGCAACTACTTTACTTTTGGAGAAAATTCAAAACATTCACTATTCAATAGAGCCCAATAGCAAAAATCAGGTTTTGAATGAAGAATCACATTTCTTGGTAAAATCATGCAGGATTGAAATTTTTGATGGTTTTTTACTCCTCTCAACAGCCCAAACAAGTTTCTAAAAGGATGAGTTTGCAACTACTTTACTTTTGGAGAAAATTCAAAACATTCATTATTCAATAGGGCCCAAACTATCAAAAACCAGCGGTTTCAATGAACACACATTTCTTGGTAGAATCATGCAGGACTGAAATTTTTGATGTTTTTCTACTCCTCTCATGAGCCCAAACAAGTCTCTAAAAGCATGAGTTTGCAACTACTTTACTTTTGGAGAAAATTCAAAACATTCATTATTCAATAGAGCCCAATAGCAAAAACCAGCGTTTTGAATGAAGAATCACATTTCTTGGTAGAATCATGCAGGATTGAAATTTTTGATGGTTTTTTACTCCTCTCAACAGCCCAAACAAGTTTCTAAAAGGATGAGTTTGCAACTACTTTACTTTTGGAGAAAATTCAAAACATTCATTATTCAATAGGGCCCAAACTATCAAAAACCAGCGGTTTCAATGAACACACATTTCTTGGTAGAATCATGGAGGACTGAAATTTTTGATGTTTTTCTACTCCTCTCATGAGCCCAAACAAGTCTCTAAAAGCATGAGTTTGCAACTACTTCACTTTTGGAGAAAATTCAAAACATTCATTATTCAATAGAGCCCAATAGCAAAAATCAGGTTTTGAATGAAGAATCACATTTCTTGGTAGAATCATGCAGGATTGAAATTTTTGATGGCTTTTTACTCCTCTCAACAGCCCAAACAAGTTTCTAAAAGGATGAGTTTGCAACTACTTTACTTTTGGAGAAAATTCAAAACATTCATTATTCAAAAGGGCCCAAACTATCAAAAACCAGCGGTTTGAATGAACACACATTTCTTGGTAGAATCATGCAGGACTGAAATTTTTGATGTTTTTCTACTCCTCTCATGAGCCCAAACAAGTCTCTAAAAGCATGAGTTTGCAACTACTTTACTTTTGGAGAAAATTCAAAACATTCACTATTCAATAGAGCCCAATAGCAAAAATCAGGTTTTGAATGAAGAATCACATTTCTTGGTAAAATCATGCAGGATTGAAATTTTTGATGGTTTTTTACTCCTCTCAACAGCCCAAACAAGTTTCTAAAAGGATGTTTGCAACTACTTTACTTTTGGAGAAAATTTAAAACATTCATTATTCAATAGGGCCCAAACTATCAAAAACCAGCGGTTTCAATGAACACACATTTCTTGGTAGAATCATGCAGGACTGAAATTTTTGATGTTTTTCTACTCCTCTCATGAGCCCAAACAAGTCTCTAAAAGCATGAGTTTGCAACTACTTTACTTTTGGGGAAAATTCAAAACATTCATTATTCAATAGAGCCCAATAGCAAAAACCAGCGTTTTGAATGAAGAATCACATTTCTTGGTAGAATCATGCAGGATTGAAATTTTTGATGGTTTTTTACTCCTCTCAACAGCCCAAACAAGTTTCTAAAAGGATGAGTTTGCAACTACTTTACTTTTGGAGAAAATTCAAAACATTTATTATTCAATAGGGCCCAAACTATCAAAAACCAGCGGTTTCAATGAACACACATTTCTTGGTAGAATCATGCAGGACTGAAATTTTTGATGTTTTTCTACTCCTCTCATGAGCCCAAACAAGTCTCTAAAAGCATGAGTTTGCAACTACTTTACTTTTGGAGAAAATTCAAAACATTCACTATTCAATAGAGCCCAATAGCAAAAATCAGGTTTTGAATGAAGAATCACATTTCTTGGTAAAATCATGCAGGATTGAAATTTTTGATGGTTTTTTACTCCTCTCAACAGCCCAAACAAGTTTCTAAAAGGATAAGTTTGCAACTACTTTACTTTTGGAGAAAATTCAAAACATTCCTTATTCAATAGGGCCCAAACTATCAAAAAACAGCGGTTTCAATGAACACACATTTCTTGGTAGAATCATGCAGGACTGAAATTTTTGATGTTTTTCTACTCTCATGAGCCCAAACAAGTCTCTAAAAGCATGAGTTTGCAACTACTTTACTTTTGGAGAAAATTCAAAACATTCATTATTCAATAGAGCCCAATAGCAAAAACCAGCGTTTTGAATGAAGAATCACATTTCTTGGTAGAATCATGCAGGATTGAAATTTTTGATGGTTTTTTACTCCTCTCAACAGCCCAAACAAGTTTCTAAAAGGATGAGTTTGCAACTACTTTACTTTTGGAGAAAATTCAAAACATTCATTATTCAATAGGGCCCAAACTATCAAAAACCAGCGGTTTCAATGAACACACATTTCTTGGTAGAATCATGCAGGACTGAAATTTTTGATGTTTTTCTACTCCTCTCATGAGCCCAAACAAGTCTCTAAAAGCATGAGTTTGCAACTACTTTACTTTTGGAGAAAATTCAAAACATTCATTATTCAATAGGGCCCAAACTATCAAAAACCAGCGTTTTGAATGAACACACATTTCTTGGTAGAATCATGCAGGACTGAAATTTTTGATGTTTTTCTACTCCTCTCATGAGCCCAAACAAGTCTCTAAAAGCATGAGTTTGCAACTACTTTACTTTTGGAGAAAATTCAAAACATTCATTATTCAAGAGCCCAATAGCAAAAACCAGCGTTTTGAATGAAGAATCACATTTCTTGGTAGAATCATGCAGGATTGAAATTTTTGATGGTTTTTTACTCCTCTCAACAGCCCAAACAAGTTTCTAAAAGGATGAGTTTGCAACTACTTTACTTTTGGAGAAAATTCAAAACATTCATTATTCAATAGGGCCCAAACTATCAAAAACCAGCGGTTTCAATGAACACACATTTCTTGGTAGAATCATGCAGGACTGAAATTTTTGATGTTTTTCTACTCCTCTCATGAGCCCAAACAAGTCTCTAAAAGCATGAGTTTGCAACTACTTTACTTTTGGAGAAAATTCAAAACATTCATTATTCAATAGAGCCCAATAGCAAAAATCAGGTTTTGAATGAAGAATCACATTTCTTGGTAGAATCATGCAGGATTGAAATTTTTGATGGTTTTTTACTCCTCTCAACAGCCCAAACAAGTTTCTAAAAGGATGAGTTTGCAACTACTTTACTTTTGGAGAAAATTCAAAACATTCATTATTCAATAGGGCCCAAACTATCAAAAACCAGCGGTTTGAATGAACACACATTTCTTGGTAGAATCATGCAGGACTGAAATTTTTGATGTTTTTCTACTCCTCTCATGAGCCCAAACAAGTCTCTAAAAGCATGAGTTTGCAACTACTTTACTTTTGGAGAAAATTCAAAACATTCACTATTCAATAGAGCCCAATAGCAAAAACCAGCGTTTTGAATGAAGAATCACATTTCTTGGTAGAATCATGCAGGATTGAAATTTTTGATGATTTTTTACTCCTCTCAACAGCCCAAACAAGTTTCTAAAAGGATGAGTTTGCAACTACTTTACTTTTGGAGAAAATTCAAAACATTCATTATTCAATAGGGCCCAAACTATCAAAAACCAGCGGTTTCAAAGAACACACATTTCTTGGTAGAATCATGCAGGACTGAAATTTTTGATGTTTTTCTACTCCTCTCATGAGCCCAAACAAGTCTCTAAAAGCATGAGTTTGCAACTACTTTACTTTTGGAGAAAATTCAAAACATTCATTATTCAATAGAGCCCAATAGCAAAAATCAGGTTTTGAATGAAGAATCACATTTCTTGGTAGAATCATGCAGGATTGAAATTTTTGATGGTTTTTTACTCCTCTCAACAGCCCAAACAAGTTTCTAAAAGGATGAGTTTGCAACTACTTTACTTTTGGAGAAAATTCAAAACATTCATTATTCAATAGGGCCCAAAATATCAAAAACCAGCGGTTTGAATGAACACACATTTCTTGGTAGAATCGTGCAGGACTGAAATTTTTGATGTTTTTCTACTTCTCTCATGAGTCCAAACAAGTCTCTAAAAGGATGAGTTTGCAACTACTTTACTTTTGGAGAAAATTCAAAACATTCATTATTCAATAGAGCCCAATAGCAAAAACCAGCGTTTTGAATGAAGAATCACATTTCTTGGTAAAATCATGCAGGATTGAAATTTTTGATGGTTTTTTACTCCTCTCAACAGCCCAAACAAGTTTCTAAAAGGATGAGTTTGCAACTACTTTACTTTTGGAGAAAATTCAAAACATTCATTATTCAATAGGGCCCAAACTATCAAAAACCAGCGGTTTCAATGAACACACATTTCTTGGTAGAATCATGCAGGACTGAAATTTTTGATGTTTTTCTACTCCTCTCATGAGCCCAAACAAGTCTCTAAAAGCATGAGTTTGCAACTACTTTACTTTTGGAGAAAATTCAAAACATTCATTATTCAATAGAGCCCAATAGCAAAAACCAGCTTTTTGAATGAAGAATCACATTTCTTGGTAGAATCATGCAGGATTGAAATTTTTGATGGTTTTTTACTCCTCTCAACAGCCCAAACAAGTTTCTAAAAGGATGAGTTTGCAACTACTTTACTTTTGGAGAAAATTCAAAACATTCATTATTCAATAGGGCCCAAACTATCAAAAACCAGCCGTTTCAATGAACACACATGTCTTGGTAGAATCATGCAGGACTGAAATTTTTGATGTTTTTCTACTCCTCTCATGAGCCCAAACAAGTCACTAAAAGCATGAGTTTGCAACTACTTCACTTTTGGAGAAAATTCAAAACATTCATTATTCAATAGAGCCCAATAGCAAAAATCAGGTTTTGAATGAAGAATCACATTTCTTGGTAGAATCATGCAGGATTGAAATTTTTGATGGTTTTTTACTCCTCTCAACAGCCCAAACAAGTTTCTAAAAGGATGAGTTTGCAACTACTTTACTTTTGGAGAAAATTCAAAACATTCATTATTCAAAAGGGCCCAAACTATCAAAAACCAGCGGTTTGAATGAACACACATTTCTTGGTAGAATCATGCAGGACTGAAATTTTTGATGTTTTTCTACTCCTCTCATGAGCCCAAACAAGTCTCTAAAAGCATGAGTTTGCAACTACTTTACTTTTGGAGAAAATTCAAAACATTCACTATTCAATAGAGCCCAATAGCAAAAATCAGGTTTTGAATGAAGAATCACATTTCTTGGTAAAATCATGCAGGATTGAAATTTTTGATGGTTTTTTACTCCTCTCAACAGCCCAAACAAGTTTCTAAAAGGATGTTTGCAACTACTTTACTTTTGGAGAAAATTTAAAACATTCATTATTCAATAGGGCCCAAACTATCAAAAACCAGCGGTTTCAATGAACACACATTTCTTGGTAGAATCATGCAGGACTGAAATTTTTGATGTTTTTCTACTCCTCTCATGAGCCCAAACAAGTCTCTAAAAGCATGAGTTTGCAACTACTTTACTTTTGGAGAAAATTCAAAACATTCATTATTCAATAGAGCCCAATAGCAAAAACCAGCGTTTTGAATGAAGAATCACATTTCTTGGTAGAATCATGCAGGATTGAAATTTTTGATGGTTTTTTACTCCTCTCAACAGCCCAAACAAGTTTCTAAAAGGATGAGTTTGCAACTACTTTACTTTTGGAGAAAATTCAAAACATTCATTATTCAATAGGGCCCAAACTATCAAAAACCAGCGGTTTCAATGAACACACATTTCTTGGTAGAATCATGCAGGACTGAAATTTTTGATGTTTTTCTACTCCTCTTATGAGCCCAAACAAGTCTCTAAAAGCATGAGTTTGCAACTACTTTACTTTTGGAGAAAATTCAAAACATTCACTATTCAATAGAGCCCAATAGCAAAAATCAGGTTTTGAATGAAGAATCACATTTCTTGGTAAAATCATGCAGGATTGAAATTTTTGATGGTTTTTTACTCCTCTCAACAGCCCAAACAAGTTTCTAAAAGGATGAGTTTGCAACTACTTTACTTTTGGAGAAAATTCAAAACATTCCTTATTCAATAGGGCCCAAACTATCAAAAAACAGCGGTTTCAATGAACACACATTTCTTGGTAGAATCATGCAGGACTGAAATTTTTGATGTTTTTCTACTCTCATGAGCCCAAACAAGTCTCTAAAAGCATGAGTTTGCAACTACTTTACTTTTGGAGAAAATTCAAAACATTCATTATTCAATAGAGCCCAATAGCAAAAACCAGCGTTTTGAATGAAGAATCACATTTCTTGGTAGAATCATGCAGGATTGAAATTTTTGATGGTTTTTTACTCCTCTCAACAGCCCAAACAAGTTTCTAAAAGGATGAGTTTGCAACTACTTTACTTTTGGAGAAAATTCAAAACATTCATTATTCAATAGGGCCCAAACTATCAAAAACCAGCGGTTTCAATGAACACACATTTCTTGGTAGAATCATGCAGGACTGAAATTTTTGATGTTTTTCTACTCCTCTCATGAGCCCAAACAAGTCTCTAAAAGCATGAGTTTGCAACTACTTTACTTTTGGAGAAAATTCAAAACATTCATTATTCAATAGGGCCCAAACTATCAAAAACCAGCGTTTTGAATGAACACACATTTCTTGGTAGAATCATGCAGGACTGAAATTTTTGATGTTTTTCTACTCCTCTCATGAGCCCAAACAAGTCTCTAAAAGCATGAGTTTGCAACTACTTTACTTTTGGAGAAAATTCAAAACATTCATTATTCAATAGAGCCCAATAGCAAAAACCAGCGTTTTGAATGAAGAATCACATTTCTTGGTAGAATCATGCAGGATTGAAATTTTTGATGGTTTTTTACTCCTCTCAACAGCCCAAACAAGTTTCTAAAAGGATGAGTTTGCAACTACTTTACTTTTGGAGAAAATTCAAAACATTCATTATTCAATAGGGCCCAAACTATCAAAAACCAGCGGTTTCAATGAACACACATTTCTTGGTAGAATCATGCAGGACTGAAATTTTTGATGTTTTTCTACTCCTCTCATGAGCCCAAACAAGTCTCTAAAAGCATGAGTTTGCAACTACTTTACTTTTGGAGAAAATTCAAAACATTCATTATTCAATAGAGCCCAATAGCAAAAACCAGCGTTTTGAATGAAGAATCACATTTCTTGGTAGAATCATGCAGGATTGAAATTTTTGATGGTTTTTTACTCCTCTCAACAGCCCAAACAAGTTTCTAAAAGGATGAGTTTGCAACTACTTTACTTTTGGAGAAAATTCAAAACATTCATTATTCAATAGGGCCCAAACTATCAAAAACCAGCGGTTTGAATGAACACATTTCTTGGTAGAATCATGCAGGACTGAAATTTTTGATGTTTTTCTACTCCTCTCATGAACCCAAACAAGTCTCTAAAAGCATGAGTTTGCAACTACTTTACTTTTGGAGAAAATTCAAAACATTCACTTCAATAGAGCCCAATAGCAAAAATCAGGTTTTGAATGAAGAATCACATTTCTTGGTAAAATCATGCAGGATTGAAATTTTTGATGGTTTTTTACTCCTCTCAACAGCCCAAACAAGTTTCTAAAAGGATGAGTTTGCAACTACTTTACTTTTGGAGAAAATTCAAAACATTCATTATTCAATAGGGCCCAAACTATCAAAAACCAGCGGTTTCAATGAACACACATTTCTTGGTAGAATCATGCAGGACTGAAATTTTTGATGTTTTTCTACTCCTCTCATGAGCCCAAACAAGTCTCTAAAAGCATGAGTTTGCAACTACTTTACTTTTGGAGAAAATTCAAAACATTCATTATTCAATAGAGCCCAATAGCAAAAATCAGGTTTTGAATGAAGAATCACATTTCTTGGTAGAATCATGCAGGATTGAAATTTTTGATGGTTTTTTACTCCTCTCAACAGCCCAAACAAGTTTCTAAAAGGATGAGTTTGCAACTACTTTACTTTTGGAGAAAATTCAAAACATTCATTATTCAATAGGGCCCAAACTATCAAAAACCAGTGGTTTCAATGAACACACATTTCTTGGTAGAATCATGCAGGACTGAAATTTTTGATGTTTTTCTACTCCTCTCATGAGCCCAAAAAAGTCTCTAAAAGCATGAGTTTGCAACTACTTTACTTTTGGAGAAAATTCAAAACATTCATTATTCAATAGAGCCCAATAGCAAAAATCAGGTTTTGAATGAAGAATCACATTTCTTGGTAGAATCATGCAGGATTGAAATTTTTGATGGTTTTTTACTCCTCTCAACAGCCCAAACAAGTTTCTAAAAGGATGAGTTTGCAACTACTTTACTTTTGGAGAAAATTCAAAACATTCATTATTCAATAGGGCCCAAACTATCAAAAACCAGCCGTTTCAATGAACACACATGTCTTGGTAGAATCATGCAGGACTGAAATTTTTGATGTTTTTCTACTCCTCTCATGAGCCCAAACAAGTCACTAAAAGCATGAGTTTGCAACTACTTCACTTTTGGAGAAAATTCAAAACATTCATTATTCAATAGAGCCCAATAGCAAAAATCAGGTTTTGAATGAAGAATCACATTTCTTGGTAGAATCATGCAGGATGGAATTTTTGATGGTTTTTTACTCCTCTCAACAGCCCAAACAAGTTTCTAAAAGGATGAGTTTGCAACTACTTTACTTTTGGAGAAAATTCAAAACATTCATTATTCAAAAGGGCCCAAACTATCAAAAACCAGCGGTTTGAATGAACACACATTTCTTGGTAGAATCATGCAGGACTGAAATTTTTGATGTTTTTCTACTCCTCTCATGAGCCCAAACAAGTCTCTAAAAGCATGAGTTTGCAACTACTTTACTTTTGGAGAAAATTCAAAACATTCACTATTCAATAGAGCCCAATAGCAAAAATCAGGTTTTGAATGAAGAATCACATTTCTTGGTAAAATCATGCAGGATTGAAATTTTTGATGGTTTTTTACTCCTCTCAACAGCCCAAACAAGTTTCTAAAAGGATGTTTGCAACTACTTTACTTTTGGAGAAAATTTAAAACATTCATTATTCAATAGGGCCCAAACTATCAAAAACCAGCGGTTTCAATGAACACACATTTCTTGGTAGAATCATGCAGGACTGAAATTTTTGATGTTTTTCTACTCCTCTCATGAGCCCAAACAAGTCTCTAAAAGCATGAGTTTGCAACTACTTTACTTTTGGAGAAAATTCAAAACATTCATTATTCAATAGAGCCCAATAGCAAAAACCAGCGTTTTGAATGAAGAATCACATTTCTTGGTAGAATCATGCAGGATTGAAATTTTTGATGGTTTTTTACTCCTCTCAACAGCCCAAACAAGTTTCTAAAAGGATGAGTTTGCAACTACTTTACTTTTGGAGAAAATTCAAAACATTCATTATTCAATAGGGCCCAAACTATCAAAAACCAGCGGTTTCAATGAACACACATTTCTTGGTAGAATCATGCAGGACTGAAATTTTTGATGTTTTTCTACTCCTCTCATGAGCCCAAACAAGTCTCTAAAAGCATGAGTTTGCAACTACTTTACTTTTGGAGAAAATTCAAAACATTCACTATTCAATAGAGCCCAATAGCAAAAATCAGGTTTTGAATGAAGAATCACATTTCTTGGTAAAATCATGCAGGATTGAAATTTTTGATGGTTTTTTACTCCTCTCAACAGCCCAAACAAGTTTCTAAAAGGATGAGTTTGCAACTACTTTACTTTTGGAGAAAATTCAAAACATTCCTTATTCAATAGGGCCCAAACTATCAAAAAACAGCGGTTTCAATGAACACACATTTCTTGGTAGAATCATGCAGGACTGAAATTTTTGATGTTTTTCTACTCTCATGAGCCCAAACAAGTCTCTAAAAGCATGAGTTTGCAACTACTTTACTTTTGGAGAAAATTCAAAACATTCATTATTCAATAGAGCCCAATAGCAAAAACCAGCGTTTTGAATGAAGAATCACATTTCTTGGTAGAATCATGCAGGATTGAAATTTTTGATGGTTTTTTACTCCTCTCAACAGCCCAAACAAGTTTCTAAAAGGATGAGTTTGCAACTACTTTACTTTTGGAGAAAATTCAAAACATTCATTATTCAATAGGGCCCAAACTATCAAAAACCAGCGGTTTCAATGAACACACATTTCTTGGTAGAATCATGCAGGACTGAAATTTTTGATGTTTTTCTACTCCTCTCATGAGCCCAAACAAGTCTCTAAAAGCATGAGTTTGCAACTACTTTACTTTTGGAGAAAATTCAAAACATTCATTATTCAATAGGGCCCAAACTATCAAAAACCAGCGTTTTGAAAGAACACACATTTCTTGGTAGAATCATGCAGGACTGAAATTTTTGATGTTTTTCTACTCCTCTCATGAGCCCAAACAAGTCTCTAAAAGCATGAGTTTGCAACTACTTTACTTTTGGTGAAAATTCAAAACATTCATTATTCAATAGAGCCCAATAGCAAAAACCAGCGTTTTGAATGAAGAATCACATTTCTTGGTAGAATCATGCAGGATTGAAATTTTTGATGGTTTTTTTACTCCTCTCAACAGCCCAAACAAGTTTCTAAAAGGATGAGTTTGCAACTACTTTACTTTTGGAGAAAATTCAAAACATTCATTATTCAATAGGGCCCAAACTATCAAAAACCAGCGGTTTCAATGAACACACATTTCTTGGTAGAATCATGGAGGACTGAAATTTTTGATGTTTTTCTACTCCTCTCATGAGCCCAAACAAGTCTCTAAAAGCGTGAGTTTGCAACTACTTCACTTTTGGAGAAAATTCAAAACATTCATTATTCAATAGAGCCCAATAGCAAAAATCAGGTTTTGAATGAAGAATCACATTTCTTGGTAGAATCATGCAGGATTGAAATTTTTGATGGTTTTTTACTCCTCTCAACAGCCCAAACAAGTTTCTAAAAGGATGAGTTTGCAACTACTTTACTTTTGGAGAAAATTCAAAACATTCATTATTCAATAGGGCCCAAACTATCAAAAACCAGCGGTTTGAATGAACACACATTTCTTGGTAGAATCATGCAGGACTGAAATTTTTGATGTTTTTCTACTCCTCTCATGAGCCCAAACAAGTCTCTAAAAGCATGAGTTTGCAATTACTTCACTTTTGGAGAAAATTCAAAACATTCATTATTCAATAGAGCCCAATAGCAAAAATCAGGTTTTGAATGAAGAATCACATTTCTTGGTAGAATCATGCAGGATTGAAATTTTTGATGGTTTTTTACTCCTCTCAACAGCCCAAACAAGTTTCTAAAAGGATGAGTTTGCAACTACTTTACTTTTGGAGAAAATTCAAAACATTCCTTATTCAATAGGGCCCAAACTATCAAAAACCAGCGGTTTCAATGAACACACATTTCTTGGTAGAATCATGCAGGACTGAAATTTTTGATGTTTTTCTACTCCTCTCATGAGCCCAAACAAGTCTCTAAAAGCATGAGTTTGCAACTACTTTACTTTTGGAGAAAATTCAAAACATTCATTATTCAATAGAGCCCAATAGCAAAAACCAGCGTTTTGAATGAAGAATCACATTTCTTGGTAGAATCATGCAGGATTGAAATTTTTGATGGTTTTTTACTCCTCTCAACAGCCCAAACAAGTTTCTAAAAGGATGAGTTTGCAACTACTTTACTTTTGGAGAAAATTCAAAACATTCCTTATTCAATAGGGCCCAAACTATCAAAAACCAGCGGTTTCAATGAACACACATTTCTTGGTAGAATCATGCAGGACTGAAATTTTTGATGTTTTTCTACTCCTCTCATGAGCCCAAACAAGTCTCTAAAAGCATGAGTTTGCAACTACTTTACTTTTGGAGAAAATTCAAAACATTCATTATTCAATAGAGCCCAATAGCAAAAACCAGCGTTTTGAATGAAGAATCACATTTCTTGGTAGAATCATGCAGGATTGAAATTTTTGATGGTTTTTTACTCCTCTCAACAGCCCAAACAAGTTTCTAAAAGGATGAGTTTGCAACTACTTTACTTTTGGAGAAAATTCAAAACATTCATTATTCAATAGGGCCCAAACTATCAAAAACCAGCGGTTTGAATGAACACATTTCTTGGTAGAAACATGCAGGACTGAAATTTTTGATGTTTTTCTACTCCTCTCATGAGCCCAAACAAGTCTCTAAAAGCATGAGTTTGCAACTACTTTACTTTTGGAGAAAATTCAAAACATTCACTATTCAATAGAGCCCAATAGCAAAAATCAGGTTTTGAATGAAGAATCACATTTCTTGGTAAAATCATGCAGGATTGAAATTTTTGATGGTTTTTTACTCCTCTCAACAGCCCAAACAAGTTTCTAAAAGGATGAGTTTGCAACTACTTTACTTTTGGAGAAAATTCAAAACATTCATTATTCAATAGGGCCCAAACTATCAAAAACCAGCGGTTTCAATGAACACACATTTCTTGGTAGAATCATGCAGGACTGAAATTTTTGATGTTTTTCTACTCCTCTAATGAGCTCAAACAAGTCTCTAAAAGCATGAGTTTGCAACTACTTTACTTTTGGAGAAAATTCAAAACATTCATTATTCAATAGAGCCCAATAGCAAAAACCAGCGTTTTGAATGAAGAATCACATTTCTTGGTAGAATCATGCAGGATTGAAATTTTTGATGGTTTTTTACTCCTCTCAACAGCCCAAACAAGTTTCTAAAAGGATGAGTTTGCAACTACTTTACTTTTGGAGAAAATTCAAAACATTCATTATTCAATAGGGCCCAAACTATCAAAAACCAGCGGTTTGAATGAACACACATTTCTTGGTAGAATCATGCAGGACTGAAATTTTTGATGTTTTTCTACTCCTCTCATGAGCCCAAACAAGTCTCTAAAAGCATGAGTTTGCAACTACTTTACTTTTGGAGAAAATTCAAAACATTCATTATTCAATAGAGCCCAATAGCAAAAACCAGCGTTTTGAATGAAGAATCACATTTCTTGGTAGAATCATGCAGGATTGAAATTTTTGATGGTTTTTTACTCCTCTCAACAGCCCAAACAAGTTTCTAAAAGGATGAGTTTGCAACTACTTTACTTTTGGAGAAAATTCAAAACATTCATTATTCAATAGGGCCCAAACTATCAAAAACCAGCGGTTTCAATGAACACACATTTCTTGGTAGAATCATGCAGGACTGAAATTTTTGATGTTTTTCTACTCCTCTCATGAGCCCAAACAAGTCTCTAAAAGCATGAGTTTGCAACTACTTTACTTTTGGAGAAAATTCAAAACATTCATTATTCAATAGGGCCCAAACTATCAAAAACCAGCGGTTTGAATGAACACACATTTCTTGGTAGAATCATGCAGGACTGAAATTTTTGATGTTTTTCTACTCCTCTCATGAGCCCAAACAAGTCTCTAAAAGCATGAGTTTGCAACTACTTTACTTTTGGAGAAAATTCAAAACATTCATTATTCAATAGAGCCCAATAGCAAAAACCAGCGTTTTGAATGAAGAATCACATTTCTTGGTAGAATCATGCAGGATTGAAATTTTTGATGGTTTTTTACTCCTCTCAACAGCCCAAACAAGTTTCTAAAAGGATGAGTTTGCAACTACTTTACTTTTGGAGAAAATTCAAAACATTCATTATTCAATAGGGCCCAAACTATCAAAAACCAGCGGTTTCAATGAACACACATTTCTTGGTAGAATCATGCAGGACTGAAATTTTTGATTTTTTTCTACTCCTCTCATGAGCCCAAACAAGTCTCTAAAAGCATGAGTTTGCAACTACTTTACTTTTGGAGAAAATTCAAAACATTCATTATTCAATAGAGCCCAATAGCAAAAACCAGCGTTTTGAATGAAGAATCACATTTCTTGGTAGAATCATGCAGGATTGAAATTTTTGATGGTTTTTTACTCCTCTCAACAGCCCAAACAAGTTTCTAAAAGGATGAGTTTGCAACTACTTTACTTTTGGAGAAAATTCAAAACATTCATTATTCAATAGGGCCCAAACTATCAAAAACCAGCGGTTTGAATGAACACATTTCTTGGTAGAATCATGCAGGACTGAAATTTTTGATGTTTTTCTACTCCTCTCATGAACCCAAACAAGTCTCTAAAAGCATGAGTTTGCAACTACTTTACTTTTGGAGAAAATTCAAAACATTCACTATTCAATAGAGCCCAATAGCAAAAATCAGGTTTTGAATGAAGAATCACATTTCTTGGTAAAATCATGCAGGATTGAAATTTTTGATGGTTTTTTACTCCTCTCAACAGCCCAAACAAGTTTCTAAAAGGATGAGTTTGCAACTACTTTACTTTTGGAGAAAATTCAAAACATTCATTATTCAATAGGGCCCAAACTATCAAAAACCAGCGGTTTCAATGAACACACATTTCTTGGTAGAATCATGCAGGACTGAAATTTTTGATGTTTTTCTACTCCTCTCATGAGCCCAAACAAGTCTCTAAAAGCATGAGTTTGCAACTACTTTACTTTTGGAGAAAATTCAAAACATTCATTATTCAATAGAGCCCAATAGCAAAAACCAGCGTTTTGAATGAAGAATCACATTTCTTGGTAGAATCATGCAGGATTGAAATTTTTGATGGTTTTTTACTCCTCTCAACAGCCCAAACAAGTTTCTAAAAGCATGAGTTTGCAACTACTTTACTTTTGGAGAAAATTCAAAACATTCATTATTCAATAGGGCCCAAACTATCAAAAACCAGCGGTTTCAATGAACACACATTTCTTGGTAGAATCATGCAGGACTGAAATTTTTGATGTTTTTCTACCCCTCTCATGAGCCCAAACAAGTCTCTAAAAGCATGAGTTTGCAACTACTTTACTTTTGGAGAAAATTCAAAACATTCATTATTCAATAGAGCCCAATAGCAAAAACCAGCGTTTTGAATGAAGAATCACATTTCTTGGTAGAATCATGCAGGATTGAAATTTTTGATGGTTTTTTACTCCTCTCAACAGCCCAAACAAGTTTCTAAAAGGATGAGTTTGCAACTACTTTACTTTTGGAGAAAATTCAAAACATTCATTATTCAATAGGGCCCAAACTATCAAAAACCAGCGGTTTCAATGAACACACATTTCTTGGTAGAATCATGCAGGACTGAAATTTTTGATGTTTTTCTACTCCTCTCATGAGCCCAAACAAGTCTCTAAAAGCATGAGTTTGCAACTACTTTACTTTTGGAGAAAATTCAAAACATTCATTATTCAATAGGGCCCAAACTATCAAAAACCAGCGGTTTGAATGAACACACATTTCTTGATAGAATCATGCAGGACTGAAATTTTTGATGTTTTTCTACTCCTCTCATGAGCCCAAACAAGTCTCTAAAAGCATGAGTTTGCAACTACTTTACATTTGGAGAAAATTCAAAACATTCATTATTCAATAGAGCCCAATAGCAAAAACCAGCGTTTTGAATGAAGAATCACATTTATTGGTAGAATCATGCAGGATTGAAATTTTTGATGGTTTTTTACTCCTCTCAACAGCCCAAACAAGTTTCTAAGAGGATGAGTTTGCAACTACTTTACTTTTGGAGAAAATTCAAAACATTCATTATTCAATAGGGCCCAAACTATCAAAAACCAGCGGTTTCAATGAACACACATTTCTTGGTAGAATCATGCAAGACTGAAATTTTTGATGTTTTTCTACTCCTCTCATGAGCCCAAACAAGTCTCTAAAAGCATGAGTTTGCAACTACTTTACTTTTGGAGAAAATTCAAAACATTCACTATTCAATAGAGCCCAATAGCAAAAATCAGGTTTTGAATGAAGAATCACATTTCTTGGTAAAATCATGCAGGATTGAAATTTTTGATTTTTTTTTACTCCTCTCAACAGCCCAAACAAGTTTCTAAAAGGATGAGTTTGCAACTACTTTACTTTTGGAGAAAATTCAAAACATTCATTATTCAATAGGGCCCAAACTATCAAAAACCAGCGGTTTGAATAAACACACATTTCTTGGTAGAATCATGCAGGACTGAAATTTTTGATGTTTTTCTACTCCTCTCATGAGCTCAAACAAGTCTCTAAAAGCATGAGTTTGCAACTACTTTACTTTTGGAGAAAATTCAAAACATTCATTATTCAATAGAGCCAAATAGCAAAAACCAGCGTTTTGAATGAAGAATCACATTTCTTGGTAGAATCATGCAGGATTGAAATTTTTGATGGTTTTTTACTCCTCTCAACAGCCCAAACAAGTTTCTAAAAGGATGAGTTTGCAACTACTTTACATTTGGAGAAAATTCAAAACATTCATTATTCAATAGAGCCCAATGGCAAAAACCAGCGTTTTGAATGAAGAATCACATTTCTTGGTAGAATCATGCAGGATTGAAATATTTGATGGTTTTTTACTCCTCTCAACAGCCCAAACAAGTTTCTAAAAGGATGAGTTTGCAACTACTTTACTTTTGGAGAAAATTCAAAACATTCATTATTCAGTAGGGCCCAAACTATCAAAAACCAGCCGTTTCAATGAACACACATGTCTTGGTAGAATCATGCAGGACTGAAATTTTTGATGTTTTTCTTCTCCTCTCATGAGCCCAAACAAGTCTCTAAAAGCATGAGTTTGCAACTACTTTACTTTTGGAGAAAATTCAAAACATTCATTATTCAATAGAGCCAAATAGCAAAAACCAGCGTTTTGAATGAAGAATCACATTTCTTGGTAGAATCATGCAGGATTGAAATTTTTGATGGTTTTTTACTCCTCTCAACAGCCCAAACAAGTTTCTAAAAGGATGAGTTTGCAACTACTTTACTTTTGGAGAAAATTCAATACATTCATTATTCAATAGGGCCCAAACTATCAAAAACCAGCGGTTTCAATGAACACACATGTCTTGGTAGAATCATGCAGGACTGAAATTTTTGATGTTTTACTACTCATCTCATGAGCCCAAACAAGTCTCTAAAAGCATGAGTTTGCAACTACTTTACTTTTGGAGAAAATTCAAAACATTCATTATTCAATAGGGCCCAAACTATCAAAAACCAGCCGTTTCAATGAACACACATTTCTTGGTAGAATCATGCAGGACTGAAATTTTTGATGTTTTTGCTACTCCTCTCATGAGCCCAAACAAGTCTCTAAAAGCATGAGTTTGCAACTACTTTACTTTTGGAGAAAATTCAAAACATTCATTATTCAATAGAGCCCAATAGCAAAAATCAGGTTTTGAATGAAGAATCACATTTCTTGGTAGAATCATGCAGGATTGAAATTTTTGATGGTTTTTTACTCCGCTCAACAGCCCAAACAAGTTTCTAAAAGGATGAGTTTGCAACTACTTTACTTTTGGAGAAAATTCAAAACATTCATTATTCAATAGAGCCCAAACTATCAAAAACCAGTGGTTTCAATGAACACACATTTCTTGGTAGAATCATGCAGGACTGAAATTTTTGATGTTTTTCTACTCCTCTCATGAGCCCAAACAAGTCTCTAAAAGCATGAGTTTGCAACTACTTCACTTTTGGAGAAAATTCAAAACATTCATTATTCAATAGAGCCCAATAGCAAAAATGAGGTTTTGAATGAAGAATCACATTTCTTGGTAGAATCATGCAGGATTGAAATTTTTGATGGTTTTTTACTCCTCTCAACAGCCCAAACAAGTTTCTAAAAGGATGAGTTTGCAACTACTTTACTTTTGGAGAAAATTCAAAACATTCATTATTCAATAGGGCCCAAACTATCAAAAACCAGCGGTTTGAATGAACACACATTTCTTGGTAGAATCATGCAGGACTGAAATTTTTGATGTTTTTCTACTCCTCTCATGAGCCCAAACAAGTCTCTAAAAGCATGAGTTTGCAACTACTTTACTTTTGGAGAAAATTCAAAACATTCACTATTCAATAGAGCCCAATAGCAAAAATCAGGTTTTGAATGAAGAATCACATTTCTTGGTAAAATCATGCAGGATTGAAATTTTTGATGGTTTTTTACTCCTCTCAACAGCCCAAACAAGTTTCTAAAAGGATGAGTTTGCAACTACTTTACTTTTGGAGAAAATTCAAAACATTCATTATTCAATAGGGCCCAAACTATCAAAAACCAGCGGTTTCAATGAACACACATTTCTTGGTAGAATCATGCAGGACTGAAATTTTTGATGTTTTTCTACTCCTCTCATGAGCCCAAACAAGTCTCTAAAAGCATGAGTTTGCAACTACTTTACTTTTGGAGAAAATTCAAAACATTCATTATTCAATAGAGCCCAATAGCAAAAACCAGCGTTTTGAATGAAGAATCACATTTCTTGGTAGAATCATGCAGGATTGAAATTTTTGATGGTTTTTTACTCCTCTCAACAGCCCAAACAAGTTTCTAAAAGGATGAGTTTGCAACTACTTTACTTTTGGAGAAAATTCAAAACATTCATTATTCAATAGGGCCCAAACTATCAAAAACCAGCGGTTTCAATGAACACACATTTCTTGGTAGAATCATGCAGGACTGAAATTTTTGATGTTTTTCTACTCCTCTCATGAGCCCAAACAAGTCTCTAAAAGCATGAGTTTGCAACTACTTTACTTTTGGAGAAAATTCAAAACATTCATTATTCAATAGAGCCCAATAGCAAAAATCAGGTTTTGAATGAAGAATCACATTTCTTGGTAGAATCATACAGGATTGAAATTTTTGATGGGTTTTTACTCCTCTCAACAGCGCAAACAAGTTTCTAAAAGGATGAGTTTGCAACTACTTTACTTTTGGAGAAAATTCAAAACATTCATTATTCAATAGGGCCCAAAATATCAAAAACCAGCGGTTTGAATGAACACACATTTCTTGGTAGAATCGTGCAGGACTGAAATTTTTGATGTTTTTCTATTCCTCTCATGAGCCCAAACAAGTCTATAAAAGCATGAGTTTGCAACTACTTTACTTTTGGAGAAAATTCAAAACATTCATTATTCAATAGAGCCCAATAGCAAAAATCAGGTTTTGAATGAAGAATCACATTTCTTGGTAGAATCATGCAGGATTGAAATTTTTGATGGTTTTTTACTCCTCTCAACAGCCCAAACAAGTTTCTAAAAGGATGAGTTTGCAACTACTTTACTTTTGGAGAAAATTCAAAACATTCATTATTCAATAGGGCCCAAACTATCAAAAACCAGCGGTTTCAATGAACACACATTTCTTGGTAGAATCATGCAGGACTGAAATTTTTGATGTTTTTCTACTCCTCTCATGAGCCCAAACAAGTCTCTAAAAGCATGAGCTTGCAACTACTTTACTTTTGGAGAAAATTCAAAACATTCATTATTCAATAGAGCCCAATAGCAAAAACCAGCTTTTTGAATGAAGAATCACATTTCTTGGTAGAATCATGCAGGATTGAAATTTTTGATGGTTTTTTACTCCTCTCAACAGCCCAAACAAGTTTCTAAAAGGATGAGTTTGCAACTACTTTACTTTTGGAGAAAATTCAAAACATTCATTATTCAATAGGGCCCAAACTATCAAAAACCAGCCGTTTCAATGAACACACATGTCTTGGTAGAATCATGCAGGACTGAAATTTTTGATGTTTTTCTACTCCTCTCATGAGCCCAAACAAGTCACTAAAAGCATGAGTTTGCAACTACTTCACTTTTGGAGAAAATTCAAAACATTCATTATTCAATAGAGCCCAATAGCAAAAATCAGGTTTTGAATGAAGAATCACATTTCTTGGTAGAATCATGCAGGATTGAAATTTTTGATGGTTTTTTACTCCTCTCAACAGCCCAAACAAGTTTCTAAAAGGATGAGTTTGCAACTACTTTACTTTTGGAGAAAATTCAAAACATTCATTATTCAATAGGGCCCAAACTATCAAAAACCAGCCGTTTCAATGAACACACATGTCTTGGTAGAATCATGCAGGACTGAAATTTTTGATGTTTTTCTACTCATCTCATGAGCCCAAACAAGTCTCTAAAAGCATGAGTTTGCAACTACTTTACTTTTGGAGAAAATTCAAAACATTCATTATTCAATAGAGCCCAATAGCAAAAACCAGCGTTTTGAATGAAGAATCACATTTCTTGGTAGAATCATGCAGGATTGAAATTTTTGATGGTTTTTTACTCCTCTCAACAGCCCAAACAAGTTTCTAAAAGGATGAGTTTGCAACTACTTTACTTTTGGAGAAAATTCAAAACATTCATTATTCAATAGGGCCCAAACTATCAAAAACCAGCGGTTTCAATGAACACACATTTCTTGGTAGAATCTTGCAGGACTGAAATTTTTGATGTTTTTCTACTCCTCTCATGAGCCCAAACAAGTCTCTAAAAGCATGAGTTTGCAACTACTTTACTTTTGGAGAAAATTCAAAACATTCACTATTCAATAGAGCCCAATAGCAAAAATCAGGTTTTGAATGAAGAATCACATTTCTTGGTAAAATCATGCAGGATTGAAATTTTTGATGGTTTTTTACTCCTCTCAACAGCCCAAACAAGTTTCTAAAAGGATGAGTTTGCAACTACTTTACTTTTGGAGAAAATTCAAAACATTCATTATTCAATAGGGCCCAAACTATCAAAAACCAGCGGTTTCAATGAACACACATTTCTTGGTAGAATCATGCAGGACTGAAATTTTTGATGTTTTTCTACTCCTCTCATGAGCCCAAACAAGTCTCTAAAAGCATGAGTTTGCAACTACTTTACTTTTGGAGAAAATTCAAAACATTCATTATTCAATAGGGCCCAAACTATCAAAAACCAGCGGTTTGAATGAACACACATTTCTTGGTAGAATCATGCAGGACTGAAATTTTTGATGTTTTTCTACTCCTCTCATGAGCCCAAACAAGTCTCTAAAAGCATGAGTTTGCAACTACTTTACTTTTGGAGAAAATTCAAAACATTCATTATTCAATAGAGCCCAATAGCAAAAACCAGCGTTTTGAATGAAGAATCACATTTCTTGGTAGAATCATGCAGGATTGAAATTTTTGATGGTTTTTTACTCCTCTCAACAGCCCAAACAAGTTTCTAAAAGGATGAGTTTGCAACTACTTTACTTTTGGAGAAAATTCAAAACATTCATTATTCAATAGGGCCCAAACTATCAAAAACCAGCGGTTTCAATGAACACACATTTCTTGGTAGAATCATGCAGGACTGAAATTTTTGATTTTTTTCTACTCCTCTCATGAGCCCAAACAAGTCTCTAAAAGCATGAGTTTGCAACTACTTTACTTTTGGAGAAAATTCAAAACATTCATTATTCAATAGAGCCCAATAGCAAAAACCAGCGTTTTGAATGAAGAATCACATTTCTTGGTAGAATCATGCAGGATTGAAATTTTTGATGGTTTTTTACTCCTCTCAACAGCCCAAACAAGTTTCTAAAAGGATGAGTTTGCAACTACTTTACTTTTGGAGAAAATTCAAAACATTCATTATTCAATAGGGCCCAAACTATCAAAAACCAGCGGTTTGAATGAACACATTTCTTGGTAGAATCATGCAGGACTGAAATTTTTGATGTTTTTCTACTCCTCTCATGAACCCAAACAAGTCTCTAAAAGCATGAGTTTGCAACTACTTTACTTTTGGAGAAAATTCAAAACATTCACTATTCAATAGAGCCCAATAGCAAAAATCAGGTTTTGAATGAAGAATCACATTTCTTGGTAAAATCATGCAGGATTGAAATTTTTGATGGTTTTTTACTCCTCTCAACAGCCCAAACAAGTTTCTAAAAGGATGAGTTTGCAACTACTTTACTTTTGGAGAAAATTCAAAACATTCATTATTCAATAGGGCCCAAACTATCAAAAACCAGCGGTTTCAATGAACACACATTTCTTGGTAGAATCATGCAGGACTGAAATTTTTGATGTTTTTCTACTCCTCTCATGAGCCCAAACAAGTCTCTAAAAGCATGAGTTTGCAACTACTTTACTTTTGGAGAAAATTCAAAACATTCATTATTCAATAGAGCCCAATAGCAAAAACCAGCGTTTTGAATGAAGAATCACATTTCTTGGTAGAATCATGCAGGATTGAAATTTTTGATGGTTTTTTACTCCTCTCAACAGCCCAAACAAGTTTCTAAAAGCATGAGTTTGCAACTACTTTACTTTTGGAGAAAATTCAAAACATTCATTATTCAATAGGGCCCAAACTATCAAAAACCAGCGGTTTCAATGAACACACATTTCTTGGTAGAATCATGCAGGACTGAAATTTTTGATGTTTTTCTACTCCTCTAATGAGCTCAAACAAGTCTCTAAAAGCATGAGTTTGCAACTACTTTACTTTTGGAGAAAATTCAAAACATTCATTATTCAATAGAGCCCAATAGCAAAAACCAGCGTTTTGAATGAAGAATCACATTTCTTGGTAGAATCATGCAGGATTGAAATTTTTGATGGTTTTTTACTCCTCTCAACAGCCCAAACAAGTTTCTAAAAGGATGAGTTTGCAACTACTTTACTTTTGGAGAAAATTCAAAACATTCATTATTCAATAGGGCCCAAACTATCAAAAACCAGCGGTTTGAATGAACACACATTTCTTGGTAGAATCATGCAGGACTGAAATTTTTGATGTTTTTCTACTCCTCTCATGAGCCCAAACAAGTCTCTAAAAGCATGAGTTTGCAACTACTTTACTTTTGGAGAAAATTCAAAACATTCATTATTCAATAGAGCCCAATAGCAAAAACCAGCGTTTTGAATGAAGAATCACATTTCTTGGTAGAATCATGCAGGATTGAAATTTTTGATGGTTTTTTACTCCTCTCAACAGCCCAAACAAGTTTCTAAAAGGATGAGTTTGCAACTACTTTACTTTTGGAGAAAATTCAAAACATTCATTATTCAATAGGGCCCAAACTATCAAAAACCAGCGGTTTCAATGAACACACATTTCTTGGTAGAATCATGCAGGACTGAAATTTTTGATGTTTTTCTACTCCTCTCATGAGCCCAAACAAGTCTCTAAAAGCATGAGTTTGCAACTACTTTACTTTTGGAGAAAATTCAAAACATTCATTATTCAATAGGGCCCAAACTATCAAAAACCAGCGGTTTGAATGAACACACATTTCTTGGTAGAATCATGCAGGACTGAAATTTTTGATGTTTTTCTACTCCTCTCATGAGCCCAAACAAGTCTCTAAAAGCATGAGTTTGCAACTACTTTACTTTTGGAGAAAATTCAAAACATTCATTATTCAATAGAGCCCAATAGCAAAAACCAGCGTTTTGAATGAAGAATCACATTTCTTGGTAGAATCATGCAGGATTGAAATTTTTGATGGTTTTTTACTCCTCTCAACAGCCCAAACAAGTTTCTAAAAGGATGAGTTTGCAACTACTTTACTTTTGGAGAAAATTGAAAACATTCATTATTCAATAGGGCCCAAACTATCAAAAACCAGCGGTTTGAATGAACACATTTCTTGGTAGAATCATGCAGGACTGAAATTTTTGATGTTTTTCTACTCCTCTCATGAACCCAAACAAGTCTCTAAAAGCATGAGTTTGCAACTACTTTACTTTTGGAGAAAATTCAAAACATTCACTATTCAATAGAGCCCAATAGCAAAAATCAGGTTTTGAATGAAGAATCACATTTCTTGGTAAAATCATGCAGGATTGAAATTTTTGATGGTTTTTTACTCCTCTCAACAGCCCAAACAAGTTTCTAAAAGGATGAGTTTGCAACTACTTTACTTTTGGAGAAAATTCAAAACATTCATTATTCAATAGGGCCCAAACTATCAAAAACCAGCGGTTTCAATGAACACACATTTCTTGGTAGAATCATGCAGGACTGAAATTTTTGATGTTTTTCTACTCCTCTCATGAGCCCAAACAAGTCTCTAAAAGCATGAGTTTGCAACTACTTTACTTTTGGAGAAAATTCAAAACATTCATTATTCAATAGAGCCCAATAGCAAAAACCAGCGTTTTGAATGAAGAATCACATTTCTTGGTAGAATCATGCAGGATTGAAATTTTTGATGGTTTTTTACTCCTCTCAACAGCCCAAACAAGTTTCTAAAAGCATGAGTTTGCAACTACTTTACTTTTGGAGAAAATTCAAAACATTCATTATTCAATAGGGCCCAAACTATCAAAAACCAGCGGTTTCAATGAACACACATTTCTTGGTAGAATCATGCAGGACTGAAATTTTTGATGTTTTTCTACCCCTCTCATGAGCCCAAACAAGTCTCTAAAAGCATGAGTTTGCAACTACTTTACTTTTGGAGAAAATTCAAAACATTCATTATTCAATAGGGCCCAAACTATCAAAAACCAGCGGTTTGAATGAACACACATTTCTTGATAGAATCATGCAGGACTGAAATTTTTGATGTTTTTCTACTCCTCTCATGAGCCCAAACAAGTCTCTAAAAGCATGAGTTTGCAACTACTTTACATTTGGAGAAAATTCAAAACATTCATTATTCAATAGAGCCCAATAGCAAAAACCAGCGTTTTGAATGAAGAATCACATTTATTGGTAGAATCATGCAGGATTGAAATTTTTGATGGTTTTTTACTCCTCTCAACAGCCCAAACAAGTTTCTAAGAGGATGAGTTTGCAACTACTTTACTTTTGGAGAAAATTCAAAACATTCATTATTCAATAGGGCCCAAACTATCAAAAACCAGCGGTTTCAATGAACACACATTTCTTGGTAGAATCATGCAAGACTGAAATTTTTGATGTTTTTCTACTCCTCTCATGAGCCCAAACAAGTCTCTAAAAGCATGAGTTTGCAACTACTTTACTTTTGGAGAAAATTCAAAACATTCACTATTCAATAGAGCCCAATAGCAAAAATCAGGTTTTGAATGAAGAATCACATTTCTTGGTAAAATCATGCAGGATTGAAATTTTTGATTTTTTTTTACTCCTCTCAACAGCCCAAACAAGTTTCTAAAAGGATGAGTTTGCAACTACTTTACTTTTGGAGAAAATTCAAAACATTCATTATTCAATAGGGCCCAAACTATCAAAAACCAGCGGTTTGAATAAACACACATTTCTTGGTAGAATCATGCAGGACTGAAATTTTTGATGTTTTTCTACTCCTCTCATGAGCTCAAACAAGTCTCTAAAAGCATGAGTTTGCAACTACTTTACTTTTGGAGAAAATTCAAAACATTCATTATTCAATAGAGCCCAATAGCAAAAATCAGGTTTTGAATGAAGAATCACATTTCTTGGTAGAATCATGCAGGATTGAAATTTTTGATGGTTTTTTACTCCTCTCAACAGCCCAAACAAGTTTCTAAAAGGATGAGTTTGCAACTACTTTACTTTTGGAGAAAATTCAAAACATTCATTATTCAATAGGGCCCAAACTATCAAAAACCAGCGGTTTCAATGAACACACATTTCTTGGTAGAATCATGCAGGACTGAAATTTTTGATGTTTTTCTACTCCTCTCATGAGCCCAAACAAGTCTCTAAAAGCATGAGTTTGCAACTACTTTACTTTTGGAGAAAATTCAAAACATTCATTATTCAATAGAGCCCAATAGCAAAAACCAGCTTTTTGAATGAAGAATCACATTTCTTGGTAGAATCATGCAGGATTGAAATTTTTGATGGTTTTTTACTCCTCTCAACAGCCCAAACAAGTTTCTAAAAGGATGAGTTTGCAACTACTTTACTTTTGGAGAAAATTCAAAACATTCATTATTCAATAGGGCCCAAACTATCAAAAACCAGCCGTTTCAATGAACACACATGTCTTGGTAGAATCATGCAGGACTGAAATTTTTGATGTTTTTCTACTCCTCTCATGAGCCCAAACAAGTCACTAAAAGCATGAGTTTGCAACTACTTCACTTTTGGAGAAAATTCAAAACATTCATTATTCAATAGAGCCCAATAGCAAAAATCAGGTTTTGAATGAAGAATCACATTTCTTGGTAGAATCATGCAGGATTGAAATTTTTGATGGTTTTTTACTCCTCTCAACAGCCCAAACAAGTTTCTAAAAGGATGAGTTTGCAACTACTTTACTTTTGGAGAAAATTCAAAACATTCATTATTCAATAGGGCCCAAACTATCAAAAACCAGCCGTTTCAATGAACACACATGTCTTGGTAGAATCATGCAGGACTGAAATTTTTGATGTTTTTCTACTCATCTCATGAGCCCAAACAAGTCTCTAAAAGCATGAGTTTGCAACTACTTTACTTTTGGAGAAAATTCAAAACATTCATTATTCAATAGAGCCCAATAGCAAAAACCAGCGTTTTGAATGAAGAATCACATTTCTTGGTAGAATCATGCAGGATTGAAATTTTTGATGGTTTTTTACTCCTCTCAACAGCCCAAACAAGTTTCTAAAAGGATGAGTTTGCAACTACTTTACTTTTGGAGAAAATTCAAAACATTCATTATTCAATAGGGCCCAAACTATCAAAAACCAGCGGTTTCAATGAACACACATTTCTTGGTAGAATCTTGCAGGACTGAAATTTTTGATGTTTTTCTACTCCTCTCATGAGCCCAAACAAGTCTCTAAAAGCATGAGTTTGCAACTACTTTACTTTTGGAGAAAATTCAAAACATTCACTATTCAATAGAGCCCAATAGCAAAAATCAGGTTTTGAATGAAGAATCACATTTCTTGGTAAAATCATGCAGGATTGAAATTTTTGATGGTTTTTTACTCCTCTCAACAGCCCAAACAAGTTTCTAAAAGGATGAGTTTGCAACTACTTTACTTTTGGAGAAAATTCAAAACATTCATTATTCAATAGGGCCCAAACTATCAAAAACCAGCGGTTTCAATGAACACACATTTCTTGGTAGAATCATGCAGGACTGAAATTTTTGATGTTTTTCTACTCCTCTCATGAGCCCAAACAAGTCTCTAAAAGCATGAGTTTGCAACTACTTTACTTTTGGAGAAAATTCAAAACATTCATTATTCAATAGGGCCCAAACTATCAAAAACCAGCGGTTTGAATGAACACACATTTCTTGGTAGAATCATGCAGGACTGAAATTTTTGATGTTTTTCTACTCCTCTCATGAGCCCAAACAAGTCTCTAAAAGCATGAGTTTGCAACTACTTTACTTTTGGAGAAAATTCAAAACATTCATTATTCAATAGAGCCCAATAGCAAAAACCAGCGTTTTGAATGAAGAATCACATTTCTTGGTAGAATCATGCAGGATTGAAATTTTTGATGGTTTTTTACTCCTCTCAACAGCCCAAACAAGTTTCTAAAAGGATGAGTTTGCAACTACTTTACTTTTGGAGAAAATTCAAAACATTCATTATTCAATAGGGCCCAAACTATCAAAAACCAGCGGTTTCAATGAACACACATTTCTTGGTAGAATCATGCAGGACTGAAATTTTTGATTTTTTTCTACTCCTCTCATGAGCCCAAACAAGTCTCTAAAAGCATGAGTTTGCAACTACTTTACTTTTGGAGAAAATTCAAAACATTCATTATTCAATAGAGCCCAATAGCAAAAACCAGCGTTTTGAATGAAGAATCACATTTCTTGGTAGAATCATGCAGGATTGAAATTTTTGATGGTTTTTTACTCCTCTCAACAGCCCAAACAAGTTTCTAAAAGGATGAGTTTGCAACTACTTTACTTTTGGAGAAAATTCAAAACATTCATTATTCAATAGGGCCCAAACTATCAAAAACCAGCGGTTTGAATGAACACATTTCTTGGTAGAATCATGCAGGACTGAAATTTTTGATGTTTTTCTACTCCTCTCATGAACCCAAACAAGTCTCTAAAAGCATGAGTTTGCAACTACTTTACTTTTGGAGAAAATTCAAAACATTCACTATTCAATAGAGCCCAATAGCAAAAATCAGGTTTTGAATGAAGAATCACATTTCTTGGTAAAATCATGCAGGATTGAAATTTTTGATGGTTTTTTACTCCTCTCAACAGCCCAAACAAGTTTCTAAAAGGATGAGTTTGCAACTACTTTACTTTTGGAGAAAATTCAAAACATTCATTATTCAATAGGGCCCAAACTATCAAAAACCAGCGGTTTCAATGAACACACATTTCTTGGTAGAATCATGCAGGACTGAAATTTTTGATGTTTTTCTACTCCTCTAATGAGCTCAAACAAGTCTCTAAAAGCATGAGTTTGCAACTACTTTACTTTTGGAGAAAATTCAAAACATTCATTATTCAATAGAGCCCAATAGCAAAAACCAGCGTTTTGAATGAAGAATCACATTTCTTGGTAGAATCATGCAGGATTGAAATTTTTGATGGTTTTTTACTCCTCTCAACAGCCCAAACAAGTTTCTAAAAGGATGAGTTTGCAACTACTTTACTTTTGGAGAAAATTCAAAACATTCATTATTCAATAGGGCCCAAACTATCAAAAACCAGCGGTTTGAATGAACACACATTTCTTGGTAGAATCATGCAGGACTGAAATTTTTGATGTTTTTCTACTCCTCTCATGAGCCCAAACAAGTCTCTAAAAGCATGAGTTTGCAACTACTTTACTTTTGGAGAAAATTCAAAACATTCATTATTCAATAGAGCCCAATAGCAAAAACCAGCGTTTTGAATGAAGAATCACATTTCTTGGTAGAATCATGCAGGATTGAAATTTTTGATGGTTTTTTACTCCTCTCAACAGCCCAAACAAGTTTCTAAAAGGATGAGTTTGCAACTACTTTACTTTTGGAGAAAATTCAAAACATTCATTATTCAATAGGGCCCAAACTATCAAAAACCAGCGGTTTCAATGAACACACATTTCTTGGTAGAATCATGCAGGACTGAAATTTTTGATGTTTTTCTACTCCTCTCATGAGCCCAAACAAGTCTCTAAAAGCATGAGTTTGCAACTACTTTACTTTTGGAGAAAATTCAAAACATTCATTATTCAATAGGGCCCAAACTATCAAAAACCAGCGGTTTGAATGAACACACATTTCTTGGTAGAATCATGCAGGACTGAAATTTTTGATGTTTTTCTACTCCTCTCATGAGCCCAAACAAGTCTCTAAAAGCATGAGTTTGCAACTACTTTACTTTTGGAGAAAATTCAAAACATTCATTATTCAATAGAGCCCAATAGCAAAAACCAGCGTTTTGAATGAAGAATCACATTTCTTGGTAGAATCATGCAGGATTGAAATTTTTGATGGTTTTTTACTCCTCTCAACAGCCCAAACAAGTTTCTAAAAGGATGAGTTTGCAACTACTTTACTTTTGGAGAAAATTCAAAACATTCATTATTCAATAGGGCCCAAACTATCAAAAACCAGCGGTTTCAATGAACACACATTTCTTGGTAGAATCATGCAGGACTGAAATTTTTGATTTTTTTCTACTCCTCTCATGAGCCCAAACAAGTCTCTAAAAGCATGAGTTTGCAACTACTTTACTTTTGGAGAAAATTCAAAACATTCATTATTCAATAGAGCCCAATAGCAAAAACCAGCGTTTTGAATGAAGAATCACATTTCTTGGTAGAATCATGCAGGATTGAAATTTTTGATGGTTTTTTACTCCTCTCAACAGCCCAAACAAGTTTCTAAAAGGATGAGTTTGCAACTACTTTACTTTTGGAGAAAATTCAAAACATTCATTATTCAATAGGGCCCAAACTATCAAAAACCAGCGGTTTGAATGAACACATTTCTTGGTAGAATCATGCAGGACTGAAATTTTTGATGTTTTTCTACTCCTCTCATGAACCCAAACAAGTCTCTAAAAGCATGAGTTTGCAACTACTTTACTTTTGGAGAAAATTCAAAACATTCACTATTCAATAGAGCCCAATAGCAAAAATCAGGTTTTGAATGAAGAATCACATTTCTTGGTAAAATCATGCAGGATTGAAATTTTTGATGGTTTTTTACTCCTCTCAACAGCCCAAACAAGTTTCTAAAAGGATGAGTTTGCAACTACTTTACTTTTGGAGAAAATTCAAAACATTCATTATTCAATAGGGCCCAAACTATCAAAAACCAGCGGTTTCAATGAACACACATTTCTTGGTAGAATCATGCAGGACTGAAATTTTTGATGTTTTTCTACTCCTCTCATGAGCCCAAACAAGTCTCTAAAAGCATGAGTTTGCAACTACTTTACTTTTGGAGAAAATTCAAAACATTCATTATTCAATAGAGCCCAATAGCAAAAACCAGCGTTTTGAATGAAGAATCACATTTCTTGGTAGAATCATGCAGGATTGAAATTTTTGATGGTTTTTTACTCCTCTCAACAGCCCAAACAAGTTTCTAAAAGCATGAGTTTGCAACTACTTTACTTTTGGAGAAAATTCAAAACATTCATTATTCAATAGGGCCCAAACTATCAAAAACCAGCGGTTTCAATGAACACACATTTCTTGGTAGAATCATGCAGGACTGAAATTTTTGATGTTTTTCTACCCCTCTCATGAGCCCAAACAAGTCTCTAAAAGCATGAGTTTGCAACTACTTTACTTTTGGAGAAAATTCAAAACATTCATTATTCAATAGAGCCCAATAGCAAAAACCAGCGTTTTGAATGAAGAATCACATTTCTTGGTAGAATCATGCAGGATTGAAATTTTTGATGGTTTTTTACTCCTCTCAACAGCCCAAACAAGTTTCTAAAAGGATGAGTTTGCAACTACTTTACTTTTGGAGAAAATTCAAAACATTCATTATTCAATAGGGCCCAAACTATCAAAAACCAGCGGTTTCAATGAACACACATTTCTTGGTAGAATCATGCAGGACTGAAATTTTTGATGTTTTTCTACTCCTCTCATGAGCCCAAACAAGTCTCTAAAAGCATGAGTTTGCAACTACTTTACTTTTGGAGAAAATTCAAAACATTCATTATTCAATAGGGCCCAAACTATCAAAAACCAGCGGTTTGAATGAACACACATTTCTTGATAGAATCATGCAGGACTGAAATTTTTGATGTTTTTCTACTCCTCTCATGAGCCCAAACAAGTCTCTAAAAGCATGAGTTTGCAACTACTTTACATTTGGAGAAAATTCAAAACATTCATTATTCAATAGAGCCCAATAGCAAAAACCAGCGTTTTGAATGAAGAATCACATTTATTGGTAGAATCATGCAGGATTGAAATTTTTGATGGTTTTTTACTCCTCTCAACAGCCCAAACAAGTTTCTAAGAGGATGAGTTTGCAACTACTTTACTTTTGGAGAAAATTCAAAACATTCATTATTCAATAGGGCCCAAACTATCAAAAACCAGCGGTTTCAATGAACACACATTTCTTGGTAGAATCATGCAAGACTGAAATTTTTGATGTTTTTCTACTCCTCTCATGAGCCCAAACAAGTCTCTAAAAGCATGAGTTTGCAACTACTTTACTTTTGGAGAAAATTCAAAACATTCACTATTCAATAGAGCCCAATAGCAAAAATCAGGTTTTGAATGAAGAATCACATTTCTTGGTAAAATCATGCAGGATTGAAATTTTTGATTTTTTTTTACTCCTCTCAACAGCCCAAACAAGTTTCTAAAAGGATGAGTTTGCAACTACTTTACTTTTGGAGAAAATTCAAAACATTCATTATTCAATAGGGCCCAAACTATCAAAAACCAGCGGTTTGAATAAACACACATTTCTTGGTAGAATCATGCAGGACTGAAATTTTTGATGTTTTTCTACTCCTCTCATGAGCTCAAACAAGTCTCTAAAAGCATGAGTTTGCAACTACTTTACTTTTGGAGAAAATTCAAAACATTCATTATTCAATAGAGCCCAATGGCAAAAACCAGCGTTTTGAATGAAGAATCACATTTCTTGGTAGAATCATGCAGGATTGAAATATTTGATGGTTTTTTACTCCTCTCAACAGCCCAAACAAGTTTCTAAAAGGATGAGTTTGCAACTACTTTACTTTTGGAGAAAATTCAAAACATTCATTATTCAGTAGGGCCCAAACTATCAAAAACCAGCCGTTTCAATGAACACACATGTCTTGGTAGAATCATGCAGGACTGAAATTTTTGATGTTTTTCTTCTCCTCTCATGAGCCCAAACAAGTCTCTAAAAGCATGAGTTTGCAACTACTTTACTTTTGGAGAAAATTCAAAACATTCATTATTCAATAGAGCCAAATAGCAAAAACCAGCGTTTTGAATGAAGAATCACATTTCTTGGTAGAATCATGCAGGATTGAAATTTTTGATGGTTTTTTACTCCTCTCAACAGCCCAAACAAGTTTCTAAAAGGATGAGTTTGCAACTACTTTACTTTTGGAGAAAATTCAATACATTCATTATTCAATAGGGCCCAAACTATCAAAAACCAGCGGTTTCAATGAACACACATGTCTTGGTAGAATCATGCAGGACTGAAATTTTTGATGTTTTACTACTCATCTCATGAGCCCAAACAAGTCTCTAAAAGCATGAGTTTGCAACTACTTTACTTTTGGAGAAAATTCAAAACATTCATTATTCAATAGGGCCCAAACTATCAAAAACCAGCGGTTTCAATGAACACACATTTCTTGGTAGAATCATGCAGGACTGAAATTTTTGATGTTTTTGCTACTCCTCTCATGAGCCCAAACAAGTCTCTAAAAGCATGAGTTTGCAACTACTTTACTTTTGGAGAAAATTCAAAACATTCATTATTCAATAGAGCCCAATAGCAAAAATCAGGTTTTGAATGAAGAATCACATTTCTTGGTAGAATCATGCAGGATTGAAATTTTTGATGGTTTTTTACTCCGCTCAACAGCCCAAACAAGTTTCTAAAAGGATGAGTTTGCAACTACTTTACTTTTGGAGAAAATTCAAAACATTCATTATTCAATAGGGCCCAAACTATCAAAAACCAGTGGTTTCAATGAACACACATTTCTTGGTAGAATCATGCAGGACTGAAATTTTTGATGTTTTTCTACTCCTCTCATGAGCCCAAACAAGTCTCTAAAAGCATGAGTTTGCAACTACTTCACTTTTGGAGAAAATTCAAAACATTCATTATTCAATAGAGCCCAATAGCAAAAATGAGGTTTTGAATGAAGAATCACATTTCTTGGTAGAATCATGCAGGATTGAAATTTTTGATGGTTTTTTACTCCTCTCAACAGCCCAAACAAGTTTCTAAAAGGATGAGTTTGCAACTACTTTACTTTTGGAGAAAATTCAAAACATTCATTATTCAATAGGGCCCAAACTATCAAAAACCAGCGGTTTGAATGAACACACATTTCTTGGTAGAATCATGCAGGACTGAAATTTTTGATGTTTTTCTACTCCTCTCATGAGCCCAAACAAGTCTCTAAAAGCATGAGTTTGCAACTACTTTACTTTTGGAGAAAATTCAAAACATTCACTATTCAATAGAGCCCAATAGCAAAAATCAGGTTTTGAATGAAGAATCACATTTCTTGGTAAAATCATGCAGGATTGAAATTTTTGATGGTTTTTTACTCCTCTCAACAGCCCAAACAAGTTTCTAAAAGGATGAGTTTGCAACTACTTTACTTTTGGAGAAAATTCAAAACATTCATTATTCAATAGGGCCCAAACTATCAAAAACCAGCGGTTTCAATGAACACACATTTCTTGGTAGAATCATGCAGGACTGAAATTTTTGATGTTTTTCTACTCCTCTCATGAGCCCAAACAAGTCTCTAAAAGCATGAGTTTGCAACTACTTTACTTTTGGAGAAAATTCAAAACATTCATTATTCAATAGAGCCCAATAGCAAAAACCAGCGTTTTGAATGAAGAATCACATTTCTTGGTAGAATCATGCAGGATTGAAATTTTTGATGGTTTTTTACTCCTCTCAACAGCCCAAACAAGTTTCTAAAAGGATGAGTTTGCAACTACTTTACTTTTGGAGAAAATTCAAAACATTCATTATTCAATAGGGCCCAAACTATCAAAAACCAGCGGTTTCAATGAACACACATTTCTTGGTAGAATCATGCAGGACTGAAATTTTTGATGGTTTTCTACTCCTCTCATGAGCCCAAACAAGTCTCTAAAAGCATGAGTTTGCAACTACTTTACTTTTGGAGAAAATTCAAAACATTCATTATTCAATAGAGCCCAATAGCAAAAACCAGCGTTTTGAATGAAGAATCACATTTCTTGGTAGAATCATGCAGGATTGAAATTTTTGATGGTTTTTTACTCCTCTCAACAGCCCAAACAAGTTTCTAAAAGGATGAGTTTGCAACTACTTTACTTTTGGAGAAAATTCAAAACATTCATTATTCAATAGGGCCCAAACTATCAAAAACCAGCGGTTTCAATGAACACACATTTCTTGGTAGAATCATGCAGGACTGAAATTTTTGATGTTTTTCTACTCCTCTCATGAGCCCAAACAAGTCTCTAAAAGCATGAGTTTGCAACTACTTTACTTTTGGAGAAAATTCAAAACATTCATTATTCAATAGAGCCCAATAGCAAAAATCAGGTTTTGAATGAAGAATCACATTTCTTGGTAGAATCATACAGGATTGAAATTTTTGATGGTTTTTTACTCCTCTCAACAGCCCAAACAAGTTTCTAAAAGGATGAGTTTGCAACTACTTTACTTTTGGAGAAAATTCAAAACATTCATTATTCAATAGGGCCCAAACTATCAAAAACCAGCGGTTTGAATGAACACACATTTCTTGGTAGAATCATGCAGGACTGAAATTTTTGATGTTTTTCTACTCCTCTAATGAGCCCAAACAAGTCTCTAAAAGCATGAGTTTGCAACTACTTTACTTTTGGAGAAAATTCAAAACATTCATTATTCAATAGAGCCCAATAGCAAAAACCAGCGTTTTGAATGAAGAATCACATTTCTTGGTAGAATCATGCAGGATTGAAATTTTTGATGGTTTTTTACTCCTCTCAACAGCCCAAACAAGTTTCTAAAAGGATGAGTTTGCAACTACTTTACTTTTGGAGAAAATTCAAAACATTCCTTATTCAATAGGGCCCAAACTATCAAAAACCAGCGGTTTGAATGAACACACATTTCTTGGTAGAATCATGCAGGACTGAAATTTTTGATGTTTTTCTACTCCTCTCATGAGCCCAAACAAGTCTCTAAAAGCATGAGTTTGCAACTACTTTACTTTTGGAGAAAATTCAAAACATTCATTATTCAATAGAGCCCAATAGCAAAAATCAGGTTTTGAATGAAGAATCACATTTCTTGGTAGAATCATGCAGGATTGAAATTTTTGATGGTTTTTTACTCCTCTCAACAGCCCAAACAAGTTTCTAAAAGGATGAGTTTGCAACTACTTTACTTTTGGAGAAAATTCAAAACATTCATTATTCAATAGGGCCCAAACTATCAAAAACCAGCGGTTTCAATGAACACACATTTCTTGGTAGAATCATGCATGACAGAAATTTTTGATGTTTTTCTACTCCTCTCATGAGCCCAAACAAGTCTCTAAAAGCATGAGTTTGCAACTACTTTACTTTTGGAGAATGTTCAAAACATTCATTATTCAAAGGGCCCAAACTATCAAAAACCAGCGGTTTGAATGAACACACATTTCTTGGTAGAATCATGCAGGACTGAAATTTTTGATGTTTTTCTACTCCTCTCATGAGCCCAAACAAGTCTCTAAAAGCATGAGTTTGCAACTACTTTACTTTTGGAGAAAATTCAAAACATTCATTATTCAATAGAGCCCAATAGCAAAAACCAGCGTTTTGAATGAAGAATCACATTTGTTGGTAGAATCATGCAGGATTGAAATTTTTGATGGTTTTTTACTCCTCTCAACAGCCCAAACAAGTTTCTAAAAGGATGAGTTTGCAATTACTTTACTTTTGGAGAAAATTCAAAACATTCATTATTCAATAGGGCCCAAACTATCAAAAACCAGCGGTTTGAATGAACACATTTCTTGGTAGAATCATGCAGGACTGAAATTTTTGATGTTTTTCTACTCCTCTCATGAGCCCAAACAAGTCTCTAAAAGCATGAGTTTGCAACTACTTTACTTTTGGAGAAAATTCAAAACATTCACTATTCAATAGAGCCCAATAGCAAAAATCAGGTTTTGAATGAAGATTCACATTTCTTGGTAGAATCGTGCAGGATTGAAATTTTTGATGGTTTTTTACTCCTCTCAACAGCCCAAACAAGTTTCTAAATGGATGAGTTTGCAACTACTTTACTTTTGGAGAAAATTCAAAACATTCATTATTCAATAGAGCCCAATAGCAAAAACCAGCGTTTTGAATGAAGAATCACATTTCTTGGTAGAATCATGCAGGATTGAAATTTTTGATGGTTTTTTACTCCTCTCAACAGCCCAAACAAGTTTCTAAAAGGATGAGTTTGCAACTACTTTACTTTTGGAGAAAATTCAAAACATTCATTATTCAATAGGGCCCAAAATATCAAAAACCAGCGGTTTGAATGAACACACATTTCTTGGTAGAATCGTGCAGGACTGAAATTTTTGATGTTTTTCTACTCCTCTCATGAGCCCAAACAAGTCTCCAAAAGCATGAGTTTGCAACTACTTTACTTTTGGAGAAAATTCAAAACATTCATTATTCAATAGAGCCCAATAGCAAAAACCAGCGTTTTGAATGAAGAATCACATTTCTTGGTAGAATCATGCAGGATTGAAATTTTTGATGGTTTTTTACTCCTCTCAACAGCCCAAACAAGTTTCTAAAAGGATGAGTTTGCAACTACTTTACTTTTGGAGAAAATTCAAAACATTCATTATTCAATAGGGCCCAAACTATCAAAAACCAGCGGTTTCAATGAACACACATGTCTTGGTAGAATCATGCAGGACTGAAATTTTTGATGTTTTACTACTCATCTCATGAGCCCAAACAAGTCTCTAAAAGCATGAGTTTGCAACTACTTTACTTTTGGAGAAAATTCAAAACATTCATTATTCAATAGGGCCCAAACTATCAAAAACCAGCGGTTTCAATGAACACACATTTCTTGGTAGAATCATGCAGGACTGAAATTTTTGATGTTTTTCTACTCCTCTCATGAGCCCAAACAAGTCTCTAAAAGCATGAGTTTGCAACTACTTTACTTTTGGAGAAAATTCAAAACATTCATTATTCAATAGAGCCCAATAGCAAAAATCAGGTTTTGAATGAAGAATCACATTTCTTGGTAGAATCATGCAGGATTGAAATTTTTGATGGTTTTTTACTCCTCTCAACAGCCCAAACAAGTTTCTAAAAGGATGAGTTTGCAACTACTTTACTTTTGGAGAAAATTCAAAACATTCATTATTCAATAGGGCCCAAACTATCAAAAACCAGCGGTTTGAATGAACACACATTTCTTGGTAGAATCATGCAGGACTGAAATTTTTGATGTTTTTCTACTCCTCTCATGAGCCCAAACAAGTCTCTAAAAGCATGAGTTTGCAATTACTTCACTTTTGGAGAAAATTCAAAACATTCATTATTCAATAGAGCCCAATAGCAAAAATCAGGTTTTGAATGAAGAATCACATTTCTTGGTAGAATCATGCAGGATTGAAATTTTTGATGGTTTTTTACTCCTCTCAACAGCCCAAACAAGTTTCTAAAAGGATGAGTTTGCAACTACTTTACTTTTGGAGAAAATTCAAAACATTCATTATTCAAAAGGGCCCAAACTATCAAAAACCAGCGGTTTGAATGAACACACATTTCTTGGTAGAATCATGCAGGACTGAAATTTTTGATGTTTTTCTACTCCTCTCATGAGCCCAAACAAGTCTCTAAAAGCATGAGTTTGCAACTACTTTACTTTTGGAGAAAATTCAAAACATTCACTATTCAATAGAGCCCAATAGCAAAAATCAGGTTTTGAATGAAGAATCACATTTCTTGGTAAAATCATGCAGGATTGAAATTTTTGATGGTTTTTTACTCCTCTCAACAGCCCAAACAAGTTTCTAAAAGGATGAGTTTGCAACTACTTTACTTTTGGAGAAAATTCAAAACATTCATTATTCAATAGGGCCCAAACTATCAAAAACCAGCGGTTTGAATGAACACACATTTCTTGGTAGAATCATGCAGGACTGAAATTTTTGATGTTTTTCTACTCCTCTCATGAGCCCAAACAAGTCTCTAAAAGCATGAGTTTGCAACTACTTTACTTTTGGAGAAAATTCAAAACATTCATTATTCAATAGAGCCCAATAGCAAAAACCAGCGTTTTGAATGAAGAATCACATTTCTTGGTAGAATCATGCAGGATTGAAATTTTTGATGGTTTTTTACTCCTCTCAACAGCCCAAACAAGTTTCTAAAAGGATGAGTTTGCAACTACTTTACTTTTGGAGAAAATTCAAAACATTCATTATTCAATAGGGCCCAAACTATCAAAAACCAGCGGTTTGAATGAACACATTTCTTGGTAGAAACATGCAGGACTGAAATTTTTGATGTTTTTCTACTCCTCTCATGAGCCCAAACAAGTCTCTAAAAGCATGAGTTTGCAACTAATTTACTTTTGGAGAAAATTCAAAACATTCACTATTCAATAGAGCCCAATAGCAAAAATCAGGTTTTGAATGAAGAATCACATTTCTTGGTAAAATCATGCAGGATTGAAATTTTTGATGGTTTTTTACTCCTCTCAACAGCCCAAACAAGTTTCTAAAAGGATGAGTTTGCAACTACTTTACTTTTGGAGAAAATTCAAAACATTCATTATTCAATAGGGCCCAAACTATCAAAAACCAGCGGTTTCAATGAACACACATTTCTTGGTAGAATCATGCAGGACTGAAATTTTTGATGTTTTTCTACTCCTCTAATGAGCTCAAACAAGTCTCTAAAAGCATGAGTTTGCAACTACTTTACTTTTGGAGAAAATTCAAAACATTCATTATTCAATAGAGCCCAATAGCAAAAACCAGCGTTTTGAATGAAGAATCACATTTCTTGGTAGAATCATGCAGGATTGAAATTTTTGATGGTTTTTTACTCCTCTCAACAGCCCAAACAAGTTTCTAAAAGGATGAGTTTGCAACTACTTTACTTTTGGAGAAAATTCAAAACATTCATTATTCAATAGGGCCCAAACTATCAAAAACCAGCGGTTTGAATGAACACACATTTCTTGGTAGAATCATGCAGGACTGAAATTTTTGATGTTTTTCTACTCTCATGAGCCCAAACAAGTCTCTAAAAGCATGAGTTTGCAACTACTTTACTTTTGGAAAAAATTCAAAACATTCATTATTCAATAGAGCCCAATAGCAAAAACCAGCGTTTTGAATGAAGAATCACATTTCTTGGTAGAATCATGCAGGATTGAAATTTTTGATGGTTTTTTACTCCTCTCAACAGCCCAAACAAGTTTCTAAAAGGATGAGTTTGCAACTACTTTACTTTTGGAGAAAATTCAAAACATTCATTATTCAATAGGGCCCAAACTATCAAAAACCAGCGGTTTCAATGAACACACATTTCTTGGTAGAATCATGCAGGACTGAAATTTTTGATGTTTTTCTACTCCTCTCATGAGCCCAAACAAGTCTCTAAAAGCATGAGTTTGCAACTACTTTACTTTTGGAGAAAATTCAAAACATTCATTATTCAATAGGGCCCAAACTATCAAAAACCAGCGGTTTGAATGAACACACATTTCTTGGTAGAATCATGCAGGACTGAAATTTTTGATGTTTTTCTACTCCTCTCATGAGCCCAAACAAGTCTCTAAAAGCATGAGTTTGCAACTACTTTACTTTTGGAGAAAATTCAAAACATTCATTATTCAATAGAGCCCAATAGCAAAAACCAGCGTTTTGAATGAAGAATCACATTTCTTGGTAGAATCATGCAGGATTTAAATTTTTGATGGTTTTTTACTCCTCTCAACAGCCCAAACAAGTTTCTAAAAGGATGAGTTTGCAACTACTTTACTTTTGGAGAAAATTCAAAACATTCATTATTCAATAGGGCCCAAACTATCAAAAACCAGCGGTTTCAATGAACACACATTTCTTGGTAGAATCATGCAGGACTGAAATTTTTGATTTTTTTCTACTCCTCTCATGAGCCCAAACAAGTCTCTAAAAGCATGAGTTTGCAGCTACTTTACTTTATGAGAAAATTCAAAACATTCATTATTCAATAGAGCCCAATAGCAAAAACCAGCGTTTTGAATGAAGAATCACATTTCTTGGTAGAATCATGCAGTATTGAAATTTTTGATGGTTTTTTACTCCTCTCAACAGCCCAAACAAGTTTCTAAAAGGATGAGTTTGCAACTACTTTACTTTTGGAGAAAATTCAAAACATTCATTATTCAATAGGGCCCAAACTATCAAAAACCAGCGGTTTGAATGAACACATTTCTTGGTAGAATCATGCAGGACTGAAATTTTTGATGTTTTTCTACTCCTCTCATGAACCCAAACAAGTCTCTAAAAGCATGAGTTTGCAACTACTTTACTTTTGGAGAAAATTCAAAACATTCACTATTCAATAGAGCCCAATAGCAAAAATCAGGTTTTGAATGAAGAATCACATTTCTTGGTAAAATCATGCAGGATTGAAATTTTTGATGGTTTTTTACTCCTCTCAACAGCCCAAACAAGTTTCTAAAAGGATGAGTTTGCAACTACTTTACTTTTGGAGAAAATTCAAAACATTCATTATTCAATAGGGCCCAAACTATCAAAAACCAGCGGTTTCAATGAACACACATTTCTTGGTAGAATCATGCAGGACTGAAATTTTTGATGTTTTTCTACTCCTCTCATGAGCCCAAACAAGTCTCTAAAAGCATGAGTTTGCAACTACTTTACTTTTGGAGAAAATTCAAAACATTCATTATTCAATAGAGCCCAATAGCAAAAACCAGCGTTTTGAATGAAGAATCACATTTCTTGGTAGAATCATGCAGGATTGAAATTTTTGATGGTTTTTTACTCCTCTCAACAGCCCAAACAAGTTTCTAAAAGGATGAGTTTGCAACTACTTTACTTTTGGAGAAAATTCAAAACATTCATTATTCAATAGGGCCCAAACTATCAAAAACCAGCGGTTTCAATGAACACACATTTCTTGGTAGAATCATGGAGGACTGAAATTTTTGATGTTTTTCTACTCCTCTCATGAGCCCAAACAAGTCTCGAAAAGCATGAGTTTGCAACTACTTCACTTTTGGAGAAAATTCAAAACATTCATTATTCAATAGAGCCCAATAGCAAAAATCAGGTTTTGAATGAAGAATCACATTTCTTGGTAGAATCATGCAGGATTGAAATTTTTGATGGCTTTTTACTCCTCTCAACAGCCCAAACAAGTTTCTAAAAGGATGAGTTTGCAACTACTTTACTTTTGGAGAAAATTCAAAACATTCATTATTCAAAAGGGCCCAAACTATCAAAAACCAGCGGTTTGAATGAACACACATTTCTTGGTAGAATCATGCAGGACTGAAATTTTTGATGTTTTTCTACTCCTCTCATGAGCCCAAACAAGTCTCTAAAAGCATGAGTTTGCAACTACTTTACTTTTGGAGAAAATTCAAAACATTCACTATTCAATAGAGCCCAATAGCAAAAATCAGGTTTTGAATGAAGAATCACATTTCTTGGTAAAATCATGCAGGATTGAAATTTTTGATGGTTTTTTACTCCTCTCAACAGCCCAAACACGTTTCTAAAAGGATGTTTGCAACTACTTTACTTTTGGAGAAAATTTAAAACATTCATTATTCAATAGGGCCCAAACTATCAAAAACCAGCGGTTTCAATGAACACACATTTCTTGGTAGAATCATGCAGGACTGAAATTTTTGATGTTTTTCTACTCCTCTCATGAGCCCAAACAAGTCTCTAAAAGCATGAGTTTGCAACTACTTTACTTTTGGAGAAAATTCAAAACATTCATTATTCAATAGAGCCCAATAGCAAAAACCAGCGTTTTGAATGAAGAATCACATTTCTTGGTAGAATCATGCAGGATTGAAATTTTTGATGGTTTTTTACTCCTCTCAACAGCCCAAACAAGTTTCTAAAAGGATGAGTTTGCAACTACTTTACTTTTGGAGAAAATTCAAAACATTCATTATTCAATAGGGCCCAAACTATCAAAAACCAGCGGTTTCAATGAACACACATTTCTTGGTAGAATCATGCAGGACTGAAATTTTTGATGTTTTTCTACTCCTCTCATGAGCCCAAACAAGTCTCTAAAAGCATGAGTTTGCAACTACTTTACTTTTGGAGAAAATTCAAAACATTCACTATTCAATAGAGCCCAATAGCAAAAATCAGGTTTTGAATGAAGAATCACATTTCTTGGTAAAATCATGCAGGATTGAAATTTTTGATGGTTTTTTACTCCTCTCAACAGCCCAAACAAGTTTCTAAAAGGATGAGTTTGCAACTACTTTACTTTTGGAGAAAATTCAAAACATTCCTTATTCAATAGGGCCCAAACTATCAAAAAACAGCGGTTTCAATGAACACACATTTCTTGGTAGAATCATGCAGGACTGAAATTTTTGATGTTTTTCTACTCTCATGAGCCCAAACAAGTCTCTAAAAGCATGAGTTTGCAACTACTTTACTTTTGGAGAAAATTCAAAACATTCATTATTCAATAGAGCCCAATAGCAAAAACCAGCGTTTTGAATGAAGAATCACATTTCTTGGTAGAATCATGCAGGATTGAAATTTTTGATGGTTTTTTACTCCTCTCAACAGCCCAAACAAGTTTCTAAAAGGATGAGTTTGCAACTACTTTACTTTTGGAGAAAATTCAAAACATTCATTATTCAATAGGGCCCAAACTATCAAAAACCAGCGGTTTCAATGAACACACATTTCTTGGTAGAATCATGCAGGACTGAAATTTTTGATGTTTTTCTACTCCTCTCATGAGCCCAAACAAGTCTCTAAAAGCATGAGTTTGCAACTACTTTACTTTTGGAGAAAATTCAAAACATTCATTGTTCAATAGGGCCCAAACTATCAAAAACCAGCGTTTTGAATGAACACACATTTCTTGGTAGAATCATGCAGGACTGAAATTTTTGATGTTTTTCTACTCCTCTCATGAGCCCAAACAAGTCTCTAAAAGCATGAGTTTGCAACTACTTTACTTTTGGAGAAAATTCAAAACATTCATTATTCAATAGAGCCCAATAGCAAAAACCAGCGTTTTGAATGAAGAATCACATTTCTTGGTAGAATCATGCAGGATTGAAATTTTTGATGGTTTTTTACTCCTCTCAACAGCCCAAACAAGTTTCTAAAAGGATGAGTTTGCAACTACTTTACTTTTGGAGAAAATTCAAAACATTCATTATTCAATAGAGCCCAATAGCAAAAACCAGCGTTTTGAATGAAGAATCACATTTCTTGGTAGAATCATGCAGGATTGAAATTTTTGATGGTTTTTTACTCCTCTCAACAGCCCAAACAAGTTTCTAAAAGGATGAGTTTGCAACTACTTTACTTTTGGAGAAAATTCAAAACATTCATTATTCAATAGGGCCCAAAATATCAAAAACCAGCGGTTTGAATGAACACACATTTCTTGGTAGAATCGTGCAGGACTGAAATTTTTGATGTTTTTCTACTTCTCTCATGAGTCCAAACAAGTCTCTAAAAGGATGAGTTTGCAACTACTTTACTTTTGGAGAAAATTCAAAACATTCATTATTCAATAGAGCCCAATAGCAAAAACCAGCGTTTTGAATGAAGAATCACATTTCTTGGTAAAATCATGCAGGATTGAAATTTTTGATGGTTTTTTACTCCTCTCAACAGCCCAAACAAGTTTCTAAAAGGATGAGTTTGCAACTACTTTACTTTTGGAGAAAATTCAAAACATTCATTATTCAATAGGGCCCAAACTATCAAAAACCAGCGGTTTCAATGAACACACATTTCTTGGTAGAATCATGCAGGACTGAAATTTTTGATGTTTTTCTACTCCTCTCATGAGCCCAAACAAGTCTCTAAAAGCATGAGTTTGCAACTACTTTACTTTTGGAGAAAATTCAAAACATTCATTATTCAATAGAGCCCAATAGCAAAAACCAGCTTTTTGAATGAAGAATCACATTTCTTGGTAGAATCATGCAGGATTGAAATTTTTGATGGTTTTTTACTCCTCTCAACAGCCCAAACAAGTTTCTAAAAGGATGAGTTTGCAACTACTTTACTTTTGGAGAAAATTCAAAACATTCATTATTCAATAGGGCCCAAACTATCAAAAACCAGCCGTTTCAATGAACACACATGTCTTGGTAGAATCATGCAGGACTGAAATTTTTGATGTTTTTCTACTCCTCTCATGAGCCCAAACAAGTCACTAAAAGCATGAGTTTGCAACTACTTCACTTTTGGAGAAAATTCAAAACATTCATTATTCAATAGAGCCCAATAGCAAAAATCAGGTTTTGAATGAAGAATCACATTTCTTGGTAGAATCATGCAGGATTGAAATTTTAGATGGTTTTTTACTCCTCTCAACAGCCCAAACAAGTTTCTAAAAGGATGAGTTTGCAACTACTTTACTTTTGGAGAAAATTCAAAACATTCATTATTCAAAAGGGCCCAAACTATCAAAAACCAGCGGTTTGAATGAACACACATTTCTTGGTAGAATCATGCAGGACTGAAATTTTTGATGTTTTTCTACTCCTCTCATGAGCCCAAACAAGTCTCTAAAAGCATGAGTTTGCAACTACTTTACTTTTGGAGAAAATTCAAAACATTCACTATTCAATAGAGCCCAATAGCAAAAATCAGGTTTTGAATGAAGAATCACATTTCTTGGTAAAATCATGCAGGATTGAAATTTTTGATGGTTTTTTACTCCTCTCAACAGCCCAAACAAGTTTCTAAAAGGATGTTTGCAACTACTTTACTTTTGGAGAAAATTTAAAACATTCATTATTCAATAGGGCCCAAACTATCAAAAACCAGCGGTTTCAATGAACACACATTTCTTGGTAGAATCATGCAGGACTGAAATTTTTGATGTTTTTCTACTCCTCTCATGAGCCCAAACAAGTCTCTAAAAGCATGAGTTTGCAACTACTTTACTTTTGGGGAAAATTCAAAACATTCATTATTCAATAGAGCCCAATAGCAAAAACCAGCGTTTTGAATGAAGAATCACATTTCTTGGTAGAATCATGCAGGATTGAAATTTTTGATGGTTTTTTACTCCTCTCAACAGCCCAAACAAGTTTCTAAAAGGATGAGTTTGCAACTACTTTACTTTTGGAGAAAATTCAAAACATTTATTATTCAATAGGGCCCAAACTATCAAAAACCAGCGGTTTCAATGAACACACATTTCTTGGTAGAATCATGCAGGACTGAAATTTTTGATGTTTTTCTACTCCTCTCATGAGCCCAAACAAGTCTCTAAAAGCATGAGTTTGCAACTACTTTACTTTTGGAGAAAATTCAAAACATTCACTATTCAATAGAGCCCAATAGCAAAAATCAGGTTTTGAATGAAGAATCACATTTCTTGGTAAAATCATGCAGGATTGAAATTTTTGATGGTTTTTTACTCCTCTCAACAGCCCAAACAAGTTTCTAAAAGGATAAGTTTGCAACTACTTTACTTTTGGAGAAAATTCAAAACATTCCTTATTCAATAGGGCCCAAACTATCAAAAAACAGCGGTTTCAATGAACACACATTTCTTGGTAGAATCATGCAGGACTGAAATTTTTGATGTTTTTCTACTCTCATGAGCCCAAACAAGTCTCTAAAAGCATGAGTTTGCAACTACTTTACTTTTGGAGAAAATTCAAAACATTCATTATTCAATAGAGCCCAATAGCAAAAACCAGCGTTTTGAATGAAGAATCACATTTCTTGGTAGAATCATGCAGGATTGAAATTTTTGATGGTTTTTTACTCCTCTCAACAGCCCAAACAAGTTTCTAAAAGGATGAGTTTGCAACTACTTTACTTTTGGAGAAAATTCAAAACATTCATTATTCAATAGGGCCCAAACTATCAAAAACCAGCGGTTTCAATGAACACACATTTCTTGGTAGAATCATGCAGGACTGAAATTTTTGATGTTTTTCTACTCCTCTCATGAGCCCAAACAAGTCTCTAAAAGCATGAGTTTGCAACTACTTTACTTTTGGAGAAAATTCAAAACATTCATTATTCAATAGGGCCCAAACTATCAAAAACCAGCGTTTTGAATGAACACACATTTCTTGGTAGAATCATGCAGGACTGAAATTTTTGATGTTTTTCTACTCCTCTCATGAGCCCAAACAAGTCTCTAAAAGCATGAGTTTGCAACTACTTTACTTTTGGAGAAAATTCAAAACATTCATTATTCAATAGAGCCCAATAGCAAAAACCAGCGTTTTGAATGAAGAATCACATTTCTTGGTAGAATCATGCAGGATTGAAATTTTTGATGGTTTTTTACTCCTCTCAACAGCCCAAACAAGTTTCTAAAAGGATGAGTTTGCAACTACTTTACTTTTGGAGAAAATTCAAAACATTCATTATTCAATAGGGCCCAAACTATCAAAAACCAGCGGTTTCAATGAACACACATTTCTTGGTAGAATCATGCAGGACTGAAATTTTTGATGTTTTTCTACTCCTCTCATGAGCCCAAACAAGTCTCTAAAAGCATGAGTTTGCAACTACTTTACTTTTGGAGAAAATTCAAAACATTCATTATTCAATAGAGCCCAATAGCAAAAATCAGGTTTTGAATGAAGAATCACATTTCTTGGTAGAATCATGCAGGATTGAAATTTTTGATGGTTTTTTACTCCTCTCAACAGCCCAAACAAGTTTCTAAAAGGATGAGTTTGCAACTACTTTACTTTTGGAGAAAATTCAAAACATTCATTATTCAATAGGGCCCAAACTATCAAAAACCAGTGGTTTCAATGAACACACATTTCTTGGTAGAATCATGCAGGACTGAAATTTTTGATGTTTTTCTACTCCTCTCATGAGCCCAAACAAGTCTCTAAAAGCATGAGTTTGCAACTACTTCACTTTTGGAGAAAATTCAAAACATTCATTATTCAATAGGGCCCAAACTATCAAAAACCAGCGTTTTGTATGAACACACATTTCTTGGTAGAATCATGCAGGACTGAAATTTTTGATGTTTTTCTACTCCTCTCATGAGCCCAAACAAGTCTCTAAAAGCATGAGTTTGCAACTACTTTACTTTTGGAGAAAATTCAAAACATTCATTATTCAATAGAGCCCAATAGCAAAAACCAGCGTTTTGAATGAAGAATCACATTTCTTGGTAGAATCATGCAGGATTGAAATTTTTGATGGTTTTTTACTCCTCTCAACAGCCCAAACAAGTTTCTAAAAGGATGAGTTTGCAACTACTTTACTTTTGGAGAAAATTCAAAACATTCATTATTCAATAGGGCCCAAACTATCAAAAACCAGCGGTTTCAATGAACACACATTTCTTGGTAGAATCATGCAGGACTGAAATTTTTGATGTTTTTCTACTCCTCTCATGAGCCCAAACAAGTCTCTAAAAGCATGAGTTTGCAACTACTTTACTTTTGGAGAAAATTCAAAACATTCATTATTCAATAGAGCCCAATAGCAAAAATCAGGTTTTGAATGAAGAATCACATTTCTTGGTAGAATCATGCAGGATTGAAATTTTTGATGGTTTTTTACTCCTCTCAACAGCCCAAACAAGTTTCTAAAAGGATGAGTTTGCAACTACTTTACTTTTGGAGAAAATTCAAAACATTCATTATTCAATAGGGCCCAAACTATCAAAAACCAGCGGTTTGAATGAACACACATTTCTTGGTAGAATCATGCAGGACTGAAATTTTTGATGTTTTTCTACTCCTCTCATGAGCCCAAACAAGTCTCTAAAAGCATGAGTTTGCAACTACTTTACTTTTGGAGAAAATTCAAAACATTCACTATTCAATAGAGCCCAATAGCAAAAACCAGCGTTTTGAATGAAGAATCACATTTCTTGGTAGAATCATGCAGGATTGAAATTTTTGATGATTTTTTACTCCTCTCAACAGCCCAAACAAGTTTCTAAAAGGATGAGTTTGCAACTACTTTACTTTTGGAGAAAATTCAAAACATTCATTATTCAATAGGGCCCAAACTATCAAAAACCAGCGGTTTCAAAGAACACACATTTCTTGGTAGAATCATGCAGGACTGAAATTTTTGATGTTTTTCTACTCCTCTCATGAGCCCAAACAAGTCTCTAAAAGCATGAGTTTGCAACTACTTTACTTTTGGAGAAAATTCAAAACATTCATTATTCAATAGAGCCCAATAGCAAAAATCAGGTTTTGAATGAAGAATCACATTTCTTGGTAGAATCATGCAGGATTGAAATTTTTGATGGTTTTTTACTCCTCTCAACAGCCCAAACAAGTTTCTAAAAGGATGAGTTTGCAACTACTTTACTTTTGGAGAAAATTCAAAACATTCATTATTCAATAGGGCCCAAAATATCAAAAACCAGCGGTTTGAATGAACACACATTTCTTGGTAGAATCGTGCAGGACTGAAATTTTTGATGTTTTTCTACTTCTCTCATGAGTCCAAACATGTCTCTAAAAGGATGAGTTTGCAACTACTTTACTTTTGGAGAAAATTCAAAACATTCATTATTCAATAGAGCCCAATAGCAAAAACCAGCGTTTTGAATGAAGAATCACATTTCTTGGTAAAATCATGCAGGATTGAAATTTTTGATGGTTTTTTACTCCTCTCAACAGCCCAAACAAGTTTCTAAAAGGATGAGTTTGCAACTACTTTACTTTTGGAGAAAATTCAAAACATTCATTATTCAATAGGGCCCAAACTATCAAAAACCAGCGGTTTGAATGAACACACATTTCTTGGTAGAATCATGCAGGACTGAAATTTTTGATGTTTTTCTACTCCTCTCATGAGCCCAAACAAGTCTCTAAAAGCATGAGTTTGCAACTACTTTACTTTTGGAGAAAATTCAAAACATTCATTATTCAATAGAGCCCAATAGCAAAAACCAGCGTTTTGAATGAAGAATCACATTTCTTGGTAGAATCATGCAGGATTGAAATTTTTGATGGTTTTTTACTCCTCTCAACAGCCCAAACAAGTTTCTAAAAGGATGAGTTTGCAACTACTTTACTTTTGGAGAAAATTCAAAACATTCCTTATTCAATAGGGCCCAAACTATCAAAAACCAGCGGTTTGAATGAACACACATTTCTTGGTAGAATCATGCAGGACTGAAATTTTTGATGTTTTTCTACTCCTCTCATGAGCCCAAACAAGTCTCTAAAAGCATGAGTTTGCAACTACTTTACTTTTGGAGAAAATTCAAAACATTCATTATTCAATAGAGCCCAATAGCAAAAATCAGGTTTTGAATGAAGAATCACATTTCTTGGTAGAATCATGCAGGATTGAAATTTTTGATGGTTTTTTACTCCTCTCAACAGCCCAAACAAGTTTCTAAAAGGATGAGTTTGCAACTACTTTACTTTTGGAGAAAATTCAAAACATTCATTATTCAATAGGGCCCAAACTATCAAAAACCAGCGGTTTCAATGAACACACATTTCTTGGTAGAATCATGCATGACAGAAATTTTTGATGTTTTTCTACTCCTCTCATGAGCCGAAACAAGTCTCTAAAAGCATGAGTTTGCAACTACTTTACTTTTGGAGAATGTTCAAAACATTCATTATTCAAAGGGCCCAAACTATCAAAAACCAGCGGTTTGAATGAACACACATTTCTTGGTAGAATCATGCAGGACTGAAATTTTTGATGTTTTTCTACTCCTCTCATGAGCCCAAACAAGTCTCTAAAAGCATGAGTTTGCAACTACTTTACTTTTGGAGAAAATTCAAAACATTCATTATTCAATAGAGCCCAATAGCAAAAACCAGCGTTTTGAATGAAGAATCACATTTGTTGGTAGAATCATGCAGGATTGAAATTTTTGATGGTTTTTTACTCCTCTCAACAGCCCAAACAAGTTTCTAAAAGGATGAGTTTGCAATTACTTTACTTTTGGAGAAAATTCAAAACATTCATTATTCAATAGGGCCCAAACTATCAAAAACCAGCGGTTTGAATGAACACATTTCTTGGTAGAATCATGCAGGACTGAAATTTTTGATGTTTTTCTACTCCTCTCATGAGCCCAAACAAGTCTCTAAAAGCATGAGTTTGCAACTACTTTACTTTTGGAGAAAATTCAAAACATTCACTATTCAATAGAGCCCAATAGCAAAAATCAGGTTTTGAATGAAGATTCACATTTCTTGGTAGAATCATGCAGGATTGAAATTTTTGATGGTTTTTTACTCCTCTCAACAGCCCAAACAAGTTTCTAAATGGATGAGTTTGCAACTACTTTACTTTTGGAGAAAATTCAAAACATTCATTATTCAATAGAGCCCAATAGCAAAAACCAGCGTTTTGAATGAAGAATCACATTTCTTGGTAGAATCATGCAGGATTGAAATTTTTGATGGTTTTTTACTCCTCTCAACAGCCCAAACAAGTTTCTAAAAGGATGAGTTTGCAACTACTTTACTTTTGGAGAAAATTCAAAACATTCATTATTCAATAGGGCCCAAAATATCAAAAACCAGCGGTTTGAATGAACACACATTTCTTGGTAGAATCGTGCAGGACTGAAATTTTTGATGTTTTTCTACTCCTCTCATGAGCCCAAACAAGTCTCCAAAAGCATGAGTTTGCAACTACTTTACTTTTGGAGAAAATTCAAAACATTCATTATTCAATAGAGCCCAATAGCAAAAACCAGCGTTTTGAATGAAGAATCACATTTCTTGGTAGAATCATGCAGGATTGAAATTTTTGATGGTTTTTTACTCCTCTCAACAGCCCAAACAAGTTTCTAAAAGGATGAGTTTGCAACTACTTTACTTTTGGAGAAAATTCAAAACATTCATTATTCAATAGGGCCCAAACTATCAAAAACCAGCGGTTTCAATGAACACACATTTCTTGGTAGAATCATGCAGGACTGAAATTTTTGATGTTTTTCTACTCCTCTCATGAGCCCAAACAAGTCTCTAAAAGCATGAGTTTGCAACTACTTTACTTTTGGAGAAAATTCAAAACATTCATTATTCAATAGAGCCCAATAGCAAAAATCAGGTTTTGAATGAAGAATCACATTTCTTGGTAGAATCATGCAGGATTGAAATTTTTGATGGTTTTTTACTCCTCTCAACAGCCCAAACAAGTTTCTAAAAGGATGAGTTTGCAACTACTTTACTTTTGGAGAAAATTCAAAACATTCATTATTCAAAAGGGCCCAAACTATCAAAAACCAGCGGTTTGAATGAACACACATTTCTTGGTAGAATCATGCAGGACTGAAATTTTTGATGTTTTTCTACTCCTCTCATGAGCCCAAACAAGTCTCTAAAAGCATGAGTTTGCAACTACTTTACTTTTGGAGAAAATTCAAAACATTCACTATTCAATAGAGCCCAATAGCAAAAATCAGGTTTTGAATGAAGAATCACATTTCTTGGTAAAATCATGCAGGATTGAAATTTTTGATGGTTTTTTACTCCTCTCAACAGCCCAAACAAGTTTCTAAAAGGATGAGTTTGCAACTACTTTACTTTTGGAGAAAATTCAAAACATTCATTATTCAATAGGGCCCAAACTATCAAAAACCAGCGGTTTGAATGAACACACATTTCTTGGTAGAATCATGCAGGACTGAAATTTTTGATGTTTTTCTACTCCTCTCATGAGCCCAAACAAGTCTCTAAAAGCATGAGTTTGCAACTACTTTACTTTTGGAGAAAATTCAAAACATTCATTATTCAATAGAGCCCAATAGCAAAAACCAGCGTTTTGAATGAAGAATCACATTTCTTGGTAGAATCATGCAGGATTGAAATTTTTGATGGTTTTTTACTCCTCTCAACAGCCCAAACAAGTTTCTAAAAGGATGAGTTTGCAACTACTTTACTTTTGGAGAAAATTCAAAACATTCATTATTCAATAGGGCCCAAACTATCAAAAACCAGCGGTTTGAATGAACACATTTCTTGGTAGAAACATGCAGGACTGAAATTTTTGATGTTTTTCTACTCCTCTCATGAGCCCAAACAAGTCTCTAAAAGCATGAGTTTGCAACTACTTTACTTTTGGAGAAAATTCAAAACATTCACTATTCAATAGAGCCCAATAGCAAAAATCAGGTTTTGAATGAAGAATCACATTTCTTGGTAAAATCATGCAGGATTGAAATTTTTGATGGTTTTTTACTCCTCTCAACAGCCCAAACAAGTTTCTAAAAGGATGAGTTTGCAACTACTTTACTTTTGGAGAAAATTCAAAACATTCATTATTCAATAGGGCCCAAACTATCAAAAACCAGCGGTTTCAATGAACACACATTTCTTGGTAGAATCATGCAGGACTGAAATTTTTGATGTTTTTCTACTCCTCTAATGAGCTCAAACAAGTCTCTAAAAGCATGAGTTTGCAACTACTTTACTTTTGGAGAAAATTCAAAACATTCATTATTCAATAGAGCCCAATAGCAAAAACCAGCGTTTTGAATGAAGAATCACATTTCTTGGTAGAATCATGCAGGATTGAAATTTTTGATGGTTTTTTACTCCTCTCAACAGCCCAAACAAGTTTCTAAAAGGATGAGTTTGCAACTACTTTACTTTTGGAGAAAATTCAAAACATTCATTATTCAATAGGGCCCAAACTATCAAAAACCAGCGGTTTGAATGAACACACATTTCTTGGTAGAATCATGCAGGACTGAAATTTTTGATGTTTTTCTACTCTCATGAGCCCAAACAAGTCTCTAAAAGCATGAGTTTGCAACTACTTTACTTTTGGAGAAAATTCAAAACATTCATTATTCAATAGAGACCAATAGCAAAAACCAGCGTTTTGAATGAAGAATCACATTTCTTGGTAGAATCATGCAGGATTGAAATTTTTGATGGTTTTTTACTCCTCTCAACAGCCCAAACAAGTTTCTAAAAGGATGAGTTTGCAACTACTTTACTTTTGGAGAAAATTCAAAACATTCATTATTCAATAGGGCCCAAACTATCAAAAACCAGCGGTTTCAATGAACACACATTTCTTGGTAGAATCATGCAGGACTGAAATTTTTGATGTTTTTCTACTCCTCTCATGAGCCCAAACAAGTCTCTAAAAGCATGAGTTTGCAACTACTTTACTTTTGGAGAAAATTCAAAACATTCATTATTCAATAGGGCCCAAACTATCAAAAACCAGCGGTTTGAATGAACACACATTTCTTGGTAGAATCATGCAGGACTGAAATTTTTGATGTTTTTCTACTCCTCTCATGAGCCCAAACAAGTCTCTAAAAGCATGAGTTTGCAACTACTTTACTTTTGGAGAAAATTCAAAACATTCATTATTCAATAGAGCCCAATAGCAAAAACCAGCGTTTTGAATGAAGAATCACATTTCTTGGTAGAATCATGCAGGATTTAAATTTTTGATGGTTTTTTACTCCTCTCAACAGCCCAAACAAGTTTCTAAAAGGATGAGTTTGCAACTACTTTACTTTTGGAGAAAATTCAAAACATTCATTATTCAATAGGGCCCAAACTATCAAAAACCAGCGGTTTCAATGAACACACATTTCTTGGTAGAATCATGCAGGACTGAAATTTTTGATTTTTTTCTACTCCTCTCATGAGCCCAAACAAGTCTCTAAAAGCATGAGTTTGCAGCTACTTTACTTTTGGAGAAAATTCAAAACATTCATTATTCAATAGAGCCCAATAGCAAAAACCAGCGTTTTGAATGAAGAATCACATTTCTTGGTAGAATCATGCAGGATTGAAATTTTTGATGGTTTTTTACTCCTCTCAACAGCCCAAACAAGTTTCTAAAAGGATGAGTTTGCAACTACTTTACTTTTGGAGAAAATTCAAAACATTCATTATTCAATAGGGCCCAAACTATCAAAAACCAGCGGTTTGAATGAACACATTTCTTGGTAGAATCATGCAGGACTGAAATTTTTGATGTTTTTCTACTCCTCTCATGAACCCAAACAAGTCTCTAAAAGCATGAGTTTGCAACTACTTTACTTTTGGAGAAAATTCAAAACATTCACTATTCAATAGAGCCCAATAGCAAAAATCAGGTTTTGAATGAAGAATCACATTTCTTGGTAAAATCATGCAGGATTGAAATTTTTGATGGTTTTTTACTCCTCTCAACAGCCCAAACAAGTTTCTAAAAGGATGAGTTTGCAACTACTTTACTTTTGGAGAAAATTCAAAACATTCATTATTCAATAGGGCCCAAACTATCAAAAACCAGCGGTTTCAATGAACACACATTTCTTGGTAGAATCATGCAGGACTGAAATTTTTGATGTTTTTCTACTCCTCTCATGAGCCCAAACAAGTCTCTAAAAGCATGAGTTTGCAACTACTTTACTTTTGGAGAAAATTCAAAACATTCATTATTCAATAGAGCCCAATAGCAAAAACCAGCGTTTTGAATGAAGAATCACATTTCTTGGTAGAATCATGCAGGATTGAAATTTTTGATGGTTTTTTACTCCTCTCAACAGCCCAAACAAGTTTCTAAAAGGATGAGTTTGCAACTACTTTACTTTTGGAGAAAATTCAAAACATTCATTATTCAATAGGGCCCAAACTATCAAAAACCAGCGGTTTCAATGAACACACATTTCTTGGTAGAATCATGGAGGACTGAAATTTTTGATGTTTTTCTACTCCTCTCATGAGCCCAAACAAGTCTCTAAAAGCATGAGTTTGCAACTACTTCACTTTTGGAGAAAATTCAAAACATTCATTATTCAATAGAGCCCAATAGCAAAAATCAGGTTTTGAATGAAGAATCACATTTCTTGGTAGAATCATGCAGGATTGAAATTTTTGATGGCTTTTTACTCCTCTCAACAGCCCAAACAAGTTTCTAAAAGGATGAGTTTGCAACTACTTTACTTTTGGAGAAAATTCAAAACATTCATTATTCAAAAGGGCCCAAACTATCAAAAACCAGCGGTTTGAATGAACACACATTTCTTGGTAGAATCATGCAGGACTGAAATTTTTGATGTTTTTCTACTCCTCTCATGAGCCCAAACAAGTCTCTAAAAGCATGAGTTTGCAACTACTTTACTTTTGGAGAAAATTCAAAACATTCACTATTCAATAGAGCCCAATAGCAAAAATCAGGTTTTGAATGAAGAATCACATTTCTTGGTAAAATCATGCAGGATTGAAATTTTTGATGGTTTTTTACTCCTCTCAACAGCCCAAACAAGTTTCTAAAAGGATGTTTGCAACTACTTTACTTTTGGAGAAAATTTAAAACATTCATTATTCAATAGGGCCCAAACTATCAAAAACCAGCGGTTTCAATGAACACACATTTCTTGGTAGAATCATGCAGGACTGAAATTTTTGATGTTTTTCTACTCTCATGAGCCCAAACAAGTCTCTAAAAGCATGAGTTTGCAACTACTTTACTTTTGGAGAAAATTCAAAACATTCATTATTCAATAGAGCCCAATAGCAAAAACCAGCGTTTTGAATGAAGAATCACATTTCTTGGTAGAATCATGCAGGATTGAAATTTTTGATGGTTTTTTACTCCTCTCAACAGCCCAAACAAGTTTCTAAAAGGATGAGTTTGCAACTACTTTACTTTTGGAGAAAATTCAAAACATTCATTATTCAATAGGGCCCAAACTATCAAAAACCAGCGGTTTCAATGAACACACATTTCTTGGTAGAATCATGCAGGACTGAAATTTTTGATGTTTTTCTACTCCTCTCATGAGCCCAAACAAGTCTCTAAAAGCATGAGTTTGCAACTACTTTACTTTTGGAGAAAATTCAAAACATTCATTGTTCAATAGGGCCCAAACTATCAAAAACCAGCGTTTTGAATGAACACACATTTCTTGGTAGAATCATGCAGGACTGAAATTTTTGATGTTTTTCTACTCCTCTCATGAGCCCAAACAAGTCTCTAAAAGCATGAGTTTGCAACTACTTTACTTTTGGAGAAAATTCAAAACATTCATTATTCAATAGAGCCCAATAGCAAAAACCAGCGTTTTGAATGAAGAATCACATTTCTTGGTAGAATCATGCAGGATTGAAATTTTTGATGGTTTTTTACTCCTCTCAACAGCCCAAACAAGTTTCTAAAAGGATGAGTTTGCAACTACTTTACTTTTGGAGAAAATTCAAAACATTCATTATTCAATAGAGCCCAATAGCAAAAACCAGCGTTTTGAATGAAGAATCACATTTCTTGGTAGAATCATGCAGGATTGAAATTTTTGATGGTTTTTTACTCCTCTCAACAGCCCAAACAAGTTTCTAAAAGGATGAGTTTGCAACTACTTTACTTTTGGAGAAAATTCAAAACATTCATTTTTCAATAGGGCCCAAAATATCAAAAACCAGCGGTTTGAATGAACACACATTTCTTGGTAGAATCGTGCAGGACTGAAATTTTTGATGTTTTTCTACTTCTCTCATGAGTCCAAACAAGTCTCTAAAAGGATGAGTTTGCAACTACTTTACTTTTGGAGAAAATTCAAAACATTCATTATTCAATAGAGCCCAATAGCAAAAACCAGCGTTTTGAATGAAGAATCACATTTCTTGGTAAAATCATGCAGGATTGAAATTTTTGATGGTTTTTTACTCCTCTCAACAGCCCAAACAAGTTTCTAAAAGGATGAGTTTGCAACTACTTTACTTTTGGAGAAAATTCAAAACATTCATTATTCAATAGGGCCCAAACTATCAAAAACCAGCGGTTTCAATGAACACACATTTCTTGGTAGAATCATGCAGGACTGAAATTTTTGATGTTTTTCTACTCCTCTCATGAGCCCAAACAAGTCTCTAAAAGCATGAGTTTGCAACTACTTTACTTTTGGAGAAAATTCAAAACATTCATTATTCAATAGAGCCCAATAGCAAAAACCAGCTTTTTGAATGAAGAATCACATTTCTTGGTAGAATCATGCAGGATTGAAATTTTTGATGGTTTTTTACTCCTCTCAACAGCCCAAACAAGTTTCTAAAAGGATGAGTTTGCAACTACTTTACTTTTGGAGAAAATTCAAAACATTCATTATTCAATAGGGCCCAAACTATCAAAAACCAGCCGTTTCAATGAACACACATGTCTTGGTAGAATCATGCAGGACTGAAATTTTTGATGTTTTTCTACTCCTCTCATGAGCCCAAACAAGTCACTAAAAGCATGAGTTTGCAACTACTTCACTTTTGGAGAAAATTCAAAACATTCATTATTCAATAGAGCCCAATAGCAAAAATCAGGTTTTGAATGAAGAATCACATTTCTTGGTAGAATCATGCAGGATTGAAATTTTTGATGGTTTTTTACTCCTCTCAACAGCCCAAACAAGTTTCTAAAAGGATGAGTTTGCAACTACTTTACTTTTGGAGAAAATTCAAAACATTCATTATTCAAAAGGGCCCAAACTATCAAAAACCAGCGGTTTGAATGAACACACATTTCTTGGTAGAATCATGCAGGACTGAAATTTTTGATGTTTTTCTACTCCTCTCATGAGCCCAAACAAGTCTCTAAAAGCATGAGTTTGCAACTACTTTACTTTTGGAGAAAATTCAAAACATTCACTATTCAATAGAGCCCAATAGCAAAAATCAGGTTTTGAATGAAGAATCACATTTCTTGGTAAAATCATGCAGGATTGAAATTTTTGATGGTTTTTTACTCCTCTCAACAGCCCAAACAAGTTTCTAAAAGGATGTTTGCAACTACTTTACTTTTGGAGAAAATTTAAAACATTCATTATTCAATAGGGCCCAAACTATCAAAAACCAGCGGTTTCAATGAACACACATTTCTTGGTAGAATCATGCAGGACTGAAATTTTTGATGTTTTTCTACTCCTCTCATGAGCCCAAACAAGTCTCTAAAAGCATGAGTTTGCAACTACTTTACTTTTGGGGAAAATTCAAAACATTCATTATTCAATAGAGCCCAATAGCAAAAACCAGCGTTTTGAATGAAGAATCACATTTCTTGGTAGAATCATGCAGGATTGAAATTTTTGATGGTTTTTTACTCCTCTCAACAGCCCAAACAAGTTTCTAAAAGGATGAGTTTGCAACTACTTTACTTTTGGAGAAAATTCAAAACATTTATTATTCAATAGGGCCCAAACTATCAAAAACCAGCGGTTTCAATGAACACACATTTCTTGGTAGAATCATGCAGGACTGAAATTTTTGATGTTTTTCTACTCCTCTCATGAGCCCAAACAAGTCTCTAAAAGCATGAGTTTGCAACTACTTTACTTTTGGAGAAAATTCAAAACATTCACTATTCAATAGAGCCCAATAGCAAAAATCAGGTTTTGAATGAAGAATCACATTTCTTGGTAAAATCATGCAGGATTGAAATTTTTGATGGTTTTTTACTCCTCTCAACAGCCCAAACAAGTTTCTAAAAGGATAAGTTTGCAACTACTTTACTTTTGGAGAAAATTCAAAACATTCCTTATTCAATAGGGCCCAAACTATCAAAAAACAGCGGTTTCAATGAACACACATTTCTTGGTAGAATCATGCAGGACTGAAATTTTTGATGTTTTTCTACTCTCATGAGCCCAAACAAGTCTCTAAAAGCATGAGTTTGCAACTACTTTACTTTTGGAGAAAATTCAAAACATTCACTATTCAATAGAGCCCAATAGCAAAAATCAGGTTTTGAATGAAGAATCACATTTCTTGGTAAAATCATGCAGGATTGAAATTTTTGATGGTTTTTTACTCCTCTCAACAGCCCAAACAAGTTTCTAAAAGGATAAGTTTGCAACTACTTTACTTTTGGAGAAAATTCAAAACATTCCTTATTCAATAGGGCCCAAACTATCAAAAAACAGCGGTTTCAATGAACACACATTTCTTGGTAGAATCATGCAGGACTGAAATTTTTGATGTTTTTCTACTCTCATGAGCCCAAACAAGTCTCTAAAAGCATGAGTTTGCAACTACTTTACTTTTGGAGAAAATTCAAAACATTCATTATTCAATAGAGCCCAATAGCAAAAACCAGCGTTTTGAATGAAGAATCACATTTCTTGGTAGAATCATGCAGGATTGAAATTTTTGATGGTTTTTTACTCCTCTCAACAGCCCAAACAAGTTTCTAAAAGGATGAGTTTGCAACTACTTTACTTTTGGAGAAAATTCAAAACATTCATTATTCAATAGGGCCCAAACTATCAAAAACCAGCGGTTTCAATGAACACACATTTCTTGGTAGAATCATGCAGGACTGAAATTTTTGATGTTTTTCTACTCCTCTCATGAGCCCAAACAAGTCTCTAAAAGCATGAGTTTGCAACTACTTTACTTTTGGAGAAAATTCAAAACATTCATTATTCAATAGGGCCCAAACTATCAAAAACCAGCGTTTTGAATGAACACACATTTCTTGGTAGAATCATGCAGGACTGAAATTTTTGATGTTTTTCTACTCCTCTCATGAGCCCAAACAAGTCTCTAAAAGCATGAGTTTGCAACTACTTTACTTTTGGAGAAAATTCAAAACATTCATTATTCAATAGAGCCCAATAGCAAAAACCAGCGTTTTGAATGAAGAATCACATTTCTTGGTAGAATCATGCAGGATTGAAATTTTTGATGGTTTTTTACTCCTCTCAACAGCCCAAACAAGTTTCTAAAAGGATGAGTTTGCAACTACTTTACTTTTGGAGAAAATTCAAAACATTCATTATTCAATAGGGCCCAAACTATCAAAAACCAGCGGTTTCAATGAACACACATTTCTTGGTAGAATCATGCAGGACTGAAATTTTTGATGTTTTTCTACTCCTCTCATGAGCCCAAACAAGTCTCTAAAAGCATGAGTTTGCAACTACTTTACTTTTGGAGAAAATTCAAAACATTCATTATTCAATAGAGCCCAATAGCAAAAATCAGGTTTTGAATGAAGAATCACATTTCTTGGTAGAATCATGCAGGATTGAAATTTTTGATGGTTTTTTACTCCTCTCAACAGCCCAAACAAGTTTCTAAAAGGATGAGTTTGCAACTACTTTACTTTTGGAGAAAATTCAAAACATTCATTATTCAATAGGGCCCAAACTATCAAAAACCAGTGGTTTCAATGAACACACATTTCTTGGTAGAATCATGCAGGACTGAAATTTTTGATGTTTTTCTACTCCTCTCATGAGCCCAAACAAGTCTCTAAAAGCATGAGTTTGCAACTACTTCACTTTTGGAGAAAATTCAAAACATTCATTATTCAATAGGGCCCAAACTATCAAAAACCAGCGTTTTGAATGAACACACATTTCTTGGTAGAATCATGCAGGACTGAAATTTTTGATGTTTTTCTACTCCTCTCATGAGCCCAAACAAGTCTCTAAAAGCATGAGTTTGCAACTACTTTACTTTTGGAGAAAATTCAAAACATTCATTATTCAATAGAGCCCAATAGCAAAAACCAGCGTTTTGAATGAAGAATCACATTTCTTGGTAGAATCATGCAGGATTGAAATTTTTGATGGTTTTTTACTCCTCTCAACAGCCCAAACAAGTTTCTAAAAGGATGAGTTTGCAACTACTTTACTTTTGGAGAAAATTCAAAACATTCATTATTCAATAGGGCCCAAACTATCAAAAACCAGCGGTTTCAATGAACACACATTTCTTGGTAGAATCATGCAGGACTGAAATTTTTGATGTTTTTCTACTCCTCTCATGAGCCCAAACAAGTCTCTAAAAGCATGAGTTTGCAACTACTTTACTTTTGGAGAAAATTCAAAACATTCATTATTCAATAGAGCCCAATAGCAAAAATCAGGTTTTGAATGAAGAATCACATTTCTTGGTAGAATCATGCAGGATTGAAATTTTTGATGGTTTTTTACTCCTCTCAACAGCCCAAACAAGTTTCTAAAAGGATGAGTTTGCAACTACTTTACTTTTGGAGAAAATTCAAAACATTCATTATTCAATAGGGCCCAAACTATCAAAAACCAGCGGTTTCAATGAACACACATTTCTTGGTAGAATCATGCAGGACTGAAATTTTTGATGTTTTTCTACTCCTCTCATGAGCCCAAACAAGTCTCTAAAAGCATGAGTTTGCAACTACTTTACTTTTGGAGAAAATTCAAAACATTCATTATTCAATAGGGCCCAAACTATCAAAAACCAGCGGTTTGAATGAACACACATTTCTTGATAGAATCATGCAGGACTGAAATTTTTGATGTTTTTCTACTCCTCTCATGAGCCCAAACAAGTCTCTAAAAGCATGAGTTTGCAACTACTTTACATTTGGAGAAAATTCAAAACATTCATTATTCAATAGAGCCCAATAGCAAAAACCAGCGTTTTGAATGAAGAATCACATTTATTGGTAGAATCATGCAGGATTGAAATTTTTGATGGTTTTTTACTCCTCTCAACAGCCCAAACAAGTTTCTAAGAGGATGAGTTTGCAACTACTTTACTTTTGGAGAAAATTCAAAACATTCATTATTCAATAGGGCCCAAACTATCAAAAACCAGCCGTTTCAATGAACACACATGTCTTGGTAGAATCATGCAGGACTGAAATTTTTGATGTTTTTCTACTCCTCTCATGAGCCCAAACAAGTCACTAAAAGCATGAGTTTGCAACTACTTCACTTTTGGAGAAAATTCAAAACATTCATTATTCAATAGAGCCCAATAGCAAAAATCAGGTTTTGAATGAAGAATCACATTTCTTGGTAGAATCATGCAGGATTGAAATTTTTGATGGTTTTTTACTCCTCTCAACAGCCCAAACAAGTTTCTAAAAGGATGAGTTTGCAACTACTTTACTTTTGGAGAAAATTCAAAACATTCATTATTCAAAAGGGCCCAAACTATCAAAAACCAGCGGTTTGAATGAACACACATTTCTTGGTAGAATCATGCAGGACTGAAATTTTTGATGTTTTTCTACTCCTCTCATGAGCCCAAACAAGTCTCTAAAAGCATGAGTTTGCAACTACTTTACTTTTGGAGAAAATTCAAAACATTCACTATTCAATAGAGCCCAATAGCAAAAATCAGGTTTTGAATGAAGAATCACATTTCTTGGTAAAATCATGCAGGATTGAAATTTTTGATGGTTTTTTACTCCTCTCAACAGCCCAAACAAGTTTCTAAAAGGATGTTTGCAACTACTTTACTTTTGGAGAAAATTTAAAACATTCATTATTCAATAGGGCCCAAACTATCAAAAACCAGCGGTTTCAATGAACACACATTTCTTGGTAGAATCATGCAGGACTGAAATTTTTGATGTTTTTCTACTCCTCTCATGAGCCCAAACAAGTCTCTAAAAGCATGAGTTTGCAACTACTTTACTTTTGGGGAAAATTCAAAACATTCATTATTCAATAGAGCCCAATAGCAAAAACCAGCGTTTTGAATGAAGAATCACATTTCTTGGTAGAATCATGCAGGATTGAAATTTTTGATGGTTTTTTACTCCTCTCAACAGCCCAAACAAGTTTCTAAAAGGATGAGTTTGCAACTACTTTACTTTTGGAGAAAATTCAAAACATTTATTATTCAATAGGGCCCAAACTATCAAAAACCAGCGGTTTCAATGAACACACATTTCTTGGTAGAATCATGCAGGACTGAAATTTTTGATGTTTTTCTACTCCTCTCATGAGCCCAAACAAGTCTCTAAAAGCATGAGTTTGCAACTACTTTACTTTTGGAGAAAATTCAAAACATTCACTATTCAATAGAGCCCAATAGCAAAAATCAGGTTTTGAATGAAGAATCACATTTCTTGGTAAAATCATGCAGGATTGAAATTTTTGATGGTTTTTTACTCCTCTCAACAGCCCAAACAAGTTTCTAAAAGGATAAGTTTGCAACTACTTTACTTTTGGAGAAAATTCAAAACATTCCTTATTCAATAGGGCCCAAACTATCAAAAAACAGCGGTTTCAATGAACACACATTTCTTGGTAGAATCATGCAGGACTGAAATTTTTGATGTTTTTCTACTCTCATGAGCCCAAACAAGTCTCTAAAAGCATGAGTTTGCAACTACTTTACTTTTGGAGAAAATTCAAAACATTCACTATTCAATAGAGCCCAATAGCAAAAATCAGGTTTTGAATGAAGAATCACATTTCTTGGTAAAATCATGCAGGATTGAAATTTTTGATGGTTTTTTACTCCTCTCAACAGCCCAAACAAGTTTCTAAAAGGATAAGTTTGCAACTACTTTACTTTTGGAGAAAATTCAAAACATTCCTTATTCAATAGGGCCCAAACTATCAAAAAACAGCGGTTTCAATGAACACACATTTCTTGGTAGAATCATGCAGGACTGAAATTTTTGATGTTTTTCTACTCTCATGAGCCCAAACAAGTCTCTAAAAGCATGAGTTTGCAACTACTTTACTTTTGGAGAAAATTCAAAACATTCATTATTCAATAGAGCCCAATAGCAAAAACCAGCGTTTTGAATGAAGAATCACATTTCTTGGTAGAATCATGCAGGATTGAAATTTTTGATGGTTTTTTACTCCTCTCAACAGCCCAAACAAGTTTCTAAAAGGATGAGTTTGCAACTACTTTACTTTTGGAGAAAATTCAAAACATTCATTATTCAATAGGGCCCAAACTATCAAAAACCAGCGGTTTCAATGAACACACATTTCTTGGTAGAATCATGCAGGACTGAAATTTTTGATGTTTTTCTACTCCTCTCATGAGCCCAAACAAGTCTCTAAAAGCATGAGTTTGCAACTACTTTACTTTTGGAGAAAATTCAAAACATTCATTATTCAATAGGGCCCAAACTATCAAAAACCAGCGTTTTGAATGAACACACATTTCTTGGTAGAATCATGCAGGACTGAAATTTTTGATGTTTTTCTACTCCTCTCATGAGCCCAAACAAGTCTCTAAAAGCATGAGTTTGCAACTACTTTACTTTTGGAGAAAATTCAAAACATTCATTATTCAATAGAGCCCAATAGCAAAAACCAGCGTTTTGAATGAAGAATCACATTTCTTGGTAGAATCATGCAGGATTGAAATTTTTGATGGTTTTTTACTCCTCTCAACAGCCCAAACAAGTTTCTAAAAGGATGAGTTTGCAACTACTTTACTTTTGGAGAAAATTCAAAACATTCATTATTCAATAGGGCCCAAACTATCAAAAACCAGCGGTTTCAATGAACACACATTTCTTGGTAGAATCATGCAGGACTGAAATTTTTGATGTTTTTCTACTCCTCTCATGAGCCCAAACAAGTCTCTAAAAGCATGAGTTTGCAACTACTTTACTTTTGGAGAAAATTCAAAACATTCATTATTCAATAGAGCCCAATAGCAAAAATCAGGTTTTGAATGAAGAATCACATTTCTTGGTAGAATCATGCAGGATTGAAATTTTTGATGGTTTTTTACTCCTCTCAACAGCCCAAACAAGTTTCTAAAAGGATGAGTTTGCAACTACTTTACTTTTGGAGAAAATTCAAAACATTCATTATTCAATAGGGCCCAAACTATCAAAAACCAGTGGTTTCAATGAACACACATTTCTTGGTAGAATCATGCAGGACTGAAATTTTTGATGTTTTTCTACTCCTCTCATGAGCCCAAACAAGTCTCTAAAAGCATGAGTTTGCAACTACTTCACTTTTGGAGAAAATTCAAAACATTCATTATTCAATAGGGCCCAAACTATCAAAAACCAGCGTTTTGAATGAACACACATTTCTTGGTAGAATCATGCAGGACTGAAATTTTTGATGTTTTTCTACTCCTCTCATGAGCCCAAACAAGTCTCTAAAAGCATGAGTTTGCAACTACTTTACTTTTGGAGAAAATTCAAAACATTCATTATTCAATAGAGCCCAATAGCAAAAACCAGCGTTTTGAATGAAGAATCACATTTCTTGGTAGAATCATGCAGGATTGAAATTTTTGATGGTTTTTTACTCCTCTCAACAGCCCAAACAAGTTTCTAAAAGGATGAGTTTGCAACTACTTTACTTTTGGAGAAAATTCAAAACATTCATTATTCAATAGGGCCCAAACTATCAAAAACCAGCGGTTTCAATGAACACACATTTCTTGGTAGAATCATGCAGGACTGAAATTTTTGATGTTTTTCTACTCCTCTCATGAGCCCAAACAAGTCTCTAAAAGCATGAGTTTGCAACTACTTTACTTTTGGAGAAAATTCAAAACATTCATTATTCAATAGAGCCCAATAGCAAAAATCAGGTTTTGAATGAAGAATCACATTTCTTGGTAGAATCATGCAGGATTGAAATTTTTGATGGTTTTTTACTCCTCTCAACAGCCCAAACAAGTTTCTAAAAGGATGAGTTTGCAACTACTTTACTTTTGGAGAAAATTCAAAACATTCATTATTCAATAGGGCCCAAACTATCAAAAACCAGCGGTTTCAATGAACACACATTTCTTGGTAGAATCATGCAGGACTGAAATTTTTGATGTTTTTCTACTCCTCTCATGAGCCCAAACAAGTCTCTAAAAGCATGAGTTTGCAACTACTTTACTTTTGGAGAAAATTCAAAACATTCATTATTCAATAGGGCCCAAACTATCAAAAACCAGCGGTTTGAATGAACACACATTTCTTGATAGAATCATGCAGGACTGAAATTTTTGATGTTTTTCTACTCCTCTCATGAGCCCAAACAAGTCTCTAAAAGCATGAGTTTGCAACTACTTTACATTTGGAGAAAATTCAAAACATTCATTATTCAATAGAGCCCAATAGCAAAAACCAGCGTTTTGAATGAAGAATCACATTTATTGGTAGAATCATGCAGGATTGAAATTTTTGATGGTTTTTTACTCCTCTCAACAGCCCAAACAAGTTTCTAAGAGGATGAGTTTGCAACTACTTTACTTTTGGAGAAAATTCAAAACATTCATTATTCAATAGGGCCCAAACTATCAAAAACCAGCGGTTTCAATGAACACACATTTCTTGGTAGAATCATGCAAGACTGAAATTTTTGATGTTTTTCTACTCCTCTCATGAGCCCAAACAAGTCTCTAAAAGCATGAGTTTGCAACTACTTTACTTTTGGAGAAAATTCAAAACATTCACTATTCAATAGAGCCCAATAGCAAAAATCAGGTTTTGAATGAAGAATCACATTTCTTGGTAAAATCATGCAGGATTGAAATTTTTGATTTTTTTTTACTCCTCTCAACAGCCCAAACAAGTTTCTAAAAGGATGAGTTTGCAACTACTTTACTTTTGGAGAAAATTCAAAACATTCATTATTCAATAGGGCCCAAACTATCAAAAACCAGCGGTTTGAATAAACACACATTTCTTGGTAGAATCATGCAGGACTGAAATTTTTGATGTTTTTCTACTCCTCTCATGAGCTCAAACAAGTCTCTAAAAGCATGAGTTTGCAACTACTTTACTTTTGGAGAAAATTCAAAACATTCATTATTCAATAGAGCCCAATGGCAAAAACCAGCGTTTTGAATGAAGAATCACATTTCTTGGTAGAATCATGCAGGATTGAAATATTTGATGGTTTTTTACTCCTCTCAACAGCCCAAACAAGTTTCTAAAAGGATGAGTTTGCAACTACTTTACTTTTGGAGAAAATTCAAAACATTCATTATTCAGTAGGGCCCAAACTATCAAAAACCAGCCGTTTCAATGAACACACATGTCTTGGTAGAATCATGCAGGACTGAAATTTTTGATGTTTTTCTTCTCCTCTCATGAGCCCAAACAAGTCTCTAAAAGCATGAGTTTGCAACTACTTTACTTTTGGAGAAAATTCAAAACATTCATTATTCAATAGAGCCAAATAGCAAAAACCAGCGTTTTGAATGAAGAATCACATTTCTTGGTAGAATCATGCAGGATTGAAATTTTTGATGGTTTTTTACTCCTCTCAACAGCCCAAACAAGTTTCTAAAAGGATGAGTTTGCAACTACTTTACTTTTGGAGAAAATTCAATACATTCATTATTCAATAGGGCCCAAACTATCAAAAACCAGCGGTTTCAATGAACACACATGTCTTGGTAGAATCATGCAGGACTGAAATTTTTGATGTTTTACTACTCATCTCATGAGCCCAAACAAGTCTCTAAAAGCATGAGTTTGCAACTACTTTACTTTTGGAGAAAATTCAAAACATTCATTATTCAATAGGGCCCAAACTATCAAAAACCAGCGGTTTCAATGAACACACATTTCTTGGTAGAATCATGCAGGACTGAAATTTTTGATGTTTTTGCTACTCCTCTCATGAGCCCAAACAAGTCTCTAAAAGCATGAGTTTGCAACTACTTTACTTTTGGAGAAAATTCAAAACATTCATTATTCAATAGAGCCCAATAGCAAAAATCAGGTTTTGAATGAAGAATCACATTTCTTGGTAGAATCATGCAGGATTGAAATTTTTGATGGTTTTTTACTCCGCTCAACAGCCCAAACAAGTTTCTAAAAGGATGAGTTTGCAACTACTTTACTTTTGGAGAAAATTCAAAACATTCATTATTCAATAGGGCCCAAACTATCAAAAACCAGTGGTTTCAATGAACACACATTTCTTGGTAGAATCATGCAGGACTGAAATTTTTGATGTTTTTCTACTCCTCTCATGAGCCCAAACAAGTCTCTAAAAGCATGAGTTTGCAACTACTTCACTTTTGGAGAAAATTCAAAACATTCATTATTCAATAGAGCCCAATAGCAAAAATGAGGTTTTGAATGAAGAATCACATTTCTTGGTAGAATCATGCAGGATTGAAATTTTTGATGGTTTTTTACTCCTCTCAACAGCCCAAACAAGTTTCTAAAAGGATGAGTTTGCAACTACTTTACTTTTGGAGAAAATTCAAAACATTCATTATTCAATAGGGCCCAAACTATCAAAAACCAGCGGTTTGAATGAACACACATTTCTTGGTAGAATCATGCAGGACTGAAATTTTTGATGTTTTTCTACTCCTCTCATGAGCCCAAACAAGTCTCTAAAAGCATGAGTTTGCAACTACTTTACTTTTGGAGAAAATTCAAAACATTCACTATTCAATAGAGCCCAATAGCAAAAATCAGGTTTTGAATGAAGAATCACATTTCTTGGTAAAATCATGCAGGATTGAAATTTTTGATGGTTTTTTACTCCTCTCAACAGCCCAAACAAGTTTCTAAAAGGATGAGTTTGCAACTACTTTACTTTTGGAGAAAATTCAAAACATTCATTATTCAATAGGGCCCAAACTATCAAAAACCAGCGGTTTCAATGAACACACATTTCTTGGTAGAATCATGCAGGACTGAAATTTTTGATGTTTTTCTACTCCTCTCATGAGCCCAAACAAGTCTCTAAAAGCATGAGTTTGCAACTACTTTACTTTTGGAGAAAATTCAAAACATTCATTATTCAATAGAGCCCAATAGCAAAAACCAGCGTTTTGAATGAAGAATCACATTTCTTGGTAGAATCATGCAGGATTGAAATTTTTGATGGTTTTTTACTCCTCTCAACAGCCCAAACAAGTTTCTAAAAGGATGAGTTTGCAACTACTTTACTTTTGGAGAAAATTCAAAACATTCATTATTCAATAGGGCCCAAACTATCAAAAACCAGCGGTTTCAATGAACACACATTTCTTGGTAGAATCATGCAGGACTGAAATTTTTGATGTTTTTCTACTCCTCTCATGAGCCCAAACAAGTCTCTAAAAGCATGAGTTTGCAACTACTTTACTTTTGGAGAAAATTCAAAACATTCATTATTCAATAGAGCCCAATAGCAAAAACCAGCGTTTTGAATGAAGAATCACATTTCTTGGTAGAATCATGCAGGATTGAAATTTTTGATGGTTTTTTACTCCTCTCAACAGCCCAAACAAGTTTCTAAAAGGATGAGTTTGCAACTACTTTACTTTTGGAGAAAATTCAAAACATTCATTATTCAATAGGGCCCAAACTATCAAAAACCAGCGGTTTCAATGAACACACATTTCTTGGTAGAATCATGCAGGACTGAAATTTTTGATGTTTTTCTACTCCTCTCATGAGCCCAAACAAGTCTCTAAAAGCATGAGTTTGCAACTACTTTACTTTTGGAGAAAATTCAAAACATTCATTATTCAATAGAGCCCAATAGCAAAAATCAGGTTTTGAATGAAGAATCACATTTCTTGGTAGAATCATACAGGATTGAAATTTTTGATGGGTTTTTACTCCTCTCAACAGCGCAAACAAGTTTCTAAAAGGATGAGTTTGCAACTACTTTACTTTTGGAGAAAATTCAAAACATTCATTATTCAATAGGGCCCAAAATATCAAAAACCAGCGGTTTGAATGAACACACATTTCTTGGTAGAATCGTGCAGGACTGAAATTTTTGATGTTTTTCTATTCCTCTCATGAGCCCAAACAAGTCTATAAAAGCATGAGTTTGCAACTACTTTACTTTTGGAGAAAATTCAAAACATTCATTATTCAATAGAGCCCAATAGCAAAAATCAGGTTTTGAATGAAGAATCACATTTCTTGGTAGAATCATGCAGGATTGAAATTTTTGATGGTTTTTTACTCCTCTCAACAGCCCAAACAAGTTTCTAAAAGGATGAGTTTGCAACTACTTTACTTTTGGAGAAAATTCAAAACATTCATTATTCAATAGGGCCCAAACTATCAAAAACCAGCGGTTTCAATGAACACACATTTCTTGGTAGAATCATGCAGGACTGAAATTTTTGATGTTTTTCTACTCCTCTCATGAGCCCAAACAAGTCTCTAAAAGCATGAGTTTGCAACTACTTTACTTTTGGAGAAAATTCAAAACATTCATTATTCAATAGAGCCCAATAGCAAAAACCAGCTTTTTGAATGAAGAATCACATTTCTTGGTAGAATCATGCAGGATTGAAATTTTTGATGGTTTTTTACTCCTCTCAACAGCCCAAACAAGTTTCTAAAAGGATGAGTTTGCAACTACTTTACTTTTGGAGAAAATTCAAAACATTCATTATTCAATAGGGCCCAAACTATCAAAAACCAGCCGTTTCAATGAACACACATGTATTGGTAGAATCATGCAGGACTGAAATTTTTGATGTTTTTCTACTCCTCTCATGAGCCCAAACAAGTCACTAAAAGCATGAGTTTGCAACTACTTCACTTTTGGAGAAAATTCAAAACATTCATTATTCAATAGAGCCCAATAGCAAAAATCAGGTTTTGAATGAAGAATCACATTTCTTGGTAGAATCATGCAGGATTGAAATTTTTGATGGTTTTTTACTCCTCTCAACAGCCCAAACAAGTTTCTAAAAGGATGAGTTTGCAACTACTTTACTTTTGGAGAAAATTCAAAACATTCATTATTCAATAGGGCCCAAACTATCAAAAACCAGCCGTTTCAATGAACACACATGTCTTGGTAGAATCATGCAGGACTGAAATTTTTGATGTTTTTCTACTCATCTCATGAGCCCAAACAAGTCTCTAAAAGCATGAGTTTGCAACTACTTTACTTTTGGAGAAAATTCAAAACATTCATTATTCAATAGAGCCCAATAGCAAAAACCAGCGTTTTGAATGAAGAATCACATTTCTTGGTAGAATCATGCAGGATTGAAATTTTTGATGGTTTTTTACTCCTCTCAACAGCCCAAACAAGTTTCTAAAAGGATGAGTTTGCAACTACTTTACTTTTGGAGAAAATTCAAAACATTCATTATTCAATAGGGCCCAAACTATCAAAAACCAGCGGTTTCAATGAACACACATTTCTTGGTAGAATCTTGCAGGACTGAAATTTTTGATGTTTTTCTACTCCTCTCATGAGCCCAAACAAGTCTCTAAAAGCATGAGTTTGCAACTACTTTACTTTTGGAGAAAATTCAAAACATTCACTATTCAATAGAGCCCAATAGCAAAAATCAGGTTTTGAATGAAGAATCACATTTCTTGGTAAAATCATGCAGGATTGAAATTTTTGATGGTTTTTTACTCCTCTCAACAGCCCAAACAAGTTTCTAAAAGGATGAGTTTGCAACTACTTGACTTTTGGAGAAAATTCAAAACATTCATTATTCAATAGGGCCCAAACTATCAAAAACCAGCGGTTTCAATGAACACACATTTCTTGGTAGAATCATGCAGGACTGAAATTTTTGATGTTTTTCTACTCCTCTCATGAGCCCAAACAAGTCTCTAAAAGCATGAGTTTGCAACTACTTTACTTTTGGAGAAAATTCAAAACATTCATTATTCAATAGGGCCCAAACTATCAAAAACCAGCGGTTTGAATGAACACACATTTCTTGGTAGAATCATGCAGGACTGAAATTTTTGATGTTTTTCTACTCCTCTCATGAGCCCAAACAAGTCTCTAAAAGCATGAGTTTGCAACTACTTTACTTTTGGAGAAAATTCAAAACATTCATTATTCAATAGAGCCCAATAGCAAAAACCAGCGTTTTGAATGAAGAATCACATTTCTTGGTAGAATCATGCAGGATTGAAATTTTTGATGGTTTTTTACTCCTCTCAACAGCCCAAACAAGTTTCTAAAAGGATGAGTTTGCAACTACTTTACTTTTGGAGAAAATTCAAAACATTCATTATTCAATAGGGCCCAAACTATCAAAAACCAGCGGTTTCAATGAACACACATTTCTTGGTAGAATCATGCAGGACTGAAATTTTTGATTTTTTTCTACTCCTCTCATGAGCCCAAACAAGTCTCTAAAAGCATGAGTTTGCAACTACTTTACTTTTGGAGAAAATTCAAAACATTCATTATTCAATAGAGCCCAATAGCAAAAACCAGCGTTTTGAATGAAGAATCACATTTCTTGGTAGAATCATGCAGGATTGAAATTTTTGATGGTTTTTTACTCCTCTCAACAGCCCAAACAAGTTTCTAAAAGGATGAGTTTGCAACTACTTTACTTTTGGAGAAAATTCAAAACATTCATTATTCAATAGGGCCCAAACTATCAAAAACCAGCGGTTTGAATGAACACATTTCTTGGTAGAATCATGCAGGACTGAAATTTTTGATGTTTTTCTACTCCTCTCATGAACCCAAACAAGTCTCTAAAAGCATGAGTTTGCAACTACTTTACTTTTGGAGAAAATTCAAAACATTCACTATTCAATAGAGCCCAATAGCAAAAATCAGGTTTTGAATGAAGAATCACATTTCTTGGTAAAATCATGCAGGATTGAAATTTTTGATGGTTTTTTACTCCTCTCAACAGCCCAAACAAGTTTCTAAAAGGATGAGTTTGCAACTACTTTACTTTTGGAGAAAATTCAAAACATTCATTATTCAATAGGGCCCAAACTATCAAAAACCAGCGGTTTCAATGAACACACATTTCTTGGTAGAATCATGCAGGACTGAAATTTTTGATGTTTTTCTACTCCTCTCATGAGCCCAAACAAGTCTCTAAAAGCATGAGTTTGCAACTACTTTACTTTTGGAGAAAATTCAAAACATTCATTATTCAATAGAGCCCAATAGCAAAAACCAGCGTTTTGAATGAAGAATCACATTTCTTGGTAGAATCATGCAGGTTTGAAATTATTGATGGTTTTTTACTCCTCTCAACAGCCCAAACAAGTTTCTAAAAGCATGAGTTTGCAACTACTTTACTTTTGGAGAAAATTCAAAACATTCATTATTCAATAGGGCCCAAACTATCAAAAACCAGCGGTTTCAATGAACACACATTTCTTGGTAGAATCATGCAGGACTGAAATTTTTGATGTTTTTCTACTCCTCTAATGAGCTCAAACAAGTCTCTAAAAGCATGAGTTTGCAACTACTTTACTTTTGGAGAAAATTCAAAACATTCATTATTCAATAGAGCCCAATAGCAAAAACCAGCGTTTTGAATGAAGAATCACATTTCTTGGTAGAATCATGCAGGATTGAAATTTTTGATGGTTTTTTACTCCTCTCAACAGCCCAAACAAGTTTCTAAAAGGATGAGTTTGCAACTACTTTACTTTTGGAGAAAATTCAAAACATTCATTATTCAATAGGGCCCAAACTATCAAAAACCAGCGGTTTCAATGAACACACATTTCTTGGTAGAATCTTGCAGGACTGAAATTTTTGATGTTTTTCTACTCCTCTCATGAGCCCAAACAAGTCTCTAAAAGCATGAGTTTGCAACTACTTTACTTTTGGAGAAAATTCAAAACATTCATTATTCAATAGAGCCCAATAGCAAAAACCAGCGTTTTGAATGAAGAATCACATTTCTTGGTAGAATCATGCAGGATTGAAATTTTTGATGGTTTTTTACTCCTCTCAACAGCCCAAACAAGTTTCTAAAAGGATGAGTTTGCAACTACTTTACTTTTGGAGAAAATTCAAAACATTCATTATTCAATAGGGCCCAAACTATCAAAAACCAGCGGTTTCAATGAACACACATTTCTTGGTAGAATCATGCAGGACTGAAATTTTTGATGTTTTTCTACTCCTCTCATGAGCCCAAACAAGTCTCTAAAAGCATGAGTTTGCAACTACTTTACTTTTGGAGAAAATTCAAAACATTCATTATTCAATAGAGCCCAATAGCAAAAACCAGCGTTTTGAATGAAGAATCACATTTCTTGGTAGAATCATGCAGGATTGAAATTTTTGATGGTTTTTTACTCCTCTCAACAGCCCAAACAAGTTTCTAAAAGGATGAGTTTGCAACTACTTTACTTTTGGAGAAAATTCAAAACATTCATTATTCAATAGGGCCCAAACTATCAAAAACCAGCGGTTTCAATGAACACACATTTCTTGGTAGAATCATGCAGGACTGAAATTTTTGATTTTTTTCTACTCCTCTCATGAGCCCAAACAAGTCTCTAAAAGCATGAGTTTGCAACTACTTTACTTTTGGAGAAAATTCAAAACATTCATTATTCAATAGAGCCCAATAGCAAAAACCAGCGTTTTGAATGAAGAATCACATTTCTTGGTAGAATCATGCAGGATTGAAATTTTTGATGGTTTTTTACTCCTCTCAACAGCCCAAACAAGTTTCTAAAAGGATGAGTTTGCAACTACTTGACTTTTGGAGAAAATTCAAAACATTCATTATTCAATAGGGCCCAAACTATCAAAAACCAGCGGTTTGAATGAACACATTTCTTGGTAGAATCATGCAGGACTGAAATTTTTGATGTTTTTCTACTCCTCTCATGAACCCAAACAAGTCTCTAAAAGCATGAGTTTGCAACTACTTTACTTTTGGAGAAAATTCAAAACATTCACTATTCAATAGAGCCCAATAGCAAAAATCAGGTTTTGAATGAAGAATCACATTTCTTGGTAAAATCATGCAGGATTGAAATTTTTGATGGTTTTTTACTCCTCTCAACAGCCCAAACAAGTTTCTAAAAGGATGAGTTTGCAACTACTTTACTTTTGGAGAAAATTCAAAACATTCATTATTCAATAGGGCCCAAACTATCAAAAACCAGCGGTTTCAATGAACACACATTTCTTGGTAGAATCATGCAGGACTGAAATTTTTGATGTTTTTCTACTCCTCTCATGAGCCCAAACAAGTCTCTAAAAGCATGAGTTTGCAACTACTTTACTTTTGGAGAAAATTCAAAACATTCATTATTCAATAGAGCCCAATAGCAAAAACCAGCGTTTTGAATGAAGAATCACATTTCTTGGTAGAATCATGCAGGATTGAAATTTTTGATGGTTTTTTACTCCTCTCAACAGCCCAAACAAGTTTCTAAAAGCATGAGTTTGCAACTACTTTACTTTTGGAGAAAATTCAAAACATTCATTATTCAATAGGGCCCAAACTATCAAAAACCAGCGGTTTCAATGAACACACATTTCTTGGTAGAATCATGCAGGACTGAAATTTTTGATGTTTTTCTACTCCTCTAATGAGCTCAAACAAGTCTCTAAAAGCATGAGTTTGCAACTACTTTACTTTTGGAGAAAATTCAAAACATTCATTATTCAATAGAGCCCAATAGCAAAAACCAGCGTTTTGAATGAAGAATCACATTTCTTGGTAGAATCATGCAGGATTGAAATTTTTGATGGTTTTTTACTCCTCTCAACAGCCCAAACAAGTTTCTAAAAGGATGAGTTTGCAACTACTTTACTTTTGGAGAAAATTCAAAACATTCATTATTCAATAGGGCCCAAACTATCAAAAACCAGCGGTTTGAATGAACACACATTTCTTGGTAGAATCATGCAGGACTGAAATTTTTGATGTTTTTCTACTCCTCTCATGAGCCCAAACAAGTCTCTAAAAGCATGAGTTTGCAACTACTTTACTTTTGGAGAAAATTCAAAACATTCATTATTCAATAGAGCCCAATAGCAAAAACCAGCGTTTTGAATGAAGAATCACATTTCTTGGTAGAATCATGCAGGATTGAAATTTTTGATGGTTTTTTACTCCTCTCAACAGCCCAAACAAGTTTCTAAAAGGATGAGTTTGCAACTACTTTACTTTTGGAGAAAATTCAAAACATTCATTATTCAATAGGGCCCAAACTATCAAAAACCAGCGGTTTCAATGAACACACATTTCTTGGTAGAATCATGCAGGACTGAAATTTTTGATGTTTTTCTACTCCTCTCATGAGCCCAAACAAGTCTCTAAAAGCATGAGTTTGCAACTACTTTACTTTTGGAGAAAATTCAAAACATTCATTATTCAATAGGGCCCAAACTATCAAAAACCAGCGGTTTGAATGAACACACATTTCTTGGTAGAATCATGCAGGACTGAAATTTTTGATGTTTTTCTACTCCTCTCATGAGCCCAAACAAGTCTCTAAAAGCATGAGTTTGCAACTACTTTACTTTTGGAGAAAATTCAAAACATTCATTATTCAATAGAGCCCAATAGCAAAAACCAGCGTTTTGAATGAAGAATCACATTTCTTGGTAGAATCATGCAGGATTGAAATTTTTGATGGTTTTTTACTCCTCTCAACAGCCCAAACAAGTTTCTAAAAGGATGAGTTTGCAACTACTTTACTTTTGGAGAAAATTCAAAACATTCATTATTCAATAGGGCCCAAACTATCAAAAACCAGCGGTTTCAATGAACACACATTTCTTGGTAGAATCATGCAGGACTGAAATTTTTGATTTTTTTCTACTCCTCTCATGAGCCCAAACAAGTCTCTAAAAGCATGAGTTTGCAACTACTTTACTTTTGGAGAAAATTCAAAACATTCATTATTCAATAGAGCCCAATAGCAAAAACCAGCGTTTTGAATGAAGAATCACATTTCTTGGTAGAATCATGCAGGATTGAAATTTTTGATGGTTTTTTACTCCTCTCAACAGCCCAAACAAGTTTCTAAAAGGATGAGTTTGCAACTACTTTACTTTTGGAGAAAATTCAAAACATTCATTATTCAATAGGGCCCAAACTATCAAAAACCAGCGGTTTGAATGAACACATTTCTTGGTAGAATCATGCAGGACTGAAATTTTTGATGTTTTTCTACTCCTCTCATGAACCCAAACAAGTCTCTAAAAGCATGAGTTTGCAACTACTTTACTTTTGGAGAAAATTCAAAACATTCACTATTCAATAGAGCCCAATAGCAAAAATCAGGTTTTGAATGAAGAATCACATTTCTTGGTAAAATCATGCAGGATTGAAATTTTTGATGGTTTTTTACTCCTCTCAACAGCCCAAACAAGTTTCTAAAAGGATGAGTTTGCAACTACTTTACTTTTGGAGAAAATTCAAAACATTCATTATTCAATAGGGCCCAAACTATCAAAAACCAGCGGTTTCAATGAACACACATTTCTTGGTAGAATCATGCAGGACTGAAATTTTTGATGTTTTTCTACTCCTCTCATGAGCCCAAACAAGTCTCTAAAAGCATGAGTTTGCAACTACTTTACTTTTGGAGAAAATTCAAAACATTCATTATTCAATAGAGCCCAATAGCAAAAACCAGCGTTTTGAATGAAGAATCACATTTCTTGGTAGAATCATGCAGGATTGAAATTTTTGATGGTTTTTTACTCCTCTCAACAGCCCAAACAAGTTTCTAAAAGCATGAGTTTGCAACTACTTTACTTTTGGAGAAAATTCAAAACATTCATTATTCAATAGGGCCCAAACTATCAAAAACCAGCGGTTTCAATGAACACACATTTCTTGGTAGAATCATGCAGGACTGAAATTTTTGATGTTTTTCTACCCCTCTCATGAGCCCAAACAAGTCTCTAAAAGCATGAGTTTGCAACTACTTTACTTTTGGAGAAAATTCAAAACATTCATTATTCAATAGAGCCCAATAGCAAAAACCAGCGTTTTGAATGAAGAATCACATTTCTTGGTAGAATCATGCAGGATTGAAATTTTTGATGGTTTTTTACTCCTCTCAACAGCCCAAACAAGTTTCTAAAAGGATGAGTTTGCAACTACTTTACTTTTGGAGAAAATTCAAAACATTCATTATTCAATAGGGCCCAAACTATCAAAAACCAGCGGTTTCAATGAACACACATTTCTTGGTAGAATCATGCAGGACTGAAATTTTTGATGTTTTTCTACTCCTCTCATGAGCCCAAACAAGTCTCTAAAAGCATGAGTTTGCAACTACTTTACTTTTGGAGAAAATTCAAAACATTCATTATTCAATAGGGCCCAAACTATCAAAAACCAGCGGTTTGAATGAACACACATTTCTTGATAGAATCATGCAGGACTGAAATTTTTGATGTTTTTCTACTCCTCTCATGAGCCCAAACAAGTCTCTAAAAGCATGAGTTTGCAACTACTTTACATTTGGAGAAAATTCAAAACATTCATTATTCAATAGAGCCCAATAGCAAAAACCAGCGTTTTGAATGAAGAATCACATTTATTGGTAGAATCATGCAGGATTGAAATTTTTGATGGTTTTTTACTCCTCTCAACAGCCCAAACAAGTTTCTAAGAGGATGAGTTTGCAACTACTTTACTTTTGGAGAAAATTCAAAACATTCATTATTCAATAGGGCCCAAACTATCAAAAACCAGCGGTTTCAATGAACACACATTTCTTGATAGAATCATGCAAGACTGAAATTTTTGATGTTTTTCTACTCCTCTCATGAGCCCAAACAAGTCTCTAAAAGCATGAGTTTGCAACTACTTTACTTTTGGAGAAAATTCAAAACATTCACTATTCAATAGAGCCCAATAGCAAAAATCAGGTTTTGAATGAAGAATCACATTTCTTGGTAAAATCATGCAGGATTGAAATTTTTGATTTTTTTTTACTCCTCTCAACAGCCCAAACAAGTTTCTAAAAGGATGAGTTTGCAACTACTTTACTTTTGGAGAAAATTCAAAACATTCATTATTCAATAGGGCCCAAACTATCAAAAACCAGCGGTTTGAATAAACACACATTTCTTGGTAGAATCATGCAGGACTGAAATTTTTGATGTTTTTCTACTCCTCTCATGAGCTCAAACAAGTCTCTAAAAGCATGAGTTTGCAACTACTTTACTTTTGGAGAAAATTCAAAACATTCATTATTCAATAGAGCCCAATGGCAAAAACCAGCGTTTTGAATGAAGAATCACATTTCTTGGTAGAATCATGCAGGATTGAAATATTTGATGGTTTTTTACTCCTCTCAACAGCCCAAACAAGTTTCTAAAAGGATGAGTTTGCAACTACTTTACTTTTGGAGAAAATTCAAAACATTCATTATTCAGTAGGGCCCAAACTATCAAAAACCAGCCGTTTCAATGAACACACATGTCTTGGTAGAATCATGCAGGACTGAAATTTTTGATGTTTTTCTTCTCCTCTCATGAGCCCAAACAAGTCTCTAAAAGCATGAGTTTGCAACTACTTTACTTTTGGAGAAAATTCAAAACATTCATTATTCAATAGAGCCAAATAGCAAAAACCAGCGTTTTGAATGAAGAATCACATTTCTTGGTAGAATCATGCAGGATTGAAATTTTTGATGGTTTTTTACTCCTCTCAACAGCCCAAACAAGTTTCTAAAAGGATGAGTTTGCAACTACTTTACTTTTGGAGAAAATTCAATACATTCATTATTCAATAGGGCCCAAACTATCAAAAACCAGCGGTTTCAATGAACACACATGTCTTGGTAGAATCATGCAGGACTGAAATTTTTGATGTTTTACTACTCATCTCATGAGCCCAAACAAGTCTCTAAAAGCATGAGTTTGCAACTACTTTACTTTTGGAGAAAATTCAAAACATTCATTATTCAATAGGGCCCAAACTATCAAAAACCAGCGGTTTCAATGAACACACATTTCTTGGTAGAATCATGCAGGACTGAAATTTTTGATGTTTTTGCTACTCCTCTCATGAGCCCAAACAAGTCTCTAAAAGCATGAGTTTGCAACTACTTTACTTTTGGAGAAAATTCAAAACATTCATTATTCAATAGAGCCCAATAGCAAAAATCAGGTTTTGAATGAAGAATCACATTTCTTGGTAGAATCATGCAGGATTGAAATTTTTGATGGTTTTTTACTCCGCTCAACAGCCCAAACAAGTTTCTAAAAGGATGAGTTTGCAACTACTTTACTTTTGGAGAAAATTCAAAACATTCATTATTCAATAGGGCCCAAACTATCAAAAACCAGTGGTTTCAATGAACACACATTTCTTGGTAGAATCATGCAGGACTGAAATTTTTGATGTTTTTCTACTCCTCTCATGAGCCCAAACAAGTCTCTAAAAGCATGAGTTTGCAACTACTTCACTTTTGGAGAAAATTCAAAACATTCATTATTCAATAGAGCCCAATAGCAAAAATGAGGTTTTGAATGAAGAATCACATTTCTTGGTAGAATCATGCAGGATTGAAATTTTTGATGGTTTTTTACTCCTCTCAACAGCCCAAACAAGTTTCTAAAAGGATGAGTTTGCAACTACTTTACTTTTGGAGAAAATTCAAAACATTCATTATTCAATAGGGCCCAAACTATCAAAAACCAGCGGTTTGAATGAACACACATTTCTTGGTAGAATCATGCAGGACTGAAATTTTTGATGTTTTTCTACTCCTCTCATGAGCCCAAACAAGTCTCTAAAAGCATGAGTTTGCAACTACTTTACTTTTGGAGAAAATTCAAAACATTCACTATTCAATAGAGCCCAATAGCAAAAATCAGGTTTTGAATGAAGAATCACATTTCTTGGTAAAATCATGCAGGATTGAAATTTTTGATGGTTTTTTACTCCTCTCAACAGCCCAAACAAGTTTCTAAAAGGATGAGTTTGCAACTACTTTACTTTTGGAGAAAATTCAAAACATTCATTATTCAATAGGGCCCAAACTATCAAAAACCAGCGGTTTCAATGAACACACATTTCTTGGTAGAATCATGCAGGACTGAAATTTTTGATGTTTTTCTACTCCTCTCATGAGCCCAAACAAGTCTCTAAAAGCATGAGTTTGCAACTACTTTACTTTTGGAGAAAATTCAAAACATTCATTATTCAATAGAGCCCAATAGCAAAAACCAGCGTTTTGAATGAAGAATCACATTTCTTGGTAGAATCATGCAGGATTGAAATTTTTGATGGTTTTTTACTCCTCTCAACAGCCCAAACAAGTTTCTAAAAGGATGAGTTTGCAACTACTTTACTTTTGGAGAAAATTCAAAACATTCATTATTCAATAGGGCCCAAACTATCAAAAACCAGCGGTTTCAATGAACACACATTTCTTGGTAGAATCATGCAGGACTGAAATTTTTGATGTTTTTCTACTCCTCTCATGAGCCCAAACAAGTCTCTAAAAGCATGAGTTTGCAACTACTTTACTTTTGGAGAAAATTCAAAACATTCATTATTCAATAGAGCCCAATAGCAAAAACCAGCGTTTTGAATGAAGAATCACATTTCTTGGTAGAATCATGCAGGATTGAAATTTTTGATGGTTTTTTACTCCTCTCAACAGCCCAAACAAGTTTCTAAAAGGATGAGTTTGCAACTACTTTACTTTTGGAGAAAATTCAAAACATTCATTATTCAATAGGGCCCAAACTATCAAAAACCAGCGGTTTCAATGAACACACATTTCTTGGTAGAATCATGCAGGACTGAAATTTTTGATGTTTTTCTACTCCTCTCATGAGCCCAAACAAGTCTCTAAAAGCATGAGTTTGCAACTACTTTACTTTTGGAGAAAATTCAAAACATTCATTATTCAATAGAGCCCAATAGCAAAAATCAGGTTTTGAATGAAGAATCACATTTCTTGGTAGAATCATACAGGATTGAAATTTTTGATGGTTTTTTACTCCTCTCAACAGCCCAAACAAGTTTCTAAAAGGATGAGTTTGCAACTACTTTACTTTTGGAGAAAATTCAAAACATTCATTATTCAATAGGGCCCAAACTATCAAAAACCAGCGGTTTGAATGAACACACATTTCTTGGTAGAATCATGCAGGACTGAAATTTTTGATGTTTTTCTACTCCTCTCATGAGCCCAAACAAGTCTCTAAAAGCATGAGTTTGCAACTACTTTACTTTTGGAGAAAATTCAAAACATTCATTATTCAATAGAGCCCAATAGCAAAAACCAGCGTTTTGAATGAAGAATCACATTTCTTGGTAGAATCATGCAGGATTGAAATTTTTGATGGTTTTTTACTCCTCTCAACAGCCCAAACAAGTTTCTAAAAGGATGAGTTTGCAACTACTTTACTTTTGGAGAAAATTCAAAACATTCATTATTCAATAGGGCCCAAACTATCAAAAACCAGCGGTTTCAATGAACACACATTTCTTGGTAGAATCATGCAGGACTGAAATTTTTGATGTTTTTCTACTCCTCTCATGAGCCCAAACAAGTCTCTAAAAGTATGAGTTTGCAACTACTTTACTTTTGGAGAAAATTCAAAACATTCATTATTCAATAGGGCCCAAACTATCAAAAACCAGCGGTTTGAATGAACACACATTTCTTGGTAGAATCATGCAGGACTGAAATTTTTGATGTTTTTCTACTCCTCTCATGAGCCCAAACAAGTCTCTAAAAGCATGAGTTTGCAACTACTTTACTTTTGGAGAAAATTCAAAACATTCATTATTCAATAGAGCCCAATAGCAAAAACCAGCGTTTTGAATGAAGAATCACATTTCTTGGTAGAATCATGCAGGATTGAAATTTTTGATGGTTTTTTACTCCTCTCAACAGCCCAAACAAGTTTCTAAAAGGATGAGTTTGCAACTACTTTACTTTTGGAGAAAATTCAAAACATTCATTATTCAATAGGGCCCAAACTATCAAAAACCAGCGGTTTCAATGAACACACATTTCTTGGTAGAATCATGCAGGACTGAAATTTTTGATTTTTTTCTACTCCTCTCATGAGCCCAAACAAGTCTCTAAAAGCATGAGTTTGCAACTACTTTACTTTTGGAGAAAATTCAAAACATTCATTATTCAATAGAGCCCAATAGCAAAAACCAGCGTTTTGAATGAAGAATCACATTTCTTGGTAGAATCATGCAGGATTGAAATTTTTGATGGTTTTTTACTCCTCTCAACAGCCCAAACAAGTTTCTAAAAGGATGAGTTTGCAACTACTTTACTTTTGGAGAAAATTCAAAACATTCATTATTCAATAGGGCCCAAACTATCAAAAACAAGCGGTTTGAATGAACACATTTCTTGGTAGAATCATGCAGGACTGAAATTTTTGATGTTTTTCTACTCCTCTCATGAACCCAAACAAGTCTCTAAAAGCATGAGTTTGCAACTACTTTACTTTTGGAGAAAATTCAAAACATTCACTATTCAATAGAGCCCAATAGCAAAAATCAGGTTTTGAATGAAGAATCACATTTCTTGGTAAAATCATGCAGGATTGAAATTTTTGATGGTTTTTTACTCCTCTCAACAGCCCAAACAAGTTTCTAAAAGGATGAGTTTGCAACTACTTTACTTTTGGAGAAAATTCAAAACATTCATTATTCAATAGGGCCCAAACTATCAAAAACCAGCGGTTTCAATGAACACACATTTCTTGGTAGAATCATGCAGGACTGAAATTTTTGATGTTTTTCTACTCCTCTCATGAGCCCAAACAAGTCTCTAAAAGCATGAGTTTGCAACTACTTTACTTTTGGAGAAAATTCAAAACATTCATTATTCAATAGAGCCCAATAGCAAAAACCAGCGTTTTGAATGAAGAATCACATTTCTTGGTAGAATCATGCAGGATTGAAATTTTTGATGGTTTTTTACTCCTCTCAACAGCCCAAACAAGTTTCTAAAAGCATGAGTTTGCAACTACTTTACTTTTGGAGAAAATTCAAAACATTCATTATTCAATAGGGCCCAAACTATCAAAAACCAGCGGTTTCAATGAACACACATTTCTTGGTAGAATCATGCAGGACTGAAATTTTTGATGTTTTTCTACCCCTCTCATGAGCCCAAACAAGTCTCTAAAAGCATGAGTTTGCAACTACTTTACTTTTGGAGAAAATTCAAAACATTCATTATTCAATAGAGCCCAATAGCAAAAACCAGCGTTTTGAATGAAGAATCACATTTCTTGGTAGAATCATGCAGGATTGAAATTTTTGATGGTTTTTTACTCCTCTCAACAGCCCAAACAAGTTTCTAAAAGGATGAGTTTGCAACTACTTTACTTTTGGAGAAAATTCAAAACATTCATTATTCAATAGGGCCCAAACTATCAAAAACCAGCGGTTTCAATGAACACACATTTCTTGGTAGAATCATGCAGGACTGAAATTTTTGATGTTTTTCTACTCCTCTCATGAGCCCAAACAAGTCTCTAAAAGCATGAGTTTGCAACTACTTTACTTTTGGAGAAAATTCAAAACATTCATTATTCAATAGGGCCCAAACTATCAAAAACCAGCGGTTTGAATGAACACACATTTCTTGATAGAATCATGCAGGACTGAAATTTTTGATGTTTTTCTACTCCTCTCATGAGCCCAAACAAGTCTCTAAAAGCATGAGTTTGCAACTACTTTACATTTGGAGAAAATTCAAAACATTCATTATTCAATAGAGCCCAATAGCAAAAACCAGCGTTTTGAATGAAGAATCACATTTATTGGTAGAATCATGCAGGATTGAAATTTTTGATGGTTTTTTACTCCTCTCAACAGCCCAAACAAGTTTCTAAGAGGATGAGTTTGCAACTACTTTACTTTTGGAGAAAATTCAAAACATTCATTATTCAATAGGGCCCAAACTATCAAAAACCAGCGGTTTCAATGAACACACATTTCTTGGTAGAATCATGCAAGACTGAAATTTTTGATGTTTTTCTACTCCTCTCATGAGCCCAAACAAGTCTCTAAAAGCATGAGTTTGCAACTACTTTACTTTTGGAGAAAATTCAAAACATTCACTATTCAATAGAGCCCAATAGCAAAAATCAGGTTTTGAATGAAGAATCACATTTCTTGGTAAAATCATGCAGGATTGAAATTTTTGATTTTTTTTTACTCCTCTCAACAGCCCAAACAAGTTTCTAAAAGGATGAGTTTGCAACTACTTTACTTTTGGAGAAAATTCAAAACATTCATTATTCAATAGGGCCCAAACTATCAAAAACCAGCGGTTTGAATAAACACACATTTCTTGGTAGAATCATGCAGGACTGAAATTTTTGATGTTTTTCTACTCCTCTCATGAGCTCAAACAAGTCTCTAAAAGCATGAGTTTGCAACTACTTTACTTTTGGAGAAAATTCAAAACATTCATTATTCAATAGAGCCCAATGGCAAAAACCAGCGTTTTGAATGAAGAATCACATTTCTTGGTAGAATCATGCAGGATTGAAATATTTGATGGTTTTTTACTCCTCTCAACAGCCCAAACAAGTTTCTAAAAGGATGAGTTTGCAACTACTTTACTTTTGGAGAAAATTCAAAACATTCATTATTCAGTAGGGCCCAAACTATCAAAAACCAGCCGTTTCAATGAACACACATGTCTTGGTAGAATCATGCAGGACTGAAATTTTTGATGTTTTTCTTCTCCTCTCATGAGCCCAAACAAGTCTCTAAAAGCATGAGTTTGCAACTACTTTACTTTTGGAGAAAATTCAAAACATTCATTATTCAATAGAGCCAAATAGCAAAAACCAGCGTTTTGAATGAAGAATCACATTTCTTGGTAGAATCATGCAGGATTGAAATTTTTGATGGTTTTTTACTCCTCTCAACAGCCCAAACAAGTTTCTAAAAGGATGAGTTTGCAACTACTTTACTTTTGGAGAAAATTCAATACATTCATTATTCAATAGGGCCCAAACTATCAAAAACCAGCGGTTTCAATGAACACACATGTCTTGGTAGAATCATGCAGGACTGAAATTTTTGATGTTTTACTACTCATCTCATGAGCCCAAACAAGTCTCTAAAAGCATGAGTTTGCAACTACTTTACTTTTGGAGAAAATTCAAAACATTCATTATTCAATAGGGCCCAAACTATCAAAAACCAGCGGTTTCAATGAACACACATTTCTTGGTAGAATCATGCAGGACTGAAATTTTTGATGTTTTTGCTACTCCTCTCATGAGCCCAAACAAGTCTCTAAAAGCATGAGTTTGCAACTACTTTACTTTTGGAGAAAATTCAAAACATTCATTATTCAATAGAGCCCAATAGCAAAAATCAGGTTTTGAATGAAGAATCACATTTCTTGGTAGAATCATGCAGGATTGAAATTTTTGATGGTTTTTTACTCCGCTCAACAGCCCAAACAAGTTTCTAAAAGGATGAGTTTGCAACTACTTTACTTTTGGAGAAAATTCAAAACATTCATTATTCAATAGGGCCCAAACTATCAAAAACCAGTGGTTTCAATGAACACACATTTCTTGGTAGAATCATGCAGGACTGAAATTTTTGATGTTTTTCTACTCCTCTCATGAGCCCAAACAAGTCTCTAAAAGCATGAGTTTGCAACTACTTCACTTTTGGAGAAAATTCAAAACATTCATTATTCAATAGAGCCCAATAGCAAAAATGAGGTTTTGAATGAAGAATCACATTTCTTGGTAGAATCATGCAGGATTGAAATTTTTGATGGTTTTTTACTCCTCTCAACAGCCCAAACAAGTTTCTAAAAGGATGAGTTTGCAACTACTTTACTTTTGGAGAAAATTCAAAACATTCATTATTCAATAGGGCCCAAACTATCAAAAACCAGCGGTTTGAATGAACACACATTTCTTGGTAGAATCATGCAGGACTGAAATTTTTTATGTTTTTCTACTCCTCTCATGAGCCCAAACAAGTCTCTAAAAGCATGAGTTTGCAACTACTTTACTTTTGGAGAAAATTCAAAACATTCACTATTCAATAGAGCCCAATAGCAAAAATCAGGTTTTGAATGAAGAATCACATTTCTTGGTAAAATCATGCAGGATTGAAATTTTTGATGGTTTTTTACTCCTCTCAACAGCCCAAACAAGTTTCTAAAAGGATGAGTTTGCAACTACTTTACTTTTGGAGAAAATTCAAAACATTCATTATTCAATAGGGCCCAAACTATCAAAAACCAGCGGTTTCAATGAACACACATTTCTTGGTAGAATCATGCAGGACTGAAATTTTTGATGTTTTTCTACTCCTCTCATGAGCCCAAACAAGTCTCTAAAAGCATGAGTTTGCAACTACTTTACTTTTGGAGAAAATTCAAAACATTCATTATTCAATAGAGCCCAATAGCAAAAACCAGCGTTTTGAATGAAGAATCACATTTCTTGGTAGAATCATGCAGGATTGAAATTTTTGATGGTTTTTTACTCCTCTCAACAGCCCAAACAAGTTTCTAAAAGGATGAGTTTGCAACTACTTTACTTTTGGAGAAAATTCAAAACATTCATTATTCAATAGGGCCCAAACTATCAAAAACCAGCGGTTTCAATGAACACACATTTCTTGGTAGAATCATGCAGGACTGAAATTTTTGATGTTTTTCTACTCCTCTCATGAGCCCAAACAAGTCTCTAAAAGCATGAGTTTGCAACTACTTTACTTTTGGAGAAAATTCAAAACATTCATTATTCAATAGAGCCCAATAGCAAAAACCAGCGTTTTGAATGAAGAATCACATTTCTTGGTAGAATCATGCAGGATTGAAATTTTTGATGGTTTTTTACTCCTCTCAACAGCCCAAACAAGTTTCTAAAAGGATGAGTTTGCAACTACTTTACTTTTGGAGAAAATTCAAAACATTCATTATTCAATAGGGCCCAAACTATCAAAAACCAGCGGTTTCAATGAACACACATTTCTTGGTAGAATCATGCAGGACTGAAATTTTTGATGTTTTTCTACTCCTCTCATGAGCCCAAACAAGTCTCTAAAAGCATGAGTTTGCAACTACTTTACTTTTGGAGAAAATTCAAAACATTCATTATTCAATAGAGCCCAATAGCAAAAATCAGGTTTTGAATGAAGAATCACATTTCTTGGTAGAATCATACAGGATTGAAATTTTTGATGGGTTTTTACTCCTCTCAACAGCGCAAACAAGTTTCTAAAAGGATGAGTTTGCAACTACTTTACTTTTGGAGAAAATTCAAAACATTCATTATTCAATAGGGCCCAAAATATCAAAAACCAGCGGTTTGAATGAACACACATTTCTTGGTAGAATCGTGCAGGACTGAAATTTTTGATGTTTTTCTATTCCTCTCATGAGCCCAAACAAGTCTATAAAAGCATGAGTTTGCAACTACTTTACTTTTGGAGAAAATTCAAAACATTCATTATTCAATAGAGCCCAATAGCAAAAATCAGGTTTTGAATGAAGAATCACATTTCTTGGTAGAATCATGCAGGATTGAAATTTTTGATGGTTTTTTACTCCTCTCAACAGCCCAAACAAGTTTCTAAAAGGATGAGTTTGCAACTACTTTACTTTTGGAGAAAATTCAAAACATTCATTATTCAATAGGGCCCAAACTATCAAAAACCAGCGGTTTCAATGAACACACATTTCTTGGTAGAATCATGCAGGACTGAAATTTTTGATGTTTTTCTACTCCTCTCATGAGCCCAAACAAGTCTCTAAAAGCATGAGTTTGCAACTACTTTACTTTTGGAGAAAATTCAAAACATTCATTATTCAATAGAGCCCAATAGCAAAAACCAGCTTTTTGAATGAAGAATCACATTTCTTGGTAGAATCATGCAGGATTGAAATTTTTGATGGTTTTTTACTCCTCTCAACAGCCCAAACAAGTTTCTAAAAGGATGAGTTTGCAACTACTTTACTTTTGGAGAAAATTCAAAACATTCATTATTCAATAGGGCCCAAACTATCAAAAACCAGCCGTTTCAATGAACACACATGTCTTGGTAGAATCATGCAGGACTGAAATTTTTGATGTTTTTCTACTCCTCTCATGAGCCCAAACAAGTCACTAAAAGCATGAGTTTGCAACTACTTCACTTTTGGAGAAAATTCAAAACATTCATTATTCAATAGAGCCCAATAGCAAAAATCAGGTTTTGAATGAAGAATCACATTTCTTGGTAGAATCATGCAGGATTGAAATTTTTGATGGTTTTTTACTCCTCTCAACAGCCCAAACAAGTTTCTAAAAGGATGAGTTTGCAACTACTTTACTTTTGGAGAAAATTCAAAACATTCATTATTCAATAGGGCCCAAACTATCAAAAACCAGCCGTTTCAATGAACACACATGTCTTGGTAGAATCATGCAGGACTGAAATTTTTGATGTTTTTCTACTCATCTCATGAGCCCAAACAAGTCTCTAAAAGCATGAGTTTGCAACTACTTTACTTTTGGAGAAAATTCAAAACATTCATTATTCAATAGAGCCCAATAGCAAAAACCAGCGTTTTGAATGAAGAATCACATTTCTTGGTAGAATCATGCAGGATTGAAATTTTTGATGGTTTTTTACTCCTCTCAACAGCCCAAACAAGTTTCTAAAAGGATGAGTTTGCAACTACTTTACTTTTGGAGAAAATTCAAAACATTCATTATTCAATAGGGCCCAAACTATCAAAAACCAGCGGTTTCAATGAACACACATTTCTTGGTAGAATCTTGCAGGACTGAAATTTTTGATGTTTTTCTACTCCTCTCATGAGCCCAAACAAGTCTCTAAAAGCATGAGTTTGCAACTACTTTACTTTTGGAGAAAATTCAAAACATTCACTATTCAATAGAGCCCAATAGCAAAAATCAGGTTTTGAATGAAGAATCACATTTCTTGGTAAAATCATGCAGGATTGAAATTTTTGATGGTTTTTTACTCCTCTCAACAGCCCAAACAAGTTTCTAAAAGGATGAGTTTGCAACTACTTTACTTTTGGAGAAAATTCAAAACATTCATTATTCAATAGGGCCCAAACTATCAAAAACCAGCGGTTTCAATGAACACACATTTCTTGGTAGAATCATGCAGGACTGAAATTTTTGATGTTTTTCTACTCCTCTCATGAGCCCAAACAAGTCTCTAAAAGCATGAGTTTGCAACTACTTTACTTTTGGAGAAAATTCAAAACATTCATTATTCAATAGGGCCCAAACTATCAAAAACCAGCGGTTTGAATGAACACACATTTCTTGGTAGAATCATGCAGGACTGAAATTTTTGATGTTTTTCTACTCCTCTCATGAGCCCAAACAAGTCTCTAAAAGCATGAGTTTGCAACTACTTTACTTTTGGAGAAAATTCAAAACATTCATTATTCAATAGAGCCCAATAGCAAAAACCAGCGTTTTGAATGAAGAATCACATTTCTTGGTAGAATCATGCAGGATTGAAATTTTTGATGGTTTTTTACTCCTCTCAACAGCCCAAACAAGTTTCTAAAAGGATGAGTTTGCAACTACTTTACTTTTGGAGAAAATTCAAAACATTCATTATTCAATAGGGCCCAAACTATCAAAAACCAGCGGTTTCAATGAACACACATTTCTTGGTAGAATCATGCAGGACTGAAATTTTTGATTTTTTTCTACTCCTCTCATGAGCCCAAACAAGTCTCTAAAAGCATGAGTTTGCAACTACTTTACTTTTGGAGAAAATTCAAAACATTCATTATTCAATAGAGCCCAATAGCAAAAACCAGCGTTTTGAATGAAGAATCACATTTCTTGGTAGAATCATGCAGGATTGAAATTTTTGATGGTTTTTTACTCCTCTCAACAGCCCAAACAAGTTTCTAAAAGGATGAGTTTGCAACTACTTTACTTTTGGAGAAAATTCAAAACATTCATTATTCAATAGGGCCCAAACTATCAAAAACCAGCGGTTTGAATGAACACATTTCTTGGTAGAATCATGCAGGACTGAAATTTTTGATGTTTTTCTACTCCTCTCATGAACCCAAACAAGTCTCTAAAAGCATGAGTTTGCAACTACTTTACTTTTGGAGAAAATTCAAAACATTCACTATTCAATAGAGCCCAATAGCAAAAATCAGGTTTTGAATGAAGAATCACATTTCTTGGTAAAATCATGCAGGATTGAAATTTTTGATGGTTTTTTACTCCTCTCAACAGCCCAAACAAGTTTCTAAAAGGATGAGTTTGCAACTACTTTACTTTTGGAGAAAATTCAAAACATTCATTATTCAATAGGGCCCAAACTATCAAAAACCAGCGGTTTCAATGAACACACATTTCTTGGTAGAATCATGCAGGACTGAAATTTTTGATGTTTTTCTACTCCTCTCATGAGCCCAAACAAGTCTCTAAAAGCATGAGTTTGCAACTACTTTACTTTTGGAGAAAATTCAAAACATTCATTATTCAATAGAGCCCAATAGCAAAAACCAGCGTTTTGAATGAAGAATCACATTTCTTGGTAGAATCATGCAGGATTGAAATTTTTGATGGTTTTTTACTCCTCTCAACAGCCCAAACAAGTTTCTAAAAGCATGAGTTTGCAACTACTTTACTTTTGGAGAAAATTCAAAACATTCATTATTCAATAGGGCCCAAACTATCAAAAACCAGCGGTTTCAATGAACACACATTTCTTGGTAGAATCATGCAGGACTGAAATTTTTGATGTTTTTCTACCCCTCTCATGAGCCCAAACAAGTCTCTAAAAGCATGAGTTTGCAACTACTTTACTTTTGGAGAAAATTCAAAACATTCATTATTCAATAGAGCCCAATAGCAAAAACCAGCGTTTTGAATGAAGAATCACATTTCTTGGTAGAATCATGCAGGATTGAAATTTTTGATGGTTTTTTACTCCTCTCAACAGCCCAAACAAGTTTCTAAAAGGATGAGTTTGCAACTACTTTACTTTTGGAGAAAATTCAAAACATTCATTATTCAATAGGGCCCAAACTATCAAAAACCAGCGGTTTCAATGAACACACATTTCTTGGTAGAATCATGCAGGACTGAAATTTTTGATGTTTTTCTACTCCTCTCATGAGCCCAAACAAGTCTCTAAAAGCATGAGTTTGCAACTACTTTACTTTTGGAGAAAATTCAAAACATTCATTATTCAATAGGGCCCAAACTATCAAAAACCAGCGGTTTGAATGAACACACATTTCTTGATAGAATCATGCAGGACTGAAATTTTTGATGTTTTTCTACTCCTCTCATGAGCCCAAACAAGTCTCTAAAAGCATGAGTTTGCAACTACTTTACATTTGGAGAAAATTCAAAACATTCATTATTCAATAGAGCCCAATAGCAAAAACCAGCGTTTTGAATGAAGAATCACATTTATTGGTAGAATCATGCAGGATTGAAATTTTTGATGGTTTTTTACTCCTCTCAACAGCCCAAACAAGTTTCTAAGAGGATGAGTTTGCAACTACTTTACTTTTGGAGAAAATTCAAAACATTCATTATTCAATAGGGCCCAAACTATCAAAAACCAGCGGTTTCAATGAACACACATTTCTTGGTAGAATCATGCAAGACTGAAATTTTTGATGTTTTTCTACTCCTCTCATGAGCCCAAACAAGTCTCTAAAAGCATGAGTTTGCAACTACTTTACTTTTGGAGAAAATTCAAAACATTCACTATTCAATAGAGCCCAATAGCAAAAATCAGGTTTTGAATGAAGAATCACATTTCTTGGTAAAATCATGCAGGATTGAAATTTTTGATTTTTTTTACTCCTCTCAACAGCCCAAACAAGTTTCTAAAAGGATGAGTTTGCAACTACTTTACTTTTGGAGAAAATTCAAAACATTCATTATTCAATAGGGCCCAAACTATCAAAAACCAGCGGTTTGAATAAACACACATTTCTTGGTAGAATCATGCAGGACTGAAATTTTTGATGTTTTTCTACTCCTCTCATGAGCTCAAACAAGTCTCTAAAAGCATGAGTTTGCAACTACTTTACTTTTGGAGAAAATTCAAAACATTCATTATTCAATAGAGCCCAATGGCAAAAACCAGCGTTTTGAATGAAGAATCACATTTCTTGGTAGAATCATGCAGGATTGAAATATTTGATGTTTTTTTACTCCTCTCAACAGCCCAAACAAGTTTCTAAAAGGATGAGTTTGCAACTACTTTACTTTTGGAGAAAATTCAAAACATTCATTATTCAGTAGGGCCCAAACTATCAAAAACCAGCCGTTTCAATGAACACACATGTCTTGGTAGAATCATGCAGGACTGAAATTTTTGATGTTTTTCTTCTCCTCTCATGAGCCCAAACAAGTCTCTAAAAGCATGAGTTTGCAACTACTTTACTTTTGGAGAAAATTCAAAACATTCATTATTCAATAGAGCCAAATAGCAAAAACCAGCGTTTTGAATGAAGAATCACATTTCTTGGTAGAATCATGCAGGATTGAAATTTTTGATGGTTTTTTACTCCTCTCAACAGCCCAAACAAGTTTCTAAAAGGATGAGTTTGCAACTACTTTACTTTTGGAGAAAATTCAATACATTCATTATTCAATAGGGCCCAAACTATCAAAAACCAGCGGTTTCAATGAACACACATGTCTTGGTAGAATCATGCAGGACTGAAATTTTTGATGTTTTACTACTCATCTCATGAGCCCAAACAAGTCTCTAAAAGCATGAGTTTGCAACTACTTTACTTTTGGAGAAAATTCAAAACATTCATTATTCAATAGGGCCCAAACTATCAAAAACCAGCGGTTTCAATGAACACACATTTCTTGGTAGAATCATGCAGGACTGAAATTTTTGATGTTTTTGCTACTCCTCTCATGAGCCCAAACAAGTCTCTAAAAGCATGAGTTTGCAACTACTTTACTTTTGGAGAAAATTCAAAACATTCATTATTCAATAGAGCCCAATAGCAAAAATCAGGTTTTGAATGAAGAATCACATTTCTTGGTAGAATCATGCAGGATTGAAATTTTTGATGGTTTTTTACTCCGCTCAACAGCCCAAACAAGTTTCTAAAAGGATGAGTTTGCAACTACTTTACTTTTGGAGAAAATTCAAAACATTCATTATTCAATAGGGCCCAAACTATCAAAAACCAGTGGTTTCAATGAACACACATTTCTTGGTAGAATCATGCAGGACTGAAATTTTTGATGTTTTTCTACTCCTCTCATGAGCCCAAACAAGTCTCTAAAAGCATGAGTTTGCAACTACTTCACTTTTGGAGAAAATTCAAAACATTCATTATTCAATAGAGCCCAATAGCAAAAATGAGGTTTTGAATGAAGAATCACATTTCTTGGTAGAATCATGCAGGATTGAAATTTTTGATGGTTTTTTACTCCTCTCAACAGCCCAAACAAGTTTCTAAAAGGATGAGTTTGCAACTACTTTACTTTTGGAGAAAATTCAAAACATTCATTATTCAATAGGGCCCAAACTATCAAAAACCAGCGGTTTGAATGAACACACATTTCTTGGTAGAATCATGCAGGACTGAAATTTTTGATGTTTTTCTACTCCTCTCATGAGCCCAAACAAGTCTCTAAAAGCATGAGTTTGCAACTACTTTACTTTTGGAGAAAATTCAAAACATTCACTATTCAATAGAGCCCAATAGCAAAAATCAGGTTTTGAATGAAGAATCACATTTCTTGGTAAAATCATGCAGGATTGAAATTTTTGATGGTTTTTTACTCCTCTCAACAGCCCAAACAAGTTTCTAAAAGGATGAGTTTGCAACTACTTTACTTTTGGAGAAAATTCAAAACATTCATTATTCAATAGGGCCCAAACTATCAAAAACCAGCGGTTTCAATGAACACACATTTCTTGGTAGAATCATGCAGGACTGAAATTTTTGATGTTTTTCTACTCCTCTCATGAGCCCAAACAAGTCTCTAAAAGCATGAGTTTGCAACTACTTTACTTTTGGAGAAAATTCAAAACATTCATTATTCAATAGAGCCCAATAGCAAAAACCAGCGTTTTGAATGAAGAATCACATTTCTTGGTAGAATCATGCAGGATTGAAATTTTTGATGGTTTTTTACTCCTCTCAACAGCCCAAACAAGTTTCTAAAAGGATGAGTTTGCAACTACTTTACTTTTGGAGAAAATTCAAAACATTCATTATTCAATAGGGCCCAAACTATCAAAAACCAGCGGTTTCAATGAACACACATTTCTTGGTAGAATCATGCAGGACTGAAATTTTTGATGTTTTTCTACTCCTCTCATGAGCCCAAACAAGTCTCTAAAAGCATGAGTTTGCAACTACTTTACTTTTGGAGAAAATTCAAAACATTCATTATTCAATAGAGCCCAATAGCAAAAACCAGCGTTTTGAATGAAGAATCACATTTCTTGGTAGAATCATGCAGGATTGAAATTTTTGATGGTTTTTTACTCCTCTCAACAGCCCAAACAAGTTTCTAAAAGGATGAGTTTGCAACTACTTTACTTTTGGAGAAAATTCAAAACATTCATTATTCAATAGGGCCCAAACTATCAAAAACCAGCGGTTTCAATGAACACACATTTCTTGGTAGAATCATGCAGGACTGAAATTTTTGATGTTTTTCTACTCCTCTCATGAGCCCAAACAAGTCTCTAAAAGCATGAGTTTGCAACTACTTTACTTTTGGAGAAAATTCAAAACATTCATTATTCAATAGAGCCCAATAGCAAAAATCAGGTTTTGAATGAAGAATCACATTTCTTGGTAGAATCATACAGGATTGAAATTTTTGATGGGTTTTTACTCCTCTCAACAACGCAAACAAGTTTCTAAAAGGATGAGTTTGCAACTACTTTACTTTTGGAGAAAATTCAAAACATTCATTATTCAATAGGGCCCAAAATATCAAAAACCAGCGGTTTGAATGAACACACATTTCTTGGTAGAATCGTGCAGGACTGAAATTTTTGATGTTTTTCTATTCCTCTCATGAGCCCAAACAAGTCTATAAAAGCATGAGTTTGCAACTACTTTACTTTTGGAGAAAATTCAAAACATTCATTATTCAATAGAGCCCAATAGCAAAAATCAGGTTTTGAATGAAGAATCACATTTCTTGGTAGAATCATGCAGGATTGAAATTTTTGATGGTTTTTTACTCCTCTCAACAGCCCAAACAAGTTTCTAAAAGGATGAGTTTGCAACTACTTTACTTTTGGAGAAAATTCAAAACATTCATTATTCAATAGGGCCCAAACTATCAAAAACCAGCGGTTTCAATGAACACACATTTCTTGGTAGAATCATGCAGGACTGAAATTTTTGATGTTTTTCTACTCCTCTCATGAGCCCAAACAAGTCTCTAAAAGCATGAGTTTGCAACTACTTTACTTTTGGAGAAAATTCAAAACATTCATTATTCAATAGAGCCCAATAGCAAAAACCAGCTTTTTGAATGAAGAATCACATTTCTTGGTAGAATCATGCAGGATTGAAATTTTTGATGGTTTTTTACTCCTCTCAACAGCCCAAACAAGTTTCTAAAAGGATGAGTTTGCAACTACTTTACTTTTGGAGAAAATTCAAAACATTCATTATTCAATAGGGCCCAAACTATCAAAAACCAGCCGTTTCAATGAACACACATGTCTTGGTAGAATCATGCAGGACTGAAATTTTTGATGTTTTTCTACTCATCTCATGAGCCCAAACAAGTCTCTAAAAGCATGAGTTTGCAACTACTTTACTTTTGGAGAAAATTCAAAACATTCATTATTCAATAGAGCCCAATAGCAAAAACCAGCGTTTTGAATGAAGAATCACATTTCTTGGTAGAATCATGCAGGATTGAAATTTTTGATGGTTTTTTACTCCTCTCAACAGCCCAAACAAGTTTCTAAAAGGATGAGTTTGCAACTACTTTACTTTTGGAGAAAATTCAAAACATTCATTATTCAATAGGGCCCAAACTATCAAAAACCAGCGGTTTCAATGAACACACATTTCTTGGTAGAATCTTGCAGGACTGAAATTTTTGATGTTTTTCTACTCCTCTCATGAGCCCAAACAAGTCTCTAAAAGCATGAGTTTGCAACTACTTTACTTTTGGAGAAAATTCAAAACATTCACTATTCAATAGAGCCCAATAGCAAAAATCAGGTTTTGAATGAAGAATCACATTTCTTGGTAAAATCATGCAGGATTGAAATTTTTGATGGTTTTTTACTCCTCTCAACAGCCCAAACAAGTTTCTAAAAGGATGAGTTTGCAACTACTTTACTTTTGGAGAAAATTCAAAACATTCATTATTCAATAGGGCCCAAACTATCAAAAACCAGCGGTTTCAATGAACACACATTTCTTGGTAGAATCATGCAGGACTGAAATTTTTGATGTTTTTCTACTCCTCTCATGAGCCCAAACAAGTCTCTAAAAGCATGAGTTTGCAACTACTTTAAATTTGGAGAAAATTCAAAACATTCATTATTCAATAGAGCCCAATAGCAAAAACGAGCGTTTTGAATGAAGAATCACATTTCTTGGTAGAATCATGCAGGATTGAAATATTTTATGGTTTTTTACTCCTCTCAACAGCCCAAACAAGTTTCTAAAAGGATGAGTTTGAAACTACTTTACTTTTGGAGAAAATTCAAAACATTCATTATTCAATAGGGCCCAAACTATCAAAAACCAGTGGTTTCAATGAACACACATTTCTTGGTAGAATCATGCAGGACTGAAATTTTTGATGTTTTTCTACTCCTCTCATGAGCCCAAACAAGTCTCTAAAAGCATGAGTTTGCAACTACTTTACTTTTGGAGAAAATTCAAAACATTCATTATTCAATAGGGCCCAAACTATCAAAAACCAGCGGTTTGAATGAACACACATTTCTTGGTAGAATCATGCAGGACTGAAATTTTTGATGTTTTTCTACTCCTCTCATGAGCCCAAACAAGTCTCTAAAAGCATGAGTTTGCAACTACTTTACTTTTGGAGAAAATTCAAAACATTCATTATTCAATCGAGCCCAATAGCAAAAACCAGCGTTTTGAATGAAGAATCACATTTCTTGGTAGAATCATGCAGGATTGAAATTTTTGATGGTTTTTTACTCCTCTCAACAGCCCAAACAAGTTTCTAAAAGGATGAGTTTGCAACTACTTTACTTTTGGAGAAAATTCAAAACATTCATTATTCAATAGGGCCCAAACTATCAAAAACCAGCCGTTTCAATGAACACACATGTCTTGGTAGAATCATGCAGGACTGAAATTTTTGATGTTTTTCTACTCATCTCATGAGCCCAAACAAGTCTCTAAAAGCATGAGTTTGCAACTACTTTACTTTTGGAGAAAATTCAAAACATTCATTATTCAATAGAGCCCAATAGCAAAAACCAGCGTTTTGAATGAAGAATCACATTTCTTGGTAGAATCATGCAGGATTGAAATTTTTGATGGTTTTTTACTCCTCTCAACAGCCCAAACAAGTTTCTAAAAGGATGAGTTTGCAACTACTTTACTTTTGGAGAAAATTCAAAACATTCATTATTCAATAGGGCCCAAACTATCAAAAACCAGCGGTTTCAATGAACACACATTTCTTGGTAGAATCATGCAGGACTGAAATTTTTGATGTTTTTCTACTCCTCTCATGAGCCCAAACAAGTCTCTAAAAGCATGAGTTTGCAACTACTTTACTTTTGGAGAAAATTCAAAACATTCACTATTCAATAGAGCCCAATAGCAAAAATCAGGTTTTGAATGAAGAATCACATTTCTTGGTAAAATCATGCAGGATTGAAATTTTTGATGGTTTTTTACTCCTCTCAACAGCCCAAACAAGTTTCTAAAAGGATGAGTTTGCAACTACTTTACTTTTGGAGAAAATTCAAAACATTCATTATTCAATAGGGCCCAAACTATCAAAAACCAGCGGTTTCAATGAACACACATTTCTTGGTAGAATCATGCAGGACTGAAATTTTTGATGTTTTTCTACTCCTCTCATGAGCCCAAACAAGTCTCTAAAAGCATGAGTTTGCAACTACTTTACATTTGGAGAAAATTCAAAACATTCATTATTCAATAGAGCCCAATAGCAAAAACGAGCGTTTTGAATGAAGAATCACATTTCTTGGTAGAATCATGCAGGATTGAAATATTTTATGGTTTTTTACTCCTCTCAACAGCCCAAACAAGTTTCTAAAAGGATGAGTTTGAAACTACTTTACTTTTGGAGAAAATTCAAAACATTCATTATTCAATAGGGCCCAAACTATCAAAAAAGAGTGGTTTCAATGAACACACATTTCTTGGTAGAATCATGCAGGACTGAAATTTTTGATGTTTTTCTACTCCTCTCATGAGCCCAAACAAGTCTCTAAAAGCATGAGTTTGCAACTACTTTACTTTTGGAGAAAATTCAAAACATTCATTATTCAATAGGGCCCAAACTATCAAAAACCAGCGGTTTGAATGAACACACATTTCTTGGTAGAATCATGCAGGACTGAAATTTTTGATGTTTTTCTACTCCTCTCATGAGCCCAAACAAGTCTCTAAAAGCATGAGTTTGCAACTACTTTACTTTTGGAGAAAATTCAAAACATTCATTATTCAATCGAGCCCAATAGCAAAAACCAGCGTTTTGAATGAAGAATCACATTTCTTGGTAGAATCATGCAGCATTGAAATTTTTGATGGTTTTTTACTCCTCTCAACAGCCCAAACAAGTTTCTAAAAGGATGAGTTTGCAACTACTTTACTTTTGGAGAAAATTCAAAACATTCATTATTCAATAGGGCCCAAACTATCAAAAACCAGCCGTTTCAATGAACACACATGTCTTGGTAGAATCATGCAGGACTGAAATTTTTGAAGTTTTTCTACTCATCTCATGAGCCCAAACAAGTCTCTAAAAGCATGAGTTTGCAACTACTTTACTTTTGGAGAAAATTCAAAACATTCATTATTCAATAGAGCCCAATAGCAAAAACCAGCGTTTTGAATGAAGAATCACATTTCTTGGTAGAATCATGCAGGATTGAAATTTTTGATGGTTTTTTACTCCTCTCAACAGCCCAAACAAGTTTCTAAAAGGATGAGTTTGCAACTACTTTACTTTTGGAGAAAATTCAAAACATTCATTATTCAATAGGGCCCAAACTATCAAAAACCAGCGGTTTCAATGAACACACATTTCTTGGTAGAATCATGCAGGACTGAAATTTTTGATGTTTTTCTACTCCTCTCATGAGCCCAAACAAGTCTCTAAAAGCATGAGTTTGCAACTACTTTACTTTTGGAGAAAATTCAAAACATTCACTATTCAATAGAGCCCAATAGCAAAAATCAGGTTTTGAATGAAGAATCACATTTCTTGGTAAAATCATGCAGGATTGAAATTTTTGATGGTTTTTTACTCCTCTCAACAGCCCAAACAAGTTTCTAAAAGGATGAGTTTGCAACTACTTTACTTTTGGAGAAAATTCAAAACATTCATTATTCAATAGGGCCCAAACTATCAAAAACCAGCGGTTTCAATGAACACACATTTCTTGGTAGAATCATGCAGGACTGAAATTTTTGATGTTTTTCTACTCCTCTCATGAGCCCAAACAAGTCTCTAAAAGCATGAGTTTGCAACTACTTTACTTTTGGAGAAAATTCAAAACATTGGGGGCGTGGCCAGCGTCTGAGCTGAATGGAAGCCTGAGCTCTGAGCTCCTCCACAGGGCAGCCTACCAAGCGCTATTAACAAGCGATTTACAAGCCAGGACTGGCTGAAAACTTGTGGGAACCTCCATAGACACCATCGGTGCCCCCACACTATGAATCTGCTCAGTAAAAAAGCAGAAAAAGGAAAGAAAACAGAGCGCTCTCCCCTCATGCTGAGGAGCCAAGATGGCGCCCGCCTCACAGCAGCAGCCACAGCCTGCAGCCCCAGCCTGAGCGGTACACAGCGGCAAAGGACGCCACAGCGGCTGAAGCATGCAGCATTCAAGTCAGGGGGTAAGTCTACCCCTGCCCCAGCTAAAACCGCCGCTCTGCAGGCTAATAGAAGCGCTAATTTACACATTAAAAGTAGCGCTGAGGTGAAAGGAGCGAGATCTCGCGAGAGTGACCGGGGGACAAGCGAGACTACGCAACAGATACGCAATTTGCGTAAATTAAGCAAAAATACAGCGCAGCTTGTGAATTATGGTGCAGCAGCACCGCTGACCGCTGATATGGAGGAGACAAATGTATTAAGGGGTTCCTCATCCTGTCCTGACATCTCCAATGTGTCAGATACTCCTCTAACGCCATTACAGAGGGAAATGTCTCCTTTCTCAGTGACTAGCCGCAGATTTAGCAGCAGCTCAGCTGAGATGCAACAGGAATTACAAATTGAGGACTCCTGTCCTTCTGATAATCCCATACCGGAGAACATTTTACACGTTTTAACAGAGGTGGAGGCTACCAGTAATACAGCCTCAGAAATATTTATTAAAAACATGCTATGCCTTCTAGCAAAGACATTTCAGAAACAACTGGAGGGCTATAATACAAATCTCCAAAATAACATAGACGGTCTAGGCCAGAGAGTGGACCATCTTGAATCTAAAATGGAAGAATTGGTTAAATCCCATAATAATTTGATAGATGAACACTATGCCCTAGAAAAAGAGGTTGTCTTCTTAAAATCAAGGTTGATAGAGCAAGAAGACAGAAGTAGAAGGAACAACCTTAAATTCAGGGGAATACCTGAAAATGTCAAAGACAGAGACCTTAATGCATATGTGCAAAAGATGCTCCATACAATACTTCCAGGGGCCTCTAAAGGGGACCTATTGATGGAACGTATACACAGACTCCCCAAGTCCAAATATGCCCCAGACAGAGCCCCAAGAGATGTCATTGCATATTTTCATTATTTCCTGACAAAGGAGGACATTCTGAGGAGAAGTAAGCAATCACCTATATTACCAAGGCCATACGAGGATATCAAGATTTTTGCAGACTTCTCAAAAGCTACCCTACAGAAAAGGAGAGACTTCTTTCCAATCACTGCACATCTGAGGAAACACAAGATTTTATACAGATGGGGTTTCCCTACAAAAATTCTAGTCATGAAAGAGAATACCACTTTTGCCTTGTCTAATATTGATAACTGTAATAGTTTTTTCCAAGATTTAGGTATCCCTCCACTGGAGACTCCACCATCATCATCATTCTACAATCAAGAAAGGAATATCCCCTTGCAGCAGCAAAGACGCCTTTCCCAGTCCTGGAATACGCAAAAGTAAAGAAAATAGACTTGGTGGGTACTGACCCTGGCTTTAGGCCTGAACTTTCTCTTTTTCACTCCCCACGTGATAACTGAGAGACATTCTCTCGGTACCATTTCTTTTGAGAAATCTAAATTTGTCTAGTTTATAAGTTTTGTTCTGTTCTAGGTTGTAACATGTTTTTGTTTACAGGCACACCAGGCACTAACAAAAAATCACTAAGGAAACCCACTGTCTTTTGGATGTATTTTCGGGTGAAATGTTCTGTTTCAGTGAATCATCTAATGCTTTTTTTCCTTCCTGACACATTATGGAATTGAGGGTACTGTCATTTAATGTAAATGGGCTCAATAGCCCATTCAAGAGATTTGCTTTGTGGAAGGAGATTAAAAAATTGAAGGCCAACATAGCAATGATACAAGAAACACACCTTTTAGAAATTGATAACACAAGACTCAAAAATAAGGACTTCCCTCAGATTTTCTTTTCTAACACTGAGGGAAAGAAAAAAGCTGGGGTGGCCATCGCCTTCCACAAAGATTTGCCAATAGTGGTCTCAGATATATATAGGGACAGCAATGGTAGACAACTTGCTATTAATTTTACTTTGGAGGGTGTGGAATATACAGTGGTAAACGTATATACCCCTAATGTCCGGCAAATTAGTTTTCTAAATAAGGTCAAGAAGAAATTGTCCAATTTTAGTAGAGGTCACATAATCTGGGGAGGAGATTTTAATTGTATAGTTGACCCAAATACTGATTGCTCATCTGATGCCCCATATTATAGAAGCGTGAATCTGGGAAGATGGTTGGGAGATTCTAATTTGCATGACAGCTGTAAGATATTGAACTCTACCTCAAAAGAATACACAAGATTTTGTCCACATAACAAGTCTTACACTAGGATTGATCATGTGTTCACTAGCTTCTCGCTACTAGACTCATACATAGACTTCCAGACTGGTCCTATTACATGGTCAGACCATGCCCCAATCCTACTGACCTTACATACTTCCTCCATGATCCCAAAACAATACAATTGGAGATATAGTAAATTCACTGTTGACTCCCCAGAAAACATATCATTAGCAAAGAATGTCTTAATGAACTACTTCAAAGAGAACTGTTCCCAAGAAATTACACCTGAAACATTGTGGCTAGCACACAAATGTGTCATTAGGGGTCATCTGATCCAAGTTGCTTTGAGACAAAAAAGGGCAAGAGAGAGCCAACAGAGGATGTTGTTAGAACAGATCCAAAAATTAGAATCCCAAGCTAAAGCAGACAAAAATTTTGCTAAATATAATGAATTGTACTCCCTCAGACTGGAACTTAGGAATCTCCTCATCAACTTATATGAGAAAAAGACTTTATTTAATAGGGCAGGGTTTTATGTTAATAATAATAAGTTCTCCAAAAATATGGCAAATAGGTTTAAACCCATAAATAAAAAACATCCAATCAAAAAAATAACCCAAAGCTCAAAGACTATAGAAAAACCCAAAGAGATAGCCCTAGCCTTTGAGAGCTACTATTCTAAATTATATAACATAGGAAACAATGGAGCTCATCCCTCTCCTTCACCAGAGATGATAAATAATTTTTTGGAAAAAGTAAAGCTGGGATCTTTGTCTCTAAAGCAGAAGGAGTCACTTGACGCACCCTTTACTGAGGGTGAGGTCTCTTTTGCGATGAATAATTTTAAAAATGACAAGGCTCCAGGTCCAGATGGCTTTCCTATAGAGTATTATAAAGAATTTACAAAGGAACTCATCCCACACTTAACTAATGCCCTGAATTTTATTAAATCAGAAGGAAAGTGCAGCACAGATATGCTGAGAGCCACGATAGTGGTGATTCCCAAACCAGATAAAGATTTGACCAAAATCGAAAACTATAGGCCTATTTCTCTCCTAAATGTGGATATCAAGATCTACGCAAAAATATTAGCAGAAAGATTACAGGACGTTGTTCCATTCCTTATACATCCCGATCAAGTCGGTTTTGTAAAATCTAGGCAAACTTCAGACAGTTCTAGAAGTGTCCTGCATCACTTATATTCATGCTACAAAAATAGGATTTCCAGTTTGTTTGTGGCTCTTGACGCTGAAAAGGCCTTTGACCGGATCAATTGGGCCTATGCCTTTACAGTTTTGGAGAAAATGGGTTTTGGTGGGGAGATGATGAGAAGTATTCGAGCTTTATACTCTCGGCCATCTGCCTCTGTGCTGGTCAACAACACGATGTCTGATACATTTTTTATAACTAATGGGACAAGACAGGGATGTCCTCTATCCCCAATAATTTTTATCCTGGGCCTGGAACCCTTGGCTCAAATGATAAGGGATTCTGGTGAAGTACACGGTGTACAATTGAAAGATTCAGAGCATAAGATTAACCTCTATGCAGATGACATTATACTCACACTCACAAATCCAATTGATTCCCTGGAAAAGATATGGGATATCATAAATTTATTTGGCTCAGTTTCATACTATAAATTAAATGTAAAAAAGACTAATGTTCTATCACTTTTCCTTTCAGCCTCTACGAAACAGCAACTAAGAGACAAGTATCCCTTTAATTGGGACTGTACCAGGATACCGTACTTAGGAATTTGGCTCACAGGTAACCCCATGCATATGAGTGAGGTAAACATGGATCACCTTCTACAGTCTCTCGACATTAAGTTGAAGGAACTGTCGAAGACCCCAGCCACATGGATGGGCAGAATAGTGCTATATAAGATGTTCTGCCTACCCAAAGTCCTATTTTTATACAGGAACGTCCCTCTGCCTATATCTGTACAGTATATACAAAAACTAACACACCAGATGAATAAATTTATTTGGAACAATGGGAAACCTAGAGTGAAAAAGCGCACTCTACTTAAATCCAAGGAGAAAGGGGGGGGTGGCCATACCGGATCTTGAGGCATATTATTATGCCACTATGACTGAACTGACAAAAGGCTGGTTTGTGGAACAGACAGACCTGGGGTGGCCAAATATTGAAAGGGATATGATGCCCAATAGGGAACCAGTTTTATTCATAACCTACTTCCTTCTACATAGAAGGGAAATTATGAAAATAGATAATCCCATACTTAAGGCCTCTATGTTGTGCTGGTCGTATGTATGCAAAAGAAAGACTAGCTCTTCCTCTTTTTCACTCGAGAGGTTGAGACTCCCTTATCTGTCTCCTGTCAGGACTTCTCTAAGACCTATATTTGACAGCTGGACCAAATTTCCGATCACCTTTGTAGATGACTTGATAGACAAAAACAGAGTCATACCCTTTGAGTTATTAAAGAACAGATTTGGGGTTCCCAATTCGGAGTATATGACATATCTCCTACTCAAGGAAGAATACAACAAATATAAGAAATACCTTTTTAGAGTGGTTCCAATTGACCTTACTATTAACAATTTTCTATTTAATATGTCATCTAGACATAAGAGTTATCTTAGACCCTTATATAATAGCCTGACCAACAAAGACACCTTCACCAATGAAGGATGCTTTGAAAAATGGGAAACCACATTACAGAGACAGATATATGGTCCCCAGTGGATCTCCTCTCTTAAAATTGCAATCAAATCCACAAGATGTATGAATATACTAGAAACGCATTACAAATTAATTCATAGATATTACCTTACTCCAAATAGATTGAAACATTTTGGAGGGGGGGGATCTGGAATGTGTTGGCGTAACTGTGGATCTCAGGCAGATTTATTACATGTTTTTTGGGGATGCCCTGTGCTGAAGTTGTACTGGTCCAGGGTGTTCGATTTGCTTTCACTCATATGCAATTGGTGTATTCAACCACAACCTGCTCTAGCCTTGTTACTAATAGACATACATAGATTTAAAAGAAATAAATTTCTGGCGGCTCATATCCTTATGTCTGCAGCCTTCCTTGTAGCGAAGGGTTGGAACAGGAAGCAACCTCCAGACATTGTCACCCTCATTTTACTGGTAGACAAACATTGTGTCTACGAGAAGATTCACTATATTAATAAAGGCTTAATTAAAATATTTGATGACAGATGGTATAAATGGATGGAACTAAAGTCTAAAATAGAAAAGGATTTCATATCCTGAACTCATATTTTATTTCTTATGGTTTATGATGTGCCAATATTTCACATATTCAAGTGCCTAAATTTACCTTTCTTTTTATTGTTTCTTTCTGGTACTATTTGTTTAATGTTTACTACATTTACTCTCAATGTTGATATATTATTGAATTGTCATCATATTGTGATGTATTCATATTTTTTTTTTTTTTTTACATCAGTACAATAACTTACTTAGATGAGTCTGTACAAGTGTAAATTTTACATTCTGCCTACTATTCTGAAAATTCTAATAAAAATTATTGTTAAAGAAAATTCAAAACATTCATTATTCAATAGAGCCCAATAGCAAAAACCAGCGTTTTGAATGAAGAATCACATTTCTTGGTAGAATCATGCAGGATTGAAATTTTTGATGGTTTTTTACTCCTCTCAACAGCCCAAACAAGTTTCTAAAAGGATGAGTTTGCAACTACTTTACTTTTGGAGAAAATTCAAAACATTCATTATTCAATAGGGCCCAAACTATCAAAAACCAGCGGTTTGAATGAACACACATTTCTTGGTAGAATCATGCAGGACTGAAATTTTTGATGTTTTTCTACTCCTCTCATGAGCCCAAACAAGTCTCTAAAAGCATGAGTTTGCAACTACTTTACTTTTGGAGAAAATTCAAAACATTCATTATTCAATAGAGCCCAATAGCAAAAACCAGCGTTTTGAATGAAGAATCACATTTCTTGGTAGAATCATGCAGGATTGAAATTTTTGATGGTTTTTTACTCCTCTCAACAGCCCAAACAAGTTTCTAAAAGGATGAGTTTGCAACTACTTTACTTTTGGAGAAAATTCAAAACATTCATTATTCAATAGGGCCCAAACTATCAAAAACCAGCGGTTTCAATGAACACACATTTCTTGGTAGAATCATGCAGGACTGAAATTTTTGATGTTTTTCTACTCCTCTCATGAGCCCAAACAAGTCTCTAAAAGCATGAGTTTGCAACTACTTTACTTTTGGAGAAAATTCAAAACATTCATTATTCAATAGAGCCCAATAGCAAAAACCAGCGTTTTGAATGAAGAATCACATTTCTTGGTAGAATCATGCAGGATTGAAATTTTTGATGGTTTTTTACTCCTCTCAACAGCCCAAACAAGTTTCTAAAAGGATGAGTTTGCAACTACTTTACTTTTGGAGAAAATTCAAAACATTCATTATTCAATAGGGCCCAAACTATCAAAAACCAGCGGTTTCAATGAACACACATTTCTTGGTAGAATCATGCAGGACTGAAATTTTTGATGTTTTTCTACTCCTCTCATGAGCCCAAACAAGTCTCTAAAAGCATGAGTTTGCAACTACTTTACTTTTGGAGAAAATTCAAAACATTCATTATTCAATAGAGCCCAATAGCAAAAATCAGGTTTTGAATGAAGAATCACATTTCTTGGTAGAATCATGCAGGATTGAAATTTTTGATGGGTTTTTACTCCGCTCAACAGCGCAAACAAGTTTATAAAAGGATGAGTTTGCAACTACTTTACTTTTGGAGAAAATTCAAAACATACATTATTCAATAGGGCCCAAAATATCAAAAACCAGCGGTTTGAATGAACACACATTTCTTGGTAGAATCATGCAGGACTGAAATTTTTGATGTTTTTCTACTCCTCTCATGAGCCCAAACAAGTCTCTAAAAGCATGAGTTTGCAACTACTTTACTTTTGGAGAAAATTCAAAACATTCATTATTCAATAGAGCCCAATAGCAAAAATCAGGTTTTGAATGAAGAATCACATTTCTTGGTAGAATCATGCAGGATTGAAATTTTTGATGGTTTTTTACTCCTCTCAACAGCCCAAACAAGTTTCTAAAAGGATGAGTTTGCAACTACTTTACTTTTGGAGAAAATTCAAAACATTCATTATTCAATAGGGCCCAAACTATCAAAAACCAGCGGTTTCAATGAACACACATTTCTTGGTAGAATCATGCAGGACTGAAATTTTTGATGTTTCTCTACTCCTCTCATGAGCCCAAACAAGTCTATAAAAGCATGAGTTTGCAACTACTTTACTTTTGGAGAAAATTCAAAACATTCACTATTCAATAGAGCCCAATAGCAAAAATCAGGTTTTGAATGAAGAATCACATTTCTTGGTAAAATCATGCAGGATTGAAATTTTTGATGGTTTTTTACTCCTCTCAACAGCCCAAACAAGTTTCTAAAAGGATGAGTTTGCAACTACTTTACTTTTGGAGAAAATTCAAAACATTCCTTATTCAATAGGGCCCAAACTATCAAAAACCAGCGGTTTCAATGAACACACATTTCTTGGTAGAATCATGCAGGACTGAAATTTTTGATGTTTTTCTACTCCTCTCATGAGCCCAAACAAGTCTCTAAAAGCATGAGTTTGCAACTACTTTACTTTTGGAGAAAATTCAAAACATTCATTATTCAATAGAGCCCAATAGCAAAAACCAGCGTTTTGAATGAAGAATCACATTTCTTGGTAGAATCATGCAGGATTGAAATTTTTGATGATTTTTTACTCCTCTCAACAGCCCAAACAAGTTTCTAAAAGGATGAGTTTGCAACTACTTTACTTTTGGAGAAAATTCAAAACATTCATTATTCAATAGGGCCCAAACTATCAAAAACCAGCGGTTTCAAAGAACACACATTTCTTGGTAGAATCATGCAGGACTGAAATTTTTGATGTTTTTCTACTCCTCTCATGAGCCCAAACAAGTCTCTAAAAGCATGAGTTTGCAACTACTTTACTTTTGGAGAAAATTCAAAACATTCATTATTCAATAGAGCCCAATAGCAAAAATCAGGTTTTGAATGAAGAATCACATTTCTTGGTAGAATCATGCAGGATTGAAATTTTTGATGGATTTTTACTCCTCTCAACAGCCCAAACAAGTTTCTAAAAGGATGAGTTTGCAACTACTTTACTTTTGGAGAAAATTCAAAACATTCATTATTCAATAGGGCCCAAAATATCAAAAACCAGCGGTTTGAATGAACACACATTTCTTGGTAGAATCGTGCAGGACTGAAATTTTTGATGTTTTTCTACTTCTCTCATGAGCCCAAACAAGTCTCTAAAAGGATGAGTTTGCAACTACTTTACTTTTGGAGAAAATTCAAAACATTCATTATTCAATAGAGCCCAATAGCAAAAACCAGCGTTTTGAATGAAGAATCACATTTCTTGGTAGAATCATGCAGGATTGAAATTTTTGATGGTTTTTTACTCCTCTCAACAGCCCAAACAAGTTTCTAAAAGGATGAGTTTGCAACTACTTTACTTTTGGAGAAAATTCAAAACATTCATTATTCAATAGGGCCCAAACTATCAAAAACCAGCGGTTTCAATGAACACACATTTCTTGGTAGAATCATGCATGACTGAAATTTTTGATGTTTTTCTACTCCTCTCATGAGCCCAAACAAGTCTCTAAAAGCATGAGTTTGCAACTACTTTACTTTTGGAGAAAATTCAAAACATTCATTATTCAATAGAGCCCAATAGCAAAAACCAGCGTTTTGAATGAAGAATCACATTTCTTGGTAGAATCATGCAGGATTGAATTTTTTGATGGTTTTTTACTCCTCTCAACAGCCCAAACAAGTTTCTAAAAGGATGAGTTTGCAACTACTTTACTTTTGGAGAAAATTCAAAACATTCATTATTCAATAGGGCCCAAACTATCAAAAACCAGCGGTTTCAATGAACACAAATTTCTTGGTAGAATCATGCAGGACTGAAATTTTTGATGTTTTTCTACTCCTCTCCTGAGCCCAAACAAGTCACTAAAAGCATGAGTTTGCAACTACTTCACTTTTGGAGAAAATTCAAAACATTCATTATTCAATAGAGCCCAATAGCAAAAATCAGGTTTTGAATGAAGAATCACATTTCTTGGTAGAATCATGCAGGATTGAAATTTTTGATGGTTTTTTACTACTCTCAACAGCCCAAACAAGTTTCTAAAAGGATGAGTTTGCAACTACTTTACTTTTGGAGAAAATTCAAAACATTCATTATTCAATAGGGCCCAAATTATCAAAAACCAGCGGTTTGAATGAACACACATTTCTTAGTAGAATCATGCAGGACTGAAATTTTTGATGTTTTTCTACTCCTCTCATGAGCCCAAACAAGTCTCTAAAAGCATGAGTTTGCAACTACTTCACTTTTGGAGAAAATTCAAAACATTCATTATTCAATAGAGCCCAATAGCAAAAATCAGGTTTTGAATGAAGAATCACATTTCTTGGTAGAATCATGCAGGATTGAAATTTTTGATGGTTTTTTACTCCTCTCAACAGCCCAAACAAGTTTCTAAAAGGATGAGTTTGCAACTACTTTACTTTTGGAGAAAATTCAAAACATTCATTATTCAAGAGGGCCCAAACTATCAAAAACCAGCGGTTTGAATGAACACACATTTCTTGGTAGAATCATGCAGGACTGAAATTTTTGATGTTTTTCTACTCCTCTCATGAGCCCAAACAAGTCTCTAAAAGCATGAGTTTGCAACTACTTTACTTTTGGAGAAAATTCAAAACATTCACTATTCAATAGAGCCCAATAGCAAAAATCAGGTTTTGAATGAAGAATCACATTTCTTGGTAAAATCATGCAGGATTGAAATTTTTGATGGTTTTTAATCCTCTCAAAAGCCCAAACAAGTTTCTAAAAGGATGAGTTTGCAACTACTTTACTTTTGGAGAAAATTCAAAACATTCATTATTCAATAGGGCCCAAACTATCAAAAACCAGCGGTTTCAATGAACACACATTTCTTGGTAGAATCATGCAGGACTGAAATTTTTGATGTTTTTCTACTCCTCTCATGAGCCCAAACAAGTCTCTAAAAGCATGAGTTTGCAACTACTTTACTTTTGGAGAAAATTCAAAACATTCACTATTCAATAGAGCCCAATAGCAAAAACCAGCGTTTTGAATGAAGAATCACATTTCTTGGTAGAATCATGCAGGATTGAAATTTTTGATGGTTTTTTACTCCTCTCAACAGCCCAAACAAGTTTCTAAAAGGATGAGTTTGCAACTACTTTACTTTTGGAGAAAATTCAAAACATTCATTATTCAATAGGGCCCAAACTATCAAAAACCAGCGGTTTCAATGAACACACATTTCTTGGTAGAATCATGCAGGACTGAAATTTTTGATGTTTTTCTACTCCTCTCATGAGCCCAAACAAGTCTCTAAAAGCATGAGTTTGCAACTACTTTACTTTTGGAGAAAATTCAAAACATTCATTATTCAATAGAGCCCAATAGCAAAAACCAGCGTTTTGAATGAAGAATCACATTTCTTGGTAGAATCATGCAGGATTGCAATTTTTGATGGTTTTTTACTCCTCTCAACAGCCCAAACAAGTTTCTAAAAGGATGAGTTTGCAACTACTTTACTTTTGGAGAAAATTCAAAACATTCATTATTCAATAGGGCCCAAACTATCAAAAACCAGCGGTTTCAATGAACACACATTTCTTGGTAGAATCATGCAGGACTGAAATTTTTGATGTTTTTCTACTCCTCTCATGAGCCCAAACAAGTCTCTAAAAGCATGAGTTTCCAACTACTTTACTTTTGGAGAAAATTCAAAACATTCACTGTTCAATAGAGCCCAATAGCAAAAATCAGGTTTTGAATGAAGAATCACATTTCTTGGTAAAATCATGCAGGATTGAAATTTTTGATGGTTTTTTACTCCTCTCAACAGCCCAAACAAGTTTCTAAAAGGATGAGTTTGCAACTACTTTACTTTTGGAGAAAATTCAAAACATTCCTTATTCAATAGGGCCCAAACTATCAAAAACCAGCGGTTTCAATGAACACACATTTCTTGGTAGAATCATGCAGGACTGAAATTTTTGATGTTTTTCTACTCCTCTCATGAGCCCAAACAAGTCTCTAAAAGCATGAGTTTGCAACTACTTTACTTTTGGAGAAAATTCAAAACATTCATTATTCAATAGAGCCCAATAGCAAAAACCAGCGTTTTGAATGAAGAATCACATTTCTTGGTAGAATCATGCAGGATTGAAATTTTTGATGGTTTTTTACTCCACTCAACAGCCCAAACAAGTTTCTAAAAGGATGAGTTTGCAACTACTTTACTTTTGGAGAAAATTCAAAACATTCATTATTCAATAGGGCCCAAACTATCAAAAACCAGCGGTTTCAATGAACACACATTTCTTGGTAGAATCATGCAGGACTGAAATTTTTGATGTTTTTCTACTCCTCTCATGAGCCCAAACAAGTCTCTAAAAGCATGAGTTTGCAACTACTTTACTTTTGGAGAAAATTCAAAACATTCATTATTCAATAGGGCCCAAACTATCAAAAACCAGCGGTTTGAATGAACACACATTTCTTGGTAGAATCATGCAGGACTGAAATTTTTGATGTTTTTCTACTCCTCTCATGAGCCCAAACAAGTCTCTAAAAGCATGAGTTTGCAACTACTTTTCTTTTGGAGAAAATTCAAAACATTCATTATTCAATAGAGCCCAATAGCAAAAACCAGCGTTTTGAATGAAGAATCACATTTCTTGGTAAAATCATGCAGGATTGAAATTTTTGATGGTTTTTTACTCCTCTCAACAGCCCAAACAAGTTTCTAAAAGGATGAGTTTGCAACTACTTTACTTTTGGAGAAAATTCAAAACATTCATTATTCAATAGGGCCCAAACTATCAAAAACCAGCGGTTTGAATGAACACATTTCTTGGTAGAATCATGCAGGACTGAAATTTTTGATGTTTTTCTACTCCTCTCATGAGCCCAAACAAGTCTCTAAAAGCATGAGTTTGCAACTACTTTACTTTTGGAGAAAATTCAAAACATTCACTATTCAATAGAGCCCAATAGCAAAAATCAGGTTTTGAATGAAGAATCATATTTCTTGGTAAAATCATGCAGGATTGAAATTTTTGATGGTTTTTTACAGCCCAAACAAGTTTCTAAAAGGATGAGTTTGCAACTACTTTACTTTTGGAGAAAATTCAAAACATTCATTATTCAATAGGGCCCAAACTATCAAAAACCAGCGGTTTCAATGAACACACATTTCTTGGTAGAATCATGCAGGACTGAAATTTTTGATGTTTTTCTACTCCTCTCATGAGCCCAAACAAGTCTCTAAAAGCATGAGTTTCCAACTACTTTACTTTTGGAGAAAATTCAAAACATTCACTGTTCAATAGAGCCCAATAGCAAAAATCAGGTTTTGAATGAAGAATCACATTTCTTGGTAAAATCATGCAGGATTGAAATTTTTGATGGTTTTTTACTCCTCTCAACAGCCCAAACAAGTTTCTAAAAGGATGAGTTTGCAACTACTTTACTTTTGGAGAAAATTCAAAACATTCCTTATTCAATAGGGCCCAAACTATCAAAAACCAGCGGTTTCAATGAACACACATTTCTTGGTAGAATCATGCAGGACTGAAATTTTTGATGTTTTTCTACTCCTCTCATGAGCCCAAACAAGTCTCTAAAAGCATGAGTTTGCAACTACTTTACTTTTGGAGAAAATTCAAAACATTCATTATTCAATAGAGCCCAATAGCAAAAACCAGCGTTTTGAATGAAGAATCACATTTCTTGGTAGAATCATGCAGGATTGAAATTTTTGATGGTTTTTTACTCCACTCAACAGCCCAAACAAGTTTCTAAAAGGATGAGTTTGCAACTACTTTACTTTTGGAGAAAATTCAAAACATTCATTATTCAATAGGGCCCAAACTATCAAAAACCAGCGGTTTCAATGAACACACATTTCTTGGTAGAATCATGCAGGACTGAAATTTTTGATGTTTTTCTACTCCTCTCATGAGCCCAAACAAGTCTCTAAAAGCATGAGTTTGCAACTACTTTACTTTTGGAGAAAATTCAAAACATTCATTATTCAATAGGGCCCAAACTATCAAAAACCAGCGGTTTGAATGAACACACATTTCTTGGTAGAATCATGCAGGACTGAAATTTTTGATGTTTTTCTACTCCTCTCATGAGCCCAAACAAGTCTCTAAAAGCATGAGTTTGCAACTACTTTTCTTTTGGAGAAAATTCAAAACATTCATTATTCAATAGAGCCCAATAGCAAAAACCAGCGTTTTGAATGAAGAATCACATTTCTTGGTAAAATCATGCAGGATTGAAATTTTTGATGGTTTTTTACTCCTCTCAACAGCCCAAACAAGTTTCTAAAAGGATGAGTTTGCAACTACTTTACTTTTGGAGAAAATTCAAAACATTCATTATTCAATAGGGCCCAAACTATCAAAAACCAGCGGTTTGAATGAACACATTTCTTGGTAGAATCATGCAGGACTGAAATTTTTGATGTTTTTCTACTCCTCTCATGAGCCCAAACAAGTCTCTAAAAGCATGAGTTTGCAACTACTTTACTTTTGGAGAAAATTCAAAACATTCACTATTCAATAGAGCCCAATAGCAAAAATCAGGTTTTGAATGAAGAATCATATTTCTTGGTAAAATCATGCAGGATTGAAATTTTTGATGGTTTTTTACAGCCCAAACAAGTTTCTAAAAGGATGAGTTTGCAACTACTTTACTTTTGGAGAAAATTCAAAACATTCATTATTCAATAGGGCCCAAACTATCAAAAACCAGCGGTTTGAATGAACACACATTTCTTGGTAGAATCATGCAGGACTGAAATTTTTGATGTTTTTCTACTCCTCTCATGAGCCCAAACAAGTCTCTAAAAGCATGAGTTTGCAACTACTTTACTTTTGGAGAAAATTCAAAACATTCATTATTCAATAGAGCCCAATAGCAAAAACCAGCGTTTTGAATGAAGAATCACATTTCTTGGTAGAATCATGCAGGATTGAAATTTTTGATGGTTTTTTACTCCTCTCAACAGCCCAAACAAGTTTCTAAAAGGATGAGTTTGCAACTACTTTACTTTTGGAGAAAATTCAAAACATTCATTATTCAATAGGGCCCAAACTATCAAAAACCAGCCGTTTCAATGAACACACATGTCTTGGTAGAATCATGCAGGACTGAAATTTTTGATGTTTTTCTACTCATCTCATGAGCCCAAACAAGTCTCTAAAAGCATGAGTTTGCAACTACTTTACTTTTGGAGAAAATTCAAAACATTCATTATTCAATAGAGCCCAATAGCAAAAACCAGCGTTTTGAATGAAGAATCACATTTCTTGGTAGAATCATGCAGGATTGAAATTTTTGATGTTTTTTTACTCCTCTCAACAGCCCAAACAAGTTTCTAAAAGGATGAGTTTGCAACTACTTTACTTTTGGAGAAAATTCAAAACATTCATTATTCAATAGGGCCCAAACTATCAAAAACCAGCGGTTTCAATTAACACACATTTCTTGGTAGAATCATGCAGGACTGAAATTTTTGATGTTTTTCTACTCCTCTCATGAGCCCAAACAAGTCTCTAAAAGCATGAGTTTGCAACTACTTTACTTTTGGAGAAAATTCAAAACATTCACTGTTCAATAGAGCCCAATAGAGCCCAATAGCAAAAATCAGGTTTTGAATGAAGAATCACATTTCTTGGTAAAATCATGCAGGATTGAAATTTTTGATGGTTTTTTACAGCCCAAACAAGTTTCTAAAAGGATGAGTTTGCAACTACTTTACTTTTGGAGAAAATTCAAAACATTCATTATTCAATAGGGCCCAAACTATCAAAAACCAGCGGTTTCAATGAACACACATTTCTTGGTAGAATCATGCAGGACTGACATTTTTGATGTTTTTCTACTCCTCTCATGAGCCCAAACAAGTCTCTAAAAGCATGAGTTTGCAACTACTTTACTTTTGGAGAAAATTCAAAACATTCATTATTCAATAGAGCCCAATAGCAAAAATCAGGTTTTGAATGAAGAATCACATTTCTTGGTAGAATCATGCAGGATTGAAATTTTTGATGGGTTTTTACTCCGCTCAACAGCGCAAACAAGTTTATAAAAGGATGAGTTTGCAACTACTTTACTTTTGGAGAAAATTCAAAACATTCATTATTCAATAGGGCCCAAAATATCAAAAACCAGCGGTTTGAATGAACACACATTTCTTGGTAGAATCATGCAGGACTGAAATTTTTGATGTTTTTCTACTCCTCTCATGAGCCCAAACAAGTCTCTAAAAGCATGAGTTTGCAACTACTTTACTTTTGGAGAAAATTCAAAACATTCATTATTCAATAGAGCCCAATAGCAAAAATCAGGTTTTGAATGAAGAATCACATTTCTTGGTAGAATCATGCAGGATTGAAATTTTTGATGGTTTTTTACTCCTCTCAAAAGCCCAAACAAGTTTCTAAAAGGATGAGTTTGCAACTACTTTACTTTTGGAGAAAATTCAAAACATTCATTATTCAATAGGGCCCAAACTATCAAAAACCAGCGGTTTCAATGAACACACATTTCTTGGTAGAATCATGCAGGACTGAAATTTTTGATGTTTTTCTACTCCTCTCATGAGCCCAAACAAGTCTATAAAAGCATGAGTTTGCAACTACTTTACTTTTGGAGAAAATTCAAAACATTCACTATTCAATAGAGCCCAATAGCAAAAATCAGGTTTTGAATGAAGAATCACATTTCTTGGTAAAATCATGCAGGATTGAAATTTTTGATGGTTTTTTACTCCTCTCAACAGCCCAAACAAGTTTCTAAAAGGATGAGTTTGCAACTACTTTACTTTTGGAGAAAATTCAAAACATTCCTTATTCAATAGGGCCCAAACTATCAAAAACCAGCGGTTTCAATGAACACACATTTCTTGGTAGAATCATGCAGGACTGAAATTTTTGATGTTTTTCTACTCCTCTCATGAGCCCAAACAAGTCTCTAAAAGCATGAGTTTGCAACTACTTTACTTTTGGAGAAAATTCAAAACATTCATTATTCAATAGAGCCCAATAGCAAAAACCAGCGTTTTGAATGAAGAATCACATTTCTTGGTAGAATCATGCAGGATTGAAATTTTTGATGGTTTTTTACTCCTCTCAACAGCCCAAACAAGTTTCTAAAAGGATGAGTTTGCAACTACTTTACTTTTGGAGAAAATTCAAAACATTCATTATTCAATAGGGCCCAAACTATCAAAAACCAGCGGTTTCAATGAACACACATTTCTTGGTAGAATCATGCAGGACTGAAATTTTTGATGTTTTTCTACTCCTCTCATGAGCCCAAACAAGTCTCTAAAAGCATGAGTTTGCAACTACTTTACTTTTGGAGAAAATTCAAAACATTCACTATTCAATAGAGCCCAATAGCAAAAATCAGGTTTTGAATGAAGAATCACATTTCTTGGTAAAATCATGCAGGATTGAAATTTTTGATGGTTTTTTACTCCTCTCAACAGCCCAAACAAGTTTCTAAAAGGATGAGTTTGCAACTACTTTACTTTTGGAGAAAATTCAAAACATTCCTTATTCAATAGGGCCCAAACTATCAAAAACCAGCGGTTTCAATGAACACACATTTCTTGGTAGAATCATGCAGGACTGAAATTTTTGATGTTTTTCTACTCCTCTCATGAGCCCAAACAAGTCTCTAAAAGCATGAGTTTGCAACTACTTTACTTTTGGAGAAAATTCAAAACATTCATTATTCAATAGAGCCCAATAGCAAAAACCAGCGTTTTGAATGAAGAATCACATTTCTTGGTAGAATCATGCAGGATTGAAATTTTTGATGATTTTTTACTCATCTCAACAGCCCAAACAAGTTTCTAAAAGGATGAGTTTGCAACTACTTTACTTTTGGAGAAAATTCAAAACATTCATTATTCAATAGGGCCCAAACTATCAAAAACCAGCGGTTTCAAAGAACACACATTTCTTGGTAGAATCATGCAGGACTGAAATTTTTGATGTTTTTCTACTCCTCTCATGAGCCCAAACAAGTCTCTAAAAGCATGAGTTTGCAACTACTTTACTTTTGGAGAAAATTCAAAACATTCATTATTCAATAGAGCCCAATAGCAAAAATCAGGTTTTGAATGAAGAATCACATTTCTTGGTAGAATCATGCAGGATTGAAATTTTTGATGGTTTTTTACTCCTCTCAACAGCCCAAACAAGTTTCTAAAAGGATGAGTTTGCAACTACTTTACTTTTGGAGAAAATTCAAAACATTCATTATTCAATAGGGCCCAAAATATCAAAAACCAGCGGTTTGAATGAACACACATTTCTTGGTAGAATCGTGCAGGACTGAAATTTTTGATGTTTTTCTACTTCTCTCATGAGCCCAAACAAGTCTCTAAAAGGATGAGTTTGCAACTACTTTACTTTTGGAGAAAATTCAAAACATTCATTATTCAATAGAGCCCAATAGCAAAAACCAGCGTTTTGAATGAAGAATCACATTTCTTGGTAGAATCATGCAGGATTGAAATTTTTGATGGTTTTTTACTCCTCTCAACAGCCCAAACAAGTTTCTAAAAGGATGAGTTTGCAACTACTTTACTTTTGGAGAAAATTCAAAACATTCATTATTCAATAGGGCCCAAACTATCAAAAACCAGCGGTTTCAATGAACACACATTTCTTGGTAGAATCATGCATGACTGAAATTTTTGATGTTTTTCTACTCCTCTCATGAGCCCAAACAAGTCTCTAAAAGCATGAGTTTGCAACTACTTTACTTTTGGAGAAAATTCAAAACATTCATTATTCAATAGAGCCCAATAGCAAAAACCAGCGTTTTGAATGAAGAATCACATTTCTTGGTAGAATCATGCAGGATTGAAATTTTTGATGGTTTTTTACTCCTCTCAACAGCCCAAACAAGTTTCTAAAAGGATGAGTTTGCAACTACTTTACTTTTGGAGAAAATTCAAAACATTCATTATTCAATAGGGCCCAAATTATCAAAAACCAGCGGTTTGAATGAACACACATTTCTTGGTAGAATCATGCAGGACTGAAATTTTTGATGTTTTTCTACTCCTCTCATGAGCCCAAACAAGTCTCTAAAAGCATGAGTTTGCAACTACTTCACTTTTGGAGAAAATTCAAAACATTCATTATTCAATAGAGACCAATAGCAAAAATCAGGTTTTGAATGAAGAATCACATTTCTTGGTAGAATCATGCAGGATTGAAATTTTTGATGGTTTTTTACTCCTCTCAACAGCCCAAACAAGTTTCTAAAAGGATGAGTTTGCAACTACTTTACTTTTGGAGAAAATTCAAAACATTCATTATTCAATAGGGCCCAAACTATCAAAAACCAGCGGTTTGAATGAACACACATTTCTTGGTAGAATCATGCAGGACTGAAATTTTTGATGTTTTTCTACTCCTCTCATGAGCCCAAACAAGTCTCTAAAAGCATGAGTTTGCAACTACTTTACTTTTGGAGAAAATTCAAAACATTGGGGGCGTGGCCAGCGTCTGAGCTGAATGGAAGCCTGAGCTCTGAGCTCCTCCACAGGGCAGCCTACCAAGCGCTATTAACAAGCGACTTACAAGCCAGGACTGGCTGAAAACTTGTGGGAACCTCCATAGGCACCAGCGGTGCCCCCACATAATGGATCCGCTTAATAGAAAAGCAGGAAAATCAAAAAATCTGGAGCGCTCTCCCCTCATGCTGAGGAGCCAAGATGGCGCCCGCCACACAGCAGCCACAGCCTGCAGCCCCAGCCTGAGCGGCGCACAGCGGGAGAGAACGCCACAGAGACTGAAACACGCAGTATTCAAGTCAGGGGGTAAGTCTGCCCCCATCCCTGCAAAAACCGCCGCTCCATATATTAAAGAAAGCGCTAAATTCAGTGTTAAAAGTAGCGCTGAGAAGAAGGAGGCAAAATATCGCGAGATTAACCGGGAAACAGACGGGATTGCGCAGCAAGTACGCAAATTGCGTACCTTAAGCAAAAATCTTGCGCAGCCTGTGAAATCTTGCACAGCAGCAACGCTCACAGCCGCTATGGAGGCCACAAATACAATAAGGGCCTCCTCATCTTGTCCAGATATCTCCACCATTTCAGACACCCCTCTAACGCCACCACAGAGGGAACTGTCCCCTGCCTCACAAAATAGCTGCAGATTAAGCAGTAGCTCGGCTGAGCTGCAAAGTGAGACGCAGATGGAGGACTTCTGCACTCCAGATAACCCCATGCCTGAAAACATTTTACATGTTTTGACTGAGGTAGAGGCTACCAACAAAGCAGCTTCAGAATTGTTCATAAAAAATATGGTGTGCCTTCTTGCAAAGACATTCCAAAAACAACTAGAGGGATATAATACAAACCTCCAAAACAATATAGACAGTCTGGGCCAGAGGGTGAATCACTTGGAGTCGAAAATGGAGGAGATAGTCCAGTCTCACAACAATTTGATAGACGAACATTATGCCTTAGAGAAAGAAGTTACCTTCCTAAAGTCAAGACTGATAGAACAAGAGGACAGGAGTAGGAGAAACAACCTTAAATTCAGAGGAATACCTGAGAATGTCAAGGACAGAGATCTTGATTCATATGTGCAAAAAATGCTCCATGCTATGCTCCCAGGTGCTTCCAAAGGAGACCTCTTAATAGAACGCATACACAGACTACCTAAGTCCAAATATGCCCCTGAAAGAGCTCCGCGGGATGTTATTGCATTCTTTCACTATTTTCTGACAAAGGAGGACATTTTGAGGAAGAGCAAGCAGTCACCCATCTTACCAAGACCATATGAGGGTATTAAGATCTTTGCAGACTTTTCAAAAGCCACGTTGCAAAAAAGGAGAGACTTTTTCCCTATCACTGCACACCTACGGGAGCACAGGGTGCTATACAGATGGGGCTTTCCTACAAAAATATTGGTCATGAAGGAAAACACTACTTTTGCCTTGTCTAACATTGATAACTGTGATAGATTCTTTCAGGACCTTGGTATTCCTCCAATGAAGAACTCATCTTTATCCTACAATCAAGAGAGGAGCAACTCTTCACGACAGCCAAGACGTTTGTCACAGTCCTGGACCACACAAAAGAAAAGATAATGGACTTGGTAGGTGTTGACCCTGGCTCTTGGCCTGAACTTTTATCCCCAAACACTAACCGAGAGATTTCTCTTGGTATCATTTCTTTTGAGAAATTCAACTTCCTTGTTAACAAGTTTGTTTTGTTCTAGGTTATTCCAGGTTATAACATGTTTCTATTCACAGGCACACCAGGCACTGACAACAAATTTCTAGAGAAATACCACTCTTTTTGGATATATGTCCAGATGGACTATTCTATCTTATTGAGTTATTTAACACATTTCTTTCTTTTTGATATATTATGGAGTTGAAAATCCTATCATTTAATGTAAATGGGCTTAATAGTCCCTTTAAAAGGTATGCTCTGTGGAAGGAGATCAAAAGATTGAAAGCAAATGTTGCTATGATACAGGAAACCCACCTCCTGGAAACTGATAATAACAGATTTAAAAACAAAGATTATCCTCAGATTTTCTTCTCCAACAACGAGGGAGGGAAAAAAGCTGGGGTGGCCATTGCCTTCCACAGAGACCTACCAGTGGTTATTTCAGATGTTTATAAAGACAATAAAGGCAGATATTTAATCATCAATTTTACCTTGGAGGGAATGGAATACACTGTGGTTAATGTATACGCCCCTAATGTGAGACAAATTAGCTTTCTCAATAAAGTCAAAAGAAAATTATCTAAATTTAGCAAGGGACAAATCATATGGGGGGAGACTTTAATTGTATTGTTGACCCAAGCACTGATTGCTCATCCTCTGCTCCATACTACAGAAGTGTGAATTTGGGGAAGTGGCTGAGCAATGCTAACCTACACGACAGTTGTAAAATATTGAACCCTAATTCTAGAGAATACACCAGATTCTGCCCACACAACAGATCTTATACCAAAATAGATCATATATTTACCAGTTTTTCCTTACTAGATTCGTATATAGATTTCCAAACTGGCCCCATCACATGGTCGGACCATGCTCCAATTCTATTAACATTACAGGTTTCCTCTTCGACTCAAAGACACTACAATTGGAGATATAGCAAATTTGTAGTAGACTCCCCAGATAATATAGCAACAATAAAAAACACTATAATGAATTATTTTAAAGAAAATGACTCCCAGGAAATCTCCCCTGAAACCTTATGGTTAGCACATAAATGTGTCATTAGAGGCCACTTAATTCAGATGGCCTCAAGACAAAAGAGGGAAAGAGAGAGCAAACAGAGGCTGTTACTAGAACAAATCAAAAAACTTGAAGACCAGGCCAAAGTGGAAAAATCTTTTACTAAATACAAGGAGTTATACTCCCTTAGATTGGAATTTAGAAATCTTCTCATAAATATTTACGAAAAAAAGACTCTGTTTAACAGGGCAGGGTTTTACATAAATAACAACAAAAACTCAAAAACTATGGCAAATAGATTCAAACCCATAAATAAAAAGCATTTAATTAAAAAACTTTCCCAGAACTCAGTGAATATAGAAAAGCCAAGGGACATAGCTTTGGCTTTTGAAAAATACTACTCAAACCTTTACAATATAGGAAAAAATGGGACTTATCCCCCTCCTACAGAGGAGATGATAGATAATTTCCTGGGAGGAGTAGAGTTGAGATCTCTGTCTTCTGAGCAAAGGGAAATGCTTGATGCACCCTTCTCTGAGGGAGAGGTGTCTCTGGCAATAAAAAATTTCAAATGTAATAAGGCTCCTGGTCCAGACGGATTCCCTGTGGAATATTATAAAACATTTCAGGAAAATCTGGTCCCCTATTTAACAAACACCCTAAATTTTATAAAATCAAAAGGAACATGTAGTGCAGATATGCTGAGAGCCACCATAGTGGTAATCCCCAAACCGGACAAAGATCCCACCAAGATAGAAAACTATAGACCCATATCCCTCCTGAATGCAGACATCAAGGTCTATGCAAAAATACTGGCAGAAAGGGTGCAGGATGTTATCCAATATCTCATACATCCCGATCAAGTGGGTTTTGTAAAATTTAGACAGACTTCTGACAGTTCAAGAAGTGTCTTGCACCATATACACTTTTGTAACAAGAAAAAAATTCCCAGTCTGTTTGTGGCCCTTGATGCGGAGAAAGCTTTTGACCGCATCAATTGGACATATGCATTCGCAGTATTAAAGAAGATGGGTTTTGGTGAGGAGATGTTGAAAAGTGTTCAGGCTCTGTACTCCCAACCGTCTGCCTCTGTGCTGGTCAATAGCACGATGTCAGGGAAATTTGACATAACAAACGGAACAAGACAGGGATGCCCTCTGTCCCCAATTATTTTTATCCTGAGTCTGGAACCACTGGCTCAAAGGATAAGGGACTCGAGTGAGGTGAGGGGAGTACGGTTGGGAGATGTAGAGCATAAAATAAATTTATATGCAGACGATATCATACTCACACTGACAGATCCTGTTGAGTCATTGAAGGCGACTTGGGACATCATAGAGTTGTTTGGTTCAATATCATATTATAAACTCAATGTAAAAAAGACTAACGTTTTGTCACTATTTATTTCAGCCCCTATAAAACAGCAATTACAAGATAAGTACCCTTTTACTTGGGACTGCACTAAAATCCCATATCTAGGAATTTGGCTCACAAGCGACCTCACACACACAAGTGAGGTAAACATGGATAGCCTTTTGAAATCTCTTGACACTAAGTTGGGAGAATTGTCAAAAACCCCAGCCACTTGGTTGGGAAGAATAGTACTATATAAGATGTTCTGCCTCCCAAAGGTGTTGTTTTTGTATAGGAATGTCCCTCTGCCTTTATCAATGCAACACATACAAAAATTAACTCATCAAATGAACAGATTTATTTGGAATAATAAAAAGCCTAGAGTAAAGAAACACACACTACTTAAATCTAGAGAAAATGGGGGGATAGCCCTTCCAGACTTAGAGGCATATTACTTTGCCACCACAACTGAATTGACAAAAATGTGGCTCACAGAACAGACAGAATTGGGATGGCCAAAAATTGAAAGAGATTTAATGCCTAATAAAGAACCGACACTTTATGTTTCCTATTTTCTTCTGCACAGAGGAGAGATTGGAGACATAGAAAACCCAATACTCAGAGCCTCTATGCAGAGCTGGTCACATATGTGCAGGAGAAGGTTTAATGTCTCCCCTGTTTCAACCAAAAGACTGAGACTTCACTTTTTGGCACCTGTCAAGGTTTCTTTGAGACCCATGTTTGATAATTGGAAAACATTCCCCATTGCTTAAGTGGATGATTTATTGGACAATAATAAAGTCATGCCTTTTGAGTTGGTCAAGGCTAAATTTAAAATCCCTAATACGGAATATATGAAATACCTCATACTCAAAGAGGAATATAACAAATTTAAGAGATATTTCTGCAAGATAGTTTTGGTCAACCATACCATTTATAATTTCCTAACCAGCACAACCCCCAGGCACAAGAGCTCTCTTAAACCCCTGTATAACTTCCTGACCGGCAAATACACCTTTTCTAAGGGTGGATGCTTTGAAAAATGGGAGACTACTCTGCAGAAGCAGATTTATGCCCCACAGTGGACATTGTCTTTTAAAACTGCAGTGAGGTCTACAAATTGCATGAACATTCTGGAAACACATTACAAACTAGTCCACAGATATTACTTGACCCCAAACAGGATTAAACATTTTGGGGAAGGGGGATCTGATCTGTGTTGGCGGGGATGCGGGTCTCAGGCTGACTTACTCCATATTTTCTGGGGATGCCCGGTACTGAAACCATACTGGCTTAAGGTCTCCAATTTGATTTCGATCATATGCAACTGGCGTGTTCAGTTGCACCCTGCCTTGGCCTTACTACTCATAGATATTTGCAGATTCAAAACAACAAAGTATTTGGTTGCCCACATTCTCATGTCTGCAATATACCTTATAGCGAAAGGTTGGAACAATAAGCAACCTCCGAACATTGCCACATTGATCATGTTGGTGGACAAACATTGTGTTTATGAAAAAATTCATTATATCAACAATATGTCAATAAAGTTATTTGACGACAGATGGCATAGATGGTTGAAACTCAAACCTAAGATAGAAGAAGAATTTATATCTTGATATCTTGATTTTTGCTCTTTTTGTGTGCCAAAATTTCACATATATTTGGTGTTTGCCTGTGCTGTTGTAATTGTTTTTCAAATCTATTTCAATTAATGTTAATTGTACATACTTTAAATGATGATATGATGTTCAGATACCATATGATGATGTCCTGATGTACATTATCTTGACTCTATTCGAACATGATATATATGAGGTATGTTTATACATTTCTATTATTTTGAAAACTCAATAAAAATATTGTTTAAGAAAATTCAAAACATTCACTATTCAATAGAGCCCAATAGCAAAAATCAGGTTTTGAATGAAGAATCACATTTCTTGGTAAAATCATGCAGGATTGAAATTTTTGATGGTTTTTAATCCTCTCAAAAGCCCAAACAAGTTTCTAAAAGGATGAGTTTGCAACTACTTTACTTTTGGAGAAAATTCAAAACATTCATTATTCAATAGGGCCCAAACTATCAAAAACCAGCGGTTTCAATGAACACACATTTCTTGGTAGAATCATGCAGGACTGAAATTTTTGATGTTTTTCTACTCCTCTCATGAGCCCAAACAAGTCTCTAAAAGCATGAGTTTGCAACTACTTTACTTTTGGAGAAAATTCAAAACATTCACTATTCAATAGAGCCCAATAGCAAAAACCAGCGTTTTGAATGAAGAATCACATTTCTTGGTAGAATCATGCAGGATTGAAATTTTTGATGGTTTTTTACTCCTCTCAACAGCCCAAACAAGTTTCTAAAAGGATGAGTTTGCAACTACTTTACTTTTGGAGAAAATTCAAAACATTCATTATTCAATAGGGCCCAAACTATCAAAAACCAGCGGTTTCAATGAACACACATTTCTTGGTAGAATCATGCAGGACTGAAATTTTTGATGTTTTTCTACTCCTCTCATGAGCCCAAACAAGTCTCTAAAAGCATGAGTTTGCAACTACTTTACTTTTGGAGAAAATTCAAAACATTCATTATTCAATAGAGCCCAATAGCAAAAACCAGCGTTTTGAATGAAGAATCACATTTCTTGGTAGAATCATGCAGGATTGCAATTTTTGATGGTTTTTTACTCCTCTCAACAGCCCAAACAAGTTTCTAAAAGGATGAGTTTGCAACTACTTTACTTTTGGAGAAAATTCAAAACATTCATTATTCAATAGGGCCCAAACTATCAAAAACCAGCGGTTTCAATGAACACACATTTCTTGGTAGAATCATGCAGGACTGAAATTTTTGATGTTTTTCTACTCCTCTCATGAGCCCAAACAAGTCTCTAAAAGCATGAGTTTCCAACTACTTTACTTTTGGAGAAAATTCAAAACATTCACTGTTCAATAGAGCCCAATAGCAAAAATCAGGTTTTGAATGAAGAATCACATTTCTTGGTAAAATCATGCAGGATTGAAATTTTTGATGGTTTTTTACTCCTCTCAACAGCCCAAACAAGTTTCTAAAAGGATGAGTTTGCAACTACTTTACTTTTGGAGAAAATTCAAAACATTCCTTATTCAATAGGGCCCAAACTATCAAAAACCAGCGGTTTCAATGAACACACATTTCTTGGTAGAATCATGCAGGACTGAAATTTTTGATGTTTTTCTACTCCTCTCATGAGCCCAAACAAGTCTCTAAAAGCATGAGTTTGCAACTACTTTACTTTTGGAGAAAATTCAAAACATTCATTATTCAATAGAGCCCAATAGCAAAAACCAGCGTTTTGAATGAAGAATCACATTTCTTGGTAGAATCATGCAGGATTGAAATTTTTGATGGTTTTTTACTCCACTCAACAGCCCAAACAAGTTTCTAAAAGGATGAGTTTGCAACTACTTTACTTTTGGAGAAAATTCAAAACATTCATTATTCAATAGGGCCCAAACTATCAAAAACCAGCGGTTTCAATGAACACACATTTCTTGGTAGAATCATGCAGGACTGAAATTTTTGATGTTTTTCTACTCCTCTCATGAGCCCAAACAAGTCTCTAAAAGCATGAGTTTGCAACTACTTTACTTTTGGAGAAAATTCAAAACATTCATTATTCAATAGGGCCCAAACTATCAAAAACCAGCGGTTTGAATGAACACACATTTCTTGGTAGAATCATGCAGGACTGAAATTTTTGATGTTTTTCTACTCCTCTCATGAGCCCAAACAAGTCTCTAAAAGCATGAGTTTGCAACTACTTTTCTTTTGGAGAAAATTCAAAACATTCATTATTCAATAGAGCCCAATAGCAAAAACCAGCGTTTTGAATGAAGAATCACATTTCTTGGTAAAATCATGCAGGATTGAAATTTTTGATGGTTTTTTACTCCTCTCAACAGCCCAAACAAGTTTCTAAAAGGATGAGTTTGCAACTACTTTACTTTTGGAGAAAATTCAAAACATTCATTATTCAATAGGGCCCAAACTATCAAAAACCAGCGGTTTGAATGAACACATTTCTTGGTAGAATCATGCAGGACTGAAATTTTTGATGTTTTTCTACTCCTCTCATGAGCCCAAACAAGTCTCTAAAAGCATGAGTTTGCAACTACTTTACTTTTGGAGAAAATTCAAAACATTCACTATTCAATAGAGCCCAATAGCAAAAATCAGGTTTTGAATGAAGAATCACATTTCTTGGTAAAATCATGCAGGATTGAAATTTTTGATGGTTTTTTACAGCCCAAACAAGTTTCTAAAAGGATGAGTTTGCAACTACTTTACTTTTGGAGAAAATTCAAAACATTCATTATTCAATAGGGCCCAAACTATCAAAAACCAGCGGTTTGAATGAACACACATTTCTTGGTAGAATCATGCAGGACTGAAATTTTTGATGTTTTTCTACTCCTCTCATGAGCCCAAACAAGTCTCTAAAAGCATGAGTTTGCAACTACTTTACTTTTGGAGAAAATTCAAAACATTCATTATTCAATAGAGCCCAATAGCAAAAACCAGCGTTTTGAATGAAGAATCACATTTCTTGGTAGAATCATGCAGGATTGAAATTTTTGATGGTTTTTTACTCCTCTCAACAGCCCAAACAAGTTTCTAAAAGGATGAGTTTGCAACTACTTTACTTTTGGAGAAAATTCAAAACATTCATTATTCAATAGGGCCCAAACTATCAAAAACCAGCGGTTTCAATGAACACACATGTCTTGGTAGAATCATGCAGGACTGAAATTTTTGATGTTTTTCTACTCATCTCATGAGCCCAAACAAGTCTCTAAAAGCATGAGTTTGCAACTACTTTACTTTTGGAGAAAATTCAAAACATTCACTGTTCAATAGAGCCCAATAGAGCCCAATAGCAAAAATCAGGTTTTGAATGAAGAATCACATTTCTTGGTAAAATCATGCAGGATTGAAATTTTTGATGGTTTTTTACAGCCCAAACAAGTTTCTAAAAGGATGAGTTTGCAACTACTTTACTTTTGGAGAAAATTCAAAACATTCATTATTCAATAGGGCCCAAACTATCAAAAACCAGCGGTTTCAATGAACACACATTTCTTGGTAGAATCATGCAGGACTGACATTTTTGATGTTTTTCTACTCCTCTCATGAGCCCAAACAAGTCTCTAAAAGCATGAGTTTGCAACTACTTTACTTTTGGAGAAAATTCAAAACATTCATTATTCAATAGAGCCCAATAGCAAAAATCAGGTTTTGAATGAAGAATCACATTTCTTGGTAGAATCATGCAGGATTGAAATTTTTGATGGGTTTTTACTCCGCTCAACAGCGCAAACAAGTTTATAAAAGGATGAGTTTGCAACTACTTTACTTTTGGAGAAAATTCAAAACATTCATTATTCAATAGGGCCCAAAATATCAAAAACCAGCGGTTTGAATGAACACACATTTCTTGGTAGAATCATGCAGGACTGAAATTTTTGATGTTTTTCTACTCCTCTCATGAGCCCAAACAAGTCTCTAAAAGCATGAGTTTGCAACTACTTTACTTTTGGAGAAAATTCAAAACATTCATTATTCAATAGAGCCCAATAGCAAAAATCAGGTTTTGAATGAAGAATCACATTTCTTGGTAGAATCATGCAGGATTGAAATTTTTGATGGTTTTTTACTCCTCTCAAAAGCCCAAACAAGTTTCTAAAAGGATGAGTTTGCAACTACTTTACTTTTGGAGAAAATTCAAAACATTCATTATTCAATAGGGCCCAAACTATCAAAAACCAGCGGTTTCAATGAACACACATTTCTTGGTAGAATCATGCAGGACTGAAATTTTTGATGTTTTTCTACTCCTCTCATGAGCCCAAACAAGTCTATAAAAGCATGAGTTTGCAACTACTTTACTTTTGGAGAAAATTCAAAACATTCACTATTCAATAGAGCCCAATAGCAAAAATCAGGTTTTGAATGAAGAATCACATTTCTTGGTAAAATCATGCAGGATTGAAATTTTTGATGGTTTTTTACTCCTCTCAACAGCCCAAACAAGTTTCTAAAAGGATGAGTTTGCAACTACTTTACTTTTGGAGAAAATTCAAAACATTCCTTATTCAATAGGGCCCAAACTATCAAAAACCAGCGGTTTCAATGAACACACATTTCTTGGTAGAATCATGCAGGACTGAAATTTTTGATGTTTTTCTACTCCTCTCATGAGCCCAAACAAGTCTCTAAAAGCATGAGTTTGCAACTACTTTACTTTTGGAGAAAATTCAAAACATTCATTATTCAATAGAGCCCAATAGCAAAAACCAGCGTTTTGAATGAAGAATCACATTTCTTGGTAGAATCATGCAGGATTGAAATTTTTGATGGTTTTTTACTCCTCTCAACAGCCCAAACAAGTTTCTAAAAGGATGAGTTTGCAACTACTTTACTTTTGGAGAAAATTCAAAACATTCATTATTCAATAGGGCCCAAACTATCAAAAACCAGCGGTTTCAATGAACACACATTTCTTGGTAGAATCATGCAGGACTGAAATTTTTGATGTTTTTCTACTCCTCTCATGAGCCCAAACAAGTCTCTAAAAGCATGAGTTTGCAACTATTTTACTTTTGGAGAAAATTCAAAACATTCACTATTCAATAGAGCCCAATAGCAAAAATCAGGTTTTGAATGAAGAATCACATTTCTTGGTAAAATCATGCAGGATTGAAATTTTTGATGGTTTTTTACTCCTCTCAACAGCTCAAACAAGTTTCTAAAAGGATGAGTTTGCAACTACTTTACTTTTGGAGAAAATTCAAAACATTCCTTATTCAATAGGGCCCAAACTATCAAAAACCAGCGGTTTCAATGAACACACATTTCTTGGTAGAATCATGCAGGACTGAAATTTTTGATGTTTTTCTACTCCTCTCATGAGCCCAAACAAGTCTCTAAAAGCATGAGTTTGCAACTACTTTACTTTTGGAGAAAATTCAAAACATTCATTATTCAATAGAGCCCAATAGCAAAAACCAGCGTTTTGAATGAAGAATCACATTTCTTGGTAGAATCATGCAGGATTGAAATTTTTGATGATTTTTTACTCCTCTCAACAGCCCAAACAAGTTTCTAAAAGGATGAGTTTGCAACTACTTTACTTTTGGAGAAAATTCAAAACATTCATTATTCAATAGGGCCCAAACTATCAAAAACCAGCGGTTTCAAAGAACACACATTTCTTGGTAGAATCATGCAGGACTGAAATTTTTGATGTTTTTCTACTCCTCTCATGAGCCCAAACAAGTCTCTAAAAGCATGAGTTTGCAACTACTTTACTTTTGGAGAAAATTCAAAACATTCATTATTCAATAGAGCCCAATAGCAAAAATCAGGTTTTGAATGAAGAATCACATTTCTTGGTAGAATCATGCAGGATTGAAATTTTTGATGGTTTTTTACTCCTCTCAACAGCCCAAACAAGTTTCTAAAAGGATGAGTTTGCAACTACTTTACTTTTGGAGAAAATTCAAAACATTCATTATTCAATAGGGCCCAAAATATCAAAAACCAGCGGTTTGAATGAACACACATTTCTTGGTAGAATCGTGCAGGACTGAAATTTTTGATGTTTTTCTACTTCTCTCATGAGCCCAAACAAGTCTCTAAAAGGATGAGTTTGCAACTACTTTACTTTTGGAGAAAATTCAAAACATTCATTATTCAATAGAGCCCAATAGCAAAAACCAGCGTTTTGAATGAAGAATCACATTTCTTGGTAGAATCATGCAGGATTGAAATTTTTGATGGTTTTTTACTCCTCTCAACAGCCCAAACAAGTTTCTAAAAGGATGAGTTTGCAACTACTTTACTTTTGTAGAAAATTCAAAACATTCATTATTCAATAGGGCCCAAACTATCAAAAACCAGCGGTTTCAATGAACACACATTTCTTGGTAGAATCATGCATGACTGAAATTTTTGATGTTTTTCTACTCCTCTCATGAGCCCAAACAAGTCTCTAAAAGCATGAGTTTGCAACTACTTTACTTTTGGAGAAAATTCAAAACATTCATTATTCAATAGAGCCCAATAGCAAAAACCAGCGTTTTGAATGAAGAATCACATTTCTTGGTAGAATCATGCAGGATTGAAATTTTTGATGGTTTTTTACTCCTCTCAACAGCCCAAACAAGTTTCTAAAAGGATGAGTTTGCAACTACTTTACTTTTGGAGAAAATTCAAAACATTCATTATTCAATAGGGCCCAAATTATCAAAAACCAGCGGTTTGAATGAACACACATTTCTTGGTAGAATCATGCAGGACTGAAATTTTTGATGTTTTTCTACTCCTCTCATGAGCCCAAACAAGTCTCTAAAAGCATGAGTTTGCAACTACTTCACTTTTGGAGAAAATTCAAAACATTCATTATTCAATAGAGACCAATAGCAAAAATCAGGTTTTGAATGAAGAATCACATTTCTTGGTAGAATCATGCAGGATTGAAATTTTTGATGGTTTTTTACTCCTCTCAACAGCCCAAACAAGTTTCTAAAAGGATGAGTTTGCAACTACTTTACTTTTGGAGAAAATTCAAAACATTCATTATTCAATAGGGCCCAAACTATCAAAAACCAGCGGTTTGAATGAACACACATTTCTTGGTAGAATCATGCAGGACTGAAATTTTTGATGTTTTTCTACTCCTCTCATGAGCCCAAACAAGTCTCTAAAAGCATGAGTTTGCAACTACTTTACTTTTGGAGAAAATTCAAAACATTGGGGGCGTGGCCAGCGTCTGAGCTGAATGGAAGCCTGAGCTCTGAGCTCCTCCACAGGGCAGCCTACCAAGCGCTATTAACAAGCGACTTACAAGCCAGGACTGGCTGAAAACTTGTGGGAACCTCCATAGGCACCAGCGGTGCCCCCACATAATGGATCCGCTTAATAGAAAAGCAGGAAAATCAAAAAATCTGGAGCGCTCTCCCCTCATGCTGAGGAGCCAAGATGGCGCCCGCCACACAGCAGCCACAGCCTGCAGCCCCAGCCTGAGCGGCGCACAGCGGGAGAGAACGCCACAGAGACTGAAACACGCAGTATTCAAGTCAGGGGGTAAGTCTGCCCCCATCCCTGCAAAAACCGCCGCTCCATATATTAAAGAAAGCGCTAAATTCAGTGTTAAAAGTAGCGCTGAGAAGAAGGAGGCAAAATATCGCGAGATTAACCGGGAAACAGACGGGATTGCGCAGCAAGTACGCAAATTGCGTACCTTAAGCAAAAATCTTGCGCAGCCTGTGAAATCTTGCACAGCAGCAACGCTCACAGCCGCTATGGAGGCCACAAATACAATAAGGGCCTCCTCATCTTGTCCAGATATCTCCACCATTTCAGACACCCCTCTAACGCCACCACAGAGGGAACTGTCCCCTGCCTCACAAAATAGCTGCAGATTAAGCAGTAGCTCGGCTGAGCTGCAAAGTGAGACGCAGATGGAGGACTTCTGCACTCCAGATAACCCCATGCCTGAAAACATTTTACATGTTTTGACTGAGGTAGAGGCTACCAACAAAGCAGCTTCAGAATTGTTCATAAAAAATATGGTGTGCCTTCTTGCAAAGACATTCCAAAAACAACTAGAGGGATATAATACAAACCTCCAAAACAATATAGACAGTCTGGGCCAGAGGGTGAATCACTTGGAGTCGAAAATGGAGGAGATAGTCCAGTCTCACAACAATTTGATAGACGAACATTATGCCTTAGAGAAAGAAGTTACCTTCCTAAAGTCAAGACTGATAGAACAAGAGGACAGGAGTAGGAGAAACAACCTTAAATTCAGAGGAATACCTGAGAATGTCAAGGACAGAGATCTTGATTCATATGTGCAAAAAATGCTCCATGCTATGCTCCCAGGTGCTTCCAAAGGAGACCTCTTAATAGAACGCATACACAGACTACCTAAGTCCAAATATGCCCCTGAAAGAGCTCCGCGGGATGTTATTGCATTCTTTCACTATTTTCTGACAAAGGAGGACATTTTGAGGAAGAGCAAGCAGTCACCCATCTTACCAAGACCATATGAGGGTATTAAGATCTTTGCAGACTTTTCAAAAGCCACGTTGCAAAAAAGGAGAGACTTTTTCCCTATCACTGCACACCTACGGGAGCACAGGGTGCTATACAGATGGGGCTTTCCTACAAAAATATTGGTCATGAAGGAAAACACTACTTTTGCCTTGTCTAACATTGATAACTGTGATAGATTCTTTCAGGACCTTGGTATTCCTCCAATGAAGAACTCATCTTTATCCTACAATCAAGAGAGGAGCAACTCTTCACGACAGCCAAGACGTTTGTCACAGTCCTGGACCACACAAAAGAAAAGATAATGGACTTGGTAGGTGTTGACCCTGGCTCTTGGCCTGAACTTTTATCCCCAAACACTAACCGAGAGATTTCTCTTGGTATCATTTCTTTTGAGAAATTCAACTTCCTTGTTAACAAGTTTGTTTTGTTCTAGGTTATTCCAGGTTATAACATGTTTCTATTCACAGGCACCCCAGGCACTGACAACAAATTTCTAGAGAAATACCACTCTTTTTGGATATATGTCCAGATGGACTATTCTATCTTATTGAGTTATTTAACACATTTCTTTCTTTTTGATATATTATGGAGTTGAAAATCCTATCATTTAATGTAAATGGGCTTAATAGTCCCTTTAAAAGGTATGCTCTGTGGAAGGAGATCAAAAGATTGAAAGCAAATGTTGCTATGATACAGGAAACCCACCTCCTGGAAACTGATAATAACAGATTTAAAAACAAAGATTATCCTCAGATTTTCTTCTCCAACAACGAGGGAGGGAAAAAAGCTGGGGTGGCCATTGCCTTCCACAGAGACCTACCAGTGGTTATTTCAGATGTTTATAAAGACAATAAAGGCAGATATTTAATCATCAATTTTACCTTGGAGGGAATGGAATACACTGTGGTTAATGTATACGCCCCTAATGTGAGACAAATTAGCTTTCTCAATAAAGTCAAAAGAAAATTATCTAAATTTAGCAAGGGACAAATCATATGGGGGGAGACTTTAATTGTATTGTTGACCCAAGCACTGATTGCTCATCCTCTGCTCCATACTACAGAAGTGTGAATTTGGGGAAGTGGCTGAGCAATGCTAACCTACACGACAGTTGTAAAATATTGAACCCTAATTCTAGAGAATACACCAGATTCTGCCCACACAACAGATCTTATACCAAAATAGATCATATATTTACCAGTTTTTCCTTACTAGATTCGTATATAGATTTCCAAACTGGCCCCATCACATGGTCGGACCATGCTCCAATTCTATTAACATTACAGGTTTCCTCTTCGACTCAAAGACACTACAATTGGAGATATAGCAAATTTGTAGTAGACTCCCCAGATAATATAGCAACAATAAAAAACACTATAATGAATTATTTTAAAGAAAATGACTCCCAGGAAATCTCCCCTGAAACCTTATGGTTAGCACATAAATGTGTCATTAGAGGCCACTTAATTCAGATGGCCTCAAGACAAAAGAGGGAAAGAGAGAGCAAACAGAGGCTGTTACTAGAACAAATCAAAAAACTTGAAGACCAGGCCAAAGTGGAAAAATCTTTTACTAAATACAAGGAGTTATACTCCCTTAGATTGGAATTTAGAAATCTTCTCATAAATATTTACGAAAAAAAGACTCTGTTTAACAGGGCAGGGTTTTACATAAATAACAACAAAAACTCAAAAACTATGGCAAATAGATTCAAACCCATAAATAAAAAGCATTTAATTAAAAAACTTTCCCAGAACTCAGTGAATATAGAAAAGCCAAGGGACATAGCTTTGGCTTTTGAAAAATACTACTCAAACCTTTACAATATAGGAAAAAATGGGACTTATCCCCCTCCTACAGAGGAGATGATAGATAATTTCCTGGGAGGAGTAGAGTTGAGATCTCTGTCTTCTGAGCAAAGGGAAATGCTTGATGCACCCTTCTCTGAGGGAGAGGTGTCTCTGGCAATAAAAAATTTCAAATGTAATAAGGCTCCTGGTCCAGACGGATTCCCTGTGGAATATTATAAAACATTTCAGGAAAATCTGGTCCCCTATTTAACAAACACCCTAAATTTTATAAAATCAAAAGGAACATGTAGTGCAGATATGCTGAGAGCCACCATAGTGGTAATCCCCAAACCGGACAAAGATCCCACCAAGATAGAAAACTATAGACCCATATCCCTCCTGAATGCAGACATCAAGGTCTATGCAAAAATACTGGCAGAAAGGGTGCAGGATGTTATCCAATATCTCATACATCCCGATCAAGTGGGTTTTGTAAAATTTAGACAGACTTCTGACAGTTCAAGAAGTGTCTTGCACCATATACACTTTTGTAACAAGAAAAAAATTCCCAGTCTGTTTGTGGCCCTTGATGCGGAGAAAGCTTTTGACCGCATCAATTGGACATATGCATTCGCAGTATTAAAGAAGATGGGTTTTGGTGAGGAGATGTTGAAAAGTGTTCAGGCTCTGTACTCCCAACCGTCTGCCTCTGTGCTGGTCAATAGCACGATGTCAGGGAAATTTGACATAACAAACGGAACAAGACAGGGATGCCCTCTGTCCCCAATTATTTTTATCCTGAGTCTGGAACCACTGGCTCAAAGGATAAGGGACTCGAGTGAGGTGAGGGGAGTACGGTTGGGAGATGTAGAGCATAAAATAAATTTATATGCAGACGATATCATACTCACACTGACAGATCCTGTTGAGTCATTGAAGGCGACTTGGGACATCATAGAGTTGTTTGGTTCAATATCATATTATAAACTCAATGTAAAAAAGACTAACGTTTTGTCACTATTTATTTCAGCCCCTATAAAACAGCAATTACAAGATAAGTACCCTTTTACTTGGGACTGCACTAAAATCCCATATCTAGGAATTTGGCTCACAAGCGACCTCACACACACAAGTGAGGTAAACATGGATAGCCTTTTGAAATCTCTTGACACTAAGTTGGGAGAATTGTCAAAAACCCCAGCCACTTGGTTGGGAAGAATAGTACTATATAAGATGTTCTGCCTCCCAAAGGTGTTGTTTTTGTATAGGAATGTCCCTCTGCCTTTATCAATGCAACACATACAAAAATTAACTCATCAAATGAACAGATTTATTTGGAATAATAAAAAGCCTAGAGTAAAGAAACACACACTACTTAAATCTAGAGAAAATGGGGGGATAGCCCTTCCAGACTTAGAGGCATATTACTTTGCCACCACAACTGAATTGACAAAAATGTGGCTCACAGAACAGACAGAATTGGGATGGCCAAAAATTGAAAGAGATTTAATGCCTAATAAAGAACCGACACTTTATGTTTCCTATTTTCTTCTGCACAGAGGAGAGATTGGAGACATAGAAAACCCAATACTCAGAGCCTCTATGCAGAGCTGGTCACATATGTGCAGGAGAAGGTTTAATGTCTCCCCTGTTTCAACCAAAAGACTGAGACTTCACTTTTTGGCACCTGTCAAGGTTTCTTTGAGACCCATGTTTGATAATTGGAAAACATTCCCCATTGCTTAAGTGGATGATTTATTGGACAATAATAAAGTCATGCCTTTTGAGTTGGTCAAGGCTAAATTTAAAATCCCTAATACGGAATATATGAAATACCTCATACTCAAAGAGGAATATAACAAATTTAAGAGATATTTCTGCAAGATAGTTTTGGTCAACCATACCATTTATAATTTCCTAACCAGCACAACCCCCAGGCACAAGAGCTCTCTTAAACCCCTGTATAACTTCCTGACCGGCAAATACACCTTTTCTAAGGGTGGATGCTTTGAAAAATGGGAGACTACTCTGCAGAAGCAGATTTATGCCCCACAGTGGACATTGTCTTTTAAAACTGCAGTGAGGTCTACAAATTGCATGAACATTCTGGAAACACATTACAAACTAGTCCACAGATATTACTTGACCCCAAACAGGATTAAACATTTTGGGGAAGGGGGATCTGATCTGTGTTGGCGGGGATGCGGGTCTCAGGCTGACTTACTCCATATTTTCTGGGGATGCCCGGTACTGAAACCATACTGGCTTAAGGTCTCCAATTTGATTTCGATCATATGCAACTGGCGTGTTCAGTTGCACCCTGCCTTGGCCTTACTACTCATAGATATTTGCAGATTCAAAACAACAAAGTATTTGGTTGCCCACATTCTCATGTCTGCAATATACCTTATAGCGAAAGGTTGGAACAATAAGCAACCTCCGAACATTGCCACATTGATCATGTTGGTGGACAAACATTGTGTTTATGAAAAAATTCATTATATCAACAATATGTCAATAAAGTTATTTGACGACAGATGGCATAGATGGTTGAAACTCAAACCTAAGATAGAAGAAGAATTTATATCTTGATATCTTGATTTTTGCTCTTTTTGTGTGCCAAAATTTCACATATATTTGGTGTTTGCCTGTGCTGTTGTAATTGTTTTTCAAATCTATTTCAATTAATGTTAATTGTACATACTTTAAATGATGATATGATGTTCAGATACCATATGATGATGTCCTGATGTACATTATCTTGACTCTATTCGAACATGATATATATGAGGTATGTTTATACATTTCTATTATTTTGAAAACTCAATAAAAATATTGTTTAAGAAAATTCAAAACATTCACTATTCAATAGAGCCCAATAGCAAAAATCAGGTTTTGAATGAAGAATCACATTTCTTGGTAAAATCATGCAGGATTGAAATTTTTGATGGTTTTTAATCCTCTCAAAAGCCCAAACAAGTTTCTAAAAGGATGAGTTTGCAACTACTTTACTTTTGGAGAAAATTCAAAACATTCATTATTCAATAGGGCCCAAACTATCAAAAACCAGCGGTTTCAATGAACACACATTTCTTGGTAGAATCATGCAGGACTGAAATTTTTGATGTTTTTCTACTCCTCTCATGAGCCCAAACAAGTCTCTAAAAGCATGAGTTTGCAACTACTTTACTTTTGGAGAAAATTCAAAACATTCACTATTCAATAGAGCCCAATAGCAAAAACCAGCGTTTTGAATGAAGAATCACATTTCTTGGTAGAATCATGCAGGATTGAAATTTTTGATGGTTTTTTACTCCTCTCAACAGCCCAAACAAGTTTCTAAAAGGATGAGTTTGCAACTACTTTACTTTTGGAGAAAATTCAAAACATTCATTATTCAATAGGGCCCAAACTATCAAAAACCAGCGGTTTCAATGAACACACATTTCTTGGTAGAATCATGCAGGACTGAAATTTTTGATGTTTTTCTACTCCTCTCATGAGCCCAAACAAGTCTCTAAAAGCATGAGTTTGCAACTACTTTACTTTTGGAGAAAATTCAAAACATTCATTATTCAATAGAGCCCAATAGCAAAAACCAGCGTTTTGAATGAAGAATCACATTTCTTGGTAGAATCATGCAGGATTGCAATTTTTGATGGTTTTTTACTCCTCTCAACAGCCCAAACAAGTTTCTAAAAGGATGAGTTTGCAACTACTTTACTTTTGGAGAAAATTCAAAACATTCATTATTCAATAGGGCCCAAACTATCAAAAACCAGCGGTTTCAATGAACACACATTTCTTGGTAGAATCATGCAGGACTGAAATTTTTGATGTTTTTCTACTCCTCTCATGAGCCCAAACAAGTCTCTAAAAGCATGAGTTTCCAACTACTTTACTTTTGGAGAAAATTCAAAACATTCACTGTTCAATAGAGCCCAATAGCAAAAATCAGGTTTTGAATGAAGAATCACATTTCTTGGTAAAATCATGCAGGATTGAAATTTTTGATGGTTTTTTACTCCTCTCAACAGCCCAAACAAGTTTCTAAAAGGATGAGTTTGCAACTACTTTACTTTTGGAGAAAATTCAAAACATTCCTTATTCAATAGGGCCCAAACTATCAAAAACCAGCGGTTTCAATGAACACACATTTCTTGGTAGAATCATGCAGGACTGAAATTTTTGATGTTTTTCTACTCCTCTCATGAGCCCAAACAAGTCTCTAAAAGCATGAGTTTGCAACTACTTTACTTTTGGAGAAAATTCAAAACATTCATTATTCAATAGAGCCCAATAGCAAAAACCAGCGTTTTGAATGAAGAATCACATTTCTTGGTAGAATCATGCAGGATTGAAATTTTTGATGGTTTTTTACTCCACTCAACAGCCCAAACAAGTTTCTAAAAGGATGAGTTTGCAACTACTTTACTTTTGGAGAAAATTCAAAACATTCATTATTCAATAGGGCCCAAACTATCAAAAACCAGCGGTTTCAATGAACACACATTTCTTGGTAGAATCATGCAGGACTGAAATTTTTGATGTTTTTCTACTCCTCTCATGAGCCCAAACAAGTCTCTAAAAGCATGAGTTTGCAACTACTTTACTTTTGGAGAAAATTCAAAACATTCATTATTCAATAGGGCCCAAACTATCAAAAACCAGCGGTTTGAATGAACACACATTTCTTGGTAGAATCATGCAGGACTGAAATTTTTGATGTTTTTCTACTCCTCTCATGAGCCCAAACAAGTCTCTAAAAGCATGAGTTTGCAACTACTTTTCTTTTGGAGAAAATTCAAAACATTCATTATTCAATAGAGCCCAATAGCAAAAACCAGCGTTTTGAATGAAGAATCACATTTCTTGGTAAAATCATGCAGGATTGAAATTTTTGATGGTTTTTTACTCCTCTCAACAGCCCAAACAAGTTTCTAAAAGGATGAGTTTGCAACTACTTTACTTTTGGAGAAAATTCAAAACATTCATTATTCAATAGGGCCCAAACTATCAAAAACCAGCGGTTTGAATGAACACATTTCTTGGTAGAATCATGCAGGACTGAAATTTTTGATGTTTTTCTACTCCTCTCATGAGCCCAAACAAGTCTCTAAAAGCATGAGTTTGCAACTACTTTACTTTTGGAGAAAATTCAAAACATTCACTATTCAATAGAGCCCAATAGCAAAAATCAGGTTTTGAATGAAGAATCACATTTCTTGGTAAAATCATGCAGGATTGAAATTTTTGATGGTTTTTTACAGCCCAAACAAGTTTCTAAAAGGATGAGTTTGCAACTACTTTACTTTTGGAGAAAATTCAAAACATTCATTATTCAATAGGGCCCAAACTATCAAAAACCAGCGGTTTGAATGAACACACATTTCTTGGTAGAATCATGCAGGACTGAAATTTTTGATGTTTTTCTACTCCTCTCATGAGCCCAAACAAGTCTCTAAAAGCATGAGTTTGCAACTACTTTACTTTTGGAGAAAATTCAAAACATTCATTATTCAATAGAGCCCAATAGCAAAAACCAGCGTTTTGAATGAAGAATCACATTTCTTGGTAGAATCATGCAGGATTGAAATTTTTGATGGTTTTTTACTCCTCTCAACAGCCCAAACAAGTTTCTAAAAGGATGAGTTTGCAACTACTTTACTTTTGGAGAAAATTCAAAACATTCATTATTCAATAGGGCCCAAACTATCAAAAACCAGCGGTTTCAATGAACACACATGTCTTGGTAGAATCATGCAGGACTGAAATTTTTGATGTTTTTCTACTCATCTCATGAGCCCAAACAAGTCTCTAAAAGCATGAGTTTGCAACTACTTTACTTTTGGAGAAAATTCAAAACATTCACTGTTCAATAGAGCCCAATAGAGCCCAATAGCAAAAATCAGGTTTTGAATGAAGAATCACATTTCTTGGTAAAATCATGCAGGATTGAAATTTTTGATGGTTTTTTACAGCCCAAACAAGTTTCTAAAAGGATGAGTTTGCAACTACTTTACTTTTGGAGAAAATTCAAAACATTCATTATTCAATAGGGCCCAAACTATCAAAAACCAGCGGTTTCAATGAACACACATTTCTTGGTAGAATCATGCAGGACTGACATTTTTGATGTTTTTCTACTCCTCTCATGAGCCCAAACAAGTCTCTAAAAGCATGAGTTTGCAACTACTTTACTTTTGGAGAAAATTCAAAACATTCATTATTCAATAGAGCCCAATAGCAAAAATCAGGTTTTGAATGAAGAATCACATTTCTTGGTAGAATCATGCAGGATTGAAATTTTTGATGGGTTTTTACTCCGCTCAACAGCGCAAACAAGTTTATAAAAGGATGAGTTTGCAACTACTTTACTTTTGGAGAAAATTCAAAACATTCATTATTCAATAGGGCCCAAAATATCAAAAACCAGCGGTTTGAATGAACACACATTTCTTGGTAGAATCATGCAGGACTGAAATTTTTGATGTTTTTCTACTCCTCTCATGAGCCCAAACAAGTCTCTAAAAGCATGAGTTTGCAACTACTTTACTTTTGGAGAAAATTCAAAACATTCATTATTCAATAGAGCCCAATAGCAAAAATCAGGTTTTGAATGAAGAATCACATTTCTTGGTAGAATCATGCAGGATTGAAATTTTTGATGGTTTTTTACTCCTCTCAAAAGCCCAAACAAGTTTCTAAAAGGATGAGTTTGCAACTACTTTACTTTTGGAGAAAATTCAAAACATTCATTATTCAATAGGGCCCAAACTATCAAAAACCAGCGGTTTCAATGAACACACATTTCTTGGTAGAATCATGCAGGACTGAAATTTTTGATGTTTTTCTACTCCTCTCATGAGCCCAAACAAGTCTATAAAAGCATGAGTTTGCAACTACTTTACTTTTGGAGAAAATTCAAAACATTCACTATTCAATAGAGCCCAATAGCAAAAATCAGGTTTTGAATGAAGAATCACATTTCTTGGTAAAATCATGCAGGATTGAAATTTTTGATGGTTTTTTACTCCTCTCAACAGCCCAAACAAGTTTCTAAAAGGATGAGTTTGCAACTACTTTACTTTTGGAGAAAATTCAAAACATTCCTTATTCAATAGGGCCCAAACTATCAAAAACCAGCGGTTTCAATGAACACACATTTCTTGGTAGAATCATGCAGGACTGAAATTTTTGATGTTTTTCTACTCCTCTCATGAGCCCAAACAAGTCTCTAAAAGCATGAGTTTGCAACTACTTTACTTTTGGAGAAAATTCAAAACATTCATTATTCAATAGAGCCCAATAGCAAAAACCAGCGTTTTGAATGAAGAATCACATTTCTTGGTAGAATCATGCAGGATTGAAATTTTTGATGGTTTTTTACTCCTCTCAACAGCCCAAACAAGTTTCTAAAAGGATGAGTTTGCAACTACTTTACTTTTGGAGAAAATTCAAAACATTCATTATTCAATAGGGCCCAAACTATCAAAAACCAGCGGTTTCAATGAACACACATTTCTTGGTAGAATCATGCAGGACTGAAATTTTTGATGTTTTTCTACTCCTCTCATGAGCCCAAACAAGTCTCTAAAAGCATGAGTTTGCAACTATTTTACTTTTGGAGAAAATTCAAAACATTCACTATTCAATAGAGCCCAATAGCAAAAATCAGGTTTTGAATGAAGAATCACATTTCTTGGTAAAATCATGCAGGATTGAAATTTTTGATGGTTTTTTACTCCTCTCAACAGCCCAAACAAGTTTCTAAAAGGATGAGTTTGCAACTACTTTACTTTTGGAGAAAATTCAAAACATTCCTTATTCAATAGGGCCCAAACTATCAAAAACCAGCGGTTTCAATGAACACACATTTCTTGGTAGAATCATGCAGGACTGAAATTTTTGATGTTTTTCTACTCCTCTCATGAGCCCAAACAAGTCTCTAAAAGCATGAGTTTGCAACTACTTTACTTTTGGAGAAAATTCAAAACATTCATTATTCAATAGAGCCCAATAGCAAAAACCAGCGTTTTGAATGAAGAATCACATTTCTTGGTAGAATCATGCAGGATTGAAATTTTTGATGATTTTTTACTCCTCTCAACAGCCCAAACAAGTTTCTAAAAGGATGAGTTTGCAACTACTTTACTTTTGGAGAAAATTCAAAACATTCATTATTCAATAGGGCCCAAACTATCAAAAACCAGCGGTTTCAAAGAACACACATTTCTTGGTAGAATCATGCAGGACTGAAATTTTTGATGTTTTTCTACTCCTCTCATGAGCCCAAACAAGTCTCTAAAAGCATGAGTTTGCAACTACTTTACTTTTGGAGAAAATTCAAAACATTCATTATTCAATAGAGCCCAATAGCAAAAATCAGGTTTTGAATGAAGAATCACATTTCTTGGTAGAATCATGCAGGATTGAAATTTTTGATGGTTTTTTACTCCTCTCAACAGCCCAAACAAGTTTCTAAAAGGATGAGTTTGCAACTACTTTACTTTTGGAGAAAATTCAAAACATTCATTATTCAATAGGGCCCAAAATATCAAAAACCAGCGGTTTGAATGAACACACATTTCTTGGTAGAATCGTGCAGGACTGAAATTTTTGATGTTTTTCTACTTCTCTCATGAGCCCAAACAAGTCTCTAAAAGGATGAGTTTGCAACTACTTTACTTTTGGAGAAAATTCAAAACATTCATTATTCAATAGAGCCCAATAGCAAAAACCAGCGTTTTGAATGAAGAATCACATTTCTTGGTAGAATCATGCAGGATTGAAATTTTTGATGGTTTTTTACTCCTCTCAACAGCCCAAACAAGTTTCTAAAAGGATGAGTTTGCAACTACTTTACTTTTGTAGAAAATTCAAAACATTCATTATTCAATAGGGCCCAAACTATCAAAAACCAGCGGTTTCAATGAACACACATTTCTTGGTAGAATCATGCATGACTGAAATTTTTGATGTTTTTCTACTCCTCTCATGAGCCCAAACAAGTCTCTAAAAGCATGAGTTTGCAACTACTTTACTTTTGGAGAAAATTCAAAACATTCATTATTCAATAGAGCCCAATAGCAAAAACCAGCGTTTTGAATGAAGAATCACATTTCTTGGTAGAATCATGCAGGATTGAAATTTTTGATGGTTTTTTACTCCTCTCAACAGCCCAAACAAGTTTCTAAAAGGATGAGTTTGCAACTACTTTACTTTTGGAGAAAATTCAAAACATTCATTATTCAATAGGGCCCAAATTATCAAAAACCAGCGGTTTGAATGAACACACATTTCTTGGTAGAATCATGCAGGACTGAAATTTTTGATGTTTTTCTACTCCTCTCATGAGCCCAAACAAGTCTCTAAAAGCATGAGTTTGCAACTACTTCACTTTTGGAGAAAATTCAAAACATTCATTATTCAATAGAGACCAATAGCAAAAATCAGGTTTTGAATGAAGAATCACATTTCTTGGTAGAATCATGCAGGATTGAAATTTTTGATGGTTTTTTACTCCTCTCAACAGCCCAAACAAGTTTCTAAAAGGATGAGTTTGCAACTACTTTACTTTTGGAGAAAATTCAAAACATTCATTATTCAATAGGGCCCAAACTATCAAAAACCAGCGGTTTGAATGAACACACATTTCTTGGTAGAATCATGCAGGACTGAAATTTTTGATGTTTTTCTACTCCTCTCATGAGCCCAAACAAGTCTCTAAAAGCATGAGTTTGCAACTACTTTACTTTTGGAGAAAATTCAAAACATTGGGGGCGTGGCCAGCGTCTGAGCTGAATGGAAGCCTGAGCTCTGAGCTCCTCCACAGGGCAGCCTACCAAGCGCTATTAACAAGCGACTTACAAGCCAGGACTGGCTGAAAACTTGTGGGAACCTCCATAGGCACCAGCGGTGCCCCCACATAATGGATCCGCTTAATAGAAAAGCAGGAAAATCAAAAAATCTGGAGCGCTCTCCCCTCATGCTGAGGAGCCAAGATGGCGCCCGCCACACAGCAGCCACAGCCTGCAGCCCCAGCCTGAGCGGCGCACAGCGGGAGAGAACGCCACAGAGACTGAAACACGCAGTATTCAAGTCAGGGGGTAAGTCTGCCCCCATCCCTGCAAAAACCGCCGCTCCATATATTAAAGAAAGCGCTAAATTCAGTGTTAAAAGTAGCGCTGAGAAGAAGGAGGCAAAATATCGCGAGATTAACCGGGAAACAGACGGGATTGCGCAGCAAGTACGCAAATTGCGTACCTTAAGCAAAAATCTTGCGCAGCCTGTGAAATCTTGCACAGCAGCAACGCTCACAGCCGCTATGGAGGCCACAAATACAATAAGGGCCTCCTCATCTTGTCCAGATATCTCCACCATTTCAGACACCCCTCTAACGCCACCACAGAGGGAACTGTCCCCTGCCTCACAAAATAGCTGCAGATTAAGCAGTAGCTCGGCTGAGCTGCAAAGTGAGACGCAGATGGAGGACTTCTGCACTCCAGATAACCCCATGCCTGAAAACATTTTACATGTTTTGACTGAGGTAGAGGCTACCAACAAAGCAGCTTCAGAATTGTTCATAAAAAATATGGTGTGCCTTCTTGCAAAGACATTCCAAAAACAACTAGAGGGATATAATACAAACCTCCAAAACAATATAGACAGTCTGGGCCAGAGGGTGAATCACTTGGAGTCGAAAATGGAGGAGATAGTCCAGTCTCACAACAATTTGATAGACGAACATTATGCCTTAGAGAAAGAAGTTACCTTCCTAAAGTCAAGACTGATAGAACAAGAGGACAGGAGTAGGAGAAACAACCTTAAATTCAGAGGAATACCTGAGAATGTCAAGGACAGAGATCTTGATTCATATGTGCAAAAAATGCTCCATGCTATGCTCCCAGGTGCTTCCAAAGGAGACCTCTTAATAGAACGCATACACAGACTACCTAAGTCCAAATATGCCCCTGAAAGAGCTCCGCGGGATGTTATTGCATTCTTTCACTATTTTCTGACAAAGGAGGACATTTTGAGGAAGAGCAAGCAGTCACCCATCTTACCAAGACCATATGAGGGTATTAAGATCTTTGCAGACTTTTCAAAAGCCACGTTGCAAAAAAGGAGAGACTTTTTCCCTATCACTGCACACCTACGGGAGCACAGGGTGCTATACAGATGGGGCTTTCCTACAAAAATATTGGTCATGAAGGAAAACACTACTTTTGCCTTGTCTAACATTGATAACTGTGATAGATTCTTTCAGGACCTTGGTATTCCTCCAATGAAGAACTCATCTTTATCCTACAATCAAGAGAGGAGCAACTCTTCACGACAGCCAAGACGTTTGTCACAGTCCTGGACCACACAAAAGAAAAGATAATGGACTTGGTAGGTGTTGACCCTGGCTCTTGGCCTGAACTTTTATCCCCAAACACTAACCGAGAGATTTCTCTTGGTATCATTTCTTTTGAGAAATTCAACTTCCTTGTTAACAAGTTTGTTTTGTTCTAGGTTATTCCAGGTTATAACATGTTTCTATTCACAGGCACACCAGGCACTGACAACAAATTTCTAGAGAAATACCACTCTTTTTGGATATATGTCCAGATGGACTATTCTATCTTATTGAGTTATTTAACACATTTCTTTCTTTTTGATATATTATGGAGTTGAAAATCCTATCATTTAATGTAAATGGGCTTAATAGTCCCTTTAAAAGGTATGCTCTGTGGAAGGAGATCAAAAGATTGAAAGCAAATGTTGCTATGATACAGGAAACCCACCTCCTGGAAACTGATAATAACAGATTTAAAAACAAAGATTATCCTCAGATTTTCTTCTCCAACAACGAGGGAGGGAAAAAAGCTGGGGTGGCCATTGCCTTCCACAGAGACCTACCAGTGGTTATTTCAGATGTTTATAAAGACAATAAAGGCAGATATTTAATCATCAATTTTACCTTGGAGGGAATGGAATACACTGTGGTTAATGTATACGCCCCTAATGTGAGACAAATTAGCTTTCTCAATAAAGTCAAAAGAAAATTATCTAAATTTAGCAAGGGACAAATCATATGGGGGGAGACTTTAATTGTATTGTTGACCCAAGCACTGATTGCTCATCCTCTGCTCCATACTACAGAAGTGTGAATTTGGGGAAGTGGCTGAGCAATGCTAACCTACACGACAGTTGTAAAATATTGAACCCTAATTCTAGAGAATACACCAGATTCTGCCCACACAACAGATCTTATACCAAAATAGATCATATATTTACCAGTTTTTCCTTACTAGATTCGTATATAGATTTCCAAACTGGCCCCATCACATGGTCGGACCATGCTCCAATTCTATTAACATTACAGGTTTCCTCTTCGACTCAAAGACACTACAATTGGAGATATAGCAAATTTGTAGTAGACTCCCCAGATAATATAGCAACAATAAAAAACACTATAATGAATTATTTTAAAGAAAATGACTCCCAGGAAATCTCCCCTGAAACCTTATGGTTAGCACATAAATGTGTCATTAGAGGCCACTTAATTCAGATGGCCTCAAGACAAAAGAGGGAAAGAGAGAGCAAACAGAGGCTGTTACTAGAACAAATCAAAAAACTTGAAGACCAGGCCAAAGTGGAAAAATCTTTTACTAAATACAAGGAGTTATACTCCCTTAGATTGGAATTTAGAAATCTTCTCATAAATATTTACGAAAAAAAGACTCTGTTTAACAGGGCAGGGTTTTACATAAATAACAACAAAAACTCAAAAACTATGGCAAATAGATTCAAACCCATAAATAAAAAGCATTTAATTAAAAAACTTTCCCAGAACTCAGTGAATATAGAAAAGCCAAGGGACATAGCTTTGGCTTTTGAAAAATACTACTCAAACCTTTACAATATAGGAAAAAATGGGACTTATCCCCCTCCTACAGAGGAGATGATAGATAATTTCCTGGGAGGAGTAGAGTTGAGATCTCTGTCTTCTGAGCAAAGGGAAATGCTTGATGCACCCTTCTCTGAGGGAGAGGTGTCTCTGGCAATAAAAAATTTCAAATGTAATAAGGCTCCTGGTCCAGACGGATTCCCTGTGGAATATTATAAAACATTTCAGGAAAATCTGGTCCCCTATTTAACAAACACCCTAAATTTTATAAAATCAAAAGGAACATGTAGTGCAGATATGCTGAGAGCCACCATAGTGGTAATCCCCAAACCGGACAAAGATCCCACCAAGATAGAAAACTATAGACCCATATCCCTCCTGAATGCAGACATCAAGGTCTATGCAAAAATACTGGCAGAAAGGGTGCAGGATGTTATCCAATATCTCATACATCCCGATCAAGTGGGTTTTGTAAAATTTAGACAGACTTCTGACAGTTCAAGAAGTGTCTTGCACCATATACACTTTTGTAACAAGAAAAAAATTCCCAGTCTGTTTGTGGCCCTTGATGCGGAGAAAGCTTTTGACCGCATCAATTGGACATATGCATTCGCAGTATTAAAGAAGATGGGTTTTGGTGAGGAGATGTTGAAAAGTGTTCAGGCTCTGTACTCCCAACCGTCTGCCTCTGTGCTGGTCAATAGCACGATGTCAGGGAAATTTGACATAACAAACGGAACAAGACAGGGATGCCCTCTGTCCCCAATTATTTTTATCCTGAGTCTGGAACCACTGGCTCAAAGGATAAGGGACTCGAGTGAGGTGAGGGGAGTACGGTTGGGAGATGTAGAGCATAAAATAAATTTATATGCAGACGATATCATACTCACACTGACAGATCCTGTTGAGTCATTGAAGGCGACTTGGGACATCATAGAGTTGTTTGGTTCAATATCATATTATAAACTCAATGTAAAAAAGACTAACGTTTTGTCACTATTTATTTCAGCCCCTATAAAACAGCAATTACAAGATAAGTACCCTTTTACTTGGGACTGCACTAAAATCCCATATCTAGGAATTTGGCTCACAAGCGACCTCACACACACAAGTGAGGTAAACATGGATAGCCTTTTGAAATCTCTTGACACTAAGTTGGGAGAATTGTCAAAAACCCCAGCCACTTGGTTGGGAAGAATAGTACTATATAAGATGTTCTGCCTCCCAAAGGTGTTGTTTTTGTATAGGAATGTCCCTCTGCCTTTATCAATGCAACACATACAAAAATTAACTCATCAAATGAACAGATTTATTTGGAATAATAAAAAGCCTAGAGTAAAGAAACACACACTACTTAAATCTAGAGAAAATGGGGGGATAGCCCTTCCAGACTTAGAGGCATATTACTTTGCCACCACAACTGAATTGACAAAAATGTGGCTCACAGAACAGACAGAATTGGGATGGCCAAAAATTGAAAGAGATTTAATGCCTAATAAAGAACCGACACTTTATGTTTCCTATTTTCTTCTGCACAGAGGAGAGATTGGAGACATAGAAAACCCAATACTCAGAGCCTCTATGCAGAGCTGGTCACATATGTGCAGGAGAAGGTTTAATGTCTCCCCTGTTTCAACCAAAAGACTGAGACTTCACTTTTTGGCACCTGTCAAGGTTTCTTTGAGACCCATGTTTGATAATTGGAAAACATTCCCCATTGCTTAAGTGGATGATTTATTGGACAATAATAAAGTCATGCCTTTTGAGTTGGTCAAGGCTAAATTTAAAATCCCTAATACGGAATATATGAAATACCTCATACTCAAAGAGGAATATAACAAATTTAAGAGATATTTCTGCAAGATAGTTTTGGTCAACCATACCATTTATAATTTCCTAACCAGCACAACCCCCAGGCACAAGAGCTCTCTTAAACCCCTGTATAACTTCCTGACCGGCAAATACACCTTTTCTAAGGGTGGATGCTTTGAAAAATGGGAGACTACTCTGCAGAAGCAGATTTATGCCCCACAGTGGACATTGTCTTTTAAAACTGCAGTGAGGTCTACAAATTGCATGAACATTCTGGAAACACATTACAAACTAGTCCACAGATATTACTTGACCCCAAACAGGATTAAACATTTTGGGGAAGGGGGATCTGATCTGTGTTGGCGGGGATGCGGGTCTCAGGCTGACTTACTCCATATTTTCTGGGGATGCCCGGTACTGAAACCATACTGGCTTAAGGTCTCCAATTTGATTTCGATCATATGCAACTGGCGTGTTCAGTTGCACCCTGCCTTGGCCTTACTACTCATAGATATTTGCAGATTCAAAACAACAAAGTATTTGGTTGCCCACATTCTCATGTCTGCAATATACCTTATAGCGAAAGGTTGGAACAATAAGCAACCTCCGAACATTGCCACATTGATCATGTTGGTGGACAAACATTGTGTTTATGAAAAAATTCATTATATCAACAATATGTCAATAAAGTTATTTGACGACAGATGGCATAGATGGTTGAAACTCAAACCTAAGATAGAAGAAGAATTTATATCTTGATATCTTGATTTTTGCTCTTTTTGTGTGCCAAAATTTCACATATATTTGGTGTTTGCCTGTGCTGTTGTAATTGTTTTTCAAATCTATTTCAATTAATGTTAATTGTACATACTTTAAATGATGATATGATGTTCAGATACCATATGATGATGTCCTGATGTACATTATCTTGACTCTATTCGAACATGATATATATGAGGTATGTTTATACATTTCTATTATTTTGAAAACTCAATAAAAATATTGTTTAAGAAAATTCAAAACATTCACTATTCAATAGAGCCCAATAGCAAAAATCAGGTTTTGAATGAAGAATCACATTTCTTGGTAAAATCATGCAGGATTGAAATTTTTGATGGTTTTTAATCCTCTCAAAAGCCCAAACAAGTTTCTAAAAGGATGAGTTTGCAACTACTTTACTTTTGGAGAAAATTCAAAACATTCATTATTCAATAGGGCCCAAACTATCAAAAACCAGCGGTTTCAATGAACACACATTTCTTGGTAGAATCATGCAGGACTGAAATTTTTGATGTTTTTCTACTCCTCTCATGAGCCCAAACAAGTCTCTAAAAGCATGAGTTTGCAACTACTTTACTTTTGGAGAAAATTCAAAACATTCACTATTCAATAGAGCCCAATAGCAAAAACCAGCGTTTTGAATGAAGAATCACATTTCTTGGTAGAATCATGCAGGATTGAAATTTTTGATGGTTTTTTACTCCTCTCAACAGCCCAAACAAGTTTCTAAAAGGATGAGTTTGCAACTACTTTACTTTTGGAGAAAATTCAAAACATTCATTATTCAATAGGGCCCAAACTATCAAAAACCAGCGGTTTCAATGAACACACATTTCTTGGTAGAATCATGCAGGACTGAAATTTTTGATGTTTTTCTACTCCTCTCATGAGCCCAAACAAGTCTCTAAAAGCATGAGTTTGCAACTACTTTACTTTTGGAGAAAATTCAAAACATTCATTATTCAATAGAGCCCAATAGCAAAAACCAGCGTTTTGAATGAAGAATCACATTTCTTGGTAGAATCATGCAGGATTGCAATTTTTGATGGTTTTTTACTCCTCTCAACAGCCCAAACAAGTTTCTAAAAGGATGAGTTTGCAACTACTTTACTTTTGGAGAAAATTCAAAACATTCATTATTCAATAGGGCCCAAACTATCAAAAACCAGCGGTTTCAATGAACACACATTTCTTGGTAGAATCATGCAGGACTGAAATTTTTGATGTTTTTCTACTCCTCTCATGAGCCCAAACAAGTCTCTAAAAGCATGAGTTTCCAACTACTTTACTTTTGGAGAAAATTCAAAACATTCACTGTTCAATAGAGCCCAATAGCAAAAATCAGGTTTTGAATGAAGAATCACATTTCTTGGTAAAATCATGCAGGATTGAAATTTTTGATGGTTTTTTACTCCTCTCAACAGCCCAAACAAGTTTCTAAAAGGATGAGTTTGCAACTACTTTACTTTTGGAGAAAATTCAAAACATTCCTTATTCAATAGGGCCCAAACTATCAAAAACCAGCGGTTTCAATGAACACACATTTCTTGGTAGAATCATGCAGGACTGAAATTTTTGATGTTTTTCTACTCCTCTCATGAGCCCAAACAAGTCTCTAAAAGCATGAGTTTGCAACTACTTTACTTTTGGAGAAAATTCAAAACATTCATTATTCAATAGAGCCCAATAGCAAAAACCAGCGTTTTGAATGAAGAATCACATTTCTTGGTAGAATCATGCAGGATTGAAATTTTTGATGGTTTTTTACTCCACTCAACAGCCCAAACAAGTTTCTAAAAGGATGAGTTTGCAACTACTTTACTTTTGGAGAAAATTCAAAACATTCATTATTCAATAGGGCCCAAACTATCAAAAACCAGCGGTTTCAATGAACACACATTTCTTGGTAGAATCATGCAGGACTGAAATTTTTGATGTTTTTCTACTCCTCTCATGAGCCCAAACAAGTCTCTAAAAGCATGAGTTTGCAACTACTTTACTTTTGGAGAAAATTCAAAACATTCATTATTCAATAGGGCCCAAACTATCAAAAACCAGCGGTTTGAATGAACACACATTTCTTGGTAGAATCATGCAGGACTGAAATTTTTGATGTTTTTCTACTCCTCTCATGAGCCCAAACAAGTCTCTAAAAGCATGAGTTTGCAACTACTTTTCTTTTGGAGAAAATTCAAAACATTCATTATTCAATAGAGCCCAATAGCAAAAACCAGCGTTTTGAATGAAGAATCACATTTCTTGGTAAAATCATGCAGGATTGAAATTTTTGATGGTTTTTTACTCCTCTCAACAGCCCAAACAAGTTTCTAAAAGGATGAGTTTGCAACTACTTTACTTTTGGAGAAAATTCAAAACATTCATTATTCAATAGGGCCCAAACTATCAAAAACCAGCGGTTTGAATGAACACATTTCTTGGTAGAATCATGCAGGACTGAAATTTTTGATGTTTTTCTACTCCTCTCATGAGCCCAAACAAGTCTCTAAAAGCATGAGTTTGCAACTACTTTACTTTTGGAGAAAATTCAAAACATTCACTATTCAATAGAGCCCAATAGCAAAAATCAGGTTTTGAATGAAGAATCACATTTCTTGGTAAAATCATGCAGGATTGAAATTTTTGATGGTTTTTTACAGCCCAAACAAGTTTCTAAAAGGATGAGTTTGCAACTACTTTACTTTTGGAGAAAATTCAAAACATTCATTATTCAATAGGGCCCAAACTATCAAAAACCAGCGGTTTGAATGAACACACATTTCTTGGTAGAATCATGCAGGACTGAAATTTTTGATGTTTTTCTACTCCTCTCATGAGCCCAAACAAGTCTCTAAAAGCATGAGTTTGCAACTACTTTACTTTTGGAGAAAATTCAAAACATTCATTATTCAATAGAGCCCAATAGCAAAAACCAGCGTTTTGAATGAAGAATCACATTTCTTGGTAGAATCATGCAGGATTGAAATTTTTGATGGTTTTTTACTCCTCTCAACAGCCCAAACAAGTTTCTAAAAGGATGAGTTTGCAACTACTTTACTTTTGGAGAAAATTCAAAACATTCATTATTCAATAGGGCCCAAACTATCAAAAACCAGCGGTTTCAATGAACACACATGTCTTGGTAGAATCATGCAGGACTGAAATTTTTGATGTTTTTCTACTCATCTCATGAGCCCAAACAAGTCTCTAAAAGCATGAGTTTGCAACTACTTTACTTTTGGAGAAAATTCAAAACATTCACTGTTCAATAGAGCCCAATAGAGCCCAATAGCAAAAATCAGGTTTTGAATGAAGAATCACATTTCTTGGTAAAATCATGCAGGATTGAAATTTTTGATGGTTTTTTACAGCCCAAACAAGTTTCTAAAAGGATGAGTTTGCAACTACTTTACTTTTGGAGAAAATTCAAAACATTCATTATTCAATAGGGCCCAAACTATCAAAAACCAGCGGTTTCAATGAACACACATTTCTTGGTAGAATCATGCAGGACTGACATTTTTGATGTTTTTCTACTCCTCTCATGAGCCCAAACAAGTCTCTAAAAGCATGAGTTTGCAACTACTTTACTTTTGGAGAAAATTCAAAACATTCATTATTCAATAGAGCCCAATAGCAAAAATCAGGTTTTGAATGAAGAATCACATTTCTTGGTAGAATCATGCAGGATTGAAATTTTTGATGGGTTTTTACTCCGCTCAACAGCGCAAACAAGTTTATAAAAGGATGAGTTTGCAACTACTTTACTTTTGGAGAAAATTCAAAACATTCATTATTCAATAGGGCCCAAAATATCAAAAACCAGCGGTTTGAATGAACACACATTTCTTGGTAGAATCATGCAGGACTGAAATTTTTGATGTTTTTCTACTCCTCTCATGAGCCCAAACAAGTCTCTAAAAGCATGAGTTTGCAACTACTTTACTTTTGGAGAAAATTCAAAACATTCATTATTCAATAGAGCCCAATAGCAAAAATCAGGTTTTGAATGAAGAATCACATTTCTTGGTAGAATCATGCAGGATTGAAATTTTTGATGGTTTTTTACTCCTCTCAAAAGCCCAAACAAGTTTCTAAAAGGATGAGTTTGCAACTACTTTACTTTTGGAGAAAATTCAAAACATTCATTATTCAATAGGGCCCAAACTATCAAAAACCAGCGGTTTCAATGAACACACATTTCTTGGTAGAATCATGCAGGACTGAAATTTTTGATGTTTTTCTACTCCTCTCATGAGCCCAAACAAGTCTATAAAAGCATGAGTTTGCAACTACTTTACTTTTGGAGAAAATTCAAAACATTCACTATTCAATAGAGCCCAATAGCAAAAATCAGGTTTTGAATGAAGAATCACATTTCTTGGTAAAATCATGCAGGATTGAAATTTTTGATGGTTTTTTACTCCTCTCAACAGCCCAAACAAGTTTCTAAAAGGATGAGTTTGCAACTACTTTACTTTTGGAGAAAATTCAAAACATTCCTTATTCAATAGGGCCCAAACTATCAAAAACCAGCGGTTTCAATGAACACACATTTCTTGGTAGAATCATGCAGGACTGAAATTTTTGATGTTTTTCTACTCCTCTCATGAGCCCAAACAAGTCTCTAAAAGCATGAGTTTGCAACTACTTTACTTTTGGAGAAAATTCAAAACATTCATTATTCAATAGAGCCCAATAGCAAAAACCAGCGTTTTGAATGAAGAATCACATTTCTTGGTAGAATCATGCAGGATTGAAATTTTTGATGGTTTTTTACTCCTCTCAACAGCCCAAACAAGTTTCTAAAAGGATGAGTTTGCAACTACTTTACTTTTGGAGAAAATTCAAAACATTCATTATTCAATAGGGCCCAAACTATCAAAAACCAGCGGTTTGAATGAACACACATTTCTTGGTAGAATCATGCAGGACTGAAATTTTTGATGTTTTTCTACTCCTCTCATGAGCCCAAACAAGTCTCTAAAAGCATGAGTTTGCAACTACTTTACTTTTGGAGAAAATTCAAAACATTCACTATTCAATAGAGCCCAATAGCAAAAATCAGGTTTTGAATGAAGAATCACATTTCTTGGTAAAATCATGCAGGATTGAAATTTTTGATGGTTTTTTACTCCTCTCAACAGCCCAAACAAGTTTCTAAAAGGATGAGTTTGCAACTACTTTACTTTTGGAGAAAATTCAAAACATTCCTTATTCAATAGGGCCCAAACTATCAAAAACCAGCGGTTTCAATGAACACACATTTCTTGGTAGAATCATGCAGGACTGAAATTTTTGATGTTTTTCTACTCCTCTCATGAGCCCAAACAAGTCTCTAAAAGCATGAGTTTGCAACTACTTTACTTTTGGAGAAAATTCAAAACATTCATTATTCAATAGAGCCCAATAGCAAAAACCAGCGTTTTGAATGAAGAATCACATTTCTTGGTAGAATCATGCAGGATTGAAATTTTTGATGATTTTTTACTCCTCTCAACAGCCCAAACAAGTTTCTAAAAGGATGAGTTTGCAACTACTTTACTTTTGGAGAAAATTCAAAACATTCATTATTCAATAGGGCCCAAACTATCAAAAACCAGCGGTTTCAAAGAACACACATTTCTTGGTAGAATCATGCAGGACTGAAATTTTTGATGTTTTTCTACTCCTCTCTTGAGCCCAAACAAGTCTCTAAAAGCATGAGTTTGCAACTACTTTACTTTTGGAGAAAATTCAAAACATTCATTATTCAATAGAGCCCAATAGCAAAAATCAGGTTTTGAATGAAGAATCACATTTCTTGGTAGAATCATGCAGGATTGAAATTTTTGATGGTTTTTTACTCCTCTCAACAGCCCAAACAAGTTTCTAAAAGGATGAGTTTGCAACTACTTTACTTTTGGAGAAAATTCAAAACATTCATTATTCAATAGGGCCCAAAATATCAAAAACCAGCGGTTTGAATGAACACACATTTCTTGGTAGAATCGTGCAGGACTGAAATTTTTGATGTTTTTCTACTTCTCTCATGAGCCCAAACAAGTCTCTAAAAGGATGAGTTTGCAACTACTTTACTTTTGGAGAAAATTCAAAACATTCATTATTCAATAGAGCCCAATAGCAAAAACCAGCGTTTTGAATGAAGAATCACATTTCTTGGTAGAATCATGCAGGATTGAAATTTTTGATGGTTTTTTACTCCTCTCAACAGCCCAAACAAGTTTCTAAAAGGATGAGTTTGCAACTACTTTACTTTTGGAGAAAATTCAAAACATTCATTATTCAATAGGGCCCAAACTATCAAAAACCAGCGGTTTCAATGAACACACATTTCTTGGTAGAATCATGCATGACTGAAATTTTTGATGTTTTTCTACTCCTCTCATGAGCCCAAACAAGTCTCTAAAAGCATGAGTTTGCAACTACTTTACTTTTGGAGAAAATTCAAAACATTCATTATTCAATAGAGCCCAATAGCAAAAACCAGCGTTTTGAATGAAGAATCACATTTCTTGGTAGAATCATGCAGGATTGAAATTTTTGATGGTTTTTTACTCCTCTCAACAGCCCAAACAAGTTTCTAAAAGGATGAGTTTGCAACTACTTTACTTTTGGAGAAAATTCAAAACATTCATTATTCAATAGGGCCCAAATTATCAAAAACCAGCGGTTTGAATGAACACACATTTCTTGGTAGAATCATGCAGGACTGAAATTTTTGATGTTTTTCTACTCCTCTCATGAGCCCAAACAAGTCTCTAAAAGCATGAGTTTGCAACTACTTCACTTTTGGAGAAAATTCAAAACATTCATTATTCAATAGAGACCAATAGCAAAAATCAGGTTTTGAATGAAGAATCACATTTCTTGGTAGAATCATGCAGGATTGAAATTTTTGATGGTTTTTTACTCCTCTCAACAGCCCAAACAAGTTTCTAAAAGGATGAGTTTGCAACTACTTTACTTTTGGAGAAAATTCAAAACATTCATTATTCAATAGGGCCCAAACTATCAAAAACCAGCGGTTTGAATGAACACACATTTCTTGGTAGAATCATGCAGGACTGAAATTTTTGATGTTTTTCTACTCCTCTCATGAGCCCAAACAAGTCTCTAAAAGCATGAGTTTGCAACTACTTTACTTTTGGAGAAAATTCAAAACATTGGGGGCGTGGCCAGCGTCTGAGCTGAATGGAAGCCTGAGCTCTGAGCTCCTCCACAGGGCAGCCTACCAAGCGCTATTAACAAGCGACTTACAAGCCAGGACTGGCTGAAAACTTGTGGGAACCTCCATAGGCACCAGCGGTGCCCCCACATAATGGATCCGCTTAATAGAAAAGCAGGAAAATCAAAAAATCTGGAGCGCTCTCCCCTCATGCTGAGGAGCCAAGATGGCGCCCGCCACACAGCAGCCACAGCCTGCAGCCCCAGCCTGAGCGGCGCACAGCGGGAGAGAACGCCACAGAGACTGAAACACGCAGTATTCAAGTCAGGGGGTAAGTCTGCCCCCATCCCTGCAAAAACCGCCGCTCCATATATTAAAGAAAGCGCTAAATTCAGTGTTAAAAGTAGCGCTGAGAAGAAGGAGGCAAAATATCGCGAGATTAACCGGGAAACAGACGGGATTGCGCAGCAAGTACGCAAATTGCGTACCTTAAGCAAAAATCTTGCGCAGCCTGTGAAATCTTGCACAGCAGCAACGCTCACAGCCGCTATGGAGGCCACAAATACAATAAGGGCCTCCTCATCTTGTCCAGATATCTCCACCATTTCAGACACCCCTCTAACGCCACCACAGAGGGAACTGTCCCCTGCCTCACAAAATAGCTGCAGATTAAGCAGTAGCTCGGCTGAGCTGCAAAGTGAGACGCAGATGGAGGACTTCTGCACTCCAGATAACCCCATGCCTGAAAACATTTTACATGTTTTGACTGAGGTAGAGGCTACCAACAAAGCAGCTTCAGAATTGTTCATAAAAAATATGGTGTGCCTTCTTGCAAAGACATTCCAAAAACAACTAGAGGGATATAATACAAACCTCCAAAACAATATAGACAGTCTGGGCCAGAGGGTGAATCACTTGGAGTCGAAAATGGAGGAGATAGTCCAGTCTCACAACAATTTGATAGACGAACATTATGCCTTAGAGAAAGAAGTTACCTTCCTAAAGTCAAGACTGATAGAACAAGAGGACAGGAGTAGGAGAAACAACCTTAAATTCAGAGGAATACCTGAGAATGTCAAGGACAGAGATCTTGATTCATATGTGCAAAAAATGCTCCATGCTATGCTCCCAGGTGCTTCCAAAGGAGACCTCTTAATAGAACGCATACACAGACTACCTAAGTCCAAATATGCCCCTGAAAGAGCTCCGCGGGATGTTATTGCATTCTTTCACTATTTTCTGACAAAGGAGGACATTTTGAGGAAGAGCAAGCAGTCACCCATCTTACCAAGACCATATGAGGGTATTAAGATCTTTGCAGACTTTTCAAAAGCCACGTTGCAAAAAAGGAGAGACTTTTTCCCTATCACTGCACACCTACGGGAGCACAGGGTGCTATACAGATGGGGCTTTCCTACAAAAATATTGGTCATGAAGGAAAACACTACTTTTGCCTTGTCTAACATTGATAACTGTGATAGATTCTTTCAGGACCTTGGTATTCCTCCAATGAAGAACTCATCTTTATCCTACAATCAAGAGAGGAGCAACTCTTCACGACAGCCAAGACGTTTGTCACAGTCCTGGACCACACAAAAGAAAAGATAATGGACTTGGTAGGTGTTGACCCTGGCTCTTGGCCTGAACTTTTATCCCCAAACACTAACCGAGAGATTTCTCTTGGTATCATTTCTTTTGAGAAATTCAACTTCCTTGTTAACAAGTTTGTTTTGTTCTAGGTTATTCCAGGTTTATAACATGTTTCTATTCACAGGCACACCAGGCACTGACAACAAATTTCTAGAGAAATACCACTCTTTTTGGATATATGTCCAGATGGACTATTCTATCTTATTGAGTTATTTAACACATTTCTTTCTTTTTGATATATTATGGAGTTGAAAATCCTATCATTTAATGTAAATGGGCTTAATAGTCCCTTTAAAAGGTATGCTCTGTGGAAGGAGATCAAAAGATTGAAAGCAAATGTTGCTATGATACAGGAAACCCACCTCCTGGAAACTGATAATAACAGATTTAAAAACAAAGATTATCCTCAGATTTTCTTCTCCAACAACGAGGGAGGGAAAAAAGCTGGGGTGGCCATTGCCTTCCACAGAGACCTACCAGTGGTTATTTCAGATGTTTATAAAGACAATAAAGGCAGATATTTAATCATCAATTTACCTTGGAGGGAATGGAATACACTGTGGTTAATGTATACGCCCCTAATGTGAGACAAATTAGCTTTCTCAATAAAGTCAAAAGAAAATTATCTAAATTTAGCAAGGGACAAATCATATGGGGGGAGACTTTAATTGTATTGTTGACCCAAGCACTGATTGCTCATCCTCTGCTCCATACTACAGAAGTGTGAATTTGGGGAAGTGGCTGAGCAATGCTAACCTACACGACAGTTGTAAAATATTGAACCCTAATTCTAGAGAATACACCAGATTCTGCCCACACAACAGATCTTATACCAAAATAGATCATATATTTACCAGTTTTTCCTTACTAGATTCGTATATAGATTTCCAAACTGGCCCCATCACATGGTCGGACCATGCTCCAATTCTATTAACATTACAGGTTTCCTCTTCGACTCAAAGACACTACAATTGGAGATATAGCAAATTTGTAGTAGACTCCCCAGATAATATAGCAACAATAAAAAACACTATAATGAATTATTTTAAAGAAAATGACTCCCAGGAAATCTCCCCTGAAACCTTATGGTTAGCACATAAATGTGTCATTAGAGGCCACTTAATTCAGATGGCCTCAAGACAAAAGAGGGAAAGGAGAGAGCAAAACAGAGGCTGTTACTAGAACAAATCAAAAAACTTGAAGACCAGGCCAAAGTGGAAAAATCTTTTACTAAATACAAGGAGTTATACTCCCTTAGATTGGAATTTAGAAATCTTCTCATAAATATTTACGAAAAAAAGACTCTGTTTAACAGGGCAGGGTTTTACATAAATAACAACAAAAACTCAAAACTATGGCAAATAGATTCAAACCCATAAATAAAAAGCATTTAATTAAAAAAACTTTCCCAGAACTCAGTGAATATAGAAAAGCCAAGGGACATAGCTTTGGCTTTTGAAAAATACTACTCAAACCTTTACAATATAGGAAAAAAATGGGGACTTATCCCCCTCCTACAGAGGAGATGATAGATAATTTCCTGGGAGGAGTAGAGTTGAGATCTCTGTCTTCTGAGCAAAGGGAAATGCTTGATGCACCCTTCTCTGAGGGAGAGGTGTCTCTGGCAATAAAAAATTTCAAATGTAATAAGGCTCTGGTCCAGACGGATTCCCTGTGGAATATTATAAAACATTTCAGGAAAATCTGGTCCCCTATTTAACAAACACCCTAAATTTTATAAAATCAAAAGGAACATGTAGTGCAGATATGCTGAGAGCCACCATAGTGGTAATCCCCAAACCGGACAAAGATCCCACCAAGATAGAAAACTATAGACCCATATCCCTCCTGAATGCAGACATCAAGGTCTATGCAAAAATACTGGCAGAAAGGGTGCAGGATGTTATCCAATATCTCATACATCCCGATCAAGTGGGTTTTGTAAAATTTAGACAGACTTCTGACAGTTCAAGAAGTGTCTTGCACCATATACACTTTTTGTAACAAGAAAAAAATTCCCAGTCTGTTTGTGGCCCTTGATGCGGAGAAAGC